>NC_138823.1:87448184-88131635 GCF_965183815.1 Platalea leucorodia | reverse complement strand
ACCTAGATTCCTCCAAGAAAAAAAAAAAACTCTGTTAAAAAATTGGTGTTTGCACAGAAATAATTGCATCTAGCAGGCTCAGAGCATCTGTGCAGAGTGCATTGTGGTCCCTTGAATAGCTGCTCTTCCAGACTGCACCAGAATCCTTTGTTTCAGCATTAAAATACACATTCTGAGTCTACTAAATGCAACTTCTGACCCAGTTGAACAGCTGACTATGAGACAAGATTCATAAGCCAATGATCACCTTGAAGTATTTCTTTAAGTACAAAGGAAAGAGTAGTATAAACATCTTATGCATTTGAATGAGTACTGCAAATAGTGTTTGGACAGAAAGGAATGAGGGCAATTTCAGGAAATTAAAAAAGGGTAGTTTTGAAAAAGCAAAAGTGAAGCATTTGAAATTTGAAATTTTATTTCTGTTTGAAATTATCACAATACTGAACATGCAATCACACATCTCCAAATGACCAAATGAAAATACATTTTTGTCCCCTATCCTTCCCCTGTTTCAAAAAAAAGTAAAAATAAACCAAACTAAATCATCTGAGTGGTAGATTTGTCTAAGTTTTGAAATAATGACATTTTGAAGAGAAAATTTAAACTGTTTGACATTTTTGAGTAACTTATTTTTCACAGCAGTCTTCCAAGGCTTAGAGGTTTTATAAAATATATTTTTAGGATTTTTAGTAGTTTCATAGATTCACTATGTGTTAAAATTTTGCCAAATACATGTGTAGTTTTCAGGGCTTTTTGTTTGTTTGTTTTGTGGTTTGTTTTGCTTTAATGTAGAAGAGCTGATATGGTCCAAGAAATCAGAGAAATGAGTCATGACCTTAAATATATAAAAACATAAAATCTATCAGAATAGTAAAGTAGCAAAACATCACTCATATACAAAACAAAAGCGATCAAATCCAAAATTTGATCAATATGAATATTTGAACACTTTATCATTCAGAATGTATGTAAAATGAACTCCTGAACTACAGTCCAACAAAAAGTGCTGTAATGCAGCTGTGAAAGATCACTATTTGAGGAAACATCAAGCAAACACATCTCAAAAAGAGATAAGAGACTTCAGAGTCATTGGACAAAGCTAATAATCTGGCTTTTGAGTACAGTATTTTCAAAAATAGCTCCTGTTGCTGTTTACTTTTGTTCTACAGTACCTTAACCAGGATCTAATTTACAAAATCTGAAGAGGCCCTGCAGTCTGCCTCAGATGGTGCAGTGGGCTGGATTTGAGGATCTGGATGATCAGGTCTTATGCTCTACACTGATAAATAGTTTTATTAAGTGATAAAAACTACTTCAGTCTATATTATACAGGGAATTAGAATCATCAAATTTAGACATTGATGAAAGATTGGCTGAAGTTTTTTTTTTTTTTTCTTTTGATCTGTATCCAGTAAGTTTCAATCACAAGGCAAGATCATCACATATGCAACGTGTTTTCCAGTTAATGTCAAAGGTTACTGGTGTTAAATTAGCCACAGGAGAGTTCCCCTTTGCCCCTCTGCATGCAACAGGAACATATTGAGCATTGCAAGGGAGAAAACAGTATTTTTAGTATGCCTACAGAATTCAAAGAAAATACATCCACTAATGTATGCCAAGATCTATGTACATGCATGATTTTATGCAAATAGAGTTAATTTGCTTTGTGCTTTGATTCTTCAATTAAAATAAAGAAGTAAAAGAAAATAAGTGTTTTCCTGCATTATGTCCATGATCATCTGCATAAATTTTGACACCTATTAAATTGTTTTCTTTTTGGTTTTGAACATTATATTAGAAAGTGATAAATATTCCAAGCCTTCACTTCTTGCTCAGCTAAAACTCTGTTTGAAGTTACTAAAAAAAGTTGCTAAGACTTTGATCCTCCTTCAGGATTTCTAGTTAAGATCCTGAGACCATACAGAATATCATCATTTTAAGGAAAACTTCACACAAGGGCAAAATTATCTCAATTTAAACATTAAGGCCTTTAGAGTACAATTCACTGAATGTTTTCCGTTAAACGGTTTTGGTTCTCAACTGACTAACAATTTTCACAAAAAGCATCTTATTTCCAAAAATTTCTATCTTTTTATGCAGAAAAAGACTCCCTTCCCCTCCCCTAAAGAAAAACAGAGTGAAAGTAGCTGCTGGTAATGTTGGGTTGTGGGAGAAAGTAGGATAGATATGTATGGTTTTTTAAACTTTCAAAATTTCAGTATTCTAAAATTTCTGGGTGTTGTGGCTTCTTGCCACTATCACTGTTCATGGACTAGGAGTCGCAAAGCAAATGACACTTTTGCTGGTCAATTAGTTTTCTATGCTTTCTATAATATATAATGACAGCTCAGCTAACGATATCCTGAAGCAAAAGCAGGCTTGACAGGAACCCCAGGTTATAGAAAACACTGGGACATCGGGCACCTCAGTTGTACTGCCAAATAAAGAGTATGGTTTTAAACAAAAATAATGTTTGGTTTTGATTAAATGTTGTTTACGAACTTCTACACAAAACATCAGTGCGGATTTCGGAACAATAATAATAACAATAAGATTCTATATCATGAAAATTCCCATTCATTCAGGAGGGTAAAAAAAACAAACAAACAAACAAAACAAAACATTCCAAATGCAGAATTCTGTCCCAAAAGCAGAATTTTATTAACCCCAGCAGGATACCTATGAACCGAAACTTCTCTAACAAGTATTTTTTCTTTCTCGAATAAGGAATCTGCTGAAAGCATCAATAATACTTTAAATTTCACCTTATTTTATGAGTTTGTTTGTGCAGAAACAGAAGCAGATCCCCTGGACAATTGGGGGCTAGCAAAAGGGAAGAAAGAAGTTGTATTAATCATGAAGTAACAGAAAATTTGGATTTGCAGACAATTCTGAACAGATCGTAAGAGAAGAGCTGGGAGAGATTTGGTTGGAAGGTTTTTTACTATTTGGGCTGTTTCATTGTGTCAGGATGTTGCTGGTAGCTAAAGTTTTCAAATGAAGAAGTATTTTACTCAGACTGTATTTTAAATTAATATCTATATACAGTGTGAAAGAGTGAAACAGAAGAAGATGAAGGAGACATTAAAGAACTTAAAACTCTCTGAGAAATTCTTGCATGTAGTTGTCTCAAGAAAATGTTCCTACATACAACTGGTCTTTATTTTTATGCTTATATGTAATTTCCATGGGTTATTGTCGTGATCACTAGGTTATTGGTATGCCTGTTTCCCTAAGGCCATGGCCATGGGAAAAAAATATTATTGCAACTTACTCAAATACTTTTCTCCATCCTCTAGGTCCTACTTACAAGAGGAATATAACATTTGAAAAATTTGTTCTGGTGAATTATTAGAGGAGTGGAGACTAACAGCATCACTTTAAATGATGAGGACTTATTCCTTCTTGACAGTTTTGCTTTGGAGCTGTATGTTTCATGCGATTCATATGATGCCATCCCAAAAAAGGACTAACAAGCACTCACGCAGTGAAAGGATAACAGGATTGTCAGAGAATGGTGGAAAAACACTGCACCGCACCAAGCGTGGTTGGATGTGGAATCAATTTTTCTTGCTGGAGGAGTACACGGGTCCAGATACTCAATACGTGGGCAAGGTAAGCCTTGTGTTTAAAGGATTCTTTATAGATGGTGCATCTGACCCCTTGGTATTTTGCCTCCTTCTCCACAGTTGTTTTGCTTTTTATATAGCGGTGGTCCCAGTTTCTCATTTAAGTCAAACAAAGCACGTCATGGACCACCTGAGGTTTCCATGATTGTTCAAAGTTGTGGGAGAAATGAAGTCGTTTAGTGAAAAAAAAAGGAAACTGTTCAGACTAAAATGTTCCAATTTCTTATTACATATGCCCATGCAAGTTTTATCACTGAATCATTTCCAGTTTTCAACTGTTAAACATAAATATTAAATAAGGGAATAGAGACGTTATGCCTTCATTCATCTACCTTGTGGCATTTGCCAGTATAATGGGATGTGTTCTTCCTCAAATGAAATATAGAATTCTATTTATTAACAATGAAATTGCTGTCTCTACACAATTCTAAGTATGGATAAAGTGTTTGAGGAGAAAAAAAACCCTGTTTTTCATCATTTCTGCAATAAACTCTGATCTTAATGGCTTGAGAGACTTTCCATTCTTTGAGACGTATCAACATCAGCTATTGCCAACAATAGCACCTCTGAATTCCAGCTGTCTGCAGTCCTACCTTTTCTGATAACAAGCAACTCAAAGATTTCAAGATTTTTAGCCTTTTGTGGTGTCTCACCATACATGGATCTACCTTGTGGTCTGGTATAACTAAACAATCTTGGCAGAGACCTAGAATACACACAGCAACCACCCGGAATGACTTACAAATTAAGGAAATGTTTATCTTAAGTTAACAAATGTCCATTCCAGCTTCTGTCATTCATTCACAATGCTGTCACTAGCTCGGATTGTCAGGTAGCTCTCTCACTTTCTAACTACCAAACATACTGACACATTTTTTAATTAAAAGACCCCAAAATGTTTTTGAACATTTGCTAATATTTCTGGCCATGGGAGGCATGATCATCTGGAAAATGTGGAAATCATCTCTCTTTGTTATGAAACAAATGTCAAAGAAGCCAACCATGGTAAATATGAACATGATTTTGACCTCATTTATACCATCGCTATGCCTATACAATTCTGTTTCCAGTGAAATTAATTCTGACTTGCAGTAGCAAAAATAAGATGAGAGCCAATAATCCTATTGCTAGGTCTGTTTATCAGTGTATAAAATAGGAAGGTTTGTTGTAGGCAAAGGGATCTTCAACAAAGAGTGAACTAACTCATGGAGAGATTTCTAAAAAAATTTGGTTAGAAGTGACCTTTAGTATTGAGTAAACTTGCACAGAAAGCATTCAATAAGGTACACGATAATATAGACTCACAGAAATATTTTTTTGTAAAAATAGAAAGCTGTCATAGAAGAGAAGTAAGTATCAAACATGGGTTGATTCCAGTTTCAGTTCCACTGTTATAGATGAATGGACTCCAAACCATCTATGCCATTCTAAAACTCAAATAAATTAAGCTTACATCAAAACTATCATCACTATCTCTGTTTCACACAAGGAATGCCTACATGGTATATTGCAACAGATGCAAACTTACTCTGCACTTATTCCAGACTAATTAAAAGCCACTGGACCCTATTACCATAGAGATAAGTCCAGGAAGGAAAACAAATGGCTGTACAGCAGTTGGATCTGAGATGATTCTTTTCTTACAACTCAGATAACATGTTGAGATTTTTCACATTTCACTGCAAAATATTGTACAGAGGCCCTGAGGAAGGGGTTAGCATTACTGATTCTCTAAACAGATGGAAATCACCCCAAATACTACACCATGTTCCAAAGAGATGGAGTTGGATTGAAGTGATAAACTCCATATGGTTGCATTAACTTTAAAACAGTTTATGACATGACAAAATGATCATAGTTCTGTCCTCAGTGGTATAAAACCACAGTAAATCCATTTGAGTTCGTTCAAATTATCCTAGGTACACGTGACATACAGCACCAAGAGGGAGCTGCTACAACAAGAAGTCAACTAAGGAATTTCTTTTTCTTAAAAAAAAGCAACAACTTTTTTGAACAATATTATTCTGAGAAAGGCTTAAATCTCAGGTTTAGTATTCTGCTCAAAGTGATGGTAATTAGCAAACTGGTATGTGTGAATAGAGAGCACTTTTATTCCAACCCATGGGGACTAGTTCACAGCAGTATTCTTATCCAGTCTCTCTTTAATATGGATATGCACAGGCAGATGGATTACTGAGGTAGAATAATAAATGTTGTACTAAAAATTAAATAAACTGAATTAAGAAACTTTAGCAGGAAATAAACTTCTAAGAGATCACAGCCGTAATACCAAAAAATTAGTTTTCCCTCCCTAGTTCAATTTTCAAACAATTTTAATCTGTTAGGTCATTGTGTGTGATGCTACTTTGTTGATACTTTATTTTGTTATGAGTGCATTCTGTTATTGGCAGTGGGGTAAGATCACCTGGTATGACATAAAAGAAAAAAATTTATTTACTAAGCAGGATGGGTACCTGGGATGGAGAGCTATTCTGTAACATCCACTCACCTCTCACTCCCACCTCTCAGCCCCCTAGCCCAGTTTAGACCAGTAGCAGTGACCCAGGGGAACTGGACACTTGCTTTGACTGCTGGACTGTCCAAGTCCTGGCTGGCAGTCTGGCCCCTATGAAGGCACTTCTGCCTTGGGCTCAGGCCCCGCTCAGTGTCAGAGCTCCCTGGAGGGAGGAGTTTCTCCCACACATCTGAGGTGTTATCATCTTAAGTAGCGCTTTTTAAAATTACATTGTCAGCAGCCAATGGCCTCACTGTCCAAGTAGCCCCAGGACGATCTCTTTCCCCATATCTAAGGCCAAATAGCAGTTGTTACTGGGGTTACTTTCACCCTCTGGTCTCCTTCCCAAATATCTTCCAAGAATGGAAAGTGGTTAACAGCTCCATCATCCCTGATTTTTTGTTTCTTTCCTGCACATACCAGAGTAATCTAAGCAGTTAGAACTGGCAGATGCAATTCCGGTCTCATTTATCTGAGTGGTGCTTGTGGGTAGGCTTCACCCTGTGACAAGAAGTAACCAAAAAAGAGGTCTGGTGTACTTGTAAGGTAGATGAAAAACCCAGCTCCACACAAACCTGGTGTATGGCTCCCAGACTGCTAATGGGGGTAACACGGTGTTAATGGACTCTGAACAGCTAGAACAGAGCTTATGTTCCCAATTATAGTTAGATAGCTTTTAGACAAAGACAGTGGTAGTGATGATAGGTGACCTAAAATGGAGACCAGTAAGTGCATCTAATGCACTTAGCAGAAATAGAAAATATTGCTTGATGAGCACAGCAAGTTAGCATTCAACAGCTGAAAAAAGGCTTGATGGCTAGAACAATTGTAGTAAGAAAATTACTCAATTAACAGACCTAAATCACCAACCACCTTTCAGGGACAGGGCATATATGCAGAACAATTGCCTTGTGAATGTGATGGGAGTCAAGGTAAATCCAGACAACCTACAGTATATCCATCACACATCTTTCTTTCCTTCTCCCAGCTCAGAGGACCTATTTGTCTCATATATTGGTGCATGCATAAAAAATAAGTGCACAGGAAGTCTTTAAATTTGTTAGGTCCTATTACTTGTACCTGCAACAATGCAAGAACTGCTTATGACATCCTCCGATTTCTTATCCTTTTAAATTATATTCAGGAAATGCTTAGAGAAAACAATTGCTCCATCATGCTACGTGTTGTATAAAAAATGCATAGGGAGATAAACTTTGCTCTGGAGAGTTTCAACTGAAATATTCAGTCAGACACAGGTAAGGTAAGCAGTGTCACAGAGTCCTGTTTAAAAACTTAGCCAAGAAAAAAAAAAATTAAAATTTCTAAAACATAAAAATGACCATATTCTTTCAAGATGCCTGTTGCCCAGTGTGAATGTTGAATATCTCAATGAGATCATCAGTGTGAGGAATTTTCAGAGGATGCAGTGAGAGGAACTGTAGAACTCATTCTGCCTACTAAGGATTCACAAAAAAGAAAAAGAAAAATGGGTTAAAACATAACATTCAGAGTTAAATGTATGAGAGAAGTTTCTTTTTGAAGGAAAAGAAACAACTAGCAATGTTTTGTGAAAGATGAAGCAGATGAGAAAATAAAACACCTGACTATATATCATACTGTGGCATTCCTTGGTTTCTGGGATCTCCTTTTGTTTCACTAGGGAGGGACCGTAGATCCAACTTCTCAGCTGCCACTAACTTTAAGCCCCATGCAGAACCTAAGAAATGGAATCTGAAATACTGACATTCTATGAGAAAAAAAGCCTGCCAAATTTGCTCACTTCCTAAACGAACAATCCAAAGAGACAATAATCTAAAAAAAAGGACATGCAATTTCGGAAGTATTAAAATATTGATGGGAATGGTGTTCATTAATTAAAGAAAAAGCTAATAAAATGCACAGAAGGCTCTAACCAAGTAGTCCTTTAGGGATAATTATTTTTATTTTCCAAGCTAATACTGATTTTATGTACCTCCGTTTCTAAATAACTTACCTGATACCCACTTCAGTTATGCAAAATGCCAAATATCCCACCTCTTTAACTCCAGTCTTTATGAAATATCCCTAGGTTGGAAGAAATAGGCTTAATCAAAATCATCAGCCATTTTGGAAAATGCAGTCCTTTATGCTTTGCAACAATATACTTAAGTGATTTCAAGAGACAAGAGATTTTCCCTCCTTTTAAGTCACTCAATTTCATTTTTACATGAAAGCTAGTCTCTCTATATCAAACAAGCACTTTGCTAATCAAAGGCTACTAATCTTGATAGGCAGATAATGTGCAAAATTCCATGCAATGGATGTTAGACTAATCATAAACTGTACAATCAAACACCTGTCATATCCCAGAATTTAAAAACAATAAAGAAACAACAAGAAAAAAACTTTTTGTACACCACCTGCAACCTTTCTTTTTCATATTAAGGGGGGAAATACAAAATAAAATAGAAAAGAACCGACATTGCTCAAAATTAGCTGCTCCATGAATAACCTCCTGTTTAATAACTTCCATAAAAATAAATTAACTAGGCTTTGCATGTCATAAGCATCATTTAAATTGGATGCAAACTGAAGAAAAATCTCTGTTCTACCTTCAGTTAACCAGTGAGTTGGATTCACAACAGTTGCCTGTGTGTCTTATTAAAAATTATAAAGTGAAAAGAAAAATATTCAGAGGGCGAGTTTTATTGGGGATTTGTTCTGTTTTGTTTTGTTTTCTTTTGGGAGGGACAGGCTACAACATATATTCAAATGCAACCATTCATTTCTTGTAATCTGCATTTACAAATATTCAGCCATCTACAAGTGAGGTTGCCTACTATTGCAGTCTGCCTTATAAGAAAAGAGAAACAAGACCAAAAGAACTTCATGTAACAATTCAAGAAGTCTCACTGAATTACCAGCCTCACCAGACTTGCTGTTATTTAATACAAAACTTCACTCAATTGCCCCATTATACTGTACGTTTTTTTTTTTTCTTATTTAATGGAATTTAATAGCATTTCCTTGTAAATATAGACTGAAAATGTACTAATGCCTGGAAATATTATTTCACATTACTTTGCTGGCTGCCTTTGATACACCACTCAAGTCCAGAGTAGACTCCCTCTTAATAGGAGAAGCAGCAGAGAAGTCAGAAAATGGGATCCCTTACTCCATTAGTCTTATCCCAGTTCATCCAAGCCCTCTCAACCACGTTGCTGAGGTCTTGGCCATTCTCAGCCTCTGCTCTGAGCAGCGTGGGAGGAAGAAGCTTATGGCCCAAATGGGTGACCCACTGAGCTGGCTCTTGACAACATTGCAGTGCCAAACTCTGCAGTAACCTTAGTTTCTCCATCCTGAAGCATAACGTTCTCATCTGCTGCAAAAATATTTTTTAATTAATTACCTAGTATTGTTTTCTTTATTGTCGTGGTTTAACCCCAGCCAGCAACTAAGCACCATGCAGCCGCTCGCTCACTCCCCCCCACCAGTGGGATGGGGGAGAGAATCAGAAGAGTAAAAGTGAGAAAACTCATGGGTTGACATAAAGACAGTTTAATAGGTAAAGCAAAAGCCTCGCGCACAAGCAAAGCAAAACAAGGAATTCATTCACTACTTCCCATCGGCAGGCAGGTGTTCGGCCATCCTCAGGAAAGCAGGGCTCTATCACGCGTAATGGTTACTTGGGAAGACAAACGCCATCACTCCGAACGTCCCCCCCCCCTTCCTTCTTCTTCCCCCAGCTTTATATGTTGAGCATGATGTCATATGGTATGGAATAGCCCTTTGGCCAGTCTGGGTCAGCTGTCCTGGCTCTGCCCCCTCCCAGCTTCTTGTGCACCTGGCAGAGCATGGGAAGCTGAAAAGTCCTTCACTAGTGTAAGCACTACCCAACAACAACCAAAACATCAGTATGTTATCAACATTATTCTCCTACTAAATCCAAAACACAGCACTCTACCAGCTACTAAGAAGAAAATTAACTCTATCCCAGCTGAAACCAGGACATTTATGTATTGAATTTTATCTTAATCTTGCCTATAGAGTATGTGAGAGAACTTACTTTTTCACTTGTGCCTTTAATCAATTTATGCAAATAATCCGTAAGGATTTCTTTACAGAATTTTTTATTTTCCCTCCACAGAGTCAGTTTAAGAATCACCTATTCCTAGGATGAGAGTACATACAGATGCACTGCCTTTTCAGTGTTTCAAGTGTGCCCTCCACTCTGTTATAGATGCAGCCCACTTGTCCCATTTGAAAAACAGTTGCATTCAGTACAGCACCTAAATGTTGCTAAAACCAGCATGTTTCTTCATCATCTTGTGACTTAGAAGTATGATAAGTTTCAAAAAAACAACAGAATCATAAACATAAACATATCACATGTTGCTGACATATAACCATTTAGAAGTGTAATTCAACTGGGGGAAGATTTCATCACATTCTTAACATGTTCCATCTAGCATATGCTATAACCCAAAGCCATCTTTTAAAACACAGGTTTTTTAAGATTTAATAATGTGTTTTCATTAGAATGTCTGCTCTTACAGTAAAATCAGTATTTTAAAGCTAAACAAAAGAAGAAAAATTAGTGGGGTCTCCAGGTTCTCCTCCTTTTGTCTTTATTTTCTTGTCTCAGATCCTAAGTTTTTCTTATCTTTGAATGAATACTGAAGAAATAATGATGCATCAAAACAGAAAGGGAAAAAAAAGGTCATAAGGACAGAAAAGATCGAAGAAATAAGAAAAACACTCTGACTTTTTAAAATATAAGAAATGGAAAACTTACTTGATTCAAAAAATAATAAATTAATAAATTATCCCATTTACATTGCATTCTTCAGTTAGCACCTTTTTCCAACAAACTTTCAATCTAGTTTCAAGCAGCCATATCTCTAGGCAGATGAATCCACAAAATAAAACTAACATGGAAACAAGCAAAACAAGAAAAAAAAGGTTAAAAAAAAAAAGCCACAATAAGTCCCCGTCTCTACATACATGCATAACTTAACTACAAATACTAATGAAGAGCCATAGTTTTACTTCTTTAAAAATAACTTATTCTCTGACAGCTTCCAACAGAAACTTTATTGAAAAATTGCTGAAAGTAAAATTTATTTTTCTCAAAAAATAGTAAAAAACAAAGTTTTCAATAAAATTTGACCGCTACTTTTAAAAAGAAGGCTGGAGGGCCAGGGAAGAAAACGGTGAAAGACAAATGCTACGTCTTTCAAAACCAATAAGACTGTTTTCTTTTGGAGAAAGGACAGCTGCTCTTTTCTGAGAACCTAAATACATCTTTAATTGAAGTTTCAAAAATAGTGAAGAGATTTAATCACATCATGCATAACCCAAGTATAAACAGTTTAAATATGAAATATCTTGTATGTTACATTGCACTGATAGACCTAAGCTAGAATTTTGCAATCAAATTTGGACATCATATTTCAGAAAATAAAGAATCATCTCTGAAAACAACTGCTATGATCAGAGGCTTCAAATACATGAACGACAAGAATGAGTTGGCATTGTTTGGTACAGATACAGCAGCTGTCATGAGATCTGACAGCTTCTGTTTCTTCAACTACATAAAAGACTTCTAAAAAAAATAATCTCAAGTTCTTGTCATGTTCAGGACAAGAAGTCGGGTTCATATTGTGGTAAGGTTGATTTACATTCAACATGAGGAAAAGGTTTTTGATGGTATATACATTCAATACAGTGAAGTAGTAGGTAAAGATCACTCAGAGAGACAGGATTATCTTGATACTGGAGGTTTTAATGACAAACTAAAAAAACGCATGCCAGAAAGTCCATACTGATCCTACCTGGAGGCAGGAGGATGGCACAGATTATATCTTTAGGTCCCTGTCTGTTCTGCTTTCAAGGATTCTGTGTGTGTTTTTCAAATTCAAATGCTAAATCAGCTAAACTGCTTCTGAAAAACAAAACAAAACCACAACAAACCCAAAGACATAAGAAATGAGTAAATACGCAGACTGTTTATTCCAAACTCTTCCCTTTCCCTTCCCTTTTCCCTTCCCCTCCCCTTCTCGCTCCTCTCCCGAGACAGAACATCCAGTGTGCAATGATTTTCCAGTTAAAAAAAAAAAAGCAGAAAGCTGCCAACTATGTGCCTTTATAGAGCCTCTGTGTTTAATGTAAAAAGGAGAATTTGCAAGATAATTTTTGAGAATTTAGCAACTTCATCCATAGCATAAATACAGGCATCTGAAAAATTACCCAGCTACTTTTAAAGACAAAGTCAATATAAGACAATTCAATAAAGGCAAAACAATAATAATTCCCCAATTCTTTTCCCTTTTCCCTCCATGCTCCTCCTCTCACATGTGGAAAAATTATGCTCACTCAATACCTAACATAGCAGCAAAGGCTACTATGTGGAGTCTAGTTTGTTGTTCACTACAATGCTTGCTCTTTGCTTAGTCACAGATCCCCTTCCCTGGGGATCTCCTGAGTGTGCTCAGAGCACCCATGGGGTAGGCCAGGACAACAGTAATGGGGGTCTGGGACCCGCACAGTGGTGGTCTCCCCCCCATGGAATTTGCTGGGATTGAGGGTGTTGACAAGCTAACAAAAAACAAGGCCTAAAGTAAAAAAAAAAACTGATTTGAAGACAAAGTGGGCATGAAGAATGGAGTTCTCTCCTGTCTCCAGTGGTAACTTCCAGTTGCCATTTAAATAATTTTCATTTTAATAAAAACTATCTTTTTTGAGCATAAAAACCTCTTGATCTTGGCACACTCCTTATACTAAAAGGCCTAAGCAGGTCTGCCTCAAAGATCTGGCTGGCTCAGGAATCTGCTGCAATAGGTAATTGTTATTTGTAGAATAGCCCTAGCTTCTTATTACAACTTCATAGGCTGGTATTTCTCAGCCTTGTAGCTTTAAGCCTGTGGGAAGAGAAGATTAGACTAGTGGCAATCTGCAGACCTATCATTATCTGTTATCAGGCAATCATTTATTGTGCATGAAAAAGTGTGAGGGTGAGGAAAATGTATTTTGCAAGATACTTTTCATGATGTTGTATATTTATGACATTGATTACATTATGGGAGCGATTCTGAAAAAGGGAAGTGTTTTGACTATATTGTGCTTTACTGCTACCTGCCAGCCTGGTGATAAAAAAGGTGCAAAACCCATCAGAGAAAATCAATATGTGACTACTTAGAAAAGGCAATTTGACTGTATCAGAGGATGGTATTGTGCAACATCTTGTCTGTCGGAGAAAGGTTTATGAATAGTCATCTTGAAGACAAACAGAGGAGCTGTCAACAAGCAACTGTCAAGAACTGCAAGTCTTTTCTTCCTGTACATGTCTGATATATCAAATCCTGTCCATTGCAGGAATCATCGCACATTTCAGCCTTCTAGAAATTGAAAAATATGTTAGTCTAGCCAATGTAATCAGTCAATTTAACACTATGCTGGGTATCAATCAAATGAAGAATCTGTGATCTCTTATCAGTTACAGAAATACATAACTACAGTCAAATCCCTGCTATATGTATTGCCATAGCAACACAAACACACTGGGCTAACTTCTGCTCTCTCTTATATCAACCTATGGTCAAGAAACTCTGCTGAAATCTCTCTTTTCTCTTTTTATACAGCAGAGTGTAATAAAAAGAGTGAGAAAGCATTCTGGCCTCCATGAACATTTCAGAAGTTATTAATTCCTCCCTGTCTTGCTTCACATTTCAGGGGTGAGCATGCCCACTTCAGATGGAAGCCATCATACCATTTTTGTCAAATTGGGCGTGTGAGGAAATGACAATTAGGCTGATAATCTTAAATGAGTTTTAGCCTTAACTGAAGAGAAATTGTTTTTCTATATTCTCCATTTCCATAGACGGAACGCAAGGAGAAATGACATCAATTCCCCTTTGTTTAAATTGTAGAACTCATAACAGAATCTCAAAGAGGTCTTTAGAATGGTTGATTCAGCTACAAGAATGAAGTTTTAGCCCAAACCCTGCCATAAAAATAATTGGTGATGCTAGAAATAATTATTAATAAGATTTGATTGAACGTTTGCTTTATGTACATTCTGCTTTATTTTTTCTGTCTTTAAAATGTATTTGCCAACACTTATCCTAATGAAGCTTTTCCTCAGAACATGGCTATGTATGAAGTGTTCCCACACAGTACTATAAAAAAAGCTCTGGAATATCATGAAAACAGCCATGAATCAGCTATTTGATTGAGAGCAGGGCTTGGAAGTATTGGGTTGAATAAAATATCAGGGCATACTATGAAAAGGAGGAAAAAACAAAACTAAATATTTAATAGCTACCTACCTGGTGAACAGTGCTTGAATGCTTGAATTTGTGATGTAAATTATTGCCTTAACTTTTCCTAATGCACAAAAATGACAAACACAGAAGTATTAAGTGGGATATGGTTATACTTCTACTCAAGCATTCATAAAATCTGTTTATCTAACTTAAAATTTGTGATTGTTGTCACCACCTGTAGCCATTTTTGCCACTTGAACTTTTAGCTGTTGCTACATATTTCTGATTAAGAGCTGAAATAGATTTAGCTTCTAAATATTGAGAACAAATTTAGTTCTTATAAAAAAGTTCTGGGTTGCAACTTCTCTGCAGCTTAAGTGGAATTAACGCTACTATATGACACTATTAAAAATGTTGCAACTACCGATGCAAGCTTTAAAAATGGTGTTTTTCTGATAGTTCAGTCTTACAGGGGTTATGAAAGTAAGCATATTTTTCTTTTTAATAAGCATTTGTGATGAATAAACACTGTCAAATACCAGGAGGTAACAGAGCATTAAATATTCAAATATAACTTGGTCAGGTAGCTGACTGATAGGACTGAATTAACAAATGAAGAACAAAATATAGAAAGTATTTGCTTACCTTGTCTCTCTACCACTGCAGCATTTGCATTTAAAATGTTGAGACTAAAGATCGCTTAAATCAGTCACTTAAAAAAAAAAAAGGAAAAAGTTACTCTATGTTCTGTGTAACACAAGCGACTAAAAGAAATAACCATGTATATTTATCTTTAATTTTAAACCTGTATTAATTAGATATAAACAAATGGTGTGGACAATAAAATGAATGTAAAGAGTAATTTGTCATGCAAGCAAGTATTTCTGTATATATTGTCACTGAAGTAAATGGAATTGGGGTTGTTGCAAGAAAGCAAAATAAATCATTAAAGTTTTTTTTAACTGCCTCTGAGTTTCACAGAACATGAAAATACGTTCATCGCTGTACAGGCTAGTAATTGTGAAGCGGAAGAGGTCACAGTCTGATTCCCACCCATTCCATATGAAAGATTTAGAATCACATGCAGAAAGGCATGAAGTGAAGAGCAAAATGTGAATCTATCCCAGAAGAAATTCTTTAGTCCTTCAGAAATACTGTTAATAGAGGGAAACAGGAATGACTGATTCGGTTTTCATTCTTTTAGAGGTACTGCAATTAATTGTCTTTGTATTTCAGGTGGCTAAATCTGATCTAACTTCAAAGTGTGTAAAAGAAAAAGAAATAACAAAAAAGCCACAGTTCAAAAGCATTTTATGCTTCTAAAAAGCTATGAGAATACACACATATGTATGTGCGTGTGTATATATATAAAACATTGTTTTCTCTTCAGGATAAAGAAAAGATTTATTTTGATCTCTTTGATGATGATAAAAGAGAAAAAGATAAAGAAAACCTTATAATGATGATGCTATGATTATTAATAATAATTTCCACTTCTGTGAGTACCATTCAACAAAATATATGAAAGTATTTTATATTAAATGAACAGTACCTATGATGAGGCAGGCAATGACATAACATCCATTCTTCTGAGCAGAAAACTGCAGCAGAGTTGCTGAAACAGTCATTTGAGGTCACAGAGCCAGACAATGACAACAGTTAGACGCAGAACTGAATAGCAACTGCACAGGGACAAATTCATCATAATGGCAAGGTTATCTGTTTGAAGAGAAGATCAAGGCAGAAAGGATAGCACACGTCAAGAGGGAAAATCATTTGAAAAACAAGCACTCCAGATCCGTCATTTTGAATATTAGCAAAACCTCAAGTTCTGTCTTAAAACCTATCTCCAAATGGTCAACAAGACCATGGTCAACATTTTACTCCAGATGAAGTCATAGGATAATTAGCAAAACAATCAGTTTTACTTTGTGTGTCGTGTTCTTCTTCAAAGTACAGAGTAACTTTTTAGACAAAAATGGATTTCAGCAAAGGATGCAGACATTCAGCACTGAAGACTCCAGTTCCCCCCAAAAATCTTCTTTTTTCCATAAAGTTAATACAAAATTAGCATTGATACATTCAGATTTTTATCTGCTTTAACCAGATGCAAACACTTTGAATATCTATGCTGTTAAATTAACATTACTTTAATTCATCCTTTGCATACTTCCTGATGGGCTTCTTTTTCATTAATATTTGCTCTGAGAATCTAAAGAAAAAAAAAAGAAATCCCTCTTAAATAAATCCTGCATTGCCTAACATCTCCATATTAATCTCACTTCATCTGATCAGGTTGCAGATTCAGCTATTAAATTAAACATACCCTCGATGAAGCAAGACTGTTGGTCTGAAGGACTTTATGATTGGTTTGGGCCCTATGCTTTGGCTTCCCTAGGCACTACTTCTCTTTCACGGAGTTTTCATTTGAAGCCCTACGCAGCCTTATCTTGGCTCTCCTCTAAGCCACAGTCTTCATGCTTTATCAGACAGGTACACTCCACCTGCAGTTTATGTGGAACCTGAATCCCATCTCAGGCCCCCTCTGAATGGCATTACACTTTGCAAGTTCTGTTGTGCCAGGAAAATAATTAAGTTGTTTTGGTAACTATTCCAACCACTGCCTTGTCTTTGTCATCATTACAGTGATGAGCTTCCAAAGATGGAATTTTGAAACAAGATTTAAAAGAACCATACAAGTAGGTAAATTTCAATAAATATAAAATCAGTAACAAATAAGAAAAAGCAAAAAAAATGACCCTAAATATCTATCTCCTAACTACTAGCTTTCAACATACTCTTCTTGAAAAAATAGCTTCACTTAGGAAGCTACATTATCACAACACAGATTCAAGGCTTGGTTCTTATTATGCCCTGTCCTGATTTCAAACCTTATGCTATGACATACCTACCTTTGAGAATCTGCTTCTCAGATTTTGCTAAGAGTTGGGCATGCACCTACATGTCTTAGAGCGGGCACAGGGCAGGGGAATTGCAGTCAGACTGAGGAAGGCATGGGATGGATAACTATACAGTATACTCACACTGAGTACTCTTCGATTGGTATGACAGTTTATATTTCCAATACAGTCTGCAGAATAGAGAAGCAGTATAATACTTTAAATTAATTTCAGCCTGTGTTTTTCTTTTTTGTTTGGTTAACTTTGCCAATAAACAAGCAGTAGCAAAGGACCTTAGTGATGCATTAATTCAAGCAATGACCTTACCTACCTTCCACTACTGTTCATTTGAAAGTTTAGTTTTAGATAAACGTTTAAGGTATTTAAAGAGTCACATTCATTAATACACATTCTGAAATGAGTATTGAGGAATGAACATATTTCTTCTTGTGAGGTGTGTACAGTGTCCACAAAATATTTAGCTTATCTGTTTGCAAAGTAGGAAAAACACATACTTTATTATTGTTCTTTGAAGCTTTGTGAATCAATTGTGAATCAATAAGCATGGACCTCAAAATCATCACTTTTTTAGGTTTGAAATGCATTCCCATAAAAGTAAGTATGTTTTAAGAATAGTAAATAACTTAAAATATTTTGAATATTTCTGTACACAACATATAGTTGAACAACTTAGGAAAAATGCATATTTTGGGATCTGCTTCCTTTGAGTCAGCAGGCCTACAGTCTGGTATTGTTTGTCTGGTGCTTCAAACCTGGAAGCCTGTTTACATATTTTAGGCCAAAGAAGACTCTTTGATCATATTGCCTCACATCTTGACATCTTACTTTATTACTCTTGCATTATGCTGTATGACTTTCTGAAAAACATTCAGTCTTGATCTGTAGACATTTGTTTACAAGTATACATACATATATGTACATATACACATAAAATTGTGATTAAAAGTAGTTATTGATGTATTCTTCAGATCATTGTGGATGACCCACATTTGGAAACAGTATAACATTGGTCAGTTCAGCATAACTTCAGTCAAGGCAGTACTTTTCCAAAGTTAGGGCAATGGGTAACTAGACAAGTTCAAGGACAACAGATTCATAAAACAAAACAAAACAAAAAGATCCCCCACAGGTCCCTCTTACATCCCTATTCTAATCTGACAGTTGTAGATGCTGGGGTCAGGAAGGTGGGGAGTGTAAAAGAAGAAAAAAATTACAGTGGCCAGACTTGCATGCTCTCTCAAACCAGCATCTCCTATTGCTACTAAGATAACGTACTTGGCTAGACAAACTATTGGTCTCCTCTACTAGAATATTTCTTATATGCTTATTAGTGTAGAGCTGAGCCCAGATCAATTAGTTCTGTGAAGGGTAAGGGATAATTCATCCATATGACAACCTCATGTTGCTTCCAGGGCCAGAGCTTTTATTCCTGCCAATCTCTGTGCACATCTTTTGGAACTACAGTGCATTTTGAGTGCCTTTGAAACAGCAAGAGATATCACACACACAGACAGATTTCACTCAGAAGTTTCTGGTGAGAGAAAAATCTATAAGAAAAATACCCTTTCTTATTGTGAAGCCTTTAAAATAATGATGGATTTACCATCTGTTTCAGGGATTGATTAAAGTGATGGTGCTTGATGTTGGGATGTGATAATTTCTGACCTGTGGACATAACTGATGACGATAGTCACTTCCTGTAATACTGTATCTCATGTTATGGAACAGCCGAATGACAGGGTATGGCAAACCATAAAAAAACAGTTTGGCTCTTTTCATCAGGCTGAAAACCTGCAACCCAGCTGTTGATTTGGAGAAAAGAGAGAGGAGAACAAACAAACAAATTCTGTGTGCTCTGAAATCCAATTCTTTGTGCAGAAGTAAGAATGCAATCACTTTTCCAGATTTGACTGCAACCTAGCATATAGGGCACAGGAGATGTAGACTGTATGCAGGGGAAGGAAGCGTTTGAGAAAACAGCTCTGGTTTCTAGGACTCCCCCCTAGGTATAGGGAGATGTACATGGAGGGAATGAATTTGCCCATATTGTATTTGTATCAGCAGAACCAAGAGACTAATAAGAATTCTGCTGAACCCTTCCTAAATGAAAACCAGATTTACCCTTACCTACTAAGCCAAAATCAGCACCTGCAGCTGATGTCAGCAATGTTTTTCACAATATCATTCTCTAGAGAATTTGTAACAATAGACAGCTGAACACAAGAACCAGATGCTGGGAAACAGAAGATAAGAAAAGTAAATGTCATTTGCCTTGTTTAATATACAGTCACTTAGGTTACCATCACACACAGAGTTTGGTTGTTTAATTAAGAAGTTTGTGCTGATGTCACAAATTCAAGTCAGGTAAATACATTGCTGTTTAGCACATACATAAAACTTTTGATTAAACACACATAAATAGAAAATTAAAGCGATGCAGATACTGCTACTGAAATCCACACTGAAGAACTACTTCAGTTATTAAGATAACTTTGGAGCTTTTAATTAGTTAAAATGCTAATGAAGGAGAATATTGCCTGAGCTGCAGCTTGTTCTGTATCCTAGCTGCTGTAAATCTCACAAAGCTCTGAAATCATACAGTGGGGGGACTGTTTAATATCCTACCTGTCACTAGCACTCAACATATTTTCTGTGAGATTTTAGGGTTGGCTGGGATGCTACAAGCTCTTATTTCAAGTACAGTTCTTGCATTTTTGGTATGAATTTATTTTGTTTTAGGTAGTACTCATCCACCCTCCTTCACAAATACTCTCTTCTTTCCCACCTCCATATGCATAACCTTCTTTACTTGGAGTAAGCTTAGAGTGATAATTACAGTCACGTTTCCTGAGGTCAAATCAATTTGTGCTTTAATACATACTGGGCAGACTTGGAAAACTCAATGTTTTTCTGTGCCACAGCTTCAGAATAAATAGCATAGTACAATTACCATATATGAATAGAAATTTGATGTAAATAGGCATATGGCTTTGTAAAAGTAACATACACATGAGCTTGTGTTTTCTTGTATTTTGCATGTTTTTTCCCTCAGCCCAGGAGCTTTAGCTAGAAACTGTGGTTAAAAGATGTTTGAGGAATCTTAAAAGTACAGAAACTTTCTTTTTTTCCTCTCATTTCTGAAAGGGTCACTTTGGACACACCTAAATAACTTATGCTTCCCTGTTCCTTCCCATTGCTTACTGTTTATGATTATTGCTCTCACATTTAAGACATTAAGCATATTTGAAAGAATCATACTAAATCTGACAGTTAATGACACTTTGCTAAATTGATCGCTTATGCCATGTACAGTCTATTATGGTTTCCCTATACATTTTCCAGAGTATGTAGATCTGGATACATTAGAGCCAAAATTCAACATTTTCCAGCTGTCAAATTATTAATGTAATGCTTCATTACGTTAATTTTATGGAAAAGTTTTTCAATCTGAAGTTATACATGGCTTGAGTCTTCAGCCTTAAGCCATAAACAAAGCAATGTTATGAAAGGTAAACTCAAGGATAAGACTTTGTAGTAAAGGCAAAGTTATGACTGGCAAGTGGAAAGCATCTTAATTGTACCAGGAACTAAGAGGCTGAATATACAGCGTTTTGAGGGGAAGGGGAATATTTTCCATCTGAAGCACAAATTGCACATAAGAACAACAGAGATGCGTTTGGATAGCTGCGTTATGGTTTAGCAAAACCTTAAATAGAAATACATTTGATATAAAAAGGCAATACCAATGTAACTCTTGGTTCAGTTTTCATTTTCATTGGGGGGGGGGGGGGGGCGGAATCTTTTTCTTTTATAGCTTCCAAGTTTCACCTGCTGGCTTGTGATAACCTCAAACCAAAATAACTAGCACCATTCACACTTTACGTTTTTATTGTTATGCCTCCTGCAACTGGAAGAAAAAAAAAAAAAAAAAAAACCAAACAAAACAGCAAGCAAACCCTAATGTCCTTCTTTAAGAAAGACCTTTGAATTACACACATTGAAACAAAACCGTATTCCAGCCAAAATTAACAGAGTATGCAATAGGCTACTGCTCCAAATTACTCTAAAATACATATACAAGCATACACAAACTTAGCATAAACATTTTCAATGTTTTGCATAAATAGAAATACAATCTAACTTTACTGGTGAAGGTGGAAAGAAATAACAGAGAAGACTGCAGTAGAGTAGACTCCTTAGAAATTGCTTCATACAACTATAATATGAAAGAGAAATTAAGCCCTTTAGCTTATCAGAGCAAATTTACAGAAATTATGAAAGTACCTTCACAATTCTACAGGATAAACTTAAAAAGTACTGTAAGGACATTAAAATTTTCTAATGTAATTTGTAGGATTTTCGCTCAAGGAACTTTTTACTTCTACTTGTACACAACAGCAAGTATCAAGTAAGGATGAACACCCAAATGCAGTATTGCACAATATACAAGGCAACATTGTTGATAGTGAACACAGGAAAAAAGGTAATACGCCATAGCTGTATCTAACCTGTGGGACCCAGAACTGCTTCCCCATACCAAGAAAAGACTCAGTTTTGCATCTTCCTCCCATTCCTCTCTGTCCTGGTTTGAGGAGAGCAAATAAAAATAGCTGAATCAGATAGGAGCCTCGGCTCTCTCTGTTGTGTGACCAGGATGTTAGAGAATTTGGAGTTTCAGGCATCTGGGCCTGGGACTGGGCATGGCCATGAATTAACTTGTCCTCCAGCTCAGATATCAATCACCTGCCTATCAATCTGGTACCTGCCTATCTGTCTGGTACGTTTATGCATAAAATATGCAGATGTACCAATTTAGTGACACTAAAAAGAGTTCATTTGACAACAATAATCCCCCAACGTATCTTCACTTAAATAGTAAAGAAAGAATGTTGTTCACACTTTCTAGAAGGCATTTAAAGGCAAATAGGGTCTAAGACAGAAGACCATGGGATATCAGGATTCCTCTGCTGGAAATAACTGTGTGGGTGGAGGCAGTGAAGGTAAGAAATCTGTAGTAATAGCCCTCTGATACAGAGGCACACTGTAAACCATCTAAGTTGTAAGCATTAGTACAGTACCAACCATAATGTAAACATGGATCTACCCTCTCCTTGATGTGTCTTCATCCTTCCTTTCCCCTCATCCCTCTCCACAAGAGAGATCATACCTCTTTTCTGAATTTAGACAACCAAATAAATGTTTTCACTGTATTTATTCATAACAATCTCACTAGTCATAAGTAGCTCATCTTGCTCTTTTTTCCCGTTTTCATTTGCAACTATAGTTGTACAGAAATAAATTGCAAATAAAATGGAATTTAAATGAAGTCTGGCAATTTCTTGCTTCTAAATGGGGAAAATTCATTCATATCACTATATAATTTGTTAACTGTGTCCATTGACTCTTCCATTGATTATATGTCTGCCTAACTTGAAAAGAGTTACTCTCAATTACAAAGAGCTAAGAACCAGATCAGCTGCAGAGTTTACAGGAAATTTAGTAAATTAAATTAAATTAATAAGAAACAGTCAAGTACTTTTAAACATGGGCCTTTAAGGAACTCTTTCCTAAGGCAACATTTTTTCCTTTTTCCTCTATATTTTCTTTTGCCGTTCCATACCAGTTCCTGAACTTGATAATTTATGAGGTATCTTTTCCCTCCAAAGAATGCTGGTATCTTATCTCCTGTGTATAATAATAGCAGTTTTGAGGGAAGTTGTGGATTAGCCTTGGACATACTAAGAAGGTATAGTCAAATAAAATACCCCTTGAAACCAGGCAGTTATGTATTATAACCACCATTTGCTGATAAATATTGAGTGATATATGAGGGTGAAGTGTAAGCCAAAGGAGCAAGGTACTTAATTTAGGGGAAATAGAATTATGCTGCAGATCTCTGAGATAATCTGTTGTTTGCCTACTCATTTACTTATTGGAAAATACAGTAACAGGGACCCATGTAAATTTATGTCAAGATTTCTTTTGAGAACATCAAGATCTCAATTATCACATCACATAAAAATTCTGTTTCACAGAACTGGATAGACAGGCTAATTTGAGAAGCACACTTTTCCTATGTAAATAAAGAAAAAAGATTGAGAGAGCATTTATAAATATGCCCATATTTATAAGACATACATTGTTACAGAAATAGCTAATTGTCACTCCCATAATAATTACCAATGTCTTTGTCTCTGATGATCCTCAGGAAAAGTTGTGCTGAGAACATGTTTAACCAGCCACACAGAAGACTATAGAAAAAGAAAGAAATGTGTGCAAAAGCGTATTAAGAAATCAAGATACTCAGCAGTGCATCTTCAAAGTTATGCCTGCATTCCAATGTGTTTCAGATGACTTGATGCTGGATATTGAATGGAATGGAGATGGCATTTGTTATTGGTGTGGTCACTATATACTGAGTAATCTAATATATTATCTGGTTTGGGGTTTTTTTGTTTGTTTGTTTGCTTTCCTTTATCAAAGTATTTCATGGTTCTCCTCTGACCTGCCAGCTCTTCACAGAAATTTCAGAATGAACAATTTATAATTATAATATAATTTTATTATATTTATATATATTTTTATTTATATATATAATATAATTTTATTATATTTATATTTATTATATTTATATATATTTATAATATCATATAATTATATGAGAAAGGACACATTTGATGATAAGTTCATTTTTCCATCCATACAGAGTTTTGCTTGCTAACCTACCCCACCCGAAATAGAGAAAAAGGATCATGTAGAGAAAAACAAAACAAAATACTTCAACAGGAAATACTTTCTGCTGATAGTAAGTGGTGGACCTCCCCAGACCTGCTGAAGCTGTAAAATGTAGAGGGAAATCACAGCAGTGAAAGATTACTTCAGATCATATGTATGAACACTATTTTTCCAGTCTGAACATCTGAGCCTCCTTCACACATATAAAGAGTTTACTAATTAAAAAAAAAAAACAAAAAAACAAAACACAAACTATTTTGTAGGTAAAACAGTTTACTGTAACTGGAAATAAGATTTAGAAAAAATGTCTGTTCTTGTTCATTGGTTTTAGTGAATAAAGGGCAAGATATTTTGTAAACGTAACACACCACGTTTTTGCATGTGATTTTCTGTAGGCAATTTTCTGTAGGCTCTCTGTAGAACAATTAAAATTTGAAAAGCTGAAATAATATTTTATATTATAAATTGAAAATATTTAAGCAGTTTATAGAAGATTACCAGTCATACAGAAACACAATATAGATTGGTCAAAACTAAACTGCAGTATCTTTTTACAAATGTATGTGTCCCTATACTTATTTTGCATAAACATCTACAATCTTATGTGGAGTTACTCTGTCTCATAAATTAAAAGCATGTTTTGTAATTATATAACTAATACAGTGAAACAATGGTTGGATTGTTCTGTTTTACACATCTAGTATTTTATTTCTATAAGATGCTGGATAAAGTTTTGCTTTATTTAGTTATTCTTAAATATGAAAATGGTCCCTTTTTTTTCCCACAAACTATGATGTTGCAAAATTACTTCACAGATTAATGAAGATTCCTCAAATGTAAAGTGCAAAACAAAATATACATAGGAATTAAAAATTGTTACATGTAAAATAAGTGATGGTTTGCAACTGTACTTCAAATGATCTTGCAAATAGAAAATTGGCAATAGGAGGTAGAACTCTTCATTGCTAGGAAAATCACATTCTATTCCCAAATTTGTCATGCTTGAAAGTACTGTTTATCATTTGATAGAAACATGAGATAAGTAGGAACCTTAAAATACACATCACAGTTTGAGCTACCTGACATCTTTGTAGATAGTTTGAACAGATAGATAAATTAACCTATTCTCTGAGGACCTATGTATAGTTGAGGAGCAGCGTAAGGGAATGACAATGGACAGATGTGATGTTTTTCCAGAACTACTTGTTAGTGCAGAAAAGATCACTGCTCCCACTACTTGCTCATCATCACCCCTTTTCAAGAGGTTATTGACCCTGGATTACCTGCAGAGTTGCTCATATGAGCAATCAAAATGAGACTGGCAAGCTAACACTGTTTACGTTCACAGCCTGGATCTCTGCTACTCATCTGCATCTGTCTTCTTTTATACAGGACCTCTTTTCAGCAGATGACCAGCTGTCCAAGTCTACAAAGGGTTTGTAGGAATAAAAAATTGCAAATAGCAAAATTTGCAATCTTAGTAAGTAAAGTGTTAACTTTACGTCATTCTACAGTGTCTGAAAGATATTTTTAGGCAGCAGAACTGATTGGGAAAAGAATTTAGCAGCTTTTCAAATATGAACTACATTTTTACCACACTTTCAAAAAAAATTGCAGATGACACCAAGTTGGGTGGAAGTGTCGATCTGCTGGAGGGTAGGAAAGCCCTACAGAGGGACCTGGGCACACTGGATCGTTGGGCCGGGGCCAACTGTATGAGGTTGAACAAGGCTAAGTGCCTGGTCCTGCACTTGGGTCACAACAACCCCATGCAATGCTACAGGCTGGGGGAGGAGTGGCTGGAGAGCTGCCTGGCAGAAAAGGACCTGGGGGTGTTGGTTGACAGCCGCCTGAACATGAGCCAGCAATGTGCTCAGGTGGCCAAGAGCTCCAATGGCATCCTGGCTTGTATCGGGAATAGTGTGGCCAGCAGGACCAGGGAGGTGATAGTGCCCCTGTACTTGGCCCTGGTGAGGCCGCACCTCGAGTACTGTGGTCAGTTTTGGGCCCCTCACTACAAGAAGGACATCGAGGCGCTGGAGCGTGTCCAAAGAAGGGCAATGAAGTTGGTGAAGGGTCTAGAGAACAAGTCTTATGAGGAGCGGCTGAGGGAGCTGGGGTTGTTTAGTTTGGAGAAGAGGAGGCTGAGGGGAGACCTTCTTGCTCTCTACAACTACCTGAAAGGAGGTTGTAGCGAGGTGGGGGTCAGTCTCTTCTCCCTAGTAACAAGTGATAGGATGAGAGGAAACGGCCTCAAGCTGCGCCAGGGGAAGTTTAGGTTGGATATTAGGAAAAACTTCTTCACTGAAAGGGTAGTCGGGCACTGGCACAGGCTGCCCAGGGAAGCAGTTGAGTCCCCATCTCTGGAGGTATGTAAAAGACGGGTAGATGTGGTGCTTGAGGACATGGTTTAGTGGTGGACTTGGCAGTGCTAGGTTAACAGTTGGACTCGATGATCTTAAGCGTCTTTTCTAACCTTAACGATTCTATGAAAATTATATTAAAATAAATTTCCAGATATAATTGGAAATAACAGTAAAATGTATATTAGGTACTTATTATTTCTGAATAAAATTCCACATATAAAATATATTTGTATTTAAACTAAGAATTTTGGTTTTGTTCTAAATCAAAACAAACAATATAAAAATCTTACTCTACCCCCTGCCCCCTTCTTTCTTTTATTTTTCAGTTCAGAACTGTGTGAGATTTTGTTTCAGTAATGTCTGCTTGTTTTTAAAGTGGTAAACTTCTAGTGTCTCTGGACATATTCCATTCTTCCATGTGCATAACAGCCCTGACAACTAAAGACCAGGCCCCCCATAGGTCACTTTCTTTGCAGTCTACCAGGCAGGCTGCTATAGAGATAATATCTGTGGACCAGAGTCCAGTTTAATTCATATAACAATAAACAAGTTAAATAAATTTCTATCATTAACAATGTGTGTTGGAGTATATACATGAGCAGGAAAAAAACAAATGCCCCAGGGATACTGACAGAAATTATTTCAAAAATACAAAAAGTAACTTTGCAAATACAGGACAGAATGTGCAGCTACTCAACTTTTGAGAACTTACATGTCTGATGTAACCACTTACATGACTAATGTTAGTACTATAAACAGTTTAACAAATTACTGATTTTAATGATGACATTGTGTGGGAATCAAGAAATACTTCCTTACATACAGTGTTGAGAAAGGATGTTAACTTTACGGAGGCTCCAGCCTCCGTAATGACTTACATTAAGTGATTTCCCTTCTCCCGTCCCATGGGACTGATCCCTCACCAAGCTCCCAGACACGGCTTTTACTCTGGCTGCTCCGCCAACTGGCTGGCTGACGATGTTAAGGAGGCACATAACAACACAGGGCATCGCAGCAGGCACTTGAATGTTTTAAAGACTCGAAAAGATGCTGGTCTGTCTTCATGAGAAAACTAGGTTCAGGTGCTAGTCATCAGTCCTGATATCTGATTCTTATTTGGCATGTTTTAAAAAAGCTTCTACCTCAAGAAAAAAGGAGAAAGCTATATTTATGACACAAGGTAATATCTCAACAAGAATGAATGTGCACTGTTTCTTAGGGACAGGAATTTGTCCTGTGTGGTGCAAAACAAAATCATCCGACTGAAAGAAATACATTATATTTTGTACTTGATATACAAATAAGTCTACTCTTTTTTTTCCTGAAAATAAGAATCAAACATGAAAATAAGATCAAATATGAAAATAAGAATCAAATATTTTTAATGAACTTTGTATATTGATTATATAGTCTTCCACATTCTGTGTCAAGATACCCATAAAATATTTAAGTTTATTTTCTCTGTATTACATGTAGCATTGGCAACTTGGCAGGGAATTCTTTTTGAGTGCTGTATGCATGTTGTATATAATCCTTTCAACCCTTTGTATGCAATCCTTAAGAATTTTCACAGATATTTATTACAAATATAGACTGAATATATTAAGAGCTAAAACTGTTTGGATAGTCATCTCATCCAGTCTTACCTCTAGAAGATCATAACAATAATTATATCACATTTGGTGACTAGTGTTAGGCTACACTGTTAAACTAGAGGAAAAAATAAAAGTGAAGAAATTTAACAAAATCCACCATGTCCATGGTGCATCTGGCTCAGCTATGAAACATGGAGATAAACACTGGCAGGAATACAGAAACAAGGAAACAAGGAAAGTAGTGGCATAAAGTAACTTATCTGGCTCTAGTGACTATCTAGAGTAATACCTTTACTGATACTGAACAATATTTTCTCAGGTGGATGATATACTTTACTTTTCTACTCAGAGAAATAAAAAAAAATACTGGGATAAGATTCTTTCTGTCCACATTTGAAAAACACTCAGATCACCGATCTGTGGCCAGATGTGACTGTATGCATATATCTGAGGAAAATATACTGCAGATGCTCATAAAAAGGAACTGTGGGTCCTTGTAAATGAAATTAGAGTAACAGACTTCTGAAAAATAGCAGTATGTGAGAATTTCTAGTGCCTGGGGCAGCTTCAATGGCTTGCTTTGTCTTTGGTTTTAGGCACTTTTTCATAATGGTACTATATGGCAAACTAATCAGTGCCTGTAAGTTCATAGGGATACAGTTTTGAACCCTTATGAAGAGGTGTAGTAGGAAAAGGACTGCTAAACCGCACTCAATGCTTTGAAAATTTACCTCCTAGTGTTCTTGAAAATTATTTCTCCTGCGTGGAGATGACTAGAAGGAAGGAAGTAATTAACTGAGGTAAGATGTTCCTAAAGAAAAAAAAAAAAAAAATACAACTAGAAACACAAGTTGCTTAAATCAGAACATTTATAGCTGATTTGGGGAAGTTCAGAAGCTGTAATCCTTAAAACTGATTTCTTCTGTGTTGTTACAAGGTAACTGGTTGTCTTATCAGCAATCAATAAATGGGAAGACAAGTGTTATTTTGCAAATAGAAACTTGGGAGTTTTACACCCTCTGTCATCTTCAAAAAGGAGGTTTCTAGTAGTTTCTGGCAGATTATTCAAAGAAATATCATTTTTTGTTTCCAGTTGGTCATTTTAAATACTGCTACAATGTCTTCTACATCCCCCTGTGTCATTATGACTTTGTTTAGAACTATTTTTTGTCTATGACTGAGTCTCAAATTTGCAATTTTTCCAACAGTGAAACAGAAGATAACTACTGCTGACCCCAATTACAGTCAAGATTGTACAGACTTATTCATATATGCTGAATGATTTGGTCTGTAATAACAATACATATATTTATAGAATTCTTCTTTTCTACCTCCCTGAAGCTACACACTGACCAAGATAAAGGAGATGGAAATTTAAAATACATATTAACAGGAGATGGGGCTGGCAGTCTGTTCATTATAGATGAAAATACAGGAGATATTCATGCTGCAAAGAAATTGGACAGAGAAGAAAAGTCCCTGTATGTGCTACGTGCTAAGGCTATAGACAGAAAAACTGGAAGACAAGTGGAGCCAGAGTCTGAATTTATTATTAAAATCCACGATATCAATGACAATGAACCAAAATTCACCAAGGACCTGTACACCGCAAGTATTCCGGAGATGTCTGGAGTTGGTAGGTAAAAACTTATCCTTATGTAAAATACAAACACGTTTGAGTTGATTTGGAACTTATAAGTAATTTATTATTTGAGACACTTAACACTAACTTCTGTGAATATCCATGGAACAATTTTTGTTGCCAGTAATGTATCATAAATGATTGGATCCTGCTTTTATTTATTTGTTTCATCTTCATCCATTTTTTAATCCTTTTCCCACACTATAAGCTACTCTCTACTCTTTTAAGCCCACCCAAACCATCAAGGAATGTAGCATATATGGTTGTCTTACCAGTTACTACATGGTTTTGCCATGGCTGAGAATATCACCTGCATAAAAGGTATCCTCTTTGTATTTGTAAAATCTAACTACCAAACCTTTCTGTACCTTTAGACACAAACAGCTTTGAGCACGTAAGTATGTCAATTGATTAATGCACCAAAATGATGCCAAATATGTTCCTACAAATACCTAAAAATTTGGGTGTTTTGTTTTTAATTATTTTTTCCTTTTGGTATCAATATTAGTACTTGTTGGTGGTGGGTTTTTTTAATATGGACTTGTCTGGGGTTTTTTTAAGAGAGAAAACATATGAACAACTTCTCCAAAGAAATAACTCTTTTTGTTTAAAAATTATTTTTCTTCATGGGTAAAAACTTACAGCTATTCACAGCTGCCGCAATGAAAAGTAACTGTGGAGTGACAGTAGAAGACGGGTGAGAAATATACCATCAAAGGAAAATAATTCTCTGAGTTTTGTTCAAATAATATAAAGTGATAGATAATATTCACCAGCACACATTCATCAGAAGTTATCATGATTACCTAAGTGCTCCACTCTTTTACAGTAGAGACAGTCTCTCTGATGAGATGAGTAAGCATAAAATATGTATGCTATGGGAAACAATTGACAGATAAATTCTCACGAGTTATTTACTTACCATGAATTACCGTAATGGTTTTCAAAATCATCCCTGGATGATGGCATTGCTAAGAGAAACAATAAAATACCAATCAACATTTGTGATTAATACATATCTTTGTAAAATAATTTCCAGAAGCTAATAATTATCTCTGAGAGCAGTAACAGAAGTATAATGGAACAGGACTCTATTTTATAACTCTCTTTTATAATCATAAGAAGGCAATAACTACACTACTATGTATAATGTAAAGAGTCCAAGAATGGTTCTTTTAAAGTTACATGGAAAATAGATAAATCCTTTCCATTCAGAATTTACTTTGCCGATAATCTGTGAAGGAAAAATATCGGCAGTGCTCCTGTCATATTTAATTTGAAATATATTTGTAAGGAAGGAACTCTATAGGAATAGATAGGATAAAAAGCATGATGTCCATGTTTAACCTTATCACTTAGTCCAACTTCATTAGCGTCAATGGAGAAGCATGAATAAAAGAGAACAGAATAAGACCCAGTGCTTTCCCACTGCCTGTGAAATTTTAAGTCTATGAAACGTCTATATTTGATGAGGATGACGATAGTGTAAGTACCATTATGTACTTTAAGCTGAGAAAGTGTCCATAAAAGACCCAAGTAAAGGTGATTTTTACTGTGAAGAAAGAATTAGAGGTAAAGGATTTAAACAGTAAAAAAAAACTCCTTAGCTTCTAATACGAAGGCAAAAAAGAGATCCAAGTTACTCTTTGCTCTGTTTAGTTGACATTTGCATTTGGGGATATAAAAACTACACTGGAATGGCAATTTTTAGTATTTGAATTTAAATGAGTAAAAGTAGTTTTGTAATTTCTTAAAGTAGTCCATTCAAGAAGCAGAAATTCCATATTTCTGAAGTCAGTCATAAGAATGCTTATTCAACAGTCAGGATGTACAGATAGGTAAATAAGGAATACACAAATATATTCCTTCTTGGAGTCCCTTTGTCCTCCTCCAGATAAGGAAGCAGATGCCATAATTGGAGAAAATGACTTGGGAGTGAAAAGGTGAGATTCTTGCCATAAGCGGAATAGAACTTACAAGTGAGTAAGCAGCACTCTTGTAAACCTTCCCATAAAGCACACAAGAGAACACATAAAATACAGAATGAAGATATCTTGAAATATCTAGACAAAAGAAAGCTATATAAATGTAAGGCAGCAAATATGCACTAGGCAGCACATACAACAAAATGCAGGGAAAAGAAAAAAAAAAGGGTGACAAAAATTAAACTCAGAAATGATACAGTGTGGTAATGGGCTGTGTAAGTAGCTCCTGGTTCATACTTTCCACAGTGGCTAGGATATCCATTAAAAAAATCTCCAATGCATTATGAAAATGGCATTTAAGCAGTTGTCATTATTCTTCATTCAATAGGTATGATTTAATGAACAACTACTAGTTTTCTTTTGTCTGGATATGCCGTCCAAAGAATTTTTTCCTGAACATAGTGTTTATTGCAGTGTTTATTATCACAAATTTACAGAATTGTCAATTATGGAAGTAAGTTTATTATACCTCAACATTTAATCTGTTCAGTGATTTTGGTATATATTGCTGTTTGCAGCTTAGGCGTCGAATAGAAGTCCAAAAGCTAAATTTGGTAAGGAAGTAGACCAAACCTTTTAGTGGTTCTAGATTGTAGAATTTAAAATGGAATTTGAGGTTGAAGGGTCATGTAAAATAAGGAAGAATAAACTGAGGAATTATTGAGTGAGCAACGCATATAAGGGTTATTGCTGCTGTGAGAGTAAGTGCGGAAAAGGACAGAAAATATACTGAAAATGAAAAGAAAGAAAAAAAAAAAAAAAAGACTAAGATCACAAAAGTGCATTCCAGAAAACTGGAAGACTTCAGAATAAATAATGAAGTGCCCCTTAATTCTATATGGTCCTCTATAACAAAAGGAAGAAAATAAGAGTAATAAAATAAAAGCAAGAATCCCCGGAATAGGGTGATCATCTTTACTAAGACTGCATCACATGAAAAAATAAATCAGTGTAGTCCTGCATAAATACTTAAGATGATGAAGGTTATTTGTTATAACTATATATACATAGATTCTTGCATATCTAAACAAATAACTTTTCTGACTGGAAAGAACTATACAATTAGACAATATACATTTTAGGAAATAAATATACTCATGATGAACTGGTCAAAAATTTGTAGGAAAATCTCAGTTTCTTCCCATCTTTCACTTCCTCCCAATTTTGTGTCTTAAAATATTTTTTTTCTTAACTTATTATATTTATTATGTTTGCCAAGTTCAACAAATACGACAGCAGATATTTATGAAAGCTCACGAAAATGTCACTAAGATTGAGAAATTGAAGAGGAGTCATCACTAGCGATGTTTCCAGCTGCATGTGTATCTGGTATTCAAATGACATATCATACTACATATTTCTCACTGTGTTACTGACTGTTTCTTGGAAAAATTAGATCTAGAGCACACAAGGGAAAATGATAAGTCAACACCTCTGACAGAATATGTGATTTTCAGTACCAATAGGCAAACCTCATTCACGTTTCACTAGTTTGATAGTAAGAACAGTGAAAGCGTAACATCAATTTTCAGCAAAACCTATCCAAGCCCAGGGGGAAATACGAATGCTTACTTGTGCACTAGTTTGTGCTAATTCTATGTTGTAATATCTACACTGCAGCCATCAAGCTATACATAAATTAGCCTTGCTATGCCTAATTGGGATCCAGTCATATCTCCAACAGCTTTATGGGTATAGCTTTTATGGAAATGATCATGCTAAATGCTCACAGTGATATTAACTTAAAAAATTAAATGAGAAAGTTAGTTTAAGAGATTCTAAAACTCAATAACATGGAATTTCTCATTAAAATTGGCTACTATACTGAAGAACTGGAGGATAATAACTGCTGTAGCTATATTTTTAGAGTGCTAGAATTGACTGGAAGAATCCTGAGATTTATGTCAGACTAGGTAAATTGATTCAATAAAAAATAGTTCCAAAAAATGAGAAAAAGATCCTAGATAGACCCACAAAGGTTAATCAAAACATAATATGGAAAGGAGAGGGGAGGGGAGGGGCGGGGCGAGGCGAGGCGAGGCGAGGCGAGGTTCAACATTTTAAATTGATGGAATGCCAAAGCTGTAAGATACGATCTTGGTCACAATGAAGAGCAGGTGGATTTAAAGTATGGCCTATTCTGATTTGGCTATAGTTTAGAAATACTGTAAGAGGAAACTTCAGAGAAGCTAAAGACATATTATGCATCTTGAGAACAATCTTTTCATTTCCTCTTCATGTAGAAGGAAAAGTACAGCCCTGATCATACTTAAAATCTACTCATTTCGTCTTCAAGGCTTACACATGCAGAAGCTATGATCCAAGTATTTTTCCAAGTGAAAGATGATTGCTAAAAAAACAAAATAAAACAAAATCAAAACTAACCCTACACCTCATTGTGAAAACCACTTTTCTTAGGATATTAATAAAGTTCTTGAGACATTTTTAAAAAGGGAAGTTAGCAATGAGATGTCCTGTGGAGTTCAATCCCTTTTGACTCCTGGGTCAATATTATTACATCCTCCTGTACCTGCCTTGCTAATTTTAATGAGTAACGCTTACTATTTGTTCTCATTAAACATCTTTAGCATGCAGCTGATGAGCATTTCACAACGTATTTTTAATCTTTGAATTGATCCTATTAAGAGAAGGGGTAATGCCTAATTTAATTTAGCACTCATTTCTTCATACTTAACTGCTGCTTTCTAGACTTTATGGATCTAACCAAAGGCACCTCCTGGTTCAGAATTTCTACATGATAAGATTTCTATAATGTATAAGTACAGAGGGCAATATTTTAAATGGCTAAATTTAAAATTTATAATTTTTCCATTAGATTACTTTTATTGCAAATACAGTCAGAATAAAAGAGTTTTTCCTTAGCTGAACAGTGAAGTTTGATAGAAGGATATTATATATGAAATATAGATATGGCCATTTTCAACTCGGACATACAGGATTACAGCATGCCTAAGCATGCCTTGTATTTAATAGCTACTCTAAATAAAAGATATATATAAAATACATACACATGAAGAGAAAGAGAGAAAAAGAGAGATGAAATTGCAGTAAAACACACAGGGTGATATGCATTAATACTACCATATTTATTACTATGCTATTGTCTGTGAGTGCAGTAGTATATACTGTAACATCAATTACACAATGATTGTGTTAGAAGTTCCGTTATTGTTGTTCACTTTCTGTAGTATCTCTTGGGAATATATAAGCATCACAACTGCTACTGGATTTAAGTAAAACTGCATTCTGATATTTAGTTTTAGTTACATCACGTTTTCAACATCGCATAATCATAAACACCTATTTCTCATGAACAGTTTGTTATTTTGTATAGGATGCTCTTACAAGAACAAGTAGGCCTTATGAAAAAAAAATACAGTAGCCATCACATTTTCTATTTTTGAATTTGCTTATGTCAGTAAGCATAAATCTACAGATGTGTGTAAACGACTAAATGGAAGCAGCTCTCATCTTTCATATTTCACCAGGAAATAATTATATTTTCTCCTCTGCATATTTTCTCTGGTAGCAGATGCTTATAGAAAAAAAGCTATGAATGACGGTCTTGACTTTGCCACAAGCTTATGAAAACTACTTTGCTAACTTGCAAAATTTCAGAATGCTAATTGTTAACTTATATTTTATTTTAAAATGAATTATTGAGTTAGCTTTACAAGAAAGATGTATTTCAAATAAATATTTTATCCGCAAGTTCATACTTTACATTCTGCAGTTAAAATATAGTATTAGAATTCCTTTTAGTCAAACTGAGCACAATGGCAGAAATCCTGTCGCTAAAATACTTCCTATATTTCTGTTTGCATTTGCCGCTATAACTAAAGAATTTCAAAACCTCTATAACTGTCAGAATATGCACAGGGTTCTCTTTTTTAAATGCAGTAGTTTTATCCTTTTTTAATTTATCTTCTTTATTACTTTCATACAAGTCTTTATAATTAAAAAAAATCCCTTTTAACAAAATAAAGATTAAAATATAAAATAAGAGTTCAATGCCTCATACTTTCTTAAAACAAACCATCAAGGTGAAAAAGGCGAAAACCTCTTTTTGTTAAAGAGTTAAAAATATAAATTTAGTTTTCCAAGAAATTTGGGGTATTTTGGGGTTTTGTCAGTTTTGGACATGCATTCTGTTAGATACATGCATAGCATTTTTATTTACAATAGACTTGCACTACATTTTTATTAGGAAAGTATATAGAAAGCTTTTTAAATAATTTGTATTTGGCATGAGGCAGAACTTTTTCAGAAGAGTATGAGAGGGTGCTTTAAGACTTTGTATTTCCAGTTAAAAAAAAGAAAACCACTAGAACACGAAAGGAATCTTATTTAGATCATGATTTTTTTTTCCTTAAATTATTCTATCATCATTTGTATAGTTATGTATATAATATGGATAGCATTTTCCTAGCAAAAAGGAGGTCTATTCTGCAAGGAACTTACTTGCTAGACCTCTGATGATAATACAAATGGGTTATTTTGAATTTATACAGCTCCATTGACTTCAAGCTGGATGTTATGTAAGTGTTAAGATCTCCCTGCATTTACTTCATTTCATGATTAATGTATATAATTTCGGTAAAATTTAAATATCCATGTACAACTATTTTGTTTCCTGAGGTTTCTCCTATGTTTAGTTAGATAAAATCATATATAATGTAGACATTTTGGCTCTTCAAGAAACAGAATGAAACCATCCTCAGAGGAAAATCTATGAGCTTACAACATTCCCAAATAATTATGTGATCTCAAGAAACAAACAAACATACACTCTGATCTAAATGAAAATAGTTTCCTCTTAGGATCCAAACAAGCAATGTAACTAATTTTTAACAATAACATTTTGGGATGATTATCATTGTACAGCTCTGTTCAACATCCAGACATAACATATGAAATTAAAAGCAAACATTGAATTTATATATTATTTTTTTCCCTTAGAGCTTTGTTCATTTTATCTTTACATAAATCATTTTATCCATTAGTGATACTGCATTATTCTTTGTTACTGACTGAAGAAAAAATTAACACTTAAAAAAACTAACATAAGCAATCACATAAAAACTAATATATATATATATATATATATTACGTGTATATATACATACATAGGAAGGTAAAGAGGAATAAATAAATAATGTTTATAAAATTAGGGAAATTCCTCATAAGTCATCAGAAATACCATAGTTCCTTTAAATTTTATGCAGAACATATTAATGTCATACTTGAAAGAACTGAGAGACACTGCACATTCAGAAAAATGAGGGACAAAAATCAGCCTTGACATGATTGAAACCAATGTTTCTGAAGAATTCAAATCATTCACAAATTTAAGATTTACGGAACATTTTAACATTACATATAAGCAGATCTTGAGCTACAGCCAAAAGGAGTGACTCTCTCTCTTCTTTTGGTCTCTGCTCCTAGTTGTGCTGTCTTATGCCTTACCCACTGTCCCTCTAAATCCAAAAAAAGAAAGTTTTAGGAGATAAATCATCAGAAAAATGGATTTATCAAGGTCAATATTTTTTTTTTTCTGCTACTTTTGTTCCCTGAGTTAGATCATATGAGGTCAGGTGCCAGAGCTGGTGCTAGGGAAGTGACAGGAGCATGCGAAGTATAGCAGGTAAAAACAGGAGAGACTGTTTCATCCAGCAGTAGCTAACTTCAGCTAAAAAATCACTTGACATAGTAATTATTCTTCAACTACAAAATCCTCATACATTCTAAACAGGACTTCTTACTTCCTTTCTCATCTTTTTTTTGGGGGGGAAGTTTGGTTTCTTATTAAGACACCACAAGTTTGAGGCAGCACAATGGGAAAACCAGAACCATCTATTCACCCTCTGTGAGTAACCACTCACTGTTGGTGCTGGAAGAAATTGGGGTTTTGTAGAATTGCTGTCAGCAAGTAAAGTTAGTTAGCACTTGCTGTAAACACAGGAAGGTATAAATAATTTCCATATTTCTGTACTGTGGGAACTGACCTGCTGTCAACTCATTGTTAGAAGTTTGTCACCTCCTCTGAGCTCCCATAAACCTCCACCTGCTGACCCTTCAGGACATGCTGGTCTAAACTATTTCGCGTTGGAAGAAATAAGATGACAGCAGTTTAAATGCAGCAATTAGTAAGCAGGACGGATGACTTTTAAAGCACTATATGGGGCTTTAGGTTTTGTAAACTGGTTGGCCTAAACTTTGGAGATGCAGTTTTAAGGTGACTACAAACTCATTGAATCTTTGTACGTCTCAATTTCCCATCAATTAGTGGAAGACTAGAACAGCTCTACTCCATATATATGTTAAAATGTGTTCAACTACTGCAGCAATGGATACCACAGAGACCTTGGAGTGACAGTTGTCTTGCCAAGTGGAATTTTCAGGCCTGGGCTGTGTTAAATGTGGCTCCCCTTTACATGTCTCTGAAATGACTTGGTGAAAAACTGCTTGCCTGGTTACTTTATTGCAACAAATTTACTATTTCCTATTATCTGTGTACATTGAAAACAAAACAAAATAAAACAAAAAAACCCAGAGGTCTGGACCTCTCTAGATTAGAGCTTGAAATTAGTATTAAAAGCACCTGCATCATACTTATACTAAAAATTATTTGATGTATCCATTTTCCTTCCTTTTATTTCAGTAGAGTTTCAACTATAACACTATAATCTCCGAATAAAAGCATAATGGGTCTGAATTCTTTACATCAGCACTTTTGCTTACACTGCACTGCAGTACAATGGGATACGTTCTGCACAGATAGAGATGCTGTCCTTCAGATAGGATGTTAAACCAAGGTCCTTTCATCGTTCATGGCTTCACATCTAAAAAGTAAAAATCGCATTGACATTCTGAAAATATTAAGGAACAGCCATGTTGCTTCAGCCAGTATATATACCTCTTGATAGGAACATACACCCTTTATACATCCTTTGATAACTATGTGTTACAATTCACAGCCATGTGCAACCTGTTTTTAGACACAGAGTAAATACTGAGTTCCCATGCATGATACCAGTTTACAGGCACCTAATTTATTCCCTTACGAGCTCTTGCAGCTACCACCCACCAAATAATTTTGCTTCTTTTAAGACGGGCTACAGTATAACAGGTGCAGTGTGCCCCTTCTCATGTTATGTGACCATATTGGAGCCTGTGGCAATTGAACTGCTGGTACTAACGAGCAGAATAGCTGGGACTAATTAACATTACTAATATTAGGAACACCTGCACCTTTATCAGAAGGAACATCTCAAATAGATGCATACATGCGTTATATCCTTTATTAAAACTAAAACATGGTAGACATTAAAATAAGCACGCTAATAGTGAAGAGGAGGTAATCTGTTATCTAAGGGCAGATCTTGCTCTTAAAGTGCTAACGTTAATGTATCTATTTATATCATGCTAATGCACAGGGTTCTTCCCTGACACCACATAGTTAAGTTATTTGTGTAGCTTTAGGTGTCTGAAAAAAATCCTTTTCTTCATTTAAATTGTTTTTGAGAACAGAATTTCTCAAATGTTGGATCTGTAGTAGGCTGGGAAGACTGGTCACACGGATCTAAGTCAGGAACTGTAATTAACTAGATACAAGTTACATCTGTTTGAGAATTGGTTATATGTAGCCATAAAAGGAATTTACAAATTATATTGAGAAATATTATTTCATTTTTTTTTTTTATTCTCTTAAATCAAAGAACATCTGGGATGCTTACTTAGCCTAATCTTCTGAACACAGAAGCTTTTCAGTTGTTTTTAAATACAAAGTCATTCAGCTTTCTGAATGCCTGAATATACATTTTAGTTGCTAACTTTATGCAGCTGAGTGTAAAATGTCAGGTCTATTTTTTAAAACCATGCTAACACATGCATGCATCTATTTTGAAAGTAAAACACAAAGGCAAGGTGGGTTTTGCTTTGTTTTGTTTTGTTTTGTTTTTCCTCCACCGGATTTCTCTATAACTTCTAAGTATTTCCAAAATGTATAAATAAAATACAATGGATCATATTTGGATGTAAGATAAAACACAGGTTTTTCTTCTAATATAATATAAATTAAAGTAACTGTCACACACAGTAGAATGTACATAAAGATGCTTTGACATAATTTTCAGTCTTCCAAAGAGGTAATAGCTTCATCAAACAGATCAATATGTCACAAAACAAAGGTCCAGACTCGTACATCTTTATTTATCCTGTGTACCTCATTTCATGAGCTATCCCACTCCACACCTAACCCCTGAGGGTTAGGTTTTAGTAGAGCTACTTAGAAATGAAAACTTTATCTCATGTGAATCTGAATGATTAGGACTACTTCTATTACAAATGCTTAAATGCAGCATACCATCAGCCTAAGAGCTGCAAGCGCAGGAAAGGAATATTACTCCCCCAAAACAAGCCCAATATTGTCCCTAAAAGAGACCATCAAATGGCTCTCTACTGAGGTGAAAGGGCTATGAATGTCTGCCCATAATGGTTACAGTATTGTTAAATAAGTAAATTTCTCACTTAAAATGTGCCCATGCATATATATATATATATATGTATATATGTATATATAAAAGATATGCATGTTTATATATATTATAGAAATAAAATATGACATTTCTTTCAATTAAATCATGAAAATAGGTATGAGAATTGATAATAAGCTTCTAGCAACATAGAAGATGAATTATAGAAATGGCAGTAACTGCATGCGTGTTTTTCTCTGTTCAATTAACAATTCAGCTTGAATTCTATCACACGTCACCATTTTTCCTTCTTGCCAATCATATAGCGATGTCAGAAATTTTCTGTGTCATAGACAGCCTTCACATAGTCAAGAAAATAAAGGTAAGAAAAGGCTTATCCTGGACTATCTTGTCTAACTCCTGCTTATTTGAAAACTACTCTATGTTATTCCCACTGATACTCATCTTTTACTAAGTACATGGAACAAGATAGCTTACAGCATTTCTCATGGCAATCACTGTTTTTTCTTAATATCTAGCAAAATGAACATCTGCAAGTTTTCACAATGACAGCAATCCTGATGTTCACATTTACGTTATCTGCTATCTAACCAGATGCCTCAAATGACTTTCCAGAATAGCTCTTTCCTACAACCTCATAGATATGTGACACTTTGAAATTAAGATCAAGCATGATTAAGATCTGTGCAAGTATCAATTTTATTCCTTATGAAAGTTGTTCATATCTTCATATTTAAAACACATATTGCTCACACCTAATTGGTATTTTAAAAAACAAAACAAAAAAACCTAACTTGCTGTCCACTGAAGTATGTACACATGTGTGAATATCCTGCATTTAACAGAATAATAATAGTCAATAAACTCCAAATTCTCATCAAAGCTTCCTGTCAGAAAGCCAGCTGAATAACAGTTACTTCACTCTGCTCCAAGGCAAATGATAAATAGCCTGTGATAAGTAAGGCTATGTACACAGTATATTGGAGACATAAACAAAAAATCGAAAGGTTTATTTCCTCATAAAGTCAAAATATGTGACAGTTGTGAAAAAAACACCTAAATAATAACCACCTCCCTAGTGCACTGAGGTGGTTTAAAGAGAGGACAAGAAAAAAAAGTATTATATTTCATGGTCCAGAAGACTAATACTTACTGAGCTCATGAATAAGATTTTAAAAGATACCTTGGCTATCAGGAACATGTGTCTACCTGATGAAGATAAACAAATTATTTAAGAGCATATGTCCAACTAATTTTCACTGAGACTTAGACACCCTAGTGTCTAAACCTTTGGAAATTAGCTCAGGCATTTCTAATAGTATTTCTCAAACAATCAATTTGGAATCAATACCTTTAATCTTTTTTAACCAGAAGTTTTCAAATCTATAAGACTTGTCCAAATGAGATCATCCTCATGATGTGCGACATTTACTGTGACTGTAATCTTGCAATCGATAGCCAATGTACTTGTGACCAATTTGCAAAATAGTGAAAACTCAACAGTAGCAGAACACTTCTGCATGTGAATCATTTGACAGATTATACTCAAGACATTTGAACAATTTTGAAGATAAGTGAAATGTCTAGAAATAGTAACACAAAAGTCCCTAGAGTGACCCTACTTAATATTCTAGGGGAGTTGTCTACATGTACACACACACACACACACGCATAAACTTACATCTATATTTACTTATATATACCCATGCAAGCTCTAGAAGTGTTTTGCTTTTGTCTAAAAATAGTACTCTAACTAATATAATTTTTAAAAAGCCCATGACTAAGATAACCCTGGAATTTGTTTCATTTTCTCTACTTTAGACTCCCTTTCTCTTCAAAATTCCAGGTCTTTATTGTCATTTCCACAGACAACATTTGCAGTATCTAAACATGACAGAAGCAAGAGGCTTTCATGAATCACATATTATAAAATAATGTAAATTTGAGTTTACATATAATATCTTCATTTAATGCATTTTCATAGAAATTACTATTTTCCAGAGCTGTAATAATGTTTAAAGAGACAGACTTTATCACCACCCAAACAGGAGTTCCCACAGAGGATGAAAATGCCCCCAAATAAAACAAATATGAGGCCAGCCTGTTGTCTTAATAATAATGTACTACATTCTCATGGTCATAATAGAGATTCACATATGGTTTCAAATTGTACCAGTTTCCAGAGCTGGCAAAAGGCAGAAACTCTGTAAAGATTTCTATTTACTTGTATTACAGAAGAATTCTGAAGATGCAAATGAGAGTGAGGTTCCCAGTCATAGACAGAAATCCATAGTAAAGAGACTCTCCAAAATCTAGTAAAGAGATAAAAAAAGCCGAGCTCAGAAGAAGAGAGCTAATGAAAAACAGGTACAAAAAGCTAACTTGTTCCTTCTCAAAAAATTCATAAACCTGTGTTGCATTGTGAAATACAGAACTGTATAGGCATGTACATCAGAAACTCAAAGATTAGTCCTAAAAAGTGGCAATCATTGAAAACTCTTTCTTTTAAGCTTGCTTTTTTGCTCTTAAGTGAAACCTTTAGAAATTATATAGAGGACCCCAGGTAACTTCTGTTGAGAAAAGAAAAGACCAAAGCAGAAAGCTTCTTAAGGGTGTGCTACATGAACAAAGGGCCTTCAGAGTAGTGAAGAAATAACATCCCTATGATTACTTCATAAATTAAAAATTATAAATAGAACTAAAAACTTGGTTGGAACTGTTGGCTAGGAATTGGGATTTTTAATCAATAGATAACTGCATTGCAGCCTTTATGAACTACTACTTTTAGCAGGATCAACAGAGACTAGCTCTTCCCAAGTTTGTCATAAAACCAGCTGAAAGCTGTTTGTCTCTTTTGGAGTATTCCAGAAACTAAGATGGGGCAAAGGCCCAAGATCGCCAGTTCTCATCTTTAAAAGGCAAATAAGCCTTCAAGGATTCTTAAGTGGTAGAGTTCCTGTGACTGACCTGCCATGGATGGCAGCTGTCAGTCCATAAAGCTGGCTTATTTCCACATACTCCGTAAAAGCATTGTGGTCAGAGAAAGAGTAACTAAGGTAATTAACTGCCATATTATGGCGTTACTTGTTGCTCCTTGAACATATTGGTTTCATTAGCAGATAATTCTATTTGGAACAACCTTACCATATGCATAGCAGCTTCAGGCCCAGAAATGTGCTACCTGTGAATTTCATCATTATTTTGAATAGAAATTTTGAGGATAATTTTGTGATTCATTCTTTTCATTTTTGGTTTTAATTTCTGTTTGAACATAGACTGCAGATACTTGTTCTGCTTAAAAGAAATGTGTTTTCTAATTGTAAGTATGTACAGCATGTTAAACAAAACGAAAAAAATTCTAAGCTGCAGTTCATTTATTATGGATGGCAGATCACTTTATACTGTACCGCTTTAGTCACTAGGAAATCCAATGTAAAAGCTAGTCAACATTAACATTTGAAAGAGTCTGACTACTCTTTCGTCTCTTATCACTGCCATTTGATGGCACCAGTATTGCTGTTTCAGAAGTTACTTGCTTTATGGTGAGAAGGGGAAAAAGAAGCTTCCCAAAAGAATAAACATACACAGGGTTGTTCACCCACCAATACTTCCAACTACTTCTCATTCTTTTTACTATTTCCTACTTGTTATTGCATCCATAATGCTTTTCAAATTCTCATGCAGGGCACCTGATGCACTTCACAGTTACAATTACTGCCACAGGAAAACTAAAGTTACTGTATCAAGGTATTGAACAGCGGGAGGGCAAGGGCTAGAGGCTTTGTTCAGCTTTAGCCATTTTTTTCCAGTTCAATTTCAGACATTATGTTTCAATGGTGTATGTATTGTACTCACTGGCAAAAGGCTCTACCCCACACAGCATTTCAGGCAGACTAAAGACAGAATAGTTTAGTCACATTGCATCTTTCTTTGTGATGAGACAATCATTAGCACGTACTTCTTTAATGCAAGTTCTGATAACACAATCTAAAATGTGACTTCATTTTGTCATAGAAAAGGAAGCATTGAACAAAACCCCAAAACATCAAAACACAACACACAGAAGAAATTATGAGAATTATTTCCCAATTATATTTATAAAATACAAGGGACTGTTTCCAAAGTAAAACTGCATAAAAATAGCATCTCATATTTCTGGAATGGGTGGTAAGGTCCATCTATTTTTACTGGTATGGAGTGAAATGGAGAAAAAAAAGTAGTTCTGAAGGAAGATGTAAGGCTATACCACGCAGCATAGCTTGGTTTTCATGCATCTCTCATAAATTACTTTTAGTCACATTAGCAGGGATTACAGTGACTGTTTATGTACACCACAGTGGTGCAAACTTTGTGATTCCTGGATGGGAGATCAATGGGCCGAAAAAACAAAGGTACAGTACCCATCTACAGGAGCTAGCACATCAGCTGACTACTTGATCAGCCATTATGTGAGACTACATACACAAAAATAATAGACAGCATGTTTTCAAGTGAAATTAAGTTTTACCTCATACCTATACAGCGGACTATTAAAAATCATCAACTTGGTAAAATGTAATTTATGAAGAGCAGCCCTGTGGAGAGGGATCTGGGAGTTCTGGTCAATGGCAAGTTGGAACATGAGCCACCAGTGTGCCCTGGCAGCCAGGAGGGCCAACCATGTCCTGGGGTGCATCAAGCACTGTATTGCTAGCTGGTCAAGGGAGGTGATTGTCCCACTCTACTCTGCGCTGGTGCGGCCTCATCTTGAGTACTGTGTGCGGTTTTGGGCACCACAGTACAAAAAGGATACAAAGCTACTGGAGAGTGTCCAGAGGAGAGCCAGGAAGATGGTGAAGGGTTTAGAAGGGAAGCCGTATGAGGAGCAGCTGAAGTCACTTGGTCTGTTCAGCCTGGAGAAGAGGAGACTGACGGGAGACCTCATCACGGTCTACAGCTTCCTCACAAGGGGAAGAGGAGGGGCAGGCACTGATCTCTTCTCCCTGGTGACCAATGATAGGACCCGAGGGAATGGCAGGAAGATATGCCAGGGGAGGCTTAGGTTGGACATTAGGAAAAGGTTCTTCACCCAGAGGGTGGTGGAGCATTGGAACAGGCTCCCCCAGGAGGTAGTCATGGTGCCAAGCCTGACAATATTCAAGAAGCATTTGGACAATGCCCTCAGACACATGATGTGAATTTTGGAGTTGTCCTATGCAGGGACAGGAGTTGGACTCGATGATCCTCATGGGTCCCTTCCAACTCAGGACATTCTATGATTGCATCTCCTGTTTTATGCCACCGTTTTGCCTCCTCTTTTTTTCTTTTTTATACATTTCTGCTTAATATATATTGCTGAACTACATTCTACGTTCCTTCTTAATTTTCCAGTGTCATGTTATTGCTCCTTTGAGTCTGGTTCCTCAGGTTCCTTATTTGTTCTAAGTTGGCTTTATTTGTTTGTCTCAGTCATGCCCATTTATTCTGCTTCTAGCTTGGATGATTTATCTATTTACCTGTTGACACTTGCTCCTTTTCTGCTTTTACTCTTCCTTTTCCTTTGCTCTTAGAAATCTTTCATGTTACCAAACTTCTGGCCTTTTCTGCATCAAAGAAAAAGTGGTCTAGTAAAATTTCCACTAAATTGTGGTCATGTACAAAAAAGCAAAGTTCACTTTGCAGTTTCCTATTCCTTCAGCTTTCTAGGTAGAGTTGTCTTCCAGTCAAAACATAAGAGTTGTACCTCAACCTTATTGAGCCCTGCCCGTTGTATAGAAAGCAGTCTGAAGTGATGTGATCCAAGTGATGCAGTAATGAGGTCCTTGGTGGTGAATTCTGTGTGTTCCTAAACTTTTTAGGCTTGGGTAGTGCTATATGAGTGCTCCTATTTCTCCAGTTCTTTGCCTAAGCACAGAGTCCTATCCAGAGAGAACAACCTGCTTTCAAAAACAAAAGTAGTTTAATAACTCTCAATATTTCTGTACCTCACTTAAAATGTCACTCATGTCTTCAGCAGGGGCATCTCCATAGTATGTCTGCATGAAAATAATTTTTGGAGCCATGCTGTCCGAGCAAACTATCTGTCCACTTATCTTCTTTAGGTGTTTAGCCAAACAAAATTCTTAATTTTGCCTCCAGAGGTTTTCCAGAGCTCTCCCAAATCTTTTCAGCTTGTAAAAGTAATCCACTTCTAAAATCTTCCCTCCATGAATAAACTTGATGAACAGCAGATTGTCATTGTGCTTGAAAACAGGAAGCAAGCACAAGAGCTTCTCTTTTAGGGAGACAAAGTCCTTCCTGCCTCTCCACTTACCCAGCTGGTCTTCTATTTCTGAAAATGAAACAGCCTTTATGCTTTGAGTGGAGCTTTCTCTTAAACAGAGCTAGATACACACACACATAAGTTATCTGTAAAAATCAGAATTTTTCAATAATTGCCAATTTTGACAGAAGTTAACTTTGAGAAAATATGGAGAGGAAGCTGTCTGGTAATGTAAAAAACATCCTGTTTCAGCATTTTCAGATTTTTTTATTTCCAAATTACTTTTTGAAAATTTTATATTAGAAGGCCAAAGTCTAAACCAAACATCATCTTTTTTCTTAAAATCAAAAGTTTTAATTGATCTGAAATCCTACTTGTATAAAAAATGTCATAATCAAACTCAAAATGTGTTCTGAAGTTACAGAATTCCCTTTGGAAAAGAAACGTCATGGTTCTGAGTGATATTTAAATTACTATCTGTTATTTTTTGATCCAGCGTTCATTGTGGAATCTTGAAATATACTATGCTAACAACATAACCTGCTCATTTTCTTCACCCAAGCTGGAGATTACTGTTCAAAACTAAGGTTACATTAAAAAGTTATCAGTAAAAATAGCATTTCCAAATAGACACAGATATATTCTTCTGACTGGCAGAAGCTGTTTTTCATGTCAACCAAAGAAGCCAAGAAGGAACAAGAGTTGCATGCTGAAGACTATGACTTACATGAAAAGGTAGCAAAATTTGTGCCTATCTCATCTAGTGGAAGACCTCTTTTGCACTACAGCAATCTTCTGCAGGCTATTTACTTCAGCTTTGCAATGCACCATCACACTAGGAGACTTAATTATACGAGAGGGACTCTTTCAAAGACTGAATACCACAAAAAAATAGAAAGTATTTTAAACATAATTCAGAAAAGCATTCCCATTTCAAATGCTTTTTCAAATTTATGTCTCACTCTTCATGAGTTCTGGAAATCTGTGTCAGTGGAACTCAATTCTAACAATGAGTTATACTGTCCTAAATATGGAGTGATGCCCTCTCTAATTCAGTTTTCCTTTTTGGACTCTACATTCTTGCATGCACATACATGCATGCATGCATACATACACACACACAAACACATGCACACAGATTTAGTTTAGATTTGTCTTCTCTCAGGTTATCTTCACTATTATCCTTCCACATTTTTCCACCCTTACATTAAGACCCCATCATCACAGATGTGTTGTTGAAGTGCTTAAGCTTCCAGACTCAAATGTATATCTAAGCAAAGAAGAAAAGGAGAAAAAAAAAAAAAAAAAAAAAAAAAAAATCTGATGCTATAGCACTCATAAAGCTTTGCAAATTCAACACATTCAGCAAACTGCTATTCTTTGCTCATTGTATGCAGACATAGAGAGAATCATTGAGAGACAAAGCCAACAAAACAATCTGCAAGCTGTGTGAAAGAAATACTGAGAATTCATCAAAACAAAACAAATAAGGAAAAAAATAAAGAAAAAAAAAAAAGGAAAAGAAAATAAGGCATACCTCTTGAGAACTCTGAGATTTAGTTCCCATCCTGAGATAGAATAGGCTTGCTGGGCAGGATTGGATTGAAGTTCACTTTGTTTTGCAGAAAAGTGTTGTTATTACTCCTTAGACTGCTATTGTAGTCATTCTCACATTTTCTCTGTCATCTTTCACATCAGTTTGCTTGTGTGGTGTGTTTGACGTTGGTTGGCTGCCAGAGGCCCATCCAGCTGCTCTCTCACTCCTCCTCCTCAACAGCACAGGGGGAGAAAATAAGATGGAAAAGCTCATGGATTGAAATAAAGACAGGGAGATCACCTACCAATTACCATCAGGGCAAAACAGTCTCCACTTGGGAAAATTAATTTGATTTATTGCCCATTAAAAATAGAGTTGGATGGTGAGAAACAAAGTCAAAAACTAAAACATCTTCCTCCCATCCCGAGTTCTTCCCAGGCTCTACTTCAGTCCTTCATTCCTGTTCATGTTGGCAGCTGTGGAAGTATCTCAGAAAGCTTCTAATTTCTAACCTAGCATCTTGATTCATATTTTAAATCGTGCTGACTTCTGCTGACAAATGTGGGCAAAAGGCTGCTTGTGAGGTAATCTAGACTGTAAATAAACAAATTAATAAATACATCCACATTCTGTGGTTACCATTCAGGTGGGGGTGAGGTTAGGGCATAGTTGTCTTTAATTAAAAAGATCCAAACTCTTTTTGCCTCATTACCAATTACTTTGTAATTAATGCTGAGTTCTTTTATTTCACTGCCTTTTCTGGTTTAATTTCAGACCCCAAAATCTAAGAGAAGTTTCTTTCCTCATAAAAAAAAGCTGCACAAGCATTGTCTATCATCCATGAGGATCCTCCTTTATGACACAGCAGACTGTTGGCAGAGAAGAGAGTGAACTGCATGCTGACAATACATTTTCTGAGGATATACTTTTGTTAATAATTTTTCACAATTGTACTATTAGTTTACTAGGAAGTAGCAGCTATTATAACACTATTTTTTCATTCCAAAAGAGGCTTCAGCATTCTTTTTTTCATCCAAAGAGTATGCTGGGAAAAGAAAGTTAATGTGCATTCAGTTGTTATGACCATACTTAAACTTCTGTGTCAATCCCAAGATAGTGCCTAGATCAGGAGGCCACAGCAATAACTTTTCCTGAAAAAGATATTTTGGGCTTTTGGCGGGGATGGTGGGATGGACATATACATTTCCCCTGATTCATAACTTCTAGATGCTACAGTGGCACACAGCATAAGCATATGATTCCACTGATGACTTTTACATTTTTTATAGGCTAGCAAGTGATACTGACTCTCCTTTCCCTGTTAGTTTTGAGGAGGCATGCGATTTAACTTATATGCTTTTTTGAAAGCATATAGGACCCATGGAACTTTACATTTCTCAAAAAAACTCTTTTCATTGTTTGCCCAGATGAGCAGTTCTGTGGGACACTGTTAGCGATAAAATTGTCCTTAAATATTCACTTCTTCAGGATTATCTTTACAGCCTAGCTTGGCACACAGATGACCTCTAACTGTTTAACCAGGCAAAAAGTAATCTAGATTGCTGATGGCAAAAATCCTCTTCAGAGTTTGATGAATTGTGACAAAGCATTTTTACAACTTTTTTCTGCTAGTTTGTTGCAGAGAAAGAAGTATTCCTCCCCTCTTGTCATGCTGTTCAGATAACCTGAAATAGTGGGAATTGCTATTACTATTATGTAGATAAAACTTTATGTGTAAAGCAGTATTACATACTATGAGAAAACACATGCATCTAACATGACCTAATAATAACATGTGCCCTCATAAATCTGTTTTGATTACTCTGGATTTCTACTTTCCCCAATCCCTTGTATACACTGAAGAGCGACAGTAGAGATGATTCGCTTCAATTCCATTAGTCACAGGTAATTAAGCATCTTCTAAATTTATAGTCAAGACAGATATTTGACTGCAAGTTTTTTGAGTGAACTTCAATGTAGAGAGGCTGAGGGTGAAGAAAAAAAAAGAATAGGAAATTATATCATTTAAGTGGACAGTGCTCACTAGACATTTTTCTTCTAAGGAAAGCGAGCTACATAAAAAATATCCAGCCAAAAATAGGGTAAAGAACTTCTTCTCAGTCAGCCTTCTGCCCTTGGCAAGGAGTTAAGGACGTTTACACTTCTAGCTATTGAACTGCCCTCATTTATCCAGACATTGGTCAGCTCTAGATTGTGTTAGCAAAATGTATCCTGACATCTTGAAAATTGCTTAGAAATAAAAGCTTGTGAAGAACAGTTTTGTATTTTTATATATCTTATAAAAAAGTCTTTACAGAAGCTTTCATTTGCTTCTAATCCATAAACTACATCAAAAGTATTGGCTCACAGTGCTCTTAATCCCATATAGCCTATATTCTCCTCATTGTGATCACAAGACATGGGTAAGCCATTTTGATGCAAAATAAGTGAATGCTGAACAAATGTACTTATCACTTAATGGCAATTATTTGCCAAATAGGTGGATAATTTTGATCAAAAGAGAAAAAAAGCCAGAATTTCTTATTGCAAAACCAAGCTAATTTCTTAAAAGCATCTTAAAAATTAGTTAGGATGCGACCAAATTTTTTATTCAGTCTGACTTCAGATATTTGGAGGTTGTCATCTAAGCAGAAAATGAGTATGGGGAAATTTGCTTTAGGTTAATTTACTGATTAAGCCAAATTTAAGAATCATAATGGTACTTTTCACACAGCAGCTACCTACCTTTTAAGTCAACAGTTTCAACTGCCGTCATGTTATTACCAGAGAACAATCTTCAAACCTGTTTGATCACCAAAAAACCTAATGTTGTGTTGGGTTTCAAAGACGTGTCAATCCCTGTGCATTTATTCATGTCTAATTGAAGCATGAAACTTAAGCGTTAATGATTTTAGTTTTAGTCACGAGGACAATGAGACTTTATTTTACTGTTTGCTTGGGTAGGATAACACTGGATTTGTCCACTGGATGCTGTTCGATTTTTTACTGAATTCAATATTGAAACCACTGTGTGTGGTTTACAACAAGTAGGTGCTTTCTTAAAATCTACTGATTCCTTGTTTGGTACCCATTTAGGTACATCTGTTATTCAAGTGACAGCCACAGATGCTGATGATGCCAACTATGGAAACAGTGCCAAAGTGGTGTACAGCATCCTCCAAGGACAACCATATTTCTCAGTGGATCCAGAAACAGGTTAGCAATTCATTTAGTCTCACTTTTTGCAATGACAAAGACAGGATGGAGGGATCAAGACACTTTTCACTTGCATTTAAATATTGGAACATGTGTATGGCATCATAAGGCTTGACACGAAGCTGATACACTTTTTCTAAATGGAAACTGGAATCACAATGAAAGTATGCCTTTTTTTTGTTAAAATAATATTATTGCAGAAGAAGAACTGCTTTACTTGGTATGAATAAGACTTCTGGAAGATGCCTGTTAACTGTAAAGGTCAACAGTTCAGAAAGGGTGTAGGATATTGTAAAGGGTCCAAAGAATCTTGAAAGTATTAAAGCTTATTTTACACCAATTTTTGGGAATTTCATCTGTTTGTCTTTAAGAAAAGAAAAAAGGAGCTGGACTATTTCAGACTGTAAGTTAAAAAAAAAATCCTCAAAGGTAAATTATTTCTTTCTAAAAGTCTGTGATAGATGCTTAACCATTGACAATTTTTAACTCAAGATGTTTTTTCAAACTGTACTCTGATTCCAACAGCTATTAAAATTGAAGCAAGACGCATCAATGTTTTTAAGTTGTAAAACATGAATGGAAGCCCTTTTCACTGTTATGCAGGAAATCGAATAAGAGACAGACACAAAGAAGAAAAACTTGTGTGAACTTTGGATATCTATAATCCAAAACTGGCATTCGAAAAAAGAAACAAACAACATCACCCTCGCCCCCTCCAGATACCTAATCCTAATGCACATAAGACTTAGCAGGCATTGCATTAGCTTGTTCCTGCATGTTATCAAAATTGTTCTGGTTTGAGAATCCAGAATTTAAGTGCAGTTGTGCCCAGAATCCCTGAAGTTCCTAATCCATTGAGCATGTTCAGATGACAGCTAATTTACTTTTGAAACAATTTCTTTTTTAAATACAGCAAGGACATTATGTCAAAAGGATAATAAGAATCACATGGCTACAGTTTTAAAAGGGGGCATAAAGATTTTGCCTAGGATTAAAGTGTTTGGGTTTTTTCCGCCTTTTCCTATCTCTCTCCTTTTTCTCTTTTTTCCAATCCCCTACTCAAAACATCTTTACCAGGCATGAGCAGGGAAACAGGACCAGTACCACACGGTCATCAACTGATGGCAGCAGGTCGTTAGGCAGGTAGATGGCTTGGGGGAGATCTGGGCTCTCATCTTTGGTTCTGGAACTATCTTTCATTTTTATACAATTTGCTTTTTAGTTTTACATATATTAACAAGCCTAGGTACAGTAATCAGAACCTGGCAATCCTGGATCAGACGTAAATGCTATAACCACTCCAGAGGTTTTTTTCTTTGTCTCACTCTCTATCTAGGAATAAGAGTTTTCCAGGGTTGCTTTTTTTTTTTTTTTTTTTTTTTTTTGGCATAGTAGGACAGCTTCCATATCAAGCTGAGCTTGTAATGAGAGCTTTCTTCTGAGAAAGGAAAGACAGGGGTGTGAATCCTCTGAGCAAAAAAGCATACTGTATTTAAATTCTCCCACTTCTCATCACTTCAAGCTTGCAAAGCCACCACCCTTCAAAATACAAAAAAAAATCTCTGCTTGGTTTTCTAAAAGAAAACATATGTGTGTCCACTTTCATAAAAAGGTCTTTTGGGCTCTGGATCCCAGGAGGATTGAGGTCACTTCTCTGTTCAGGATATGGGATTTTTGGTTTTCTCACCTGAGGTCCCTACTTTTTTTGTGTGCTGTAAAAGAGTCCGAGAGATTTCAATTACATTTACGAAATTCTTGAGATCAGACACCCAAAAGAGATTTTCTGACACTAATTTTACACTCTTGTCCAATTCTTTTATTAGCTATACCCCTATCTAACTTACAGTGGCCATCACTACACATTAAAATCTGTGATCTATTACAGTCCAAAAGAATGAATCCAGGGCATGTTGGAATTCAGCCTTATGCTATAATATCAAAACCTCACCAGGGCTGGAGATTACATAACTGGGGAAAGCAACTGAAAAATTTCATTAATTCAACAAATATATTTATATTTTTGTCATTGAAAGAATAATTAAATTGATTTAGCACATAACAAACAATGAATAATGTCTCTGTTACATTTATTTGGTTTTTTTCTTAAAATCACATTAAATCAGCCATAGATTGAAAGGCTTATTGCAGTATACCTTGTTTTGATTGCTATGGATTAACATCTGCACAGTATATCTTACATTAATCCATTTAAAACCTCTGAGATTAAAGTGGGTGGTGCTTCTCCTTCACCTATCTGTCTCTCCTTTTTCTCTCTTCTCCAAGGCATAATCAAGACTGCTTTACCAGACATGAGCAGAGAAAACAGGGAACAGTATCAAGTGGTCATCCAAGCCAAAGACATGGGAGGCCAGATGGGAGGACTATCAGGGACCACCACCGTGAACATCACACTGACTGATGTCAACAACAATCCACCTCGCTTCCCTCAGAGTATGGAGCATCTAATAGTTCTGTTGTTTTCCAAAGAACCTCTCTAAAATCACCTGTTTCACTGTCATCATCTGGGATCTTCTTTTTTTCTCCCCTATTTTTAGTATAAATACTGTCCCACTGCTGTGTCTGTATATGTTGCAGCATTATTAAGGCAAATGGAAATTTATGCCTCCAACTTTTTAATAGCAAAATATTTCTTGGAATGATAAACTTCCCTTTCTTACTCTGCTCACAGGAATGTGAGTTGTAACAATAACCTAGGCTAACTGCAGGGACTTGAAAGTCTTTAGAGGAATTTACTTACAAAATCTAGGGTTCAGCTTTTGGACACACTTGTAGTTCCACATGTTTAGGCAAGCAGATAGCTCAGCAAGTTTTCTAACGTACCACCTTGTACAGGCAGAGTTGATCAGGTGGTATGCTCTGCTGGAAGTCTAAGCATTTGGTTTAGGTACTTGTAATCTGTGCTCAGCTCTTGAAGTCGAATTTTGATGATCTAGACCAGTTTGACAAAACTAGGTTTTTTAAAAATATCTCTGTAGAATAAAAAATGGCAAACAACAGAAAACTGCACAATAGAGAAAGCTTCACAGCATCCTACAGATCCTTTCATCACAGGCCACTGGTTTAAATCCAATCCCAAGTTGTTATAATCAGCATCTGATAACTGTTTGATAGGCTGCGGACAAAAGAAATTTACAGCCTCAGTTCAGTGCCTACTGGAAAAATGTCCACATTATAAACTTTGAATTGCTTGTTGGCACTGATTAGGGACCTGACTGGCTCTCTTTACGGATTCACCAAGGACTGAACAAACTGAGCTGACTTAGAAAACACTCTCCTGGACTTGAAGAAACTTGAAAAGCACTTCAGTACCATGGCAATAAGTACACTCAGAATAGTATAAACAGGTCAACCTAGAACAGTTTTTTAAAAACATTAGAAAACTCTGACAGTGTGGGAGAAAGGATTCTTGAAATTGCATATAACTTTTTTTACCTCTATTCATGACAACAGATTGATTTGTAAAAAGAGAGGGGAAGTACTACAGTCCTCATGAAGAAAATATAATTTGAATTGACACAGAGTTTACTTGCTGAGAATCACCTTCATATGGCAAACTCACACAGCAATTTTCAACCAACCTTCCTGTTTGACTTCAGGAGGGGATACTACTTAAACATGTATAGCATGCTACAGCCCATAATATTTGGGCAAATAGGAATTCTTGAACCTAAATTAGAATGTGGTGTAGCACATTGCATTGTAAGCTTTGTTGCTGAATTAAATTAAACTAAATAAAATTAAGAATGAAGAATGCATAGAACTGAAAAAAAAACTTAGGGTTTTCTGCCTCCTTAGCCTTTGCTCCTTATGATGCTCTTCTTTCAAGATTAGCTGAAGCCTGAAGTCTATGGAAGTTCTGATTATTTCAATAAGTTTTGGGTTTTGTACCTAATTACAGAGAAGTTTACACAATTTGATGCCTTATACAATATTCTCTGTAGCTTTCTACTTTGAACATCACTGAAACACATTGGATGGGCTATAGAAAACCTGATGTGGGATCTATTCAATGGTGCAATTTTCATTTTGCTGATAACCCTTCCCTCTCATTTTCTTTCTCCTCAGCAGGGTGTTTTTCAACACTTCCTAGGAAATCAAACATAGAGAAACATCTGGAGTTTTTGAGTTCTTCTTAGAACTATCTAGTTCTGGAAGTCTGCTCCTTCCAAAAACAATTATCTTTTATTTTCTCTTATGTGAGGGAACAATAAATGAAAATGTGGCCGAAAGCCGAGGGTGAATTGCAAATGGAAGCAACAGTAGTTAATGTCAAGGCATTGAAGAACTAAAGATTGATTTCTTAGAGGGACAGAAGAAAGGAAAATGGCAGAGTGCACTGTGAGGTACTGGTTGTTCAGACTGCATTAAGAAGAAACAGATTTTCTGTTTAGTTTTGTTTCCTGAAAGGAATCCTAGCCAGTTAAAAGACATAGGCCTAAACTGAATTTAAATGGCACCATAATGAAAATATTACACATTTTGAATTCAATTGTACTCTAAACCAAATTACCCATCTTGCATGCCAAAAATGTGTAGCACTCACACAGCACCGCAAAAATAAGGAATGCTTTCAGATGCAAAAGTACTCAAGGGAATTATTTATTCTGGAAGAAGTCATGAGTAGCATGATTAAATCTATTCTTACAGTATTTCTGGCTCACCTGCCAAACCCTTGAATTTGAGCAAGCCTTCAAACTTGTGGTTAGCTGACAGGAATCAGCTAACTTTCATCCCATTTTCAACCTGGTTTAAGGGAATAACACACATCTTAGTCTACTGCTGAGTTTTCACTTATAACCTTGGATTTGTAACAGCAAATACAATTTAGCATCAAGCATTAGCTTCCATTTTATTACACATCTATATAAATATAAGGTATTTGCAATGACACTCTTTTGTAATTAGTCTGTACATTTGGGGATAGAAACTCATTCAGCACTCAGACATTTGGTATAGCCCTTGTACTTAAAAGGAACATTCAGGACCCTTTAAGTGTCTTAAAAGAAAGCAAAGGACATGTAAATATAGGAAATAGGCTAGTTGCAAGAAAGATACTTGACTGTACTGTACTGCAAGTCAATACAATTTGTACAGGTTCTTATTGGACACTTCAAATAAGGATTGTGCATTTTATAGAGTGCTAAATTTGTCAGGTCCAGACTTTTAAGGTATTTTTCCAATGCTACTACTTCACTCAGTAAATTAATATTAATTTACATGAGAAAACAGATCAAAAGAAACATCAGATTCTAGAAAGTCACATGTAAAATGTTGAATATATCAGAATTGTTTTTACATTTTCTTGGTAGCAAATAACTGAAAATACAGATTTAAAAACATTTGTGTCTTGCTCGTGATAAAAGCTCTTCATTGTCTAGTTCTGACTGGTCAACAAAACTGCCCGATTAATACTTTTTCTGCAACAGCATGCCTTTTAATTAGATTTTTATTGCAAATGCTGTGAGAAAATACATATAAATTCACTTTTCATACACATAAGCAAGATTAAAATGTCTGTGTAAGCAGAATTCTTTCTAGCAAACCCTGATTATAAGAATATTAAATGAAACCAACCATTGAAAGAGCACAAAAAGTATATACAGAGTAAATTAAAGAAAATCTGAATGCATCTGGATTTCAATTAACTATAGCAATTAACATGAACATGTATCCAAATGCTCCTTACCATGACTCTTTAGTATGTATTACCAATAACGGATGAATGAATTACTTTCACACAGAACACCTACAAATCCTGAATATATTTTTCAAAAGAATAAAAAAAAAAAAAAGGCTATTCCATTTTAGTCTCTTTCCAAAATCCACATTGGTTTCTACAGCTCTTGTGCCTTGAGAAAACAAAACAAAATCCCCTACTACTTCTAAATATATCTGGGAACATTTCTAGAAAACTGAGAGAAAAAATATAAAGCGTTAAAAGCACAGTACTAAGTGGCTTTGAAGAATGACTTGAAATTTTTCTGACAGTTTGTCAATCAACTGTGAACGCTGTTTTAAAGTTTAGTATGATGACTAACAGCATTTTTCTTAAAGTGTTTCAAACTTCAAGTTACTTAAAAAATTCAGGTGAAATTCAAGATGTTTATTATTCAGAAGAACAAAGCTTCTCAAAATAATAAATGCTTGATTTCACTCTTTCAGGCACCTACCAGTTCAGCTCTCCTGAGTCTGCACCACCTGGGACTCCTCTTGGCAGAATTAAAGCCAATGACCCTGATGTGGGTGAGAATGCAGAGACTGAGTATAGCATCTCCAATGGGGATGGATCGGACATGTTTGATATCGTCACTGACAAGGACACACAGGAAGGGATTATAACTGTCAAAAAGGTTTATTTTTTTCTCCCTCTCTTTTATATGTACTTAGCTCTCCAGGTGTTATGGTTATTTTTCTTTTTCCAGGGGAAGGGAAGGTAGAGCTCACAAGGGGTCAGGCTGTCAAGGAGTTGTATTAGTTTTGTTCTTCTCTTTCTTCAGCAGATATCTGTTATTTTCAAGTCTCGAGGGAAATTTACTGTCATGTCACTTCACATAAAGCAATATTTCAGTGGCTGCTGTCTGTTCAATATATATACTCTCACACACAGTACTTTTGAATTAGGGTTGTGAAAACCTGGAGGGGTTCAGTTCACAGTAAGGTTTGTCAGCTGAATGCTGCAGTAAGGCTCATAACGGTTGGAGGCTCACCTGAAGTTTGATGAACTTACACCTCCAAGGCTAAACTGTCCCTCTCTAATCTGTCCAACAGTCAGGTATCTCCAGTACCTAAAATCTGTCTTGGTTTAAGTGCAACCTTGGTGAAACCTAAGTTGTTACATATTATGTCAATGGAAGTCCAAAGGGCAAAGACATGGGCAGAAATTTAATTCAAAATACCACCTCTGACAGATTTTTTGGTTATTTTTTAGTGTTCAGACTGTTAAACTCTGAACACTATTTTTGTTCTATTCTTACTGAACATATCAATAACAATTAATCGATATATACATATATATAAAATATAGATCTATACACATATATTTGGAAACTTACATATATTTATGTATTTGCATGCATGCATATGTGTGCACATATGAATGTATATATGCATATGCATAGATGGATATGCATAGATGGATATGCATAATATAAATGTCACATAGAGTGGAAAACAGACTTCATAGTTTTTTTTTCACTGTAGAACATGGAGGCCAGGGATAGGTCTGGGTTGTTCCTGATGCAAAATAGGCAAGGGTAGGTGGTAATGAGAGAGGAGTAAGGAAAAAGGAAATAGGACAGAGACTATTTAAGAGCTGGGATAATTGTTTCTACAAATGAGGTAAGACAAATAAGACCTTTAGCAATTCTTACTTGTGGATTGAGTCCAACTTCCCTGTTTCTTTCTCTTTTTTGATTTTTCTATAGATTGACCCCTCCTGGTTTTCCAGGAATCTGAACAAGTAGTAGGCAGAGGGATCATAATTGCCTTGCAACCCTATAATATTCCTTATTTTTCGTATACCTAGAACAAGCCCTAATATACTCCATTTTCTCCAAGATGCATTAAATTTTAGAGCTTTTGCTCCTAAAATTACCTACACTTCTAATTCAGCATTATAAAACTGACTCACGTTTCTTGGAAAGTGACACAGTTTATTATTATTATTTTCTCCCCAGCATCTGGATTTTGAAAACAAGATGTTATACACCTTAAGAGTGGAAGCAACCAATACTCATCCTGATCCTCGTTTTCTTCAGCTGGGGCCATTCAAAGATACGGCTTTGGTCAAAATTTCTGTGGAAGACATAGATGAACCTCCAGTGTTCAGCAGACCCTGGTATTTAATAGAGGTAGATGAAGATACCAAGGAAGGAAGCATTATTGGACAGGTTGAAGCCCAAGATCCAGATATAACAAAGAATGCAATAAAGTAAGCCATTACACAACATAAAATTCTTTAGATGTGTGTCAAGTCTCATGCACAAAGTGTGATGAGAGCACAATGTAACAGGGGGCCACTTGAGTAATGAAGCCCATAGGGGCTACTGAAAAATGTCAAGCAGAGAAATATCTAGGGGAGCTTGTGAAGGCAAACACAGTTAACAGTACAGGGTATGCTTTTGAAGGACAGCCTATAGGCAGCAAGTAAAAAGGAGAGGTCAGCATTTAACTGGCATCATGTTCTAGTACTTTCACCAAAATGTTCATAACATTGTGTTTTTATATCATGTTTCCAATGGCAAACTTAAGTAAAATACTCAAAATGGTGTATTTCTGCACTCCCTGCGGGCTGATAGCAGTCAGCCTTCTGTACCTTCATAATCCCCTAGACATAACACTGTCTACCATGTTCCATAGCTTAACTATTTAATGATCACATTATATTAAATAAGAAATAATTGCGAGAAAGTCCTAACAATTAGATGGATGAGTTCAGTGCTGCGAAATTGCTGTAATTGTTAGCCATCTGCTATTATTATCTGCAGTGACAAACACAGCATTGAAATTTGTGTATTTACCATGCAACTGATTAGGAAACCTGATTTCTGCATTTCTGAACAAGCCTGTTATGTCCTGCAGCAGTACAGTTTGGGGTAGGAAGTGTGAGGGGAGGAAGAAAATAAAATATTTTTGAGTAATCTATGTATAAAGTCTCAGTTGAACCTGATTGATAGTGACTGGTAGCTACTAGACTAATTAGAAATACACCTTCTTCCTTGCTGGGAAAGAACAGAGCAAAAGCAAATGTTATAAAATAAGATTTTAAGAACTTTCATCTTAGATAACAACTAATCCAAAGATTTTTCTGATTATTTTGACGGTCCTTATGACACCTCAAAAATATCTTGTTATAAATTGATACTTAGTTATATCTGCAATGTGTGTCCTTTGATGACTGAGTTCTCCAAGAAACAATTAATTTGCAAAAATATTATCTTAGAATGTTCACTTTTAGTTGTTATTCCAGCATTCACTTTATAAGCTAAGATGTAATTTCAAATATCAAGCTAACAAACTGCCCACATGAATAGTTTGCTCTTCATGCCACTCACTAGTCTTAAAAAATTGTTTCTCCGTATTTGTAACATGTTACACTCCTCAAGAAGCTACAGGAAAGCTTAGGTTAACTGTAAAGAAAACATTCTTGATTAACCACAGTTAAAATTAGAAAACTTTCAGAGGTGGCTGTGAGCTAAACTAGAGACTGTAATAGGAGATAGTGATGCTCAGTTATACTGTATCTTGACAGATATTCTGTGGATCGACACACTGACCTTGACAGAATATTCAACATCTATTCAGGAAATGGATCCTTATTCATCTCAAAGCCACTTGACCGGGAAGAAACTCCCTGGCACAACATCACTGTCATAGCAACTGAAATCAGTAAGTTAGAGATCATTTATCTCAGAAGAACATTAGAACTAAGACAAGACTGAAATTCTACAGTAACTATGATTTATCTTGTCTCATTAGTTTTGCCCTTTTTCAGATCTTATCGATGGACAGTATCTTTAAATGCACATCTAAAAGTTCAATTTACTACTTTAGGATTATCTTTGCCCATTTGTGAAAAGATAATCTGGAATGCTCAGGCTCAACAAAACCGCATACAGTATATATTAGACAAGTTAACTGGTTCCCTGAGAATTCCCAGCAAGTAATTTGGTGCAGGTGTGATGCGCTGGCTTTATCCTAGAGCTAAGTCTTTGGGAAAATCCTTGAAAAAAAAGATGTCCATGATGGAGAAATAACACATTGTCAGAACGACTGCTGTTAACAGGGGAAGAAATTATGCTTTACCTCAACTGCTTTAACTTATCTTAGGAAATGGCTTCATTTGAAGCCAAGACTAGAGGAAATTCTTTCCCCTTCATGTCTGAAGCAAACCTTGGCCCTAAGTCTTTCACCTGGATTCTTTACTATTTTGTTGGACCCTTTTAGATCTGGATGTCTCTTGCCTGCCTTTTATTTCCAGCCAACTGATAACAGTCATCAGAGGGGAAACAGAGACACTGATTTTAGGGAACAACTTTTCTCCCTTCCTTCATTCTCCCCATTGATTCCCCAGCAGTTTATGTGCTTAACAGTCTGGGAGTCGGGTAATATGGAGAGATGAATTATATCCCCATTTTAAGAAAGACTTGATACCTTTTCCTCATAAATGCTTTTTCATTTTTTGGTCAAATATGGACTCCATTTTCAATATGTGTACTGTGAGATTCATTTCCAGTGGTAGCGTGTCCTTGGAGGTCAAGTTTGTGAAGACTGGTTGATGATAACATCTACATATATCCTTTTTTTGTTTTGGTTTTTACATTTTGGGGAGAAAGGACAACCTTTGGTTTGGTTTTTTTTTGTATTGTTGTTGTTGACTGACACTGTTTAACTGCTTTACTGCTTTGAACAAGAAAATCTTCTTGACAGCTTGACCTCAGAAAACAGCTTTTGCAATTAATCATTTACTGCACTGATGTATGGAATACAAGTCAATAACAACTCAGTGTCCTGTTTTTAATGCATATCAATTTAAGTATACTTTGTATTATTTCAAAATACATACATTATAATAGAATAATTTGTTTCAAATATGAATAGGGCTTTTATTCATATGGAATGTATGTCAGTAGAAAATGAAATATAACTGGTTTAATATAATCAAGATAAATGAACATTTCTAATATCTATCGGAAAAAATATATTAGATAATTTCAGATCTTTTCATAGACTGTCAATCTTTGCATTGTAATATAAATAATTTTCTTCTTTCAGATAATCCTAAACAAAGTACCCAGATACCTGTCTTCATCCGGATTTTAGACATAAATGATCATGCACCAGAATTTGCCAAATACTATGAAACATTTGTTTGTGAAAATGCAAAAGCAGGACAGGTAAACAAATAGTCATGTTACTGAAGAACTCGTAATGAGACTATCCTGGAATACCATCATGAAAACTTCAGCATATCTTAATTTAAACAACTGCAAACCAACCCAACCTCTTTATTCCCTACGTTCTACAGAAACTACCAGTTGATTCAAAAAAGGTTTCAGGAGATAAAAGATGCAGGATTTTACACTAGTATAATAACATAGCATATAATACAAAATTGTACTTTAAGGTGTTTTTTCACTCCTAATATCAGAAAATATTTTTCATAACTAGTTATGCATAATGCTACAAAACTCTTTATACTGTTTGATAATTCCACTTCTTTCTGGATTTTTTTCAAAGCCTTAGTTAATGTAGCCTCACCTTCAAGTACACAAAGCAGGAAGATCTTTTATTATGCTTCTGTAAAGGCGACATAAAAAGTAAACTTTTACAAAAATAAATGACAAAATGCAACTGTTTCCATTGTAAGTTAAACTTCAATTTGGAATTGAGTTGAATTTGGTCAAAGCTCATGTATATCCCTTTCTAAACTATCTCAGCAATTCTGTAATAATCTAAAAAGACAATAAGATTTGTAGAGAAAATAAAGTGATACCTTGGAACTGAGAAAGGAGGTAGACTAATGCAACTCAGAGCTAGGATATTACAGAAATCTTTTAATATTACTGTTGCTACAACCAATATCTATTTATGCTAATGCCAGTCAGCCTTTCAGTTTTAAATCCTGTGAAGAGAGATGTATGCTTTGCTGATTTTTAATTCTGAAAGTATTTACCAAAGAACTGGATTTAATAGCAGATTTGGTACCTTGAGATTGTCTTTCAAGTATGGGCCTAAGTCCATGCATGAGCCGCTTCTCTAGAGTGATGCATTTTCTAGTGGAAGAAAAAACGTGAGATCATTATTTTCACAAGCACAAATCTGAGTGGGTTCCTACTCTAGTGGGGAGAGGCCAGGATGGAGTCCTAAACTCAGCTTAGGTCTTTCCTTGTGTCTCACTAGTTTTATGCTGACATCGTCCAACCAAAGCTGGCTGACTTCATGGAAAATATGTGGAAAGAATCAGAATGTAGGATATTTTGTTTGTCCTTAAAGCAAAATGACCATACAACATTCAAAGGCTTTTCAGGGCTGGGGGATATGGATACACATGAGGAAGCATGCTCATGTTTTATCTTGATCGCTGCCGAGTGTTGGATTTAACATAGCTACGGGGGCTGCACTGAAAGTAGCACAGATGGTACCTGAGATGAGTCTAGAATTTCAGGTCCTGCAGAACTCTAGATAGAGCAAGAACATGCAGTTTACTAGCTGCAATTCAAATGATGTTTTATGAATGGTTTAACAGATAAAAAAAAAAAAAAACAAAACCACAAATAGAAGAGACCAAAAAAGGGAGAAAGAGAGGATACAGGGATTACTGGAGTTTACACTCAATTCTACTTGTTTTTCATTCATTGCACCTAATACTGGAATTTAGGTAAGTGGGTTAGAAAGACAGAGGATACTTTGAGTGCAATCACTTGGCTTTGAAGAGGTACTTGGCCATTAATTTAATTCTTTTTCAAGAAACAATATAAATACAGGAATATGCATATCAAACGCAGTGATGAATTAAATTAAAACAGTGGAAGGAATTATAATATCAAAAAAATGAACAAGGAGCACCTTTTGAAACAACTGAGGTTTATGATCAGAACATTGTGTCTTAATCAGTGACATAAATTGTCACATGAGAATACAGAATGAGCAAAAATTCCCTAAACTTCTGGTTATTGTACCCTCATAGTTTTGTTTTATGATTAATAAGCTGTTTTTTCCAGGTGGAATACATTCAAATAATTCTCACCATTAATTTCAAACAGCTAGCATATGACCTAAATTCTGTCTGTGCAACAAAATCTCTTTGCACAAGATGAAATTGAGACAAACAAATCTTAAAATCTCAATATAATGACTGATAGCAAAGTGAGTCATGTACTTTAATTGCATAACACAAAGAAAAGTTCCAAAGCTTACAAATGAAGATTTCATTGAAAGTAATCATGTGCCATTTTATCAACCAGCAAACACAGGTTTTGTCATATATTTGAACCAAGTTCAATCCAGGCGTACTGCTTGTCAGTTTCCTTAACCCAATTTCCATCTAGTCTAGTATACTTGGTGAAATATCCATTAATGTGTAAAATTTCATTTTCCTTTCTGGTAAATTCTGTATTTTTCTAACAACAGAGATGACAAAGGCCCATTAGATAGGCATATTGTTATTCGGACCTCCCTTCTAGCATACAAATATAATTCCAGGAATTATTTTCCCTAATTGGAAAAATCCACAAAAATACTAGAAAGACAGTGTGCATCAAGTGTAGGTGCAGTAGAATGAGAGATGCAGACTGTTCTTCTATTTGTTAACAATTGGGTTCCTCAAGACAGGCATCTGCGTTCATATCTGGACATTTACAAATAGTTAGTATTTCAGAAAACAAATTACCTTCAGTACATGAGACTACTTTTATTTTGGTGCCTAAAAATAACAATAAATATAGAGATACACACTTGAATATTTTGGCCAAGGATGCAAAGTTCCAGATAGCCTGTATTGCTCATGTTCAGCAGTCTTCCTATAATATAATAAAGGTATAGAATCATGTTCTGTTCATTTAGTACTACTCCACCTTATTTTAGAGATCACCTAAAACATCTGTCTTATTAGAACCGTTATTGCTTCTTGACACACCACAGCAGGGCTTCTACAGCTGGTGCCCATAGCAGGAAAGCCAGACTGAGAAGATAAATATATTTAGTTAATTTTTAAATGTATTTTTTTTTAATCAGGCCCAGCTATTAATCACATCGCTCTCTAAATCTCAGTTGCATCAGGAAGCAGTCAGAATGATCAAATATTGCGCTCTGCCACCAAGTGACATTACTCATTCTCAACATAAGCAGATATTAGAGGCTGCATTCATTGTGTTTTTCAGATAGCCTTAGGAGTGTCAGAGGAAAGAAAATCCTAGAGTCTCTCCTCCTCCCTGCCACTCTTTTGTCTCCAAACAACAATGGTATGACTGGGGAGAAACATTATCACTAGAGGTGCATAAACAACTATGTTCATTAGGCTGGGACAGATTTGTCACCATGCAAGTCCCATTCCACTGGCTAATACACAGGCTAAAGAAAAGTATGACGCAGCCTTCCTCTCACACGGTTTAGAAATCTCTAATCCTTTGATGGCGTGTTAGAGCCCCAGGGACTGTTGTGGGGAAAGCTGTGGTACAAGATCTCTCATGCCCTTGTCATGGGAATTAATTGGGTCTTTTCAGCTGGATTAGAGGATGAGTCCTCTCCATGGAAACCAGGAAGATTTACTTGAAAAGGAGAGTGATTTAACTGAACAATTTGCTAGTAACAATTTAGCTAATTTCAACACCCATCAATAAGAATATTTAAGAAAATAACCTGGGTCACTTTTTTTGCATTGATGCTATATTCTTTCCTGCCATTCAGGGGCTCTCCGACATCAGAACAGAGAAAGAGTTTGCTTCCTTTTTCAGATAGTTGGCAGATTTTTCTTTTCATTAGTCTCCATACCCCCTCACCCCCGCCTTTTTCAGGTGGAGCAGCCAGAGATCACACTTTTCATGTGGCCACTGCTAATTATCAGTCACGAGTTGTTTATACATCGTAGCTGCCTTCTCTAGGTGGACACCTATTGGCTTTATTTAGTGAGAGACCCATGCTAACAGTCTGTCTCTCTTTTGAAGTAAGAACTAGAGTTCAAGGGAGAATTTTCCAACTTCTGATAAGCATTCAGTCCTGCTTTAAAACTGGCAACATGTTTGTGAAACAGAGCCAAGACTTGAAAAGCAAACTGTTTTGCATTACCAAACATGAAGCATTGCTAAGTGGCAGGCATTTTAGAATATTTCTTAAGACATAAAGCATAAAGATCAAAGGTTTATTCAAGCTTACATACATGTGAAAGATCAAAGGTCTGTTCAAGCTTACATACATGTGATGGAGGCCGCTTTCTGCAGCTAGCACCATACAGGTGTATAGGCTAGAATTGTGCCTGAAAAGTGCGATCGCTCAAGCTGCAAAATTACAAGATGGGCATCCACTGACAGCTGGATTGATTTTGAAACACTTCTATGTGGGAACACTTGAATTATATTATTACTTCACTCTTAGAGAAATGTAGCCACTTTGAAATCTTCTACAAAATCTTCATCCCACCACACTTACACTGTGTTGTGTTATTAATACATTCAAGATTGGTTAGTGATTGGCCCCACCAGACTGTACAGGCAGGAAAAGGGACAAGAGAAAGACAAGACAAGAGAAACACAAAGTTGCTCTTCCACATTTCCCCCATAGCATCTGCGAACTACGCTGTTCTGATGATTGTCAAAAGCTCAGTCTCTCTCACGATATGTTTTTTCATAGTTTATTGCAGACAAAGTGGTGAGAACTTTCCAGATTCCTTGAGAAATATTTGTAGCACAAAACAGGTTTAATAAATTTCAAGAATGACAAAGCCAGTGCTCCAAGATCCGGGATTTGTTCTGTTCTCTCCTATTCCACTTCTGAAAAAAAGTGTCAGACAAATACAAACAGCAAAATGTCCCAAACATTCATTTCTCAAGTACCCAGTGATATTTTTTAAGTCTTATATCAGAAACAGATGAATGCAGATAAATGACATTTGAGAAATTTCTCTGTTCTACAATATCCAGGTTTAACTAAGAGTGTAATATAACAAGAATGAAAGCCTAAATGATTCAAGTGGATTGAAGGCCTGCTCCTCTGCATATCTATAGTCCCATACAAGAAACAACAAAATTCAGTAGCTGTTACTGTGTCTCTAGCTTAACAATATCTGTCTCCAGTGGTCTTCTCTGAGACGGGAAGTACAGTTTTCATGCTATATGACAATTACATTGTTTTAAAAATTCAGAAAAGCACTGTCTACAATAGCAGACCATCTTTAAATTCCTGTGAAAGTGACATTATTTTTCACTGTCTTATTTATAGTGAATTTTAAAAGAAGGAATTTTGTAAAAAAGGTTTAAAAATATGATAGCAACCACCAATATGCTGTTGTTTTGAAAAGAAGTGGACATTCTATTTGTCTCAAATTTTGTTTTATTATTAGAAATTTTTAACCTGAAAATATATTTCATCTGTCTACCCACAGACCTCATCTTGTTCAGCTTTCTTCAATGAACCTTTCAAGAATCTGTCTGAAGCATGTTGCTGCATTTTTAAAGTGTGTACCCTGGAGCCAATGTACAGCTGTGGTTTATTCGCATGACATGCCAAGCCAGTGCAGGCTGAAAAGCCCACCTAGAAAGTGGCTAGCTGGTGCTGACCTCTATGCTGTTAAAGATGCGCTACTAGCTTAAACATTTGCTCTAATAGTTCCTGTATTCCTTATAGAGGCAGTCCCAAGGCTGAGCCCATGACCCAAGTCTCCTACTTGTGCAGCTTTCTGTGTCCAAAAATGAAGCCTCAGGAACAGTAAGGGCATGCTCTGAAGTGCACAGGGACACTTGTTATTGCAGAATGCCCCCACCTATCTTTTACTCACTTTCTGTCTTTAAAATAGCTTGAAGAAAACTGGAGAGCAGGCTACATCTAGGGATGTACCAGATATACGTAAGGAATCTGTTAGTAGGCAGTCTATTCATCCCCAATCACTTTTTCAGAGATGAGTATGTATACCTATAAAATAGCCTGAACATAAACTACAATAACAATTTTGACTGTGGTGTAAGTCATGGCCTTAAAAACACAGTATCCAGGAGAAAACAAAACAAAACAAAACAAAACAAAAAACATACAACCAAAAAAACCCCACAAAACAGTACATGATAATCAAACCATTTCCACATTTGAAAAAATGATGCCAGTGGGAAATAGGTCCAAACCCTTTAACAGAATCTCTGGCTTCATCGTGAAAGAAATTCTTCCAGAAAATTTTCCAGTGAGAATAATTCCTCATTCACAAATCATCTTACATCATCAAGCTGCTACAACTACTTTGTCCTGAGTGTAAAAGAGAAAACTTTATGCCAGTACCTAAGTTTAAATTTTCAGTACTTTCAAAGACAAGTGTCCCCTAAACCCTTGAATTTACCCAATAAGATCTGCTCAAGAGTACGAGAGTCTTTCTTTAAACACACAAAAGTGTACCTGCACATGCACATGCACACACAACCCTCAAAATAGTGACAATAATGCTGTATTTTCAAAATTGTGTTCATTTGCATGGCAAACTACGGAAGAAAGAAAAAAATGGGAATGCTTTTTATCTTCTCTAAGCCTGATATGCTTGAAACATGTTTGAGTAAAAGCTATTTTCTTGAAATAACATTTCCCTCATAACTCTTACAGTGTCAGAGATCTTTCTCTGAACCGGTGAAGAGTGATCATAACTCAATGTCCATAACTGCTTCAAAACAGAAGAATACATTTCCAACATGAAATTATAATATGTACATGAAACAGTACTATTTTTTTCATATAACTGAGATACTTAAAAATAGCCACTTCTCTTTAATTTCTGCAATGATTATTATGAACATCATTCTCTTTTATTTACAGCTGTATAACTGAAAACAACCTTAATTAGATAACATTTCTAATTTCCTTTCATGTATTCATCGCTTGGAAAAATTCACCTGCAATCATCCTTTCTCATTGTTCTTTTATTCTCCCATCTTTCCTGGTGGAAGAACAGCTGGTTCTCAATTTATGCAGCCAATAGTTAGAGCAGGTAATAAGTTGGTTTGTTTTTTTTCTTCTTCTTCAACCTTACTTTCAACAATAAGTTTGCAATGTAATTAGGTTCCTCTATGCCTGGCACAATTCTCCTCCTCCATGTGATTTGCACATGAAGGGAATCAAATCCAGATCCTACAAACATCCCACTGATTACATCTCAAAAAGCCCCAAGACACTCAACTGCAATTTCTGGTAGTTATTATATTTTCTCCTTGAGTTTTTCAGCAAGTAATTGTGAAAATATTATCACTTATTCTAATTCTTTCGCTTCTCTCTGGTACTTTTACACGTTTTCTGTCTTTTCAAACTTGTAAAAATGTGAAAGGAAAATTTTCTCATTTCAATTTGGTATTTTAGTCCTATCAGAAGGAGATTTTTTTTGTAGCAATATTACATTTTTGCATTAAACAACGCAAAACTAAAATTAAGGAATACCCTGGTCTTCCCTTCTGTATTGCCACTCCCGGACGCAGATTATGGCAGAGAAAAAAGCAATGAGACTTCGGAAAAATGTTGGCATAATCAGAGACACAGCAACATACTGAATAGGCTACTTTGCCATAAACAGATATTTGGCTGATCTTGGGAAACAGATAAAGCTTAAAAAAAACCCCAAAAAAACCCTAAGAGCAATGATCATCAAATGCTTTAAAAGTGAAGATACCATAATATGTAGTTATTATTATAATCACACTTAGAAAAACTGCATAATCCTGCCTTCAGCATAGTCACATCCTCTTGTACAAGGCAGATGTTCACAAATTACCTTTCAAGTTCCTCAATATGCCTCAAAAATAAAAAGAAAATGATAAAAAAAAAAAGTCTTGTGGTTGTTTTAGAAGGAACTGCTAGGAAGTAAATGAGCTAAACAGACTTTCTGTACTGTTTGGTTTTTTTTTTATAACAACTTAATATTATTAGCTGTAATAAAAGTATCTCAAAATTAACTAGAAAAAATGGACCAAATACTCATTGTGCAGTACAGCACTAGCAGCAGCAGGTTTCTGAATGTTACAGTAAGAAAAACACTTTAGTATTTTTGGTAGCCCTATAATTATGTTTGTCTAATAGTGTTCCATCCTGAGAGATGCTAAATACCCTCCAAAATTTAACTGTATCCTCAAGTCCCATTCAAGCTGATGTTCAGAGAATGTACACAAGAAAAATCCATTCCTTACTTGATTGCTGCAAAGCTTAAAAATCATATCAGTGTTACTTGTCAATTACTGTATTTCTTGAAGAAGACATGCTGTACTTTCCTTGGAAATATCAGAAAAACAAGTCGCGAAGTAAGTCTTTGATAACAAGTGGCTTTGATGTCTGTGGGATTTCAGGACACCCTACATACTGGAAAAACTTGAAAACCTCAAGACAGGCATTGGCTCCCTCATGGCTTTGAAAGAAACAAGTCTAACTGCTGAGCTCTTTCTGCCTTTAAGTTTAGGTGCCATAGGAACTCAGCTGTACTGAGTTGCAGTATCCTCTGTTGAAGATTACTCCCTTTCTCATGCCATCAATCTTTGTCATCTTGTGATTGAACTCAAACATGCCCTTGCAAGCCAAGGTGGAGTATGGGTCACTCTCCAGTGCAATACCCACTAGGGAGTGCAAAGGACATCACAGTCATTCATACGGCTCACTGGAGTTACTACAACTCATGCAAGACAGCATGGTGTTAACTATTGCAAGTTGTTTCACCAACCACAACTATTCCCAGGTAGCTTTTCCTTCCTCAGTTCTGCAGCTGTTTTCCTTAGCCTCAATCAGTCTAGCAGCACATAGATAGAAAAAGAGTCAAATTACTAGCGTATATGTGTGTCTATACATACATGAGTACACATATTTGCACAAGTTTTGATGCAACAGGAAAGCCTGTGCAATCCAGAGGTACTGCTGAAGCCTCTCTTTTTTTAGTCCACTCTACTCTGACCCTATGTTGGCACTATTATCACTCCTTGCCAGCTGTGCTTGACTGGCTTTGTTAGGGCAGCTATAAAGCTCCATAGCCAGAGGTTTCAATTTAGGAGGGAGTAAAGCATCTCTTTTTATTACCTCAGGAGAACCAAGCATCCTGCCAGTGCAGTACTCCAATTTATCGCCAGGAGCAGATGAGGTGGACTGGGAATTAGACCCACTTCACAACCGGTTTACACACCACTCTGTGTCATTGCTACGTGAGGCCACAGAATGTTTATGGCTTGTTCAGAAGGGCAATTGTTTCTGTATCACTGCAAGATACTGAGTACAAATCAAAGAACATGGCTGTCTTGCTGTGAGGACTGGCCCCTTTTTCATACTCCATTATGTGTTTAAACAACAAAACAACAATTTGCTTCCTGTAACCTCTCCTGTGTTTATGCGGGGAACATTTGGCTTAGGACATCAGTTTGTGTCTTCAGATAGAGACTCATTGGATTTTTACTGGACATGAAAAGAAGAGACCTTATTTCAAACACAAGATTTCTAAAATAACATGAAATACTGTTTTCTTTATAGTTGATACAGACTGTGAGTGCAGTTGACAAAGATGAGCCTCCTCAAGGACACAAATTTTTCTTTGAGTTGGTGCCAGAATTTGCTGTTCATCCAAACTTCTCCATTGTAGACAACAAAGGTAACTGCTGACCAGTACCATCCCCGCTCCTGCCCCCATACCACATAAAACTTCATCCAGCAACATTTATTTATTCTGCTTTTCCATTCTAGATAACACAGCAGGAATTATGACTAGAAGAAATGGATACAGCCGTAGTAAGATGAGTACCTACCTCCTGCCAATCATAATATTTGACAATGACTACCCGATCCAGAGCAGCACTGGCACACTGACCATTCGAGTGTGTGCCTGCGACAGCTGGGGGAACATGCAGTCCTGCAACGCTGAGGCCTTGCTCCTCCCTGCTGGCCTCAGCACAGGGGCACTGGTTGCCATTCTCCTCTGCATCATTATCCTGCTAGGCAAGTACCCGTGATGAGATGTTTAATTGAGTAGGCAAAGGTCTAGTCACTTATAGACCCCAGATATTCTTCAACCCCTTATTCACATGACCCTGCAGAACAATTTTTCATACCTGATGTGTTTTGGGTTTTGTTTTCTTTTAACCAACCCTTTTCTAAGATGGAAAAGGAGCTGGGAGAGAGGGAATGGGAGACACTATGGGCTGTTTGTCATCATTACTGTTCAGAAGAATATGCGAAAAGAATGAGACTATCAATGTTATTTAGATGACATAAATTTGAAAATCTAGGGTCAGTTTTAGATACCATGCTCATTTGAGTAATGTTTTATGTTAGAAACAGATCTTCATTTAGACTCAGTACTTTAAAATCATACTCCTGAAGCTGAGTGATAAGTTTCTCAGTGATTAAAAATTATCAATTATACTAGCTATTTAATCATGAATGATTTGTAATTTTTATACTCAGGAAATATTTAGCTCAAAAGCACAGAAAAAAAAATGTTCCATTGCTTGCAAGTGGTAGCGAGAGCAGCTGATTAAATAAAGTGTGAGCACAGAAGATAGATGGGTGGTTGGAGAGCAGAAGCTTTAGAAAGATGAGGTGATATATGAAGAAATTAGAATAAATGCTAGCTCATAACCTGGTGTTAAGAACATAAAACCTGCAACTTGCCTGTTTTGCTTACCAGGGATGTGCTTCCTTAAAAGTGCCATCATCTCTGCTTTCCAGTCAAACTCTGTAGAAAACCTCTTTCCCTTTCCACCTGTCCTAGCAAACACAGCTTGCCAAGGGGGCAGTGACAAGCTTACAGGTGTCAGTTTATATAATTCTAAGGAGATCGCTTATTTTTCAGTTTTTAGACTGGATTCAAGCTACCTGCAGTAAATATTCAGAGGACCACTGAGACTGCTAGGAGAGGGGCAATACATAGGAACTATATCTGTACTGTTGGGCATAGGGAAGGGAGGGTACTTGAGCTCTGAGAAACCGATTGTCCATACTGCTTAGGTTCAAGCATCGCTGCTGGCCTGGTTTCGCATGAGCCAGCTTGGATTCCCCAGGAGGTTGCCCAGGCATAGTCTGAGCAGCAGAACTTGCAGGACACCACTTCCAGCAGACAATTATGGTTCAAACTCTGGCAGATGGGGTGCATCAAAAGAAGTGGCCACACAGCAGGTCGAGGGAGGTGATTCTGCCCCTCTACCCTGCTCTGGTGAGACCCCACCTGGAGTACTGCATCCAGCTCTGGAGTCCTCAGTACAAGAAGGATGTAGACCTGTTGGAGAGGGTCCAGAGGAGGGCCAAAAAAATGATGGGAGGGATGGGGCACCTCTCTTATGAGGAAAGGCTGAAAGAGCTGGGGTTCTTCAGCCTGGAGAAGAGAAGGCTGCGGGGTGACCTTATTGCAGTCTTTCAGTACTTAAAGGGGGCTTATAAGAAAGATGGGGACAGACTTTTTAGCAGGGCCAGTAGTGATAAGACAAGGGGTAATGGTTTTAAACTAAAGGAGGGTAGATTCAGACTAGATATAAGGAAGAAATTTTTTACAATGAGGGTGGTGAAACACTGGAACAGGTTGCCCAGAGAGGTGGTAGATGCCCCATCCTTGGAAACATTCAAGGTCAGGCTGGATGGGGCTCTGAGCAACCTGATCTAGTTGTAGAGGTCCCTGCTCATTGCACGGGGGATGGACTAGATGACCTTTAAAGGCCCCTTCCACCCCAAAGCATTCTATATTCAGATCTGGCTCTCCACTTTGCATGGTTCACCATGCCAACAGGCTGTGCGTCTCCAAAGCCACCCTTCATGCCCCAACATAGAGCATGAAATCTGTACCATGAAACACATACCCTTACTTGCTCACTATGAAAACATCACTCTGATTGGCTGCAATGCTTTAGTACAGAAACACCGAACTGAAAACAAAAATCAAAGTGGGCCTTAGGACCACAGTGATAGCACATGAGATGCAGAAAAGACTCAGTGACCAGTGCTGTGCAAAACAAGTGTGACCACTTTGTGTCTTTTGGCCCCACAGTCAGAAACCCTACTCTACTTAGTGCTACAGACATAGCTGAACCCAGAGTAGCATAAGACTGAAGAGCATCTAAACAGAATTGCTAGTTTACAGCTAGTAGTGTTCTCGGCACCTTATTTAATTGTTTAATGAGATGTTAGGATAGTAGACTGGTGTCATCATGCCCAAAATAGGACAGACATATTAAGTATCTGGCTGTGAAAGACACTTCTTCATAATAACCTTTTAGTGATCTGCCCTACGCTTGTATATGAAGTTCTTACACTTACTTAATTGGGCTATTACTTGTCTAGCACAAGCAAAACTTGAAAAGAATGGCTCCTGTACAGATACAAAACCTCAAACAAAACAGAACAGAACAGCCTTTACATTCACAGCATTGTACCATGGCATGTGGACAATCTTGGTTCCCCTCTCCCTACCCACAGCATGTCCAATCTTCCCTTTATTCACCAGTACTCAAGTCATTCAGGGTAAAAACTTTGCTCCTAACACTCAACAAAAGTGCTCACCACTGCTGTAATGTGTGGTTCAGCAACCACTGCTATGTCTCATTGACAGATGATCTCGCTGGCCTCTCCTATTTACTCCAGCTATTGGAGCTAGAGTCAGATTTTTAAATGCATTTAAGAATTGAATTCCTACTGAAAACAATATCATTTAGGCACCAGACTATATTTAAGAATTTTAACTTCAGTTTTTCATCTTCCTCTGTAGGGGTTCATTTTTGTGTCAATCTTTACCTCTCCAAAAGGAAGAGTTATTCAACTAACATTTCTTAAACAAGGGGGATCATGTTTTTAAAAAGAAACATTTAGTAGCAAAGATTAGATTTCATTTCTTGCAGTCATTGAAGCCAAAAAAAGTTTTGTCAATAATATTGATAGCTAAAGGCCTTCAGGTTCTTAAAATCCTATCCCAGCCTTAAAACTTCTCCAGTTCAACAGATAATGCAAAATATTTGCTCATTTATTTAATTTGTAACTACCCATTTCTTCATTCATCTTTTGTTTCCTTTCAGTATTAGTTGTCTTGTTTACTGCTCTCAAGAGACAGAGGAAGAAAGAACCCTTGATCATCTCAAAGGATGATGTTCGGGACAACATTGTGACCTACAATGATGAAGGAGGTGGGGAAGAAGACACACAGGCTTTTGACATTGGCACACTGAGAAATCCAGAAGCGAGGGAGGAAAGTAAGATGAGAAGAGATGTTATCCCAGAAACTATATTTCAGATAAGACGGACTGCACCTCTTTGGGAAAACATTGATGTCCAAGATTTTATTCATAGAAGGTTAAAGGAAAATGATTTAGACCCAGCTGCCCCTCCTTATGATTCACTAGCAACATACGCCTACGAAGGAAATGATTCCATAGCAAATTCACTCAGTTCCCTGGAATCGCTTACCACGGAGGGCAACCAAGACTATGATTACCTCAGTGACTGGGGACCTCGGTTTAAAAAACTTGCAGATATGTATGGTGGAGAGGACAGTGATCGAGACTGAGACAGTAATCTGTGACCTGGTCAATGTTAGTGGAATTCATGTTTATGTTACTAGATAAAGTGGCCTACTCTCTCTTACTTGGGAATAAAAAATTTACAAAAAATAGGTGTTGTCTTAGTAAGGGTTTGCTTAATCAATAAGTCAACGTGAATGAATATGAATGATTTAGATTTTAAGAAATCTATAATTCACCCTCTCTGCCTAGAAACCTGTGATGAAAGGTTTTCAATGACAATGAAAAGACAATAAAAGGCTTTTTGTGCCTTTAATAATGAGATGGAAACTTAATTTTTTTTAATTGCTTTGCATTACCTTTCCTACTAGCTGGGACAGTGTGCAACCACATTGTTAACATAATCTCAAAAATATACTTTAAAAAAGATTAATATTACTGCCATATTTATTGAGTTAAAGAATGTCTGTGTGTTGATTCATCATGATATTTTTATATATGTATATTTATATTTTTGTATTTTTATTAAATAAATTAGTATTTATAAAAACACTACTTAATCATGTACTTTGTTAATCATAAGGAACCGTCCAATCTTTCTGAACAAAGGAAACTCCGTATTGTGCTACTTAATTTTTGAATGCATTTTCTTATATTGGATTAGTGGTTGAAATGTACTGTGCAAGAACAATATTGAGAGAGTACTCTGTAATGGGAATGCAGTGTAGAAAAAAGAAAAAATATTTTGAAAAAGTGATTATAAATAAATGCAGTCTGACTTGCAATGTGTATTACTATATGGCATAATAATATAGTTTCATTGTGAAACTCACCCCCACATACCTTCTTATATGAACAGGTGATCAGTGAGAGGATTTAACAGATACGTGCTTGGGGATTTAAGGAACCATGAAGGTTTATACTGGTAGATATGAAAATGATTTTATAATATGCCTTTTAAAAAATTGGAATAATTAAGCAAACATCAATAATGAAAGGAAAGCTTTTGTATTTTAATCTTATTTTGGGGTTTTGAGGCAATTAGGCAAATCAGACATATTACTGATAGCTTCTTTTTAAATCAAAGCAAGCCAAGCAATAAAAACAAAGTCCAAGTAGTATTTTACTACAGATGTTAGTGTTCTCTTCCTTCAAAGAAGTGCATATATTTGCATATTTCCTAAAGCATTAATGACAATCTTCAAGTGTATATTTATGTTTCAAATCTATTTGCTGGATCAATTTTTATGCAATGCACTTTTTTTTTTCCACAGAATAGAAGGAATTTACCTGGATCACATGTCATCTAACCGAGAGTTGCAAGGTTTATCCACATGTGTTTATAAAAAGAAAAATAAAAAATCTCAAATGTATGAAAAAGAATCAAAGATGTCAGCAATATAGAATGTACACTACCCATAGCATTTCCATTTTTAATATTGACTTTAGGGAAAAATAAGTGCATATAGATGTCAAAAATAATCATGTTTTAAGGTTTTCTCTAGACTACTTAGTTATTTTTCAGATATTTTCAGAAAGAAACTTAAGAAACACATTAGCAATGTAATGTGGACTACTGAGGCACTCATCACCTACCAAAAAAATAGTGAAGTGGCTACACACAAGGTCACTTTACCCAGACATAGGAACACACTCCTGCCTAATGTTTTCCTCTCTACAATGTTGACATTCAGATTATTTCTCAAAAATATCTCTTTACTATTATTTATTTTATCCCTCTACCATATTCTTCTGCCAGTTCCAAGGATTCATCTGAAGTTTTCTGACACAGAACTCCTTTTTTTAGGAGAGCAGTGTGTGTGTCAGGGGATTGGGGGGTCCAAACAAACACCTGGACAGCTCACTGTGAGCTGCGTGTCAGGTCTGCAACACTACGTTGCAAGTAAAATACTTTAGCAACACAAAAAAAGTCAAAATAACCTGCAGAATAACCTGCAGCCATGTGGCAGCCATGTACATGGATGTGATGTAGTAATAAGATATCAATGTATAGCCTGATGGCATAAGAACGCATATTTCTTTTTTGTGTCTTTTGGGGGTGAAAGCAAAAGACTTATGGAATGTATGTTCTCAATAGTGTTTCTGGCAAAGTGAAAGTACACAGGAATGCATTAGTCTTTCAGTGCAATTTTCATAACTTTAAGGCACTGCCTTAAGATGGGATAGGAGGAAAAAAATGGATGATAAAACAACTATGTCCCTGAAGAGAAATTACGGGGGAGGGGGAGAAAAAAAAACAACCCAAACCAAGAATATAGGAAAAACTTCCTTGACTTACAGAAATTGTACACCCAAACTTCATCTTCAGTGACAAACACAGTAGATTGGACTAAGAGTAGAGCTTTTAGCAATCTTGTAAGTTGTCATCAGAAATCTGAATATCACACAATGATGTAGAATAGCAGCAGAGGGGAAAATGAAAATACATCTGTCCCCAAACAAGGACAGATACAGGCAAGATATGTCAGTGGTGCTGAGTAAGTTTTTAAGATGTTAAGAGTTAGTGCACGACATATCAAATGGTACCAGTCTGATTTCAGAGAGACTACTGGTGAAGGCAGGATGAAGGAAATAGGGTGTGAGGAATTCTTCTTCCTTAAATTCATATAAATTTAATTTAGAAATTATATTTTCCACATAGAAATAACCTTATTTGTGTATTGTTTTTTATCTTTTTTTAGGTTTTTTTTTTGTGTGTATGTGGTTTGTTTTTTTTTTTTTTTTTTTTCAGAAAGGAGTGACAGAAAGGAAAAAGAAGTACTGTAGAAGTCACATCACAGAACACTCTGGTAAAGACAAGCCCTCAGTATCATTATGTCATGGTACACTGTGGTACTTTGGGAAGTGAAGAAACTCTAGAAGATCATCAAAAAAAGGCACCCCCCTTCTCTCACTCTAGGTTTTCTTATACCATGTGTCATTGCCACTAAAGCAAAGAAAGGGAGCTTTAGCCTTTGTTTTGAACAAGAGAATGAGACTTTCCCATGCTTTCCCATTATTTCAGTAGTGAGCCCAAGAACCCTGTACCACTTAAAGCAATATATGTTTAAAAGATGACCTACATGGATTTACAGCTCACAGAAATTCACATAGCTGATACAGCAAAAAAAAAGATTTCTCAAAATTGCTAAAAATGTTGAGCATTCTTAAAATGACTAAAACTAGCTGGCAAGTTTATTACCTGACATACCTAACTGGTAGTTATGGCGGCTTGTTAATTTAAATTGGCTGCAGGAACTATTTTTTCTATTACAGTTGTTTTTTTAAAAAATAGATCTTCTTTTACATCTGAAACAACACAGTAAATAGCATATCACAGATGACGAATTTGTGTTCAAAGTGGAAACTATTGTGACATGTCCATTTTGCTCTGTACCATTTTTACCTGTTTACATCCATTGAGATTTGGGGGGGGGCATTTTGGATTATATTTTATAAAATACAACCAATGAGCGACAATCATATGTGATAGGATGAGCTGCTTCTTCTGGTGTCATAAGCCAGACTGATTCCCAGGGTATTTCCCATGGAGAAGTCCCTTTGCACAGCAATAGACGTATTCCTCAAGGGTACCACTGCCACCTTTGTCTACGACAGAGGTGTGCACCTTTGTTGCAACGGGTATTCAGCAGAGCAGCTGCACTACTTCTGAGTTTTCCCACCTGAAATGCTAGACGGTTATGCCTACAAAACCCATGCTGTATCACCTTCTGGTGCTGAGGACATTCTGAGATGAACAGAGGTAGCTTCTGGCCTGTGACTCACTGAGGCTGCTGGGTGACCAGCCACTCTGGATGCCCTAGTGGGTACTGTGGTTAATTATATCTCAGGTTTTCTATGCCTCTGAACAGGGACAGGGTCAGATACAGGAACGAAAAGGAACTTGCATAGCACTGGCAGATATAGAAATCTACCTTGTTGGGTTACAAAGCTGGCAGAAAAACTTCAGATCACCCTTTGATTAACTTCTATTTTCCAATAATAGATTCACACTCATAGAGTTATGTACACCAATTTTTTGATCACTTAAACAATATTTTTGTGAAAAACATATTGACAAAGTTCATCATTCAATGAATAAAGAGGAATTTTGAGGGAGAAGGAAAAGAGATAATAAACGTGTATGTGGACAATGCATTTTGAAGTCCAGTTACTGGTAAGTCATCTCCTTTTAACCATCTGTGAAACAACAGCTATATGATTTCTCGAAGTCCTAAAGGGAGCATCACACCTAGACCCCACTATTACATTATATTTGGATTCCCAAAGATACAGGGAAGGAAAAGAAGGTCCTGAGAGGACTCAGAGTTTGATGGCTATTGTCGGTTTCACAGGTCCACATTTAGAGGAACTGGGTGAGGTCCAGCACAGATACCACTACATGGTTGAAGGAGCTGACTGACATGGAAAATGTCTTTGAGTTGTCCAATGCAGACTGGTACTGATGAAGTTATTAGCTTGCTTTGGCATTTTAAGACTAGTGACATTGATGGGTACAACTGACAAAAGGTCCAACAAAAAAGACCAAGCTTCAGCTGGAATAGGCAAACAATATTTGTCCAATACTGGACAGAAGTGCTGACTGATGCAGTGAGATGCACAATACTGTTTAAGCATTGGGAAAGAAAGAATCATAGAATCATAGAATCGTTAAGGTTGGAAAAGACCCTTAAGATCGAGTCCAACCATTAACCTATCACTGCCAAGTCAATCTATACCATGTCTTCAAGCACCACATCTATCCGTTCTTTAAATACCTCCAGGGATGGAGACTCAACCACTTCCCTGGGCAGCCTGTTCCAATGCTTGACCACCCTCTCGGTGAAGAAGTTTTTCCTAATATCCAACCTAAACATGCCCGGGTGCAGCTTGAGGCCATTTCCTCTTGTTCTATCACTCGTTACTAGGGAGAAGAGACTGACACCCACCTTGCTACAACCTCCTTTCAGGTAGTTATAGAGAGCAATAAGGTCGCCCCTCAGCCTCCTCTTCTCCAAACTAAACAACCCCAGCTCCCTCAGCCGCTCCTCATAAGACTTGTGCTCTAGACCCTTCACCAACTGCGTTGCCCTTCTTTGGACACGCTCCAGCACCTCGATGTCCTTCTTGTAGTGAGGGGCCCAAAACTGAACACAGTACTCAAGGTGTGGTCTCACCAGTGCCGAGTACAGGGCACTGTCACCTCCCTGGTCCTGCTGGCCACACTATTCTTGATACAGGCCAGGATACGACTGGCCCTCTTGGCCACCTGAGCACACTGCTGGCTCATGTTCAGGCGGCTGTCAACCAACATCCCCAGGTCCTTTTCTGCCAGGCAGCTCTCCAGCCACTCCTCCCCCAGCCTGTAGCATTGCATGGGGTTGCTGTGACCCAAGTGCAGGACCAGGCACTTAGCCTTGTTGAACCTCATACAGTTGGCCCTGGCCCATTGATCCAGCCTGTCCAGGTCCCTCTGCAGGGCCTTCCTACCCTCCAGCAGATCAACACTTCCACCCAACTTGGTGTCATCTGCAAACTTACTGAGGGTGCACTCCATCCCCTCGTCCAGATCATCAATGAAGATGTTGAACAGGACCAGCCTTAACACTGAGCCCTGGGGAACACTACTCGTGACCGGCCACCAACTGGATTTGACTCCATTCACCACCACTCTCTGGGCTCGGCCATCCAGCCAGTTTTTAACCCAGCGCAGAGTGCACCCATCCAAGCCATGAGCAGCCAGCTTCTCCAGGAGAATGCTGTGGGAGACTGTGTCAAAGGCCTTACTAAAGTCCAAGTAGAAAACATCCACTTCCCCTCATCCACTAAGCGCGTCACCTTGTCATAGAAGGAGACCAGGTTAGTGAAACAGGATCTCCCTTTCATAAACCCGTGCTGGCTGGGCCTGATCCCTCAGTTGTCCCACACTTGCTTCATAATGGCACTCAAGATGACCTGCTCCATGACCTTCCCCAGCACCGAGGTCAGGCTCACAGGCCTGTATTTCCCCGGATCCTCCTTCCAACCCTTCTTGCAGAGGGGCGTCACGTTTGCTAGTTTCCAGTCATCCAGGACCTCCCCGGGTGACCAGGACTGCTGATAAATGATGGAAAGTGGCTTGGCAAGCTCCTCTGCCAGCTCCCTCAGTATCCTCAGGTGGATCCTGTCTGGCCCCATGGACTTGTGCACATCCAGGTGGAGGAGCAAGTTGGTGACTGCCACCTCTTCGACAACTGGGACTTCACTCTGCATCCTATCTACGTCTCCCAGCTCAGGGGCCTGAAAACCCCGAGGATGACCAGTCTGACTATTAAAGACGGAGGCAAAGAAGGCACTAAGTACCTCAGCCTTCTCCTCATCCTTCGTGGCAAGGTTACCTTGTGTATCCAACAAAGGAGGGAGATTCTCCCTGGCCCTCCTTTTGTCACTAACATATTTATTAAAACTTTTTTTGTTGTTTTTAACGGCAGTGGCCAGTTTAAGTTCCAGCTGGGCCTTCGCCTTTCTGATCTTCTCCCTGCATATCCTCACAACATCATTGTAGTCCCCCTGAGTCGCCTGCCCCTTCTTCCAAAGGCAGTAGGCTCTCCTTTTTTTCCTGAGTTGCAGCCAAAGCTCTCTGTCCAGCCAGGCCGGTCTTCTCCCCTGCCTGCTTGACTTGCGGCACATGGGGACGGCCTGATCCTGCGCCTTTAAGACTTCCTTCTTGAATAACATCCAGCCTTCCTGGACTCCTTTGCCCTTCAGGACTGCTTCCCAAGGGACTCTGTTAACCAGACTCCCGAACAGCCCAAAGTCCGCCCTTCTAAAGTTCAGGGTAGCGGTCTTGCTGACCCCCTTCCTTGCCTCTCCTAGAATTGAAAACTCTACCATTTCATGGTCGCTGGGTCCAAGACAGCCTCCAACCATCACATCGCCCACCAAGTCCTCTTTTTGTGAACAGCAGGTCCAGCGGGGTACTCACCCTGGTTGGCTCACTTACCAGCTGTGTCAGGAAGTTATCTCCCACACACTCCAGGAAACTCCTAGACTGCTTTCTCTCTGCTGTGTTGTATTTCCAGCAGATATCTGATAAGGTGAAGTCTCCCATGAGAACAACGGCTAGGGATTGCGAGACTTCAGCGAACCGCTTCTAGAATACTTCGTCTGTTTCCTCATCCTGGTTGGGTGGTCTATAACAGACTCCCACCACAATATCTGCCTTATTAGCCTTCCCCCTGATCCTTACCCATAAGCACTCAACCTTATCTCAAAGAGAGGGATGAGAGGTAAGAACTCCTTTCAGTGATGCTTCTGCAGATGTTCCTCCCTCTCTGAGAGAACTGAGGCACAGAAGTGCTGGGCATTTCATGTTTATGTACATCTTCATCTTCTGTGAAATCAACAGTGCTCAGCAAAGTTCCAGATCCATGGGGTTGTCTCAAAGCTCAGACATGTCTCACTGGGAAGTTCAGGGCCTTGAGACCTTAGAAGAGGCTCAAGAGGAAGGAGAAAGGTCATTTTTTATGGTGCTAATCTCACCAAGGATCTACTTTTCTGCCACTCAGATCTCTTGTGGTTCACTCCAAAGGAAAAGAAGTAGCTGGAAACACTTAGGATGTACAAGACTAATTCGTGATCTCTTGCAGAAAAAGTATTTGTGACTGCTAAGGACCAAGATAAACTTACTAACTCCTGAGGAAATACTGTGGGAGATGAGTGTGATTTAGTCATCATTCTGAACAGAGCCTTAAATCGATTTTGAGTGGGGTCTCCCCAGGATTAAGAGCAAATAAGGTGAGAAAAAGGAATTAAAAGGAGTCAAAATGAACATGGAAAAATTCCAAGGGGGGAGGGAATCCATTCCAGCTTGAAAGCAGAAAAAAATCATCATATGATGGTCTTGTTTTGCAATGTTTATATATTTTCTATTTCTTTTCACTTTAATTGAATTTTGTAACATCCTCATAGAGTTACAAGCTTATCCTGATAAACAGTCTTAGTAAAAAACTAATGCTGGAGACAATTTCCCACAGAAAGTTGCATCTTTCAGTGAAATGCTGAAACAGACTCCTCATTATGCCAGGTTAAGTAACCTAACAGCAACCACCATCATACACAAACATGCCTAAAATTTTTAGTCATTTCATGAAATGTCTGCTTTCAGAATAGAATAATCACACACATACAAAAAAACCCATATATAAAACTTTCCCTTACTACTTTTCTTATGCATTGATGACAACAGGCATTAATACCTTCTGTTCTACCAAAGGCATTTCAACTGCTAATGGTCTAATTTACACTGAAAGTTGTATTTTAAAGTCACATTTACACTTCATTCCACACTTGTGCTGAGCAGACAGAACACATAAGTGTTTGGGTCATTGCATATTGGAGTATTGTTATATTTTATGTTTTGCAATTGAATTTGTAGATGAACTTGAGCAGTTCCAGAAAGAATAAAAAAGGAAAAAAAGCAGAATGGGGAAATCAAACATTTTTGCCTCTGATATGGGAAGATGAATGGGGGAGAGATGAATTCTAGAAGCATTTTTCAAGAACATAACATGGATATTACTTTGTATGCATATGATCGTCTGTCTATATGTGTTGTGAGTGTATATATATGTATATATATAAAAAACACCCCACTTTATTATCCATAAGGTTAACCATCAGAAACCCTTAGGTACCACTTCTATTCAAACAGAGATGCCCACCTAAAAGGAAAAAAAGCATGGCAGAGTACAAGACACATTCGACTATGTGCAAACCAAATGACATAAACCAATCCGATTTTACGGATTGTTTTATGTTGTTCTAGCATCCTGCTGTTAGAGTGTATATTTTACACTTCGGTTTAGTTTCAGTTCATTAATCATAATTCAAACTAGGAAGGATCTGGCCTGAACTCTCCTTAAAAATCACTTCTAAATTTGGGATTTTGCATCTTTGTTAAAATCTCACAGAAAGGAAAATGCAGAAAAGAGGGTTGTGGATATCACTGGTTTTGTGTTCCAAAGAAACCACGTTGACGTTATTCCTGCAGGGGAAGTGACTGCCTCTGTGTGGAATCAGCCCACTGGCTGTCACAGGGCACCATGCAACAGAAGAAATCCAGGAACATTTACTTCTTTTCTTTTACTCCCTGTCCACCACCATCCCCATTCAAAGCAAAGCACTCTGCAGCACCCTTTGCCCACTCCAGCAAAATTTCTTAGAATACTTTTTAGCAAATTTCAGATCACCAGTAAAAGCCGAAGAAGTGATAGTGTCTTGTCACAACTTCAACGTCTTTTTTCCTCTTGCTGGTGTGCATTATTTTAGCAGGAAATACATTTTCATAGCAGTCCTGTGTCTTAAAATATGAGCATATTCCTGATTTTGTTCATTTTACCATGGAATTTGACACAGCTCCTGTCATAACACATATTAATATACCTTCGTCAAGCTTGGAATGAACTCCATAATTTTAAAAAGCATTTGCTTTTAGAGTCAGTGTGCCAAGCATTTCTCCCATCACTCCTCACAGGGGAATGACAGGCTGTACAAAGTAAGCCTGCACAAACACAGATTTTGATTTTTGGTAGGAGTAAAATGATAATAACGTTGTTCACTGCTTATAGTTCTGTCCTTCAATTTAGCTTTTGAGTTACTGGTAGACATTTAGACCACATTAGAAACAGTTTGTAATCTGTTAGAGCAGTGCAAGAATATCTTCGGAGCAGCTCAGGATCCAAAAACCATCCTATTTTTAAAATACAGTTCAGGATCCTTACAGTCTTCCTTTCCTTCCAGTAGCAGGAGGCAGAATGACCCTCCCATACACTGCATCACATAAGTACATATCTGGCACTTAGTAGTGGAAGAAGAAGTGAAAGCTAGAGCTTCACAAACAAAAATTGTGAGAAGAAAATTAGGGCTTGGATTTTTTTACTTGAGAATTGCTCTTGCAGCTGTCAGGAAGCAGGCTGCTAGTTGCTAGGAGCAACAATAATAACACTTAGTTCTTATATAATGCTTTTCATCCCTAGTTTTTAAAGCTTTTTACAAAGAAGGTCAATATCATTATCACCATTTTACAGGTAGGAAAAGCACTTATTTGTGCACCAGTTTCCCCAAGGACACCCAGCCAGACAGTAGTGGAGGCAGGAGCAGAAGCTCTTGTCTTCACAGGCCACACTGCCTTGAAGACAGCTAACCATTTAGGATGCATTAAATTATGTACCTTCACTGCTTAAACTGGTCAGAAATTTTGCTTTTAATTAGCTTTTACTGCCCCACAAATTTCAGACATCTTAAAGGAAGATGTGTTTCCATGGGACATCATGAGTCAAAGATCCTTTCCAAATTAAGGTTGTGCTTTGGACAAGTATGTGTTCCCGAGACAGGTCCAAGGTAGTTGCAAGAGAAGAGGGTAGGGTGCTTTCCCAGGCTTGCTTCCTGGAGGAAAGAGAATGAGAGAGGCTTTTAATTCCAAGTACAAAGTGAAAAGGAGGGACAAAGATATGAAGTAAGCCCTAAAAACTGCAGGAATATGCCCAGATTTGGCAAAGAAGTAGGTTTAACCTAGAAGTTAATCTTTCATTTAAAGCAGATGACAGTGGGACAGAAGGGGCAGACAGTAGTACCCAACACCAGCTGGTCTCCACTCCTTCAGAATTAATTATTTTTTATTTCTAAGAACTCCTTCCATGACTTCCCATTTGATTTCTTGATGAGACATTATCTTTTGATTGCTGAAAAAAATTGCTTTTTCCTTAGCAGTTCCGGATTGGTAATTTAATGACAAATCTTTAGGAACAAGTTTGACCAGCACTCAGCAGAGATGCAGAGAGAAAACAAGACATGAAGAGGCTCTTCAACCCCATACCCTGTGTAAGTGAAGGGCTTTGTTTCAACTAATGCTCAAATTAGGATACAGAATGGACACCAGTCATTATGGCACCATCCAACGGGATCCAGAGTGAGAGCTAAAGGGAGTAAACAGCTTCCCCACCTGCTAACACATATGCTGCCATCTGCAACTTACTGACCAAGGGGGAAGTTCGATCTTTTCCAAAGCAAAGGCAGCGTGCTTTCCTCTGTGCCATGGCCAAGTGCCTTCAGCCGTCCTGCGCAATAGTGCCAGAATAGTTGTTGTCACTGATGTTCAGCCAACCCTGCACTGTTTTACAGACAGCTTTTGCACAGCACTACCAGTAAGGGCCACATTTTACCCACTGCATTTTTCTTCCCAAGTCAGTGACGTGCTGCTGGACTTCACAACACCAAACTCACTGCAAAGTACTATGAGAAATCACACACTGTTATTTTTTAGAGGAAACAAAACCCTCATGTTAATGATCTTTCTCTTGATTTTATGAAAAGACTTTAAAATTAAATGAAAATGAGTTTTGCATTACATCATTAATACAAACAGATGCCTGTACAAGTGATGTAATATGATGTAATTTACACGTGTATTTGAGTGATATAAAGGAAATCTGTTTCGATGTTTTAAACCAGGTAGCTTCACGTAAACTAAAAGCTTGCTCCTAACAATCCTATAAAGCAGGTTTAAATACATTTTAAAGGGTTAGATAGTATTGTACGGTGTATATATAATTTGCAGAAAGATTCTTTGTACAGATTTTTAAATAGTCTTATGAAAACTATGAATCTATACTGTCTTATATAAAGTAGAGAAAAAAAAAGTGATACATTTCTACCTAGCAAATACGGATTTTCCTATAAAAAAAGATTTATACACTTGTAATAGATGGAACATCTGAGAAGAGTGGTAGTATCTTTTATCCAACTATATTAGCTGCTTTAATAAAACCAGACAAGTTTTTAGCCTTATGAATCCCTTCTTATCAGGACTGACAAAGACTAGAATAATTTCCAATGCTACTCTGCTATATAAGCTTTTTAAGTCCAAATGCCAAATTAATTTTTAAAGTGTTTATTAACAGAAGTTCTCATTTATAAATTTTAAATTTTGAGTATTTTGGTAAGGCAACATTTGCAAGGTAGATGTGCTGACGTGCCCTATGGCTACACTTAGGGACATTTGCCAATTAATACTTTTTTCAGTTCACTTTTGTTATAGGTCCATAAATATGGCAAATCAATTTATGAGAAAACGTTCTTCTAATCTCACTTTTCAGCCAGTAGGGCAACACACTGCCTGAATTTTGTAGGATAGGACTGTCAGCCTACCCAGAGAGGCAGGAGAGCAGAATTTCAAAGTAGGTAGTTCAAAACTATCAGATAAACCAGTTTGCAACAAAGTAGTACACGATTCATATGCATAATACATACATATTATAAATAAATTATTTTATGTAATTAAATAGCAATTTATCCTGTGGCTCTTGTAATATATGCAGTTCTTTAAAGTATTGCATGCAACTTCTGTGAAGCCGGTGGGTCACAGCAGCCAGACATTGGATTATAAGAAAATTCCTGGCATGTTATGGTTATCCTGCCAAAGACAGGAATTCTGAACTGTCAGGTTGCAGTCCTGGATGGCAAAAATCAAGAACAATTACATAACATTTGACTCCAAACCTTCATTGTTACAAAGTCCGTTACATTTCTGATTCAGTAAAGGTCTCATCTAAATCCAAGTCTTGCTTCCCAGCAATGCTCAGATGTGGAGTACTGTCATAGGCAACTCTCTCAAGTTGCAACATGATCATGGAATCAGGCCTGAATGATTTCGTGGATTCCTGCAGTTCCATTTAGTGATGGTATTGTTCTAAATATTCTGGTGAACCAGAACACTGCAGACATGGGTGAATACACCTATGAAAATGAAAGTTCATTGATAGAGGTTCAGTGGTTTCCAGCTTTATGAAGAACATGGTAAAGTGATTATTGCATTATACTTAGAATCTCCAGATTTAATTTTCTGGTCTCTCCAGAGCAAATTAATTTGGATTTGGATGGAGTATTAAGCCATCTGTCCCATAGCATCATAGCCTTCCTTATGGAGTGTAAGTGAATTATGTCATGATGAACTTGTGCAAAGTTCCTTTAATACAGACTATACACTGCCTAAAAACATAAAACTGGGCAGCATAAACCTACAGAATATATTACATTGAACCTGTATAGTGCCTATCAGCAGGTCTGAAGAACACTGTCATGTTCTACCAGGTTCAAGAACAAATTTATTTTTCCCCGAGTTTCTTTTTCTCCATTGTCCTCCCCCCCACCTTTTGCAATTAACCCCAGGACTTTCACCTGCAGTCTCTGAGCATATAGGAAATTATTCACTGTTATATAATACCTTGTGCACCCACAGACAACAGTGTACTGCTGCCTTCTACTAATTTTCTCATTGAGTAAAACTGCAAAAGCTACTGTGGATGTGGTTCTGCTCTCCAGAATATCATTGCTGCTGATGATTTGCTACTAATCTTTTATTCACGCAAGCAGCCAAACCTGCAGGCTGTAAATAGAACAGACTGAGAAAACTAATGTTCTTTCCCTCTTCCTCCTGACACACACAGAGATTCCTCCAGCAGTTCATCTTTCAGGTTGGTTTATATATTGGGGCACTATTATTTTTTGAAAGAAATGCATAGTAGGACAATAAATGGATTATCTTAAATGTTTCCATTTATCTACATTCATTTATGAAAGATTGATTCATTCTCATTTCAGGAATCTAAAAGACCTATTTTATTGCCTTTTTTTTTTTTTTTTTTTTTTTTTACTAAAGGACATGCGTTCTTTCCTCTGTGTAACAGTAACACCAGTAAACTCTAACAAGTGGCCTCTATAAATGAAAGAGGAGAGCCGGAGAGCCTGGTTCAATATTCATCCTGCCCTGTTTTGGACTACAGTTTTAATAGCCACTAATAGATCTATGTTCCATCAAGCTCTTAAAATCTCTTTTGATTCCATTTATGCTTTGATTCCATTTATGCTTTGAATAGCTTCTATTTAATTATGATCTGAGCTTGCACTTGCTTTAAACCTGCTACCTGATTTTCTCAAAAAACTATGAGATCAAATTTTACAGCTTTTTAAATCCATTTTTTTAAAGTTATTTGACTATATTTTCATGCATAAATAGGTTTTGAACAGTTAATTTTAAAAAAAAAAGAACAAAAACAAAAGCAACAGCAACCCGGAGGTTAAATGGCATTAGCAACTTAGTGAAGTTTAGAAGGATATCATTTCATTCGCAGATGATTAATGCAATGTTGTTTCAGTTTCCTGAAAAACTAAGTATGCTCATTAGAGGCTATAAAGCATCCTTGTGGCAAATAATTGCTTAAGAATGAAAAATTAGTAGAAAATAGATTTTTTTTTTTACTTTCGTACAATAAATGGATGTTTGGAGAAAGAGCAGGACAAAAGAAGAATATTTATTCACAAGTTCTTTACTAATTACTGTGGATCACAGATCTCAGATTACAGTTTAGGAAACAAAATATATCATAAAAGAAAGGTACACAGATACCGGAATGATAACATGAAATAGGATAGATGTGTGGGAGGATGAAAGATAATGGAAATTTGGGAGCAAAAATCAAATATTTTGATCAAATTTTAAAGGAGACATGGGTTACAGAATGCAGCCAGACTGATCAAGGGACAGTGGACTGTCAGAGATGTGGCCAGTAACCAAGAACAGAAATTAGCTAACCAGAATTCTGGTTATGTGTATGCATTATGCTATTGGTTTTAGTAGTGGGCAGGATCACAAAGCTAGAAAAAGTTAAATTTGTAAATTGGTTTTGTTGATCATTGGATTGACAGTGATCACTTTTAAACCTCTTTCAGCCACCAATCCTACAAATACTTTATTATTTGTATTCAAAAGATGAGTAATTCCCAAACCTGACATTTATTTTTTAAACTAGATTGTTCTTACTTTAAGAACTTTGAAGTAGGTTCTCCTTCTAAGACGTGAACTTACATATATATTGTGATTGCTAACAGACAATACAGTCCTAGCATAGCAAATAGGTCAGCAAAAATGGGGATTCCAAATTTATTAACTGCCAGTGACTTCAAGATCATATTTGCTCAGTCTTCTAGTAGAAATATTGTTTTCATTCTTAGTTGTGTCTCAAATGCGGCATGGAATCAGGAAGCCAAGCTGTGGTCCTTTTCTGCTCATGCATCACCCACAGTTCTGCAATTAGAACTTATGGAGTGAAAAGGGAAACAGAAGGAAGGAGAAGATTTTGTGGTATAAAAAAATAGCCAAAAAGTAAAGCTTCTTCTGATACCATGTAGCCTAAGAAATAATCCAGCCAATGGCCTGTTTGTGAACTACAGAATGTCTAAAAAAATAAAATAAATAAAACCAAAAGTGTCCTCTAAAACCAAGAAGCTTTCCACAGTAGAAATGCACCATTCAAACTTGAGAAGACCAACAGAAAAAAGTCTAAATACCCGGTGCGGTCTACAAGGCATTTCTTTTCAAAAACATAGGGTATTCCATTTAAAATTAGGAATAGGGATGTATAGAGTGACTACGAGGAGATTCAATATCCAAGCACTGATATTTGTTAAACTGGAGAATTATCTCCCCAGGAAAAAAAGTAGAAGCTCGTTTACTTGTTACCATTTAAATTAACCAAGAGAGGAACAAACAATATAGTAGAGAACCACCCTGCTAAGGCATAAGGGATGGAAACAGAATGAAGGGGTAATTACTAAGATAATATTACTCTTTTACAGCAGTAGCATCTGCAATATTAAATAATTGTACATAGATTCCTTTTTTTATTACATAGTATTGAGATGCAGAACCTGGTCCTGCAAAGCTTCTCCACCGGCAAACCTTTGTATACCTGAAAAATATCCCTATCAAACTGTCTTTATAAAGTAAAATTCTGTTTTTTGGAAGAACAGTCTCATTTTCTAGCACTGCTACATAAGCATAAGCCCTCTGGGGCATGGTAATGCCAAATTTACCATCCTGCTGTGCTTTTTATGCACGTGTTTTCAAAAAGAAATGTTTATGCTAATACAGCAAAGTGCTTGAATCACCCCAGTATGTATCATTTATATGTTCTCTTGCATTCCTAAGGAATATTAAAAAATATGGTGTTTCATTGGCCTTAATTTCAGCATTATACAGAAGAAACCACAAGAAAATATTAAATATTTTGATTATATTTGAAAATTATTAAACATGACATTCAATGTATCAGCTGTTAACAGCAGACAATTCTCGTGCTGCTTCTTGGGATATAATCAAAGAAAAACAAATCACCAATATGTCAGATACGGAAATTTAAATCTCAGTAGCATATACACATTTTGTACACTATATTCATATATAAATATTATCATTCCCATGTGGACCTTTTCTTTATTCTTTCCTATTTTTTGTATAATACAGCACTGAAGTATAATTTGATGTACTGCTGTTATCATACTGGAATATATACAGTATAAAAGAATGTAAAAACAAACAAACAAACAAACAAACAAACAACCACCAAAAAAAGAAAGAAGAGTGCTTCATTGTTTTCTGTAGGAAAATGCTAGCAGGTGTAGAGTTCTCCGACTGGCTTCTGCTGTTTCTATCTCACTTCCTCTGCCACTCAGAAGGCTACCAAAAATACCACCCACAGGCAAAACTGTTAACTCACAAGAAAGGATGAGCTTCTGCATGCAGATAAAGAAACCCAGGGCTCTTTAGGTGCCCTGAATAGCAATCTGTGCCACTGGGGAGGAGGGTGAAAATAAAGCAGAACCTAAAAGATGCACTCGAGAATATGGATTATTTCTTCCCTATGGAGTTTTCCCATGTTGAAAGCTGGGGGAAAAGATGTGCAAGTCATCATCTCAGTACATAGCCACAAAAAGTCTGTGAAGCTGATCTCGTTCACAATTTTTCTGCTGTTGTCTTATATTGACACCTGAATATTTGAGGCCAAGTCCTTGACTTTGAAGCCTATTTCATGGGGTTTTTTTAGTACTTTCTAGCTTCAAATGAGAAATTTACCATTTGAGCACATGGAATGCATAAATTTTCATTAAATTTTATTCTACCTAGAAAAAGGTTCAATGAAACCAACATACCAAACATACAGAATTAAGCTAAATTATTAAAATGAAGCTTTACCTATTACATATATGTTTTTAATTATTACTAAATTTTTTCTTACGACATTTTCAAATATACTTTTTATTATTATTTTCTTACCTAAAGGAATATTAGAATTTCTCCTGGAACATAAACATACTGCTCAATGACTATGACATATTTGTATAGCAAGTTGGAAATGTATTCTATAGAAAAGATTACAAAATTGTGTTAAAACACAAACTTCAAAAGTTTCTTTTAGTAAAGAACAGGAAAGATGTCACTACAGATAAATATTTTTAGATTTTTATTGTCACCTCCTACTTATTTTTTAATAATTTTTAAAGTATAATGTAGAAGATAAGGTTTCCTTAATACTATGCTTTGTTATCTTTGCCCTGCAGAAAGCTCTTCAGACAAGCAACATAATTAGTTTAACAGCAATACTTATTTCTAAACTTAACTCTTACCAGCATAGCATTTTTTATAGTAGTTAAATGGTCATGAGGAAAACTCTAGAGCAGGTAACTGCCCTAGGACATCACTGAATAACAGTATGCTTTCTACAGACGCTTATGTTTAAAGAAAAACAAGTGTTGAACTGTGTACTGCATGCTTGCAAATTTGCCATTGTCTAATACATCAATGAAACTGCCACGCAAAAAACCACAAACAAGGCCTCAAACACTAGCTCCAAGCTATACTGAAATGCATTTAGGTTATTTCAATAAGTTGCTGTGTTATAACCTAGTCTCAAGTCAAGACTGTTGCTTTCCCTACCCTTCTGTATTATTTCTGTAATTTTTTTTTTTTACACACTTCTTACCAGAATGCATACTGGAATCTGTGATAATGTATCCCAATACAGCTTTCCAGTTGAATGAATATTTAGAGGAGTAGACAACCTCAGAAATACACTACAGAACCCACTGTACCTGCTGCGCTCCTCAGAGATATTTGGCAGGATACAACTTTCCACTCTGCCAGCTCCCCAACTTGGTGAAGTGTGTAGTTGCACTTGCTAGGGCTATTTGCCCACCTGGAGCAGCTTGTGTGAAAATGAGGATACAAGGTGAAGAGACTGCTAAATAACACCATGCAACTTAAGCAAACAGAACAGAGGTGGCCAATTTATAGTGTGGTTACATCATGGTCAGAAGTTACACCTCTCAAAACACAAACAGTCCTTCAGCAGTCATAGTCTTTATGTCTTTCCTAGACACATTTCTTTTCCTAGAAAAAGTATATTGTTTTGTATTTACTATATAAGCTTTATATCCCACTTCTCTTTTCCACAGCCTGCTTCAGGTGATCAGCAAAGATTCTGGTAGCTTCAGTGTGGTAGTTGGACTTAATGGTTAGAGAGGAAACCTGACACTGGGAGAAGTGTATTAACTGAACATCATGAACCTTCTCACGGTGCTAATGCAACATATTTTTGTGGGTGCCTTTAAAAAAATGTTTAAAAACAAGCATTGACTCAAATTACATCTTGAAGTGGCAGATTGTCTGAAGTCTCCATTATCAATTTGTCCTTACCTGTGATTGACAGGAAATGAACTATCCAAGCAAAAATGCTATGGAGCCAATGCCATTTCACCACTGGAAATGAGCGCAGAATTCTTTTCAGAGTGCTAATTCAATCCTGTTCCCTATCTCTGGGATCCTCAGGTCAGTTCAAGATAAGATTTTTAAAGCTAAATAACTAGAGGAAGCCTGACATGAGTGGGATAGACAAACTCTTTGTATTCATGGTCTACAAGACACCAGAATTTTCCAGTATACAGACAGGACAGAGTTTATTTTGATTCCAAAATATGAAATGGTTATCACAACTAAACATTCATTAATTACTTAGCTTCAGAGAACTGAACTTTTCACAATACACTATGTATGATAAATTATTTTGCAGCACATGTATTTAAAAATAAATTGCAGTTTATTCTGAATTAACCTGAATTATAGGTTTTAGCATCTTTCCTTGAGTGGATTTTTTTCCCCCAGGCCAATAATGATATGTCAGAAAACACTTTGTTTACATCAGCATTGGCGATCTGAAATGACTGTCTTTTTTCCCCTCATTTCAAAGATCAACTGTGTCCATGTTTCCAATGAAAGATGATACTTTGCAATTTTCGTTGTTAATCAAACCTTCTATTTCATATCTCTGTACTAGAATATGCTTAGTCTTGTCATTAGAATTCCATCAAATTAATCAGTTATGCTCACAGAATAGCTAATAATTTAGAAACAATGTCAAAGGATATTGAAATGCAAATATGAATATGTCAAACGTAGGCGGGTTCTGAATCTTTACTAAACCATAGTTAAGATTTTGTTAAAATTCAGCCATAATTAATTGTGCTACATAACTTTTTGACTCTTCTGAAATAAAAAAAATATGAAGTCCTTAAGTGAAGCTGATACTAGATTCTGTTTTCCTGTGAAATCTTTCTGCAGTCATCTCTAGAAAAGAGCAATGTCCTTCTGCATACGCATCATGTGGACAAAAGCCCCCAAATCTTTATTCAATATAGGTTTAGACTAACTTTACTATTCAAGAAAATTAAATTTTATTCTCTATTGAAAAGAATAACATCTCCCTGTATGCCAGGAAAAGATTGTAGATGTTAGGATACACTAATAATTTTGTTAGTCCTTATTGGTTCAGCAATAATTCCTCCAGCCTCCCTGGTGATTCTATACCACTGCTAGGATATGTTCATTCAGCCACTAAAATTACTAATCCTATGCTATCATAAATGTTACTGTCAGAGAGTTTATTCTAAAGAGCAGTATGATCAATAATTATATCCTACCATAGCAAATCAATGCACCTATATAAAAATAGAAAGCACAGCGTCTTGGTTTGCAACCATTATTTAACCACAGCTACGCTAAAATCATTGGTTTTCTTTCAATTTCTTAAAAATAAAAAAGTAACTGCCTTGTATATAGCGTTTTTACATTATCTTCATATTCTTTCAGACAGATGCCAAACTTTCCATGAAATCAAGTCTTAGTAATAATTCTAATGCCAGCAATTAAATAACCTGGTATTCCTCTCCCTAAAACATGTAACAAACCATTTAGAATTTATTATTGTAAAACAATATTGGGAACCTACTAAACATAGACAAGGAAACAGAGGAACACTGTACAGCTGAACACAGAAAACAGAAGATCATGAGTCTAACCTTGTTATGTTATAAGCAGAAGGTTTATCAACACAAAGAAGTAGCCCAAATTTGAAAGACAAAAATGGGTTAGATTGGTAGGATAACTAGGATTGCTATGGAGATAGTTCAGGAAGATGGGATTATCAACAATGTCAAGTACTGAAATGAGGTTGAGGGCTCTTCATTAGCAGAGAATTAAGAGGACACTAACTACTTCTTGAAAAGTGGTTTCTAGGGAAGCCACAGCAAAACCCTTACTGAATTTAGACAAATAAATTGCTTCAGGGTAAGAAAAGACTTCTAAGACATGTGATAAACAACAATAGATTTCATACCCCTGTAAAAAAAAAAAAAATAAAAAAAAAATCAAGACTTCAACATTAAAGAGATTCATGGTACTATAACGCACAAAGCACCCAGAGCACCATGATGCATGCGTGAGAGAGGATAACAGAGAGCTTCCATGTTACGTTTTTTTTTTCTTGATCTTTCTTGTCTTGTTCAGAATCAAGAGTATATGCAAGACATTAAGTTAAAAAATAAATTTAAAAAAAAAAGAAAGTAAGAGAAAAAGAGGTAAGAAGGAGAAGCAGGGTGGGGAGTAAAAGGTTGTATCTCTTTGTATCTTTCTGGAAGATGCAGCTATGGAGGAAAGGTGGGGAAGAAATCAGATGCCACCTGATTGCATAATTACAGTGAAGTTACACAATTTTTATGTACAGTTTAATATTTACTTTTTAAAAGGCTGGGAAAGTTTAGAATTGATATGTCAAAAAATGCCTTTGGTATCACGCTCAAGCAAGTTATTTTGTGCAGTAAGCAACGGAGTAGCTTATAGAAAATTCTGGTTTATTGGTAAAGCACGATGGGAATATTCCCAGGTATTGTGAAAACTTAAATTACTTTTTACAGTTGAAGGGTACAGTCTGTATTTACTAAGATCAATCACAATACAAAGTTTTGTTTCATTATCATTAATATTATTATCAGCTAGAAGAAAGAAAAACAGTAAAAAGATGAAAGAAAATCTGCTACACTTCTGAAACCATAGATAAAAAACTTACTATGTTGTTGCTTCCTCTGTTAAGTAACACATTAAAAAGGACTAACATAAATATACACTGCAAAATGGGATCTAATATACTGGGCTACTTAGTTAAGTGGCAGCAACTTTACTGATATTTTGATTAAACTATGACCAGTATTGCTGACAGCTGTATAACTAGATAAAGATGTATTCCACCATTATACTGAACAGAGTCAGTAGGTTCAGATTTCACAGAACTTCAAATCTAAAGATTTTTAGAAACCTATCGATATATGGGAAGCAATTTTGTCGTAATCAATATACAGTTTTGATTGTCCCTGTGAATATTAAGTCCTCTCAGGTTTTGTATAAAACCATTAATCTGGCAGAAGTTTGTTGCTGACATTTAACCAAATTAATGATTTTGCTAAACAGCAGTCATCAATAACAAGTTTCTGAGAAAATAGTGCTCTCTTTTCCATTACATACATATTATAAAACTAGGAAACGCAGAATTTTTTTTGGCTTTTAGCAAAAGACATTTTAAGATGATTCTGAAGCTATTCTAAAAAAAAAAAGATAAATATACAAAAATCTGTACTACCTTATACATTGCATACTAAAAATTAAAAAAAAAAAAAATTAACAGAACGATTTTCACTTTAGAGACAACTGCTGCTAATACAAAGACAACAGAGACCACTATTGTTTAATTGGAAAAAGTTTATTTTACCTTCTTTAATAAAATGTAGATGAATCTATTAATGTGAAAAAGAAAACTATTTCAGATTGCTCTATAACATATATAATATTCTGTACTTATACAGTGACAGACAGCTCTGCAAGCTGATAAATACCATGTAGGCAGTAGTAGCTGTAATCTCATTAAATAAATAATAACAGCATATAGTCAATAATCTACATATTTATGCAGATTTTGCTTTTGGTATCATCACCTGCAGTTTATTCATGCTGTAATTCATGTGTCTTAAGGTTTGGACTTTTTTTTATTTTGTGGGGCTTGTATTTTTAAGCAATTTCTACATTATTTTATTGCTTCTGACTCTTTAGATACAGAACAAAAACATTTTCCCTGTTTCCCAGATAGCGAACTGTGGAATAGAAAAAGAAAATGAGTACCTAAATAATTTGCTGTAATTGTGAAGAGATTTGACATTCTGTACTCTAGGACTTTCTTCCAACCTCAGTTTTAGCACAATTGCAGTATTCAGTTCTCTTAAGCTTGACTGAGTATTAGTTATATGGAAGTTTCAATGTCCTACTTCCATTAGTTATTCAATTCAAATGTAAGTTTTAAAAGCTGCTCACGAATCTTTATACAATCATATAGCTAACCAAATGCTTTGCAACATCCAGATCTACTGAGCACTCTTCAACAAATCCTAATTTCAGGAAATATTTACAATATTAGTAAGCAGTCAGGAAGGATGAAATTTATCCCTTTGCAGACAAGGACTCTGCATATTAGTGGATCTCATAACCAGCAGCTTAAATAAACACCTTCTGCCTGCAGGTCATTATACATTTCCTTTGGTTTTTCATTAATTATATTATGTGCTTTGTTTCCAAATTTACATTTAATTTTCCCTTTTTTGATGAACAAAAGAGAACAAAGGACTGGAAGAGAGCACGGGAGTCATTAACTATGCCCAACCTGCAATCACAACCAATTTATTTCTGACTCAGAGGGCCCACAGAACATTTTCCCCATGTTCCACCCCAAATCCATGAGTCACAAGCTCATTTGCAGGTGGCAAATTTAAGTCAGGACACTAATCATCACTACTACAGTGTATTGTAAGAAGAGACAAGACATCGAGGGCACAGTCAAAGTCTTACATTCATGCAATAACAATAAAATTGAATGATTTAGTACTGTTCCTGGTCTTTGACTGACTACAGCTTTCTGAAACAGAAAAAATAATAAACACACAACAGCAAATGATATTTTAGGCATTTATGTAAGAATTTTATTGAAGTAGAGGTGATTAAATGGCTATTCTGAATATTATTTAGCTAAAAATCTGCCTGTGCAGGTAAAAACAGGGAGAAAGGTTCATGACTGTGCCTGAACTGGGAACCACTCAAAATTCAGCTGAAGATCAGCTTGCAGTATTTTATTAGCTCTAATTAGCAGGTTACAATGGTATCATGGAATGCACAAAACCACACATACTTGAATTTTTTCGTCTTGTTTAAAAATAGCAAAAGTGTAGTATTAACAGATATGCATAAGATGCCTTTCTTTATAACCATGATATGCAACTGAAATACAAATCACACTGGAAGATTACAGAAATTGTTAATTAATCTGGAAGAAAGTCAGTCTCATGGAGAACTAGGAGATGCTACAAAGAAGTATGCACGTAGAATCTGTATTTTATCTCCTAGTGCATATGCATTACAATACAGTATTTAATTACTATCTGCATAGTCATAGGAAGAGTTACTTCACATTTTCCTATATTGTCATTACTTTATGTTTGTCTCATAAATTATTTAATGCACTCTGCAGATAAAGCACTGAACACAGAGTTATCAATTTTCTTCCTACAGATCTATTCACTATATGAGATAGATGTGGCTTATCTATCAGATGCTTTTATTCAAAAATTCTTCCAGAGTAGAAACGAATTCTTTAGGCTACAGTAGACAAATGACATATTGTGCATATTACACACTTCCCTATCTATAGCATACTAATTGCAGCCTACCTCAGCTGTAGAAATGATCTTTCCAAGAAGCTTTGCATAAGCACTGGAAAATACAGGAAAGAAGATGCATTACTGCAGGATGCTGCTGTGAATCGGTGTGATGTGGCAGGTAGTTACTAGATACCCCTGAATGAAAAAAGAGTGTATAAAATCAAAAGCCTTGCAAAGGGGGGGGGGGGGGGGGGGGGGATGTGGGGGGGGTGTAAAGAAGCTTACGCAGAAGTTAAGCATTGCCACCTAATTCCTGAGGCATCCTGACTACAAAGGTATTAAAGCCTATGATCATAAAATGCAATTCCCTAATCCAAGGATTTTTTTGTGAATTACTTGAAACACTATTTAAAAAAACAAAACAAAACAAAACAAAAACAAACCAGAAATGGTTCTGAGAGCAGGGACAGGAATCTGAGCTTGCCTTTTTTCAAACAGGTACTCTAAAAACATAGGTTGTTCAACTATATTCACTTCAAAGTGCTCTCTCTCCATCTCAGGAAACTTAGTTTTGTTTTGGTTTTTTTGACTGGTACTGATAGAGTTTCAAAGATAAGAATGAAGTGTTCCCATTCAATTTACTGTCTCCAACTCCTCTCATCTTCCCTCCCAACCCTTGCAATAGTATTTTGGTTAGAGCAGGAGGCAAAATATACAGATATGGTTTACTACAGGCAGTTCTCAAAAGTGGAGACATGACCTGACCTTGCAGCCTGGAAAATTCTCTATTAGCTTGTATTTATTTATACACACACAAACACACACACATACATATATATATAAAGCACCATTAGCTATCATTTAGGAGAGAAGTGGGATATGTTTTCCATGAGGACATACTAAAGTAGCAGTTGTCACTACTGATTGATTCTTTTCCTTAGGTACGGTAGGGAAAAGAAGAAAGAAAAAAATCCAAGGTTAGATGACAGCTTCAGATAAGGCAAGAAATTAATTGTTCAGTAAAACAACAAACAAAGACCAATCACTTGGTACTTCTTTCACTCTGGTCAGCGGATATAAAGTCTGAAGGCCAAAAGCGTAAAATGTGTAAATACAAGCGGAGACTAACAGCCAAACTCTATAATTAAACTAGAATCGTCATTTGGAATGATCGAAATCATCAACACAGGATTCTGTCTGTAAAACTATAGTGGGTTTTTTTTTTTGCATTTTTATGGGATGATACTACATCAAAGAAGTATTTAAGATTTCTTAGCATGCTTGTTGGACAGGAAAAGTTTAGAACACAACTGAAAACCTTATAGGAACAGAAGTGTTGGTTTTGCCTTATTTCTTAGCTCATTTAGTAAGATTGCCAAGCTACATCTCCACCATATTTCAGTGTGTGGTTTTTGTCAACATCATTCAATACATTTAACATAGTGAACACTTAGGCTTTTGTTACCTTTTCTTTGAAAATAAAGGGAAAGCTATGTGATAGCAAAATATTCCTTCACAAGTTTTCTGAGATGAATGTGTTTGGTTTGGGTTTTTTTTTTTTGGGGGGGGGGGGGGGGGCTTTTTTATTTTTTTGACTGATTAGCATCCATTGGTGTCGTATTAAGACTAGCTAGTGTTATCTAAACTCTATTAGCAAAATAAATTGCATGACATTTTACAGAGTTGAGATATTCTCCATTATCTTTCACTCTCCATATGCAGTTAAAGGATATTACTTACAGGAATTAGGCTTGATAAATGTTTCATGAGCAAAAGTCAAGGTCTCCTTACCTTTTCTAACCACTAGACTACCTTTCACTGAACTATAGTTTGTTATTCTGACTGTTACTGGTGGGAAGGTTGCTAATATGCCATCCCTCAGAGTGATCTGGGAGAGAAAAAAAAGCCATTTGGGTTGCCTTCTTGCTACAACAAAGTTATGAACCTTTTGATTTGGCATATGCCAAGAGGAAAAGCTTTGAGCAGCTATTCAATACTTCTAAATGATTGTAATGATGTTTAATTCCCCCTTGCATGATGTTTTTACTATGGCAACTAATCATTCTGATCTGGTAAAGCCAAAATTAATTTCAAATTTCAAAATGTTTCAATAGTTTTTGTTTCAGTAATGCACTTTGACTTCACAAGTTTCAAAATGAATGAATATTTAGGTGAGAACACTACGTGGACACAGTAAGCAGGCACATGGTAACTTGGGACAGAAAGATCTTGTGAGATTCTGATAGGAGTCTTTGCTGGTAACTAGGACATTCAGCAAGGAAAAGCATTTGCCTAAACCAAACACAAGTGTACACATCTAGCACATCAGCTTCGTAAGTAATAGTGGTCAAACTAAGGAGCTGAAGCTACACCTTGACACAGGGAGTATGCTATTTTGTTTCCTTTGTTCTGCTTATTTGTTTACAAAAATAATCTCCTTTTTCTGCCAGAAATCATCATCCTATATTCCATTTTTGAGGAATTTGATGAGAAGTGAATTGGCTTGCTTATGTACAGAAACACTATTGTTCATTGCATACCCTTACTTTCTCCTGTAACACTATTGCTTAGAGACTCAAAACTTTACTGTAACTTTTAAAGGCAACACTAAGTATTCCCTCAGCATCCCCTGGCTTGGTCTATAACAAGAAATATTCACTTTGAGTAGGAGTCTGAATTCCTTGTAAAAGTAACTTGTTTGATGGCTTCAGTGGGAGTCTTAGTTGCAGAAAGAATTCAAGATAGAGCTTATAAATATGATGTGCAGCACTTCTGTGTGCTTCACAGGGCAGACAGAAATATAGAACTCTACATGCACATACCTGTTTTCAGAGGCTACTTAATAGGATTATACTGAGTTTAATAAATTTAAAGTATTCAGTTTGTAAAATATGTTGGGATCATCGTTGGGGAAAAATACTGTAGTTTCATGTAAGATAACATTAAACACAAAGAGGAAGGAAATAAATGGTTTATCATCATAAGGCAATGCACCTCTCTTGGAAAAGTTCAGTAGATCATGGAAGGTCGCACGGATGTTTTAAGTATATAAGACACCTAAACAATTTTAGGAAGCATAGTTACTCATTTCCATACTTTGAAAATGTTAAAATCTCAAAATACTGCTCTTAAAGGTAAATTAAATTCTTAAATTAATTACTTAAAGGTAAATAGGAGTTTCAAACAGACAGTGGAAGAAACTGGATTCTGTTCCTTATGTGTTTACTTACATTTTCATATAAAAAAAAATAAAATTAGTCGAGCAGCCCTTCAGCTCACACAGTTATTGTCTCTAAAAAAGCTCAAAAAGCTTTTTAGACTGTTCCTGGCTCCTCATTGCAGGCCACCAAAGGAGCCTGTCTTAAAAGCAGCTGCCACAGCCAAATTAGATCTCTCATCCTCATAGAGCAGAACATGATAACAGCTCTCAGGTGACTTCAGGTGCAGAAGACTGGGAGAAGAGGCAACCCACTGATGGCCCCTGGATGTTTTGCAGGAAGGCTCCAGACCTGACAACACAAAAAACACTAAGCAGGTACAGAAGAGTTTAGAGTGGCAACGTGGAAAACACTAAGAAGCAGGAATTGTAATAGTTTCTGAGGCAATAATTATTTTAGCAGAATAGAGTAGCAGCAATTGACACTGTGAGTATTTGAGATAAATTCAATTCTGAACCAACAAAATTCATTCTCTCTCTGGAGAAGATAATCTGGAGAGAAAATAATTGTGACCTATTTGTGCACAAACCACCAATGGTTATGGAAAAATCCATGAAAGGCAACAAAACGAAAGTGAAACAGTACACAGAAGTGAGTTACAGTGACAAATTGACTGATTTGGGGGGAGGGTTAATTATATCCACCTGCTTGGACAATGAATGTGGATTATTTATTTTTTTAACTATTGTTAATTTTAATTTCTTTCCAACACTAAACCAACAGTGTAATATTTCAGTTGCAAATGCACAAGAACTTCAACTATAACAGTAAGGTTATTGTTTTGTTTCACATTAATTGGGGGTGGGGCTTGTGTGTGGCTTTTTGTGGGGTTTTGGGTTTTTTTGTTGTTTTGGTTTTGTTTTTTTAAGAAAAGCTTCATTAACTTAAAACTTTAACTAAATATAACCTGACATCACTTCTGGGGGGGGGTGGAGAAAGAAGAGAGAAAAAGGGAAAGAAAGATGTAAGCTTAATGAATAGCTCCTTGAATATCCTGAAAGATGTAATTGCTTAGGAGGGAGGGTACTGTAATCTCAAGTTTGGAAGTACACTCACCATAGTAAAACCTAAGGAACTCTTTGAACTGTCAAGTGCCACTGTGTAAGCCTCTTGTAATGTACTGCATGCAACATTTATAAAGGGCCCTTTAGAAAAGACCTAAATTTCGCATACGGTTTTAGCCTAAAGACAACGGATGTTCTGTTGTTGCTTTTAATGTCACACTATATCATGTACAAGTTATAGGTACATATCAATATCTTGCATTGTATAATCCCACCATACTTCACTGAAATGTTAAGCTTTCAGCACTCTCGCCCACAATATGATAATTACAGCCATTCAAGCACTAAAACTGGCACATTTCTTTTCCACAGAATATCATGGGTTATTCAGACATTTCACACCCCACCTCCTTCTACAATTTTCTAAGTAGCACTAAGATAGATATAAAAAAGTGAACATGGCAAACAGTGTGTGCCAGATAAGACTGTGAAAAGCAGACCTCAGTTATCCTCAGTTCTGTTCTTCACCTGCAACACCAAACTCCAGACAATTGTTCTCTCTCCTCCTTTCATTCTCCTTCCCCATCATATGATAATGTAAGATATTCCTCTTTGATCTTTCCAAACATATTTCAAGCTCTTTTGAAGACTGTGTATATGTAGTTTTCATAAATCCTTCTAAATTTTTTATAGTTTTAAAGGCTTCCTGAAGTATAAGAGGCTTTTAAAATTTAATATTCACATGGCCCATCCTCTCATGTCCATCTTCAAGAATGCTGTGAAAACCATGCTGAGTGCCCTTGTTCTTTGTGTTACTCTCCTGGAATTTCATGGCTCCCTGGATGAACAGTCATACAAATTTAGTTAATAAGGAGCACCTTGAATATTTCCTGCTAGGAACTATGCCTCTGTAATGGATGGTCACTCTGATTTTAGGAAGCATCAAGAAATGGGTGTGTTGTTTCTATTTTTATGACAGCAGTTACATGGTATTAGAAGAACATTTTTTTTTCCCCTTTCTTAAAAAAAAAAAAAAGTATCACTTTTACGAAGGTGTTAATGTGTAGCTGGAATTGAGAAAATTCCTGGAAGTAGTAAAAGCTTAGAGAAAGCGTCACAAAGAACAATTGTGTTAGTCCTGCTCTTAGTTTAGCTATCCATTTGAGTTTGAATTATATATTTAAGTGCTTTTAGTTACACAAAACAATATATTCACAGAGATTCATAGAATCATTTAGGTTGGAAAAGACCTTTAAGATCATCGAGTCCAACTGATGTCCCACTGAAAAGGACAATCTTAAAATGTAAAAAAATCTGTGGTGGCTTTTTGATGGAATACGCAAGGCAGAGGAACTGGGGTTAGGGAACTAGTGAATTGAAATGATATATCTTTCGGAATTCATGCAGATTCACCAACTAAAAACTTGTCATAATACTGAAAAAAAAATATATATATCTCAGACATGCATCTGATAAGAGCAATTGTTTACAGCCTGACATTCACAACCCACACAACGATGTTACTCCTCTGCGGCTAAGTGGACAGATGTAAATGAAAGTTGCAATGATCACAATAGAGGTGATTTTTTCTTTTTTTTTAGCAATGTTGTCTTCTGCAACATCCTTCCAGTAAATTGATTTAGATACAAGTAGTCACATGGATGCAATGGAATGCAATTCAGTGGACTTCTATAACTGTATAGAACTGAACCAATGGAGGCTTTCATGAATCATGTTCTATGTTTTATATTTCATTATTTAGTAAGGAGATTTTATTATGAAAGTGAACAGAAAATGAACTGAAAAGTTAGAAAAGACACTATGTAATGAAGAAATTAAGACCTATTACAGCAGTATGGCAGGTTGATTTCCTATTTCTCTTAAGAATATCCTATTAGGGTCATTTAGTTATTTAGCAGAAGCACATAAAAAGTATACAAAGACTCAACAGGAAGGAAACTCATTCCCGAACAGCATCTCTTCTATGCATAAACTGAAGTGTCATAGAGGTAAAGGGACCTGAACAGAGAGTCTTATGTACTTACACTCACACAGAAAATAATGCATTTTAAAGAAATAAAAAAAATCTGCTGATATAAATGTAATTTAATATTCAAAAGCAACATAGGACAAAGTGCTTGGATATTCCTTTCTGGTTGTAAATGAAACGTAAGCTTTCAAGGGTGAACATGAACAACTGGTTGAAAAGTGACCAGGGGTGAGATAGCACTCCATTTGAAGCCACCATTATCAGGGAACGCTTCTTCCTCCAAACTGCACTTTAGGTCATCTACAGATTATTAGGTTCAATAGCATCCCATTATATGTTAAGAAAAACACCAGATGAACTAGACGCCAACATTCCTTTTTTTCCGTTATACAACATGTGACACTAGATCTACAAAACAGCCTGTTTTAGCTATTAAAAAGAATAAATAAGCCCACCCCAAACAAAAGCCGTGAGTGGTTTGCAAGACTGTCCTAGTATTAATTTTGAAAACTCTCATCACATTTGCTATCAAAGTCAGTAGTGTCCCTTGTTCTCCTGATCATCTGAGATGAAGCTCTGAAACTGCTTATGACTTTATTCCATCTTCTCTCCATGCTCAACAGAGGGTACCAACTGGCCCTCTATCAGCAGCTTCTTCCTACTCTCATCCTACCAGCAGCTTTGAGAGGCTGCTTGCAAATATGGCGTTGCAGGATTACAGTCCTGACAGGCAGCAGGACAAAGCAAAGATGTCTACCCTGGTTGCTGACTAACTTTGACAATGCTGTTATATAGTACACTGCCCATGCTGATTTAATGTGTAATGGACCAAATAAATCACCACTTCGCCTCAATCCAGCAATTCCTATGATACTTGCTTCACTTTCTACTACTTGTAAGAAATCCCCATATTCCTCATTTGTTTGAGAAACTCCTCCACATTAAACTAGCAAATTTAGAAGAGTCTTGATGCTGTTACCATAGGGGAATGCTAGGGAACAGTCATTTCTTATTTCCATGGGATTTGTCTGAAATGTTTTATGCCATAATGATTGCTTTACTTTGCTCTTATGAATTGCTGTCTGTCTTTCTAAGCTGAGTCTTGATTTTTTCACCTCTGTACAGAGATTTGTAATGTATCCACTGCTTCATTACCTACAAGCCATACTGACACCAGCAATAAGGAAAGTGGAGGTGGTACGATTTTCCTTGTCAAGCTTGGCAGAGTCAGAATTGCAAGTATGAGCTCTGTCTATTAAAAGAGCTCTTTTCTTTTGTGCTGAGAAGCCAGCCAGCATTTTCAGTAGAGTAACACAGAGGTAAGAGCTGCTTCTTTGTTGCTGAACATTCAAAGGTATATATTTTCCTTTCAATAGGTCCAGCAACTCCCACTAAAAATCAATGAGGTTTAAGCAGAGCCCCAGGATTGCATTCTAAGACCAGTACCATTTCTTAACTGGTCCACAGAAGAAGTGGTTTGCTTTGTGTTGATTTCTTATAACGATTCTTAATAAAGCATTTGGGTTGACCTTGATCCAAAATGCTGAAGTTACAAATTAATTTGTGTGGACTAATATACTAAAAAATATAGGAAGTAGCTATTTACAGCATTACTTATTGCTTCTCGTTTCAATGCTGCCTCTATTAAACAGTATTAAGATGACTAGCATGTATTTAAAAACAAACAAACAATTTTTGGTTTTAAAATTAAAGAAGAAAATACATTATATGAAGCAAAAATAAATTTGTTTGAACTCTGGAAGAAGAAGAACATTCTTCCTTAAAGAAACCTCATGAAGTTACTTCAATGAGACTGGACAATATACAAGGACCTATGCAACATGGGAAATGAAAAGGAATCAGTGATATAACAGGTCTTTTTTTTCTTCGATATTAGAACTCCATATTTTACCTATTATTTCCCCTATTATTAATCCAGATTTCTTTTTTTAGATCTAATGATGGAAAAAAGGGTTGACAGAAATTTAAGTTAATGTCTATTAATTTAGAAGGGTTTTTATACTGCTTTAATTTTATTATTTCTCTAGCCTAATTCCTGCACTAATTTATATTTTCTTGTGGCCATTTGTGATGAGAATTGAATATATTCAATACTCTTTATATCTCTCTGCCTCAGCAGAGGTAGAATATACTAAGGGAACAGAGAAAAGTTCTGTGTAGAGGGGAAAAAAAAGACATAAGAGAGAAAAGGATAAGAGAAAAAAAATGAAAATGAATTCTGAGCCTACTGTGGGAGAAAATGAAGAATTACAGTCAATGATTTGTAGAAAAGAGTGAAACACAGGGAATATTCTCTTATGGCAAGCAAATTATTTTCTTCATGTGTATATTCCTTAAAGGCAGCATTTGCATACTTTGAGAATGATGCAGAATACTCTTCTGATCTGTTTTCAAAGTCCACGCAAATACTTTGCAAGCCTGGCAGAAATTGTTAGTAAGACTTCAGCTGACTCAATTGTTGGTTGAAAAAAATTCCACGCTTGTTCAAAAGTTACTGAATTCAAGACTTCCTGCAAAGAAAAAAAAAATTCCCATAAAGCCTGTATGCTATCATGATTTTTTTGCCTAAAAATACAAGGTGCATTTTAAGAATAGTTAGGGACATGATCAATTTACACAAGATCATTCATCAGACTGTACAATCAATACAATTTTGATTTTCATAAAATGACAGAAAAAAATTACCAGATACTGGATGGAAGTGGAGCTGTGGAAACTGATACAAAGTTGGCAAAGATTGGGGCTGGAAATGAAGGGCTTTTGGAATTAAATACTACAAAAAAATAAAGATCTAAAGGAAGGAAAGGGTCTAGAATCTATAGCAAAGAAAGATATAGAAAGTGGAAATGTTTGACAGAAATTATCAAAAAAAAACCGTTCAACTGATAAAGCTTGTTTACACATAGGTATCTTCTTGGTCTTCCTTCCCATTTCTTTAGCTTTAATTTTTCATCCCCAGAGACAAAGAACAACATTGCTGCCAGAGATAAGTGTACCACGGCTTGTGGGAAGCATAGAGTTGTCACTCAGCATGCCAAAGAAGCTGAGTATTTGGCAACGGCTAATTGCCAAAATTAATAGTTGCTTTCTACTGCTGCTTGCCTTTTGCTCACAAGCAGAGCTAATTGATGAGGGGAGGGGAAGCTCTGTCTTCTAATCATATCTAAACTTTGGTTACAATTAAAGAAGAGTTCAAAAATTACTGACAGATGAACTGTGAGCAAATAACCTTAGTGCCTTAGGAAACCAAACTTAAAACCCCTTGGAGAAGAAAACAAAAACAGTTATCATGCACAGAGACCTTTAAATTGTACAGTGCAGCTGAAGTGATCAACCTGGCATACGTAGAGTATAAACAAGTAAAATGATTAAGAGTTTATAATCAGTGCCGTCTATGCCTTGTAGAAATCTAGAAACAGCTTTTTTAAAAGTACTTGGAGAAGGAAGGGAGGGGGAAGAACAAAATCCATGAGAAGATAGTGGAATATAATTACTTTGGGGAAGATGGGGAGTACATAAGGCTGTATGGCAATTATCTTTACAAATTGCTCTATTTCTATATCTTTCTCAAAACTTCTATCATGGGCCTACACTGGATGTTCATCTTCAAATCATTATAAGGTCTTGATAATATTTCTTCCCAATACATCTTATTTCCATTTGAGAGACAGGGAAACTGAGGCAGCATGATTTGAATCTACATAAGGCTTTCCTGCAGACTACAAAGAGAACTAAACACTTCAGTCCCAGTTCTGTGCTATGCTGTGTTACAGGCTACCTTGATGTGAATCATCAAGCACATTATTACACTTCAAATCAATACTGCACAGATGGTAGGCCTTCATATGACATAGCTTGAACTAAAGTAAAAAGAGAGCAGCTTTAACAAGACTGAAAAAGAATTGCAGTTGTGTTTAACAGTATCCTTTGAACTGAATACTTTTGCAGTTGCTCCTTGACGGTGAACTGTCATCCTTCAGCTTGTTTCACAAGGTCTGAATATGAATCCAGTGCACACAAAGAGGAATAACAGATGTGTTGCAGGCTGACACACCGTACCCACCAAAAGCCACAGGTAAGGCAACCTCAGGAGCAAGTTCAGAAGGGAAATTGGACGACCATCAAGTGTGACCTCAAATTATATAAATCAGTGTCCACAACCTCAGAGCAACTGTCAATGGTGCATAACCTGGGGTTTTGGTTACAGAATGGCTGCATTTATGTCTGATTGAAGTGGATGAACAGAACCATAAATAAATAAATAAAATGGTTCAATTCTCTGTGTTAAATGAAAAGTGTCTTGAGAGAATTATTTATTCCTGTAAGTCATATGAAAGACAAGGGAATATGACTAAGTGGAAAACAGAAATTTGATTCTGAAAAAAATATCCACAACTTGACATCTTTTTTCCCTTTTTCTTTTTTTTTTTTCCACTCCTTGCAAAAGAAATGGGGGAAAAACACCAAAAAAACCCACAGCAAACACTTACACTTTCAGGTTTGTTTTGGAGTTGTGGGTTTGGGCATTTGGGATTGGAATCAGAGGAAATGGAGGATGAAAAGGAAAAAAATAAAAAGAGAGAGAGAAAACATTTGATTTCTACCCCAAAAATCCTGAAATATATTATGGAAGTGGCAAACCAAAATTAAAACTTTGAATCTGGCAGAACTGTTTTCTTCTACCTTGGTGCATGACTTAGCCCCCATACTATTGGATTATTACAAGAGAATGAGCAATCTTTCCACGTCCTTTATGACAATATCTTTATCATGAATGACATTGCCACAGATGGTGATATTTCTGTTTATGATCATATTTAACTAAAAAGCTGATAATGTTAGAGTTAAAAGGCAAATGTTTGGCACAGAGTCAAAAAGTTAACTCAAACAGAAGTTCCAGGGTATTTGAAATGTGAAGTTAATTTAAAAAAAAAAAGAAAAAGGAAAGTGGTGTCTCTTACTATCATAAGACAATGACTTCGATTCCCACAACACAATTTATTATTCTACCTTCTGCTCTCACACCACCATCACTACCTTTTTTTTCTTTTTTTTTCTTCTTCTAAATTCTTGTACTGCCTTTTATATTGAAAGCAAGAAGGATATATATGCTGTTTCTTTAAATATATCACAGGTCTCAAGTGGGGAGAGTGGAGAGGGACTAATGAGGAAACTCTCTTATGTGATAACAAGTAGCTTTCCAAATAACATTATTTTCACTTGCAGAAAACACCTGTAATTCAACACTGAAGTGCATTGTGAAAAATTGTCATCACTGATTTAATGTATGTTGTATACTTGCTGCAAACTTGACAGCAGCTGAGAGCTACATTTGGACCTGATTACATCATCAACACTTCTGATAATTATACTGTAAGTCTCAAAATATTTGGTGTTCTTCCTAAAAACCCAGCTCTTTGAAACAAAGTGTTTACATAAGAGTCTCATTTAATAAAAAAATAAGTTTCTAGTCCTTGTGTTTGCAGAGAAAGGCTTCAAAACATGATTAGAATCTATTATAAAACTTAAAAATAAGTAAAAAAGCTCTCAAAAGCCAATATTAAAAATGTTTTCTTTAAATCTACCTTAAATTTCATCATACTCTGTTTACTTGCAAGTCACTAGATATGTAGACTACTCTTCAAATTTAGTGCAATAGAAGTAGTCATTAAAAATTACTAATCTAGATTTTTTATCTTACTCATTTTGATTTTATTTTTACAAGGACTTTTCCACTTGTCAGATTTGTTTTCTCCCAAGTATGCCAACGTAAGTAACATCAAAGATGTTTGTGGTACTTTCATTGAAGAAGTCAGGAGCCAGAAGGAAAGAGCCTGAAAGATGTAATGTATCATCATTCATCAGCCACTTAGTATTTAGAAGAGAGGGTGGTGATGAAAAATCAATTCAATCGCAAGCATTGCTACTATTTCACAGATTCACATCTCATTTATGACAGGGGAAAATCACCAATACTGTGGCCACTCTCTGGTAATGGAATTTTGACTTTGCAAAAGATGGAGGAAAAGGTGCCATATACTTCAGTTAGCAAAAGGCACTGATTTTTTAACAGCACACAAGATGCATTCTATGAGACTGGACACATAGTAAGCAGTATAGCAACTTGATGCATCACCTCCCTTTTATGGGGAGTTGCTACTGTAAAATTGGAACTCTTGGTAGAAACCAAGTGGAATTCAGATATATGAAATCTTACAGAATCACACTCTTACATTACAGATGCTTTTACAGAAGGATTTAATCAGCAGAGGACTGCCAGGACCTCTAAACACAGAGGGTGTCAGAGATTCACTGCTGGGTCAGCTTTCTTGACTCCTCATCTTAATCAAGACAAAACACCCGATGTCATTTTGAATGACAAGCCTCTTGGTAATATCTTTGCTAATGGGGATTTATTGTGAAAGCAGCATAATGAATTGAACAATTCTGAAGTCAGTTGTAAGCACAAAGGCCAGTAATTAGTGCTTCCAACTTCTGACTCTAAGAAATTTACATAGTCATTGAGCTTGCATTCAAGCTTTCATGACTGAATTAAAATTAAACATTTACAATGAGGTTGTTTTGCATGTAAGGCAAAAATAACAGTTTCTTATAAAATCTATTTACTTGTAAAATGAAAAAGACCATAATGCAATTTGTTATAGACTATCACTTTAGATTTTTCATCAGTCATATATAATTGGCTGCTCCCCCCAGGATAAAGGCCTTCCACAGTTTCAAGCTGCCAGAAAAATACAGTAATGGCTTAACATCCCTAGTAAAACCAGTGTGTAAAAACTAGTGTACTAGTTTCTTGAAAAAAATAAGCTTTGCAGATTACATAAACGTCTTTTTGCCACTATTACAACATCTATTTAGGATTTTCATAATAAGCATGAACTTTAATACACTTCTTGAAATCATTTCTATGCCAGCACAAGTTTAGACCAAAACATATCAATGTTATTTTTTCATGATATCAAAACAAATGAAAAAAAAATCACTAGGTGACAAGCTGTGTTTAGCTAGTGAACTATATTGATTCATGCAAAACTTCAGATTAATTATTATTTTCAGAGGTTTCATTTGTAAATGCGACGCATTAAGATTTTCTACAGAACAAAACTGGCCTTGGGACAACAGTGCTGAAAAACCAAGATTTAACGTGTATTTACAAAATGCAGAATCATAGAAGCAGTACCAACAGAATTCTCTCTGTTTTGCAGTGCAGTTGTCAGATAGAATAGTCCAAGCATTACAGCCTTTGATAACAGCAAGAGAGGAGGCAATAGCCGTCTTAGAGAAGGATATCAGAACAATAGGAGAGGAACTAAACACTTCCATGACACACATGCTTCTCCTTGGCCTTCTCACCCCTATTTTCCTACGGTAAAACAAAAAAATTCAAAAAGTTTCTTAATGGTAAAATTCAAAGGGACTTCTTAACACTTTTTTACATGTGCAAAGCTGTCATCAACAAGGCAACTAAGAAGGTTTTCACCCAACTCCAGGAGCAGCCAACTTCTTACGAAAACTCCTTATGAGTACTCCCCAGGATGCTTGCAAATCTGCCATTAACATGCAACCCTCAGGTATTTTAGAGTTACAACCTAGAAGTATTTGGCTCACTAGACAGAGTTTACCATGTTCATGCTACTCAGTAAAATGTATTACTTCTCTTTTTTTCTAGGGCAACCACAATCCTCAAAGGAGCTTGTTAAGGACATTTCAATACAAAATTATCAAGATCCATTGAAGAAAGAAGCTTCATGTAGGAATGCATGAAACCTATTTCATTAACTTTATCTGAATTTTCTTGACTGAGCATCATCGATTTCATCCTGATGAAAACTATTTTTGAATCTCAACAGCATTGTAGCACGTTAAAGCAATTCCTCATAAATGTTCGCTAAAGCTGCGCAAATACCTCTAAGCACTTTTCTTAAGTTTGAATAGTAACAAAAAATACATCATCTATTTTAAAGGCTCCCTTTGCAAATAAAGCAACAAATTCAAGAGAGACACATGAGTCCCCTGTAAAGTATGTAGCAGAAAATCTAAAAGACCTTTTAGAAAAAGCCTGAAGAAGTAAATTTTATCAAGTAAAACAGGCAAGGTAGAGATTCAATTTCCAAAGTGATACCCTGTAACACAGTCAAATTGCCCCTTCCACAAATTAATTTGACATTTTGAAGCATAGCTTACTAGTTTTTGTTGACTACTGGTGTCTTGATAAAGACAGAAGTATGAAATATTTTCTCATGTAATGGGATCCTGAACACAGTTCTCCTATAGATAATACGCATCACATCAACTTGCTAACATCTCATAAAGGAAAAGAGATGTTCTATATTAATTTACATATATTGTATTATTCAAAATATGCTCTAGATTAAAGAATTACATAGTATAAATCTGATGGCTACTTTAATATGTATATTTCTATAACATCTGGAACACTATTTATCCACCCAGGAGTACTGAGAGAGCTGGCAGAGGTGCTCACCAAGCCACTTTCCACCATCTATCAGCAGTCCCAGCTAACCGGGGAGGTCCCAGCTGACTGGAAGTTAGCAAATGTGACACTCATCTACAAGAAGGGCTGGAAGAAGGATCTGGGGAACTACAGACCTGGCAGCCTGACCTCGGTGCCAGGGAAGGCTATGGAGCAGCTCACCTTGAGTGCCATCACACGGCACATCTGGGACAACCAGGGGATCGGGCCCAGCCAGCATGGGTTTATGAAAGGCAGGTCCTGCTTGACTAACCTGATCTCCTTCTATGACAAGGTGGCCTGCTTAGTGGATGAGGGAAAGGCTGTGCACGTTGTCTACCTAGACTTTAGTAAGGCCTCTGACACCATTTCCTACAGGGTTCTGGAGAAAATGGCTGCCCATGGCTTGGATGGGTTTAATCTTTGCTGGGTTAAACAGTGGCTGGATGGCCAGGCCCCAAGTGTTGTGGTGAATGGAGTTAAATCCAGCTGGCGACCGGTCACAAGTGGTGTTCCCCAGGGCTCAGTATTGGGGCCAGTTCTGTTGAATATCTTTATAAATGAACTGGATGAGGGGATTGAGTGCACCCTCAGTAAGTCTGCAGACGACACCAGGTTGGGTGGGAGTGTTGATCTGCTGGAGGGTAGGAAGGCCCAACAGAGGGATCTGGACAGGCTGGATCCACGGGCTGAGGCCAACTGTATGAGGTTCAACAAGGCTAAGTGCCAGGTCCTGCACTTGGATCACAACAATCCCATGCAACGCTACAGGCTGGGGGAAGAGTGGCTGGAGAGCTGCCCAGCGGAAAAGGACCTGGGCATGCTGGTCAACAGCCTGCTGAATATGAGCTAGTAATGTGCTCAGGTGGCCAAGGCGGCCAGTAGCATCCTGGCTTGTGTCAGAAATAGTGTGGCCAGCAGGACAAGGGAAGTGATCGCCCCCCTGTACTTGGCACTGGTAAGGCTGCACCTCGAATACTGTGTTCAGTTTTGGGCCCCTCACTGCAAGAAGGACATTGAGATGCTGGAGTGTGTCCAAAGAAGGGCAACAAAGCTGGTGAAGGGTCTGGAGCACAAGTCTTATGAGAAGCAGCTGAGGGAGCTGGGGTTATTTAGCCTGGAGAAGAGGAGGCTGAGGGGAGACCTTCTTGCTCTCTACAGCTACCTGAAAGGAGGTTGTAGCAAGGTGGGGGTCAGTCTCTTCTCCCAAGTAACAAGCGATAGGACAAGAGGAAATGGCCTCAAGCTGCGCCAGGGGAGGTTTAAATTGGATATTGGGAAAAACGTCTTCACTGAAAGGGTAGTCAGGCACTGGAACAGGCTGCCCAGGGAAGCAGTTGAGTCCCCATCTCTGGAGGTATTTAAAAGACGCGTAGATGTGGTGCTTAGGGACATGGTTTAGTGGTGGACTTGGCAGTGCTAGGTTAATGGTTGGACTTGATGATCTTAAAGGTCTTTTCCAACCCAAACGATTCTGTGATTCTATGATTTTACTTAAAACAGCTCAGTATATTAAAAAAGCTGATAGATTTACGCGGTAGCAGCATTGACCTGAATCAAGAAACAACAGAAATAAATACAGAGCACTACCTTGCCTCCAAGCAAATACTTCAGAAATCATATGCAAGAGCAAAATGAGGGCTCCCAATATCTGACCCAATGAAATTTGCACTTTCCTCTGGTGGCACTCATGTTTAATGAGGGAATAAAAAGAAAAAAAAAAAAACACAACAGTGCAGTTATACACGCATGAAACACCACAGCTGCTCCCTGACTGAACCACACCAACTCAACCCAACCTGTGCATCTACTGTTGTCCTGTACTTGCCTTGGCTCTCATCCCTTTTGCTCCAGGGTAGATGGCCAGGCAGGTGGTGGGCCATTCCTGCTATGGAGATAGCACAGGGAATGCTGGAAGCTGCCTATGACCCTCCTGAACACATAACAGCACATTTTTTCTGCAAAGTGAGGTGAATCAACCCAGCACAAGCAGAGGGAGGTAACCACAGGGCAGATGAAACTGGGTGAACTATTAGTGAATAAGCGTCCCCTTAGGGGAACCTGGGGCTTGTTCTGTCTCAACATGCAGAAAGAATTCAATCTGAGGGAACAATTACCAATGAAAAAGATTCTGAAAATTATTTTACTTCATCCTAAGGCAATTTTTCATGCACACTGGGAAGTTCTGAATTGTTCCTGATTCCTGTAGTAATTGCACTGGATTAAAAGTTAAGAAGTTCTCCCTTCACTGTTCAAAATATACATCTTAATGGTAAAATGTAATATATATTATTAATTTCAACTATAACTGTGAATATCTGTCATTGTGGAAAGGCAGGCTTCCCAAAGATGCGACAGAACACAATTCTGTTCATTCAAAGTCTTCAGCCACTTCACCATCACAGAATAATTATGCATTAATTATATCTCATGTTTCTAAGTCAAACATATTAAGCCATGAGGAGCATGATGCATTTAGACTCAGGTCACCTACATGAATGCAAGAAAACCTACATGCCAATCTCAAGACAGCCAGAAAAAAGCCTTTTTTTAAACCAGTCTTCCAGACAGCTGAATTATCAACAAATTATCTTCCTGGATCACACAGTAAAATAAACTTTCCTTGACCGATATTCCTGCATGATCCTAACATTCCTCATTAAAGAAATAATACAGACTGTGGGATATGACCTAGACCACACTTGTCCAAAGGCCTTCACAAAACCGGTACAACACAGAAAAAGTCAAGCAAGACTGGTATTCTGTTTCATCTCTGCATTCTTGCTTTTGAGGGATAACCATTCTTTTTACAACACAAATTGATTGAGTTTTTTTCACCCAAATAGAAGCTGTTAGGACCAAACTTTCCCGAAATTATTTCTCTCTGCTCTAGAGGCACATTTTCAATCTTATTGTATTGCTGGGTTGGGTTTGGTAAAGGTAATAAAAAGCAAAATCAAAATCATATTTGCCAATCCTTTTCCTTCACCTTCCTCCCTTCTCTGCACTAGTGCCCTTGAGCTCCTCTTGCATTTCTTTCTCCTCATTCTTCCAAATGTAAGGTGTTTTATTTAACAATCACCAAAGCATAATTTCCCGTAACTCCATGACAATGTATGAAAATATACTCTATCTAAGGCGAGGCAGTTAAGTGCTTTATGTTACATCATTAATTCTTTATCACATAAGTAAGACAGACTAGGCACCTCCTGAAGATAAATATCTTGTAAAGCATGTTATACTATACCTATCTTGCTATATTAGGAAGACATTAGCTGAAGTACGTTATATATCTTTGCAACTGAGAATAACTGATATAAAACAAACTATGCTGAATAGGATGGACTCTAACAAAGTAAGTGTTTAACATCATGTCATTAAAATATCTTTGTACGTGTCCCACAGGTCATATGGCATTACTTCACTTTAGGTTAACATAGCCTGATGTTAATCTTTGGTGATCCTCCTTTTTTATCTGCCTGCTTATACGCTCTAACACTTGTCTGTGAATATTGCTAACTTCTTCAGACAGAGAGAATCATTTTATACTTTCATCACAATTATTTTCAAATTAAAAAACAAGAATCACAAGAGGAAAAAGAAATGCCATTCAAAGGGGAGAAATCCATTTGTCTTAGTTTTCCGTATGTTTCTGAACCCTCATTACTATAATAGCTAAATACCTCACAGATTTTAACACATTTGTCTTCACAACACCACTGTAAACTAAACCAGTGATATTATTTCTATTTTATAGCTGGGGAACTAGGGCATGGAAACTCTACACAACTTTGTCATACCACTGGGTGAGATTAAGAGAGGATTCAAGTCTTCATAGCCACTGGTAAGCACCCTCCTGGATCTCTAGCAAACTACTTATCTGCCTTACCAAATAGCAAGACAAGTAAGTAGGTGGAATCTTAAAGCAAAGCTCATAGAATGACAAATGAGAAGTGAAACTTCACACATACAATCATTAGCTTTACAACAAAAGCTTTCTGAAGAGGTGTTTTATCCACATGGCTCCACAACTCTTACAAAAGAGCCCTTAAACATGTTAAATAAGCCAAAGAACAAACTTCTACTTTACCATACATCCAGTTTCTCTCATACACCTGCCTTCTTTTCCTTAGTCTTCAATATATAAAGGGATCATATGGGGAAGACTGGGAAGTCTGCAGTTTTTAAAGACATCAAAGTCAGCCAATTTTGTATCCAGGTATCAATCACCAACACCCACAAATGCCACATGAACTGCTCTGTATATGTAGGGCCCTAAAAGCCGGAAAAAAAGATGGTAAAAAGTTATTTCTGGTAGTATGGAGGAAAAAAAAAAAAAATTAGAAAATTACATCAGTTAATGGAAGCTGCCTTTTGTTAATGAGAGCTCATAATCCTAGATTGTTTTGTTGTTTTTTGGGTTATTTTTTAATTCTGCATTGCAGTACTGTATGCAGTCAGCAAGAGAACTTCCATCTGCATGTGGTCAGAAGACACGTGATATGGCTGTTGCAGCACCGTTCTCAAGAATGAGAACAGGACTGAAAAAGCTGCAAGTGGTTCAAAATGCAGCACCTCACTTATCTTCCTATGTAATCTAGGATTATTTCAGCACCCTGTCCATGGCATTCTGAATGCTAACCTGTCTCTTCACTGAAAGCCAAATAAAATTTAGACTTTTACCCGTAATTTGCAGCCTTGTAACTGCTAAAACTTTCACCAATAATGCCTCTGTATTAAGATACAAGCTCAGAGAAAAGATATTACTTTGCTTAGATCCTCTGTAAGTCAATGCGACAGATAATAAATGTATCTGACCAGTAAAACAATTAATCTCTTCCTCACTTAGAAAATTCTTTTCGCAAATGCTTCAAGAGCTTTCCAACAAAGTAAACAAGTCCTACCAAAAAAAATTTAGTAGAAAATCCAAATTTCTTCTGAAAGAAAAGGCTTGACTGAAAATTTCAGTATCTCCCAATCTATTTTATATGAATGCTTTCATGTGCTAAAGATTTAAGTCTTAAAGGTTAATAATGCTTTTAGATTTTGAAAATGATATCAGTGATACCTACCCTGGAAATGGCTGAGAAACTGATATACCTTTCTGGCTGGCATAACTGATTTTAGGTAACATACAGCATAACAAGGCATATAAGGTTATCTCCACTCTGATTTTGGAGCACTTTGTTCTAGAAAGAGACAACCTAAAAAGCAGAGCAAAGGAGAAGTCTGAAAGTGAGCTGAAGAAAAAAAAAAAAAAAAAAATAGCAAGAAGCTATCCTGGCACCTGAGCTCCTAGAGAAGAGCCATTTTCTACAAGTTGTTGTTTCACCCAGCTGGGCCTGTACATAAGCAGCAAAGGCAACAGCTTCTACCGCCTCCTAGGTAATGCTCACCTCAAATGGAACTTGCATGAACAGTACTTGAAAAGGTTAGCACATCCAAGGTTAGCTCTTGTGCAGGACACCTGAAAATGAAGCCAATTTCTTGTGCAGGACACCTGAAAATGAAGCCAATTTCTTGTGCTTGCTTTTTTTCTTACCTCCTATGAACATACAGAGAGCAGAACCAGAATCTGCACCTCCTTTGGGAGGAAGCTTAAAAGTCAACTTCAGACTTCAATGGTAAGCACCTGCTGTGTGTTTGCTCTAAAATACTTACCACATGAAACCAGTTTCGGTAGATTGAGGCTTAAGGTGTAAGCACACTGAGTGGAAACAGATTGCTCACAGCTATGTTTATTTCTGTTTAAATGTCTTTTGATTACTTTTGCTTAATACAAAATTAGAGACTGCATTGCTCTTTGTGACAGCACCCTGAGGACCTGCTCTTTTATTTTACTGTATTAGTCCAATTTGTTCTTTGAACCAGTTACAAGCCTAACCTTTCCATTTGTGCCAAATTAGCAGCAAGATGTATCTTCTTTTACTCATCATTGAGAAACATTTTCTTTGCTCCTGATTCTAAAAAAGTCCTAAACTCCAAAACAGATGCTTCATTATAGGACACCTGTATAAATGTTCCCATGTTGCTATGGGAAACTCAGCTTCTTATACCTTTGAAATAATTAGGACTCAAGCAATGATTGTTGCTTATCATAAGGCCTGGCTGAATAATGTTTGTCAAACAATTTGATGAATTATGCCATAATAATCATTTGCATGAGCTTAGGGTTGCTGGATTTCTTATTTGTTGAAGTGTGACAACGGATTCGTTATCATACAACAGACAATGATGACAGTCTCTGGTGCAAAAGTTTAGATCAGGGAGATCAAAAGTAGGGGAAAACAAAATAGTGCTGAGGGAGCGAGTTGGTTTGCTTCGTAATATAGAAGAGATCATGATAAGTTTAATTTGTATGATATATTTGGTGTTTTTAAGATTACACAATTAGAATAAAAGAGCACTATAAAATGACAGATTCAGTATGATGCTTAAAAAAAGAAATCAGTGGCTATGTTTTTTTTCAAAAGGTCTACGAGACTTAATCCATTCCAAAGGTAAATTGGGGGAATACGTGCCTAGCTTATTTACTTTATCTTTGAAAACATCACCTGTACCTCAACCACAAAATCGAGTTTCATTGCTATGCAGTCATGAATCTGACCAGTGGGCATTGCTGTGATTTTTCCCTCTAGGAGCTCCGAACATCCTCTTATAAAATCATAAAGTCCTGATTGTACAGTCTTTTGTTTTTTCATTGGTGAATATTTGCTTCAGTAATCATTAATGGACTTTGATCAACATCCATTGTTATTTTCTACCACTGATTCTATGAAGATGATCTTTTACCTTTGGTTGCAGGAACTGTACTTTGCATCAATGCCGCAAGCTACCTCTCCATAAGTGTCGTGGTTTAACCCCAGCCAGCAACTAAGCACCACACAGCCGCTCGCTCACTCCCCCCCGGTGGGATGGGGGAGAGAATCGGAAGAGTAAAAGTGAGAAAACTCATGGGTTGAGATAAAGACAGTTTAATAGGTAAAGCAAAAGCTGCGCGCACAAGCAAAGCAAAGCAAGGAATTCATTCGCTACTTCCCAGCGGCAGGCAGGTGTTCAGCCATCCCCAGGAAAGCAGGGCTCCATCACGCGTAACGGTTACTTGGGAAGACAAACGCCATCACTCCGAACGTCCCCCCCTTCCTTCTTCTTCCCCCAGCTTATATACTGAGCATGACGTCATATGGTATGGAATAGCCCTTTGGCCAGTCTGGGTCAGCTGTCCTAGCTATGCTCCCTCCCAGCTTCTTATGCACCTGGCAGAGCACAAGAAGCTAAAAAGTCCTTGACTAGTGTAAACTCTACTCAGCAAGAACCAAAACATCAGTGTCTTATCAACATTATTCTCATCCTAAATCCAAAACACAGCACTCTACCAGCTACTAAGAAGAAAATTAACTCTATCCCAGCTGAAACCAGGACAGTATCCACCCCTTATTCCATACCATTTACGTCATGCTCAGGTCCCACATTATCCAATACATCCTCATTAACCACCACCCCACTTATTCTATGGACCACTCCTGTAAAATGTCTGTAAAATGTCCATAAACATCCACAAATGTCCACATAATGTCCATTGAGTTCATTTAGTCCGTGACTTTGGGCTCCATCGGTGATGGTGATCACTCAGGACAGGAGAGGTGGTGTGTTGCGTGGAGTTACTGGGCACCAAAGCCAGCTCAGGTCGGGTCACTGCTGCACTTGCACTGCTTCTTGTAAGGCTTCTCCTCCATTTGTTCAGGTGGTTCCTGCTATGGTAATTCCTATAACATGCAACTCAGATCATGGGTTACAACAATTTAAAGGTATTTCCATTACAATCTCCACCCCTGGCCACTTTGGGCCAGGATTAACATTGCAATGAACTCCTCCCCTTGATCCTAGCCTGGCTAGCAACAAGGGGTTCCTGCTATAGTAATTCTCATAACATGCAACTCAAATCCTGGGTTACAACAATTTAAAGGTATTTCCATTACAATCTCCACCCCTGGCCCCTTTGGACCAGACCATTGGGTTTAACACTGCAATGGACTCCTCCCCTTGCCCCTGCTTCGGCTTGGACTTATCCACAGACTGTAGTCCCTTAGCGGTTTACCTGCTCCAAGCGGAGCCTTGTCTATGAGCCACAGTCTCTCCAGGGGTATACCTGCTGTGGCATGGATTTATCCACAGCCACAGTCACTTAGAGGTGCACCTGTTCCCACATGACCTTCTCCATGGGCCACAATGCTTTCAGAGATATACCTGCTCCAGCGTGGCCTTGCCCGCAGCCACAGTCTCTTCAGAAGTAAACTTGCTCCACCATGGCCTTACCCGCAGCCACAGTCTCTTCAGAAGTAAACTTGCTCCACCATGGCCTTACCCATGGCCACACGCTTTGAGGTGCTCCAGCATGACCTCATGCACAGCCACTGATGCTTCAAGGTGTACCTGCTGCAGCACGGACTTATCCACAGCCACAGATGCTTCGAGGTGTACCCTCTCCAGCGTGGACTTATCCTTGGGCCACAATCCCTTCAGAGGTATACCTGCTGTGGCACAGACATAACCATGGCCACAGACTCTTCGAGACATACCTGCTCTGGTATGGGCTTATCCACGTCCACAGGCGCTTTGGGGTGTCCTGCTCCCACATGGACTCATCCACAGGTCACAGTCCCTTTGACTCGAGTTCACACTGGAGTTCCAGCCTGTCCAGTACAGCAGTGCAGAAACAGCAGCGATGCCCTGGCCATCTGCCAGCCCAGGGCATGGCCGTTGTTGTTATCAAAATGTTCCCAGGCACAGCACAGTAAGATGATAAGCAGTTCAGCAAGTAGCAAAAGCAAAAAGCAGCCACTAACGAGCACTATACTCTAATATACAGTAAGGCAAGCAAGCCCCATGGCAAGTACAGAAGCGTGCTGATTAATACCTAAACAGCACTAACAACTATAAATTCAATCTAGCACATTCCAATTAAATCTGTCATTATCTCGAACCCTTCGAGCCCCACGTTGGGCGCCAAAAAGGACTGTCGTGGTTTAACCCCAGCCAGCAACTAAGCACCACACAGCCGCTCGCTCACTCCCCCCCGGTGGGATGGGGGAGAGAATCGGAAGAGTAAAAGTGAGAAAACTCATGGGTTGAGATAAAGACAGTTTAATAGGTAAAGCAAAAGCTGCGCGCACAAGCAAAGCAAAGCAAGGAATTCATTCGCTACTTCCCAGCGGCAGGCAGGTGTTCAGCCATCCCCAGGAAAGCAGGGCTCCATCACGCGTAACGGTTACTTGGGAAGACAAACGCCATCACTCCGAACGTCCCCCCCTTCCTTCTTCTTCCCCCAGCTTATATACTGAGCATGACGTCATATGGTATGGAATAGCCCTTTGGCCAGTCTGGGTCAGCTGTCCTAGCTATGCTCCCTCCCAGCTTCTTATGCACCTGGCAGAGCACAAGAAGCTAAAAAGTCCTTGACTAGTGTAAACTCTACTCAGCAAGAACCAAAACATCAGTGTCTTATCAACATTATTCTCATCCTAAATCCAAAACACAGCACTCTACCAGCTACTAAGAAGAAAATTAACTCTATCCCAGCTGAAACCAGGACAATAAGTTAACCCAGCACTGGCAGTGTAGGAACAATATACGCTCAGCTGCCTAAACAATGCCTCAAGATACCAGGAAGATTTTGTCACCTGGATCAATCCCAATTGGATTCCAAATCAAGATACAAGTTCAATCCCTGGGTTTTCCACAGATTTCTTTTTGAAACCAAGGAAGCAGTTTCATTCTGTCTGTTCAACAGTTCTTCATCAGGAAATGGGAGGGATAATATCCTCCTCTTATCAGTTGACTGTTTGCTTCTTATTAAATTTATACTACAACTAGAGCAATTGAACACATAAACTGGCTGATACACAGCTAAGCTTACAATAGTATTAATGGCATTATCACCATTATTAGAGTAACTGCATTGGAGGACGTAATTATTTGGAACTGTTAATCAAGAACTTTTCACCAACATTAAATTCATGTTGAAAAAAACCCTACATATAGCGAGAATGCTGATTTTGTTCCTGAAGGAAACATGAATCTAGGCTCTTTTCTTTCACTAGGACTACTGAAAGTAGCACAGACATTTATCATCAGCCCTGACAACATCTCAGGGAAAATCAATGTATCTGTAGTCTTGTTTTTGAACAACTGAGATTGCCTTTTATGAAAAGCAAATGGTGGACATGCTTCAAATATTAAAAGATTTCCAGAGATGACAACACTAGCTTATTTACTACTCAACTAATTGATTTGCTGTAATGGTTCTAAATAGACCTAAAACTAATGTTAGATTCTAATATAGATAACAAACTTGAGTGGAGGAAAAAGAGGTAGACTAAAGCATAAAAATCTATGGAGGAATATAAAGGTTCAGAAAGGCTTATGCAATCAATATCATAGAAGACAAAACCCCCAAGACCCTCCAACATTAAAGAAACAGCTAAGGGACCCTTCTGAGACCAAATTTTTTGACCAGATGTGTGGGTTGACAGCTGTATGAGAAGAATATTGAATACCTATTGTATTGAATAAAACAATCAAATAAAGTAGTAATAAAATATTAAGGAACAAGAACTCTTGATCAGTAGAGGAAATGATGAGTCTTCCTCATTCTGACTTTAAAAGTTGGGTAGGCTGTGCAGATTGTCGTCCTTCACATACCAGAGGACATCAAAAGAAATGATGTTCAAAGTCACATTTTTGCTCTAGATATAGTTGAACCTTAATCCTGGATATTACACTGCTTGGTTCTGCAGTTTAAAAATTTCCATTGGCATTTACTGATATGAAGTACAAAGAGAAAAATTACTCAGGCTTCACAATTCTTCCTAAGTTTTTACACGTAGTAGTCATTTAGTCATTTGCATATAAATATTATTTCATCATTTACCAGGAGTTTAGAAATCTTAAAGGCTTCCTTATACCAAAAAAAAAAAAAAAAAGCAAACCCCACAAAAAAAGATGAATAAAGACTGAAAATCTGAGTTGATAGTTGAGCATCAAGACAAATTAGAGAGCTAAAAGGATAAAGGTGTTTTCAGTCTCAATTTAATTTGTATGTGTTTACACTGAATCATTCAAGACATAGATTTTAAGTGTTGTAGACTAAATTCTAAGCTGAATCACAAGTTTATTTCATGTTTTTTTTTTTTAAATTATTACTGTTAGGTGTGCATTGCAGTTTTTATATTTCTCTGGGAATTTTCATGTTTTTTTCTTTTTAGCTTTATTCAGTGGGTACTAAGTGCTTCTTGGATAAATGAACATACACTCTAAGAACTAATTTTATCGAGCTACTAATTTGATCCTTTCATTGCACTTATATAAATAACAGACAAAATTGTGGAATAAAAGATTACTTATTTTTTCTTCTTTACTCACATATGGTTCACAGGTATTTAATTACACCACTTCAACTTGTGTCAGGTTTTTCGTTAAAGAATATAAACAGAACAATATAGGTCACTTAAAAAAGAAGCAGAATATGAAAAAAAAAAAAAATTACAGACTAATGAGAAATAAACTTAATCAGCTTGAAAATGGCTTATGCTAAAAATAACAGCGAAAATAAAAAGCACTGTACCAGTTATCCCAAGTAATGGAGACCTATTCTGAGTAGGCAATTTAAAACAAAAAGTGCTCTAGTCAAAGTCAGTGTTAATATCTAAAAGCTTTTGCCTGATTTTGATCTTCCATTTCATTACTGCTTTGGTTTCAGTCTTTTTTTATATAAACATATGTCTGGTTAATGAGACTGGGTAATTTTTTTGCATTTAAAGCATCTTTCTGCTTTCTGAAATGTAGCTCTTCAAGATATTGGTTTATAATTGCATATGAATTTTTTTTTAATTTATGTTTGTACTTTCATTCATGGTTGGAGTGTGTTTTTCTAGTGTGGCTAATGTCTGTTTATCTCTTGCTCTTATGCTGGCTCATTGTTGATGAGATTTTCTTTTTTCATTTCTTGTGGTCTTTCAGTGTAGAATGCTTTTTTCTTAAAAATATACATATTTAGAAATCCTTATACTGAATAAATACTTACGGGTCAAATCCTCAGAAATGCTGTGGGCTTAGAGAAGAAACTCATGAAGGGGACCTTTTTGCCTATATGCTCACTTTTCAGGGCAATTAATGCCAGGAAAATGAAGAAACCGTGAAAGCTCTTCAGGCACTACATTGCCTGAAACTATGAAGGCTCAAAACCCCGAGTATGCTAAAGCTACCTTTGCAATACTTAACTGGAAAATGTAGAGTTTCTCCTTTTTAAGATTTCCTAAGGTTACCTACTTGAAAATGTTTACTTTTCTATGAAAAGAAATAACATCATGAAACAATGAAATTTGAAAATACTACTTAGAAGCACCTTGTGGTCCCTTGTATGAAGTGAAACTAGGGTCTCATCTGACTTCACTACTTCATAAAACACCATTCTTAATCACATTTTGTTTCCCATAATGTATCCCAATCTTGTCTTTGAAAAGAAAGACAAAACAGCAGATACTGTTCACAAAGTTTTTCCTTACATATTTAGAAAGAGAGTCTCAAACAAAACATTTAGATTTCTTAAAAACTCACACAAAGGTGTATTTTTTAAAAGCCAGCAATCTCACCTATTTCCTGTCGTTCAAGCCTCAAGAAGATTGAACCCCAAAGTGGCACCTCTCTTTCAGAACTAGTTGGAGGTACAGATTACCGTCTAGGCGAGAGAAAAGCAAATTCTTTTTAGGAAATAAACTACTTTCCAAAACAAGCAGTTGTGAACATTATATAGCTAGTTCACTCAATTATTGGAGATTTCTGAGATATGAATACAAATTGCACCTTCCCAAAGTAATGTCCTATTTCTAAATTAAGGTTTTGTGTATGGGACACTATCATTCCCTTTTCTTAGATGAAATTGCACTTTTCATGGAATACTCTTAATATTTTCATCAGAGATCAAACTCTACAATCTAATGAATAAGCCTTTTACCTAACTGGACATCTGAATTGCATGTCCTGATTTAAAGTGATAGTTAAGTGTTCCATCAAATATACAATTTCAACAAAATAAAGGGAGAGCATCCCTGTTCCAAAATAAGCATTCTAATTTAAGCCTTTGTGGGATTCAGACAGAGAATAGATTTGAAAGATGTCTTCCACAACCTGAGTGAGTTACCAAACTACTGGACTAATAGACAAAAGCCAGCAACTGGTCTAGCACAAACAAAGTCTAGACTCTTCATTTCCATTGCCTTTCCTTCTACTGAAAGTGCCTGAAATAAAATGTACAAGCCTTGTTTCATGTTAAATAAAACCCGTTTTCCGTTTGAAGCTAATTTGTTTATATATCCATTTCAGTAGAGGCACTCCCTTCCTGCCCCGATTCTTCCCTTCAGCTCACAAACTCAAAGAAAACCCATATCCATCCCATAATCCTAGGTAGAGGCACCAGAACTGAGAGTGGTTTTGTAGCTGTTCAGAAACTGTCGAAGTGAAATTGTTTTACAGCTTGCTGCTGCTTTGTCCCCAAGCTCACTTGATTTTGTTCTTTGCTAGCTTAGAGCATGTCAAACAACATGGCTTAACATGTTATACTCAGCATTTTGTCTGTTTCTCCTGTTCATTCACTCCCTTACTGCCCCCTCATGCTGCAGTGTCACATTTCTCATGCAGTTCAATCTATGTGGCTGTGGACACAATATATTTTAATGTGCGGTAGTACACACCAATGCTGTGTCAGCTCTAAGATCACACAAACAAGCATTAGAATATTATTTTATCTTCACAGGTTTCTGACTATTATTTCACAAGAAGAACATACAATGAAAACAGCATACTCAGCTGAGGAAGGATTCCAGACAAAATGGATATGCAACAGTCTACACCAAAAATTGTGTACTGAGTTGACACAAAACGTTAATTATTTTTTTCTTTTTGAAGAAAAGGATGGGTAGAGAACCAAAAGGCTCATCCCATCTGTGTTGTTCTTTTTTCTTCTGTGTTCCTAGTAAATGGAATTGAGTGTCCCAGTACTGTCAGAGGTTCATAGGGTTCAGGGCTCTTGTTTTTCCTTCCTATTCAACATCGTTTTAGATGTTAATTATGTACAACTTTTTAATAAAAACTTTAGTATTCACTAGCAAACATAGCTGTTCAATACTGAATGTGCAAATTCAAAGAAATAAGTTAAATACCTTCACTTTTCTTCTTCTTTCCAAAAGAGATGCCTATTAAATTGGCAGTGATAGAATGACGGAACATCACATGCATACATTTACTCAGTGAAAAGATCTGGCATAGCATTTGGTGAGAAACTAATTACAATCTATGTTAACACAATATGCATGGTATGCCACTGATTGAACATTGAGTTATGTTTGATGTCAGTCATTTCTGGATTTTTTTTCCCCTTTACTGACTGCATATATTACCAAAACGCTGGAAGGGGGGGGGGGGGGGGAAAGGAAAATTAAAAGAAGACTGTAGGGATTTTTTTTTTTTTTTTACAGATTGCAGCAGTTTTGTGGTTCTTTTTTTCAGATTACTCATTTGAAGGCAGGGAGGAAAAGTATTGTTAACAGTGGTAATAAGTTAAGTAATATTTAATTATTTTCTCTGGAAGATTTGTTGTTTAACAAATGCAATCCCAAGTCATTATCCTCATGGAGGTGGCACCCCACTGTGAAGCACTCTAATACCTTTTTGTTTCCCAACTACCACATGTGGCAGGGGCTTGTAGCTGGAACACTTTGCAATAATTCTCTGCATCCTGGGACCAAGGCTGGAGGGGTACCATTTCCAGCACTTCAGAATGCAATATGAGATTTTCTCAGAATCATTACCTTCACACTTACCTATTAAAAATTTTCATTATTAACAAATTTCAGAGAATGTCTCTTCAATAATAGGCACACTCTTAGCAGTGCCTGCTTATTTTATCATGATTATTTTATCTGGTTATTTCAGGATGAGAAAAACATCATACACACCCACTATTTTGACAGTGAATAAGTTTTCAAAGTAACGTTTTCAAATGATGGAGAAGAAATCACCAAAAACGGAAGCATTTGTCAGTTTATTTCAACTGAGACCTGGTTCATACTTATTCATAACAGATGGGAATGTTTAATACTATGTACCTTTTCAAGTTTCATATTGTTTAGACCAACCAAGTGTCTTCAGAGATTTCAAGGTTATAGTTGCTTTCTTAACTATTATCAATACCTTTGTGGCCAGCTGATACTCTGAGGACATGTGATGAGCTGAGAACGGATATACTGAAAGCTAATGCCTTTATCACTGAGATGATGACATGGTTTATGGTAACATTCACAAAATATCTCTGAAATCTGATAATACTGGATTTTTTTTATCCCTACATAAAGAGATGTGGGGTTTTTCTCCTATAAATCATTTTTTTTTTTAGAAAAACATCCTTTGGAAACTAAGAAAGTGTCTGAAACCCAGTACAAAATCCTTAATTCTTTATGTACTCCCAATAATGTGGCTTTTTAGCAAGCAGCTCCAATCCCTTACCACTTGAAAAGTCCTTCAAGACTCCTTGGCCAGTTACCATTGCTACTTTTCCCATATAATGGGATTTCTTGTATATCACTAAACTCCATATCCCTTAAGACAGTCTTATGGGACACAAGGGTTTTTTCTGCATTTTTTGCTGTAACTGGGCATTTTTCCAAATATCTAGCAGAGCAGATTTTCAGACTTCCAGGAAAACAACTACTGAGTATGTTTTCATAACAGTCCTGAGCATGTGCAGAACATACAGTGAAACTCACTGTACTTTCTCGCTTTTCACATAACATATAGTTCATCCATCCTGTGCAGAGAACAGAAGTCCCAATGCTGTGCCCAGGTCATCCAAAATTCTTAAGATAAGTTTGTTTGTTTTTCAACAATTAAGATATATGATTCTTCCTGGTGCTCAAAATAAATTATGTCTAATCCAGTTGAGAATGGACACATCTGCATAAACACAGAATTTCTACGATGCTCCTGAAAGGTGAGTTATTTATCAGATTATTTATCTTTGGTAACAACAAACTGTCCAGAGTTATATACATACATTGGGGTTTGAGGTCACTGCTAGGAGATACGGAACATGAATTTGTGTTATCTTTTGACTACTTGTACATAAGAACCTAAGTGTACTGTGATTGACTGCCAATTGATCCTATCAGCAGCATTACTGTTCAAAAACTCAATTCCTCTAATATTGCATTTCCATTTGTTAGAAAGACGGGTGGAGAAGGCTAGCAAATTTGACTCTTTGAGCATAGTAACAGGCAGCTTTTCCTGGCACACTGTGTTAGCATTGTTGTTTCTGGACAGTTTATTTCCTTCCATCTCCTGCATTTCCTGTTCATACACTGCTCCTATAGTGTAGCCTGTCACTGTAATATCTTCCTTCTTTCAGAACAGAATGCATTTCAGAAAGGTGTATCAGAACATCACAAATTCCAAGAGCTAGACAATTTTGTTTTTCTTGCACCAAACATGTTGTATTTTTCTCTCTACTACAATTGTACTTGCTTCCCTCACTCTGGGACCAGTCTGGAACATGGCTGTTTTTCTGAGACTTACCTTTTCCTTCAAAATATTTTTCTTACGGTTTATTCATCATTTGGCCATGACTTCAAAAAGATGGAGCCTTAGTTGGTGTCCAAGGCCATATTCAAGCTGACCCCTTGAAGATACTTGATTTTAAACTCTGAATATTTTATTTCAGGATGTGATGAACTTTAGAGGATAATTACAAGACACCTAGCAAGAAACTAAGTACTTTATCTGAATGACCACTGACTGGAGCTTCAAAAATTTTTTCTCTACCATAGATACAGTAGCTCTTTATTATGCTTAGAAATACTACTGAATGACAAATTGTTTGTTCCACTTCCTGGGAGATTAATGCATATCTGTACTGATTAGGAACTGTTGAGATTTGGATACCTTAACACAGTATGATACCAAACTAGCACAATGTTTAAAAAGGGGATATATGTATTTATCTCACTATCAAGTTGTATACTAACAGCAGTGGAATGGTCCATAACTCAAAAAGTGGCAGTAGTGCTATTAATGACTTCTGTTTCAGGTAAACCTAAGAACTTTCAGTTTCATACTTTCATTGACTAATAACAGAGAGCTGTAAAATAAAGAATGGCAAACAGGGGTTTGACAGTTTTAGCAAAAATCATGTCAATGGTTTTACTCTATTTTTAGAGCAAAGCTTTAGGTCACACATCTTTATATACTTTGCTATACAAGTATAAAACTTAGTGTTTTAAATATTTAAAATGTAATATGTGGGTTTTGTACCTTTGTCTCGATTTCTTACCAAAACATACGTATATTATCCTCAGCAAGGATATTCTGAAACATCACTCCTTATGTAGTTGTGATTGCTATAGAGATCATGAACTCATATCAACAAGGATTACATAATCCATTAGGATCAAAGGATTCAGATTCAAGAGAGATCTCCCAAAAAAGCCAAAGGTGATGTCTGTGACACCTAATAGACTTGAATCTTAACCTGTTTAAACACACCAAAAAGTAGAATTCACACAGAAGCTACACTTTATCCCACTACATTTTATCTCAAGCCTCCATGAAAGTCTCAGCTTCTTCAGCAGCCCCAGGTCATTGTTCATGAATGATGCTGAGACATTTTTACCTGCAGCAAAACCTAAGCTGTTAACAGTGAGTTTAGATACACGTTCATCTTTTCATGTTTTCCAGATATGTAAAATGTGGATAGGAAGGACAAAATGTGGAAAGGAGTTAGGAACATTAAAAAAAAAGGGACACCAAATTAATAACTGACTAGAAACAAATGCTACAAAAGAAAGCTTTTGGGTCATCAAGACATTGAGAGTATAGGACAGATAGAGAATATGTAGAAGGAAAGAAATTTACAATGGGCAGGGATGCTTTGTTGAAATATAATTTCAACTCACTGTGACTTCAGAGTCCAGTCTGATGGTACCTTATCTCTCTCCGTTTTCTTGCATTCACAAATATAAAATACTTCAAAACACCCAGCTAAATATTTGTAATGGCTAGGTTCATTACTATAAACCCTATGAAAACGCTCTATCCTACCCCCAGTCTGTGCATATATTTGGGTTTATATTCTGTGCTGTTATATTAAAATTAATAAGAGTTTTATGCACGTAAGAGACATACAAAACAAATCTTCATACTGAAAATGGAAAACATTAGAAATAAGGAGCTAATTTGCCTAGACAGGGGATTAACTTTATACTTGTACGATGTACAGAAGAGCTGACAAATGGCTATACTCACCTTCAAAGTGTTGATTTTAATTTGTACTCTGTAGGGACTTGTAAGTGTGCATGCATGTATCTTAGAAACACACATACATACTTAATTATAGATATGTACGAAAGAGAAGAAGAAAGTGTGGTTGTGTAAATACTCAGAAGCGGTAATTGCATTATGATGTTCTCTTTACCATCTACTTTAAAAGATTCATCTAGGCCTCCCTATGTCAATTCAATGCATCATGCAAGAATGTACACACATATAAACAATATTAAAGACCAAAGCACTGAGGTGAGCAGCTCCGGTGCCAGCACAATCCACAGCAGAGTGCTCTAGTGCAGTGCTAAGTGGGGGTTTCCCAAACGCAGGGAAACCTCAGGGGGAGCGGAGAGACCCGCCAGGAGCCCACAGCTCAACAGTGCCTGACGAGACCTGGGCAGGGCCAGGAGCAAGGGCTGTCAAACCTCCCCACAAGTATAAAAGAAGCCCTTAGGGAGCACTAGTGACCAAGATTGCCGTGAACAGGGTGGGCAAACAGGGCGTGGCACATCAGTAAGGGCGTGGTGCGGCAGTCCGCAGGGCAGTTCACACAGCAGGGTGTGCAGGAAGGGCCCTGAAGCTCTGCCAGCTCGACCAGGGAGCAGTGGTATCCACCCGGCAGAAAGCCATGGCCTCTCTAAGCCCTGCACCTGCCACGACTGACGCAGCTTCCCAGGCAGAGCTCCAGTGGGAACACGCTGCACCCAGGTGTCAGGCTGCAGGGTGTGCCCTGCTCTTATGCCAGTACCAGACAGCAGCAGTGAGCACACCTGTGGGAGGGGCGCCCAGGTAGAGGAGCTCCTCTGCTTAGTGACAGAGCTCTGGGAGGAGGTGAGTAGGTTGTGGAGTATCAGGGAGTGTGTGTGAGAGAGAGAGACCAGTGAAATCGCACCCTACCTTCCTTGGGACAGACCCCCCTGGCAGACAGGACACATGATACGGAGCATCCCCTATCCTCTCTCCACCTGGCTGAACGTGGTGACTTAAGGGATAGGGGACAATGGCGACAAGTTCCTGCCCGGCGCAGCAGGCAAATCTCCTCTGTGACTACCCCACTTTCCCAGGTGCCCTTGCATAACAGGTATGAGGCTCTGTAAGTGGCACCAAACGATGATGAGGACGATGGTACATCTAGCTCGGAGGTGTCGTCGAGGTGCAGTCGGCCTAGGCCCGTCGTCAAAACCTCTTCCATAACGAAAAGAAGACAGGTCAATGTCACAGGAGACTCCCTTCTGAATGGAACAGAAGGCCCAATACGAAGACTGGACTCACTTCTTAGGGAAGTCTGCTGCCTCCCTGGGGCCCAGGATAAAGATGTGAAGCGAAGGCTTCCTACCCTGGTACGGCCCTCAGATTACTACCCATTATTGATTTTTCAGGTAGGCAGTGAGGAAGTTGCTCCTAGAAGACCAAGGGCAACCAAGAGAGACTTCAGGGCTTTGGGATGACTGGTTAAGGGATCAGGAGCACAAGTAGTGTTCTCTTCTATCCTTCCAATCGCAGGGAATGATGAGGGAAGAAACAGGGAGAGCCGGCAGATCAATACCTGGCTCTGAGACTGGTGTCACCGGCAGAATTTTGGGCTTTTTGATCAGGGGGCAGTTCACACGGCACCAGGCCTGCTGGCAACGGACGGGGTACACCTGTCTGAAGGGAGAAAATCATCTTTGCACAGGAGTTAGCAGGGCTCACTGAAAGAGCTTTAAACTAGATTTGAAGGGGGAAAGAGGTGAAAACAGGCTGACAAGAGATAAGCCTGGGGGCAGCACACCAATATTTGAGGAGCGGCATGCTAGTGAGGTCCTTCAGTCTGCCATCTCAGTGGAGGCAGGGGATGGAGATCCATGCAGCAGCAAAGATGCAAGGGTTATGGATGTGTTAGGAACCACGGAAGCGCCTGAGAACGGTCATGTAGGAATTAGTGCCTCTCCCCCGAAAAAGGTGGCAGGAGCAATAGCCCAACTGAAGCGCATCTATGCCAATGCATGCAGCATGGGCAACAAACAGGAGGAGATGGAAGCCATTGTGCAGCAGGAAAACTATGATATAGTTGCCCTCATGGAAGCATGGTGGGATGACTCACACAACTGGAGTGCTGCAATGGACGGCTATAAACTCTTCAGAAGGGATAGGCAAGGAAGGAGAGGAGGTGGGGTAGCCCTGTGTGTTGGGGAGTGTTTTGATTGTCTAGAGCTTGACGATGGTGATGACAAGGTTGAGTGTTCATGGCTCAGAAACAGGGGGAAGGCCAACAAGGAAGATACCATGGTAGGAGTCTGTTATAGACCACCCAACCAGGATGAAGAGGCAGACGAAGTTTCCTAAAAGCAGCTGGGAGAAGTCTCACAATCTCTAGTCCTTGTTCTCCTGGGGGACTTCAACTTACCAGATGCCTGCTGGAAATACAATACAGCAGAGAGGAAACAGTCTCGGAGGTTCCTGGAGTGTGTGGAAGAGAACTCCCTGACACAGCTGGTGAGGGAGCCAACTAGGGAAGGCGTCCCGCTGGACCTGTTGTTTGTGAACGGAGAAGGACTTGTGGGTGATTTGACGGTTTGAGGCCATCTTGAGCATAGTGATCATGAAATGATAAGAGTTTTTGATTCTTGCAGAAGTAAGGAAGGGGGTCAGCAGAACTGCTGTCTTGGAGTTTTGGAGGGCAGACTTTGGCCTGTTTAGGAGGCTGGTTGAGAGAGTCCCTTGGGAGGCAGCCCTGAAGGGCAAAGGAGTCCAGGAAGGCTGGACATTCTTCAAGAAGGAAATCTTACAAGCACAGGAGCAGGCCGTCCCCATGTGCCGAAAAACAAACTGGTGGGGAAGAAGACCGGCGTGGGTGAACAGAGAGCTTTGGCTGGAACTCAGGAATAAAGGGAGAGTTTACGACCTTTGGAAGAAGGGGCAGGCAACTCAGGAGGACTCCAAGGATGTCATGAGGTTATGCAGGGAGAAAATTAAAAGGGCCAAAGCCCAACTAGAACTTAATCTAGCTACTGCCGTGAAAGACAATAAAAAATGTTTCTACAAATGCATTAGCAACAAAAGGAGGGCTAAGGACAATCTCCATCCTTTATTGGATGTAGGGGGAAACATAGTGACAGAGGACAAGGAAAAGGCTGAGGTACTTAATGCCTTCTTTGCCTCAGTCTTTAATAGTCAGACCAGTTGTTCTCGGGGTACCCAACCCCCTGAGCTGGAAAACAGGGATCGGGAGCAGAATGACCCCCATAATCCAAGGTGAAATGGTCAGTGAGCTGCTACACCACTTAGACAGGCACAAGTCTATGGGGCCAGGTGGGATCCCCCCAAGCGTAATGAGGAAGCTGGCAGAGGTGCTCACCAAGCCACTTTCCACCATCTATCAGCAGTCCCAGCTAACCGGGGAGGTCCCAGCTGACTGGAAGTTAGCAAATGTGACACTCATCTACAAGAAGGGCTGGAAGGAGGATCTGGGGAACTACAGGCCTGGCAGCCTGACCTCGGTGCCAGGGAAGGCTACGGAGCAGCTCACCTTGAGTGCCATCACACGGCACATCTGGGACAACCAGGGGATCGGGCCCAGCCAGCATGGGTTTATGAAAGGCAGGTCCTGCTTGACTAACCTGATCTCCTTCTATGACAAGGTGGCCTGCTTAGTGGATGAGGGAAAGGCTGTGCACGTTGTCTACCTAGACTTTAGTAAGGCCTCTGACACCATTTCCTACAGGGTTCTGGAGAAAATGGCTGCCCATGGCTTGGATGGGTTTAATCTTTGCTGGGTTAAACAGTGGCTGGATGGCCAGGCCCCAAGTGTTGTGGTGAATGGAGTTAAATCCAGCTGGCGGCCGGTCACAAGTGGTGTTCCCCAGGGCTCAGTATTGGGGCCAGTTCTGTTGAATATCTTTATAAATGAACTGGATGAGGGGATTGAGTGCACCCTCAGTAAGTCTGCAGATGACACCAGGTTGGGTGGGAGTGTTGATCTGCTGGAGGGTAGGAAGGCCCAACAGAGGGATCTGGACAGGCTGGATCCACGGGCCGAGGCCAACTGTATGAGGTTCAACAAGGCTAAGTGCCAGGTCCTGCACTTGGATCACAACAATCCCATGCAACGCTACAGGCTGGGGGAAGAGTGGCTGGAGAGCTGCCCAGCGGAAAAGGACCTGGGCATGCTGGTCAACAGCCTGCTGAATATGAGCTAGTAATGTGCTCAGGTGGCCAAGGCGGCCAGTAGCATCCTGGCTTGTGTCAGAAATAGCGTGGCCAGCAGGACAAGGGAAGTGATCGCCCCCCTGTACTTGGCACTGGTAAGGCTGCACCTCGAATACTGTGTTCAGTTTTGGGCCCCTCACTACAAGAAGGACATTGAGATGCTGGAGTGTGTCCAAAGAAGGGCAACAAAGCTGGTGAAGGGTCTGGAGCACAAGTCTTATGAGAAGCAGCTGAGGGAGCTGGGGTTATTTAGCCTGGAGAAGAGGAGGCTGAGGGGAGACCTTCTTGCTCTCTACAGCTACCTGAAAGGAGGTTGTAGCAAGGTGGGGGTCGGTCTCTTCTCCCAAGTAACAAGCAATAGGACAAGAGGAAATGGCCTCAAGTTGCGCCAGGGGAGGTTTAAATTGGATATTGGGAAAAACGTCTTCACCGAAAGGGTAGTCAGGCATTGGAACAGGCTGCCCAGGGAAGTGGTTGAGTCCCCATCCCTGGAGGTATTTAAAAGACGCGTAGATGTGGTGCTTAGGGACATGGTTTAGTGGTGGACTTGGCAGTGCTAGGTTAATGGTTGGACTTGATGATCTTAAAGGTCTTTTCCAACCTAAATGATTCCATGATTCTATGATTCTAATTTCATCTAAACTGTTTGTAGGACAAGCCACAACAAACTAGGTGCATTTGTAAACAGTAGAACAACGTTGATTCTTTTGTGTTTTAAACATATGACTCTGTCAGTACAGGTTGATCAGTATGTTAGTGATTCAGATTACTCATTCAGAAGAAAGCAGACAAAAAAGTAACAAAACCAAAAGCAGCTGAAATCAAAGATTTTGCCTTATACCACATTCAATGTCTATATTTGTGCAAAGTGATGATAAAAATCATCAGGCTGAGAATGTTGATACTTTAACAAGCTATAAGACAACTAAGTGGTTCTCTGATATTTTCTTTGTCTTTCAAAAATAAAGATGGGGAGGATGGGGTATCATGGATATGATATTTGAAATTTTTTGTGATATACAGATATTATCCAACTATTCCTGTCAAAAGTTTGATTGTCTCAGCTAGTGCTCAACTAATTTAACTACAGTGTTAAAACTGTCAGTGGTACCCTTTGTGCAGTAATTGAACGATGCTAAGGAGCTTCATGACCTTTGAAAATGCCAGATCCCAACCAGGACCTGATGTAAAATCTTTGCAAGCACACACATCCTTCTACAAGATATAACTGCTGCAGCTGTCACATTCAATTTTTTTCTAATGTCAAACTCAGTTTGTCTTGTGTTTGGCATATTGAATTCTGTGCATACCGGTAGACGACTTTTTATTTATTTCATTTAATGGTTTTTAGAGATGTAATCAAAACTATAGTGTCGAAAAGCTTTTGTCTAAAGGATGAAGTATAATGTCTTTTTCCTGACTACCTCCTAAGGCTAATGTATTAGTGGTCATCACCTGAAATGTCTGAGACTTTCCTCTTTCTGTTAGAATGTTACTTCACCTGAAGAATTTCAGCATTTATTTCAGAACAACATGTAATGGAATAGGTTATCTGGCTCCTAAAATGGTTTATGTTCCTATTATAATGAAGTTCAAGAGGGCTTTTTATGATGAAGAGGTGCTACACTGAAAAAGATCTATTCGTGATACTATTTTATTAGTATCATATGCATATGTTTCTCTGCATTACTATATAATAAACCAATATTTCCACACAGAGTAAAATACAAGGTTAGAAAAGAATATGAATCATAGGTAAAAGGAGGTGGTATTTCACAGTTCAGATTCTGAGCTCAGCGAGAATTGGTTTAGGTAGTTTTCAGGAACACCGAAGAAGGAGTCAATGCCTGTTCTTTCACATCTGACACCTCTGACAAATACTATAATTCACCCTTAAGAAAGAATGAAAATAAGTGTGTGTATTTAACAGCAAAATACGTTATTGAGAGAAATCTTCTGGCAGCATGGGAGAGAGACTGCAATGCAAGACAGAAAAATATACAAATGTAGACAGAGCTAGAGAAAAAGAACTTCTGTTTTCCAAAATTATTTAAATAATAGATTTTTGGGGGTCTAGCTGCTGCATCCCAAACTAGTCAAAATAATATTAATCATAAACAAATTTAATTTCACTCTTCTAGTTATTTGTTTGTTAGTTTGTTTTCCTGGCTGAAAACAATGAAGTATCATCTATTAACAATATTTCAAATTAATTTTCTTCCCTGATCAGGAGGTAATATTTCCACAAGAGTATCTTACCAGACTTTGAGTATTCAGAATGGACTCTCCATCAGCCTCTTCTGCTGGAGCTCTGTTATATTACCTAAAGTACTTCCATTCAGGTGAGAGAAGGATAGAGAATCATAGCCTCAGAATTAGGACAGTAGTTTGAAGATAGGATATTTCAAATCCAGATTGTGATGCAATTGTTGTTCAATTGTTATTCATTCCAAACAGACAGTATCAACAGGTATGAATACGATATCTCATCCAGAATACCTTGGTGTATATATCTAGCACACTTTCCCTAGAAAGTGGGAGCCATGGGCTCAAATCCTCTGAAGAGAGGTGATATATTTCTGAGTCTTTGAGTAGAGAGGAACGAATGGCACAGAATTATAAGTTTGTTGCAAAGACCAAACTGTGGAGAAGAACTGTTTTCCTTCAGCAGTATTATTCAGTATTTTTTTCGTACTTGTGATGAATGCTAGGACTACTGAAAATTTATTTTATAGAAAAATTATTCCCTTTAGAATTTCAACAAGTTGATATATTCAGATTCATCAACTGACTTTGAAATATTTGGTGATTTCTATTAGGACAAGAATCTAAAGCAGACCAATGCTAAGATTTTTACCTCAGGACTGAAGTAGAAGACTAAAAATTAATACTATAAAATAAAAATGTAATCTCCTTCAAAAATCCCAATATATTTGATATCCCAAATGGAATTCAGTGGAAAGTTAGACAAGTACAAGGAAAATTTCCCTTATCTTCTGTCCACATAATGCCTTCTCCAAGCAAAGAGCAAAAGTACTTTACATATGGGATATTCAGCATTCCTAAGACTGAGTAGGATCTCAGTTTTTGTTATGACTACAACTTAGAATGGCAAGAGCATTTCACAAACCTTCAAAATACCTTACAATCTATGCAAAAGTTTCTTAATTTTTTTCCCCACCCTAGCTCTGCTCAATTATATCTATTCAATTTTAATCTTGAAAACTACAGAAAAGCTCTTGCGTACTATTATTACTGTATTACTTTTTGCCTGTATAAGATATTGATAGATTTACTCTTTAAAATAAAACAGATTCATTTTCACCGTTCTTCCTTACTGACAGAGGTTCAGTTGTTGAATTATGCTACCCATCAATGACCTAACCATGTTCATCCAAATTTTATTGACAGCAGTACTGTTCCTTAAAAGTATTAACACCCTCTGTTGAGCTGTTCTGCAGACTGTATTCAACCAAAAACTACAAAATCATGAAGTCTTTTTCAGTTTGAACAAAAACAACAAAGACTGCAAAGCATTTAGAGAAATGCTTTCAAGCTAGGAAACTATGTGACCTTTATCTAAGCAATCCATGCCACTCTCTAGCAGTAACAGATTTCTTTAGAGAAACAGGTTTTTGGCTGAGATCTCTCAGTTGTGTTGTCCTCAGCTGCATTAGAAATTCCTGCTTAAAGCTTCCTTGAGGAACCGACTAGTATATCTTCTATCTTCCACATATATTTTCCTACATTACATGTATGATAGATATAGGTAAAAATGCCAACTATGTTTATTTGTTGTTTGAAGCTAAAAGACAATTTATTATTTTGCCAGATTGCCTGTATTTGTTCACAGGTCATAGTATCTTAGTCATGGTATAAAAAAGTGTGTCATGCTGTGGTCAAAAGAGGGGAGGGCTAAGGTAAATTCTGGAACTGTGCACTGTACAAGAAAGTCATTCAGTCTTTGATGGAGACTGAAACCTGGGCAACTAGCACCTTCTGGTTCCTTACACTTGTATTTTTCTTTATACAACAAGGGCGTGGAAGAACCTCGCTATTAGAGGTACTCTACTGTATTAAATATGTACATACAGTAAAACTTAATGCCTAATCAAATACTCTGTCCTTTAAATAAAGGCAACACACAAAGAGTTCAGGAACCAGGAAGAATTTTCTCAGCTAAAATCAGAGCAAATCCAAAGCACCACCAACACAGAGAGAGAGGGAATGGTGCAAGGTCACTTCCAGGCAGAAAGGCAAGCAGAAGAGACTTGGCTTTGGGGTTTTATTTATTGCATTTTCTGGCAAGAAAACCACATATATGACGTACATATAAGCTTTTTTTCTGTACCGACCTCACAGAGAAATAGTAGGTATACTAAAACCATGCATTACTCTGATGGCATGTATCCAAACTTTTGGCCTGGATTCCACATCCTGAATATTCCCCTATTTTCTTCTTTATAGCACTCAGGGCTAGAGAACAAATAAAAGCATAAATCTCCAATGCAGAACTTGAACACTAAGAACACCTTTTTTGGATTTATTCTGACCTATTATGGACCCAATAACCTTTATAATGTTAACAATAAGAACATGAATGTAGCTCAAATCCAAGATCCACAATGATACAAATCATTCTTATTTTCCATTAGGAAGTTCTTTGAAGTTATTATTTGGTTTCATCTATATGAAAAGCCAAAAAGAAAAAGTTAGCAGTTTTATATACAGACACCTGTATAAACATCTCCTAAAAGAAAAAATATAAAAAATGTAGAATGAAAATCGACAGTCTGTCATGGAGCAAAACTAATTTCTGTGCATTAACACCACAACTTTGTGAACCAGCAGTACAGGCCTGATCAAAAACCCATTAAAGTTAATCAAAAGGTACCCATTGATTTGAGTGGGTTTTGGGTCAGTCCCTTTGTTTATATAAGTAATGCTCTCATAGTTTTGCTGCCAGTGTTTGAAAGGTACTTTGCATGTTATTTATCAGAAAGGTTGGTATATTAAAATTACTAGTTTCTGACATTGTAATTTAGTTTGTAAGATTTTATGAACAGTAAAATGGTGTATCACAGCCACTTCTTCATAAATGTCACACTTTATAAAAGATTTGCCTGCAATAAAATGCAAATTATACTTTCTGGGCTGTATTTTTTCACTGTGACATCTGGGAATTTAGTAAACTGTAGAACAGAATTCTGTTTCTGTTGTTTTGCCAAGAGGCTATTATACTGGTATTTCCCACAGCAGTGCTTGTATTCTTGTGTGCTGGACATTAGACATCGCCTCTGGGAATAAAAAAAAATATTTCTAAGAAAATACTTTTATGTTTCAGAGCATTTTAGAAAGAAATTTGCATTCCTCCATCACCTCAGTGACCATTTTCTGTAAAACATACCCGGCAATCAAGAATGTCCTCTGAACACACATTGCACTGCTAGTGGTCTGAAAGCCATAGAGCTGAGAGTGGAAGTATAAATTATCTGATTAAAGGGATTCTCCCTGTGGAGCATGTAGGTAAACATCATATCCCTGAGGATTTCTTCAGAGGGGACTGCTGAGGTAAACTGCCTGCTATTGAAGATTTAGTTTCCTTGAACTTGAATTTCCTTGAAATATTGTTTCTCCCTCACGAGCTTAGATTGGTACAATCTAGCTTTAAACTGATAAAAAAAAATGTGCAGCCTTCTGTAAGTGCTTCTGCAAGTAGAATTAAACCCAGTGTATTCAAGCTGTGTAACAATCAAAAGTTGCTGGGTCTGGGCCCCCAAGTCGTATTTGCTGATGTAAGACTACTGGCTGGTGTTGGGCTCCCTAGTTCTGCTCTTTCGCAGTGGGGTTAGGAAAAAAAAAAATCCAAAGCTTCCAAAGCCACACCTTAAAGAATGACAGGGAAAATCCTGTGTCAGTGACAAAAGGCATACAGCATAATTGCCTCATGTTGCATAACTAACATTCTAGACAAAAAACAGACTTTTTTTTAATAATAAAGCACACGAATTCTAAATTTTAGGATTGTCTTGAGAAAGGCACATTTTCAGTGATTCTAAATTAGAACTATTGTGATTGTCACAGGTGGCATCCATTGTACTTTTTGTACAGTTTTTCTATAAGTAGTTTTCCAGAATAAGGTAGCTGACTTGAATATTATACTAGAGTAATTGTAACTGTAACAGTTGAGTATCATATAAATTATTTCTGACTTTTGTGCAGGGCTCCAGGAAGTTTGAGCAATTTTTTGTTTGCTGTCTCAGCAAACTCTATTTCAAAATTGAGTTCTACACGGAGTTGCACATCTAAGATCAAAACAGTTCTCCCAACTCTAGCTTTAAAGAGCCAGTTTCCTGAAGCAGTCACCACCCATCCCCGAACAAGCTGAAGGCCAGTGCTAATCTGAGTTAATGAATATGAGATGAAGATGCAGCAAAACCAAAACCAAGCACACTAAAACAGGCATTGTAATTGTTTCAGAATATGAAAATGTTACTGAGGTAAAATCTTCAGTTGCCTACATGGTGATTATAACTTCACATCTATTAAAAATGCACATAGATGGGCTGTCAACAGTGATGATAAAGACGATTCTCCTGTTCTTTCCTTACAGTGCCTCATCACCATCACATTTACTATATGTGACCTGATACTGTCTGCTAAGAATTAATCTTGCTCCACTACAGAAAGTCATTTGAGGCCACTGATCTTCACAAAAGAGTGTTAATCAACAGCATAGGTACACCAGAGTCATCAGTGTTCATTATGCTGCAGCAAACATCATCAGACATTTGTTTACAGCCAAGGGTATTTTTTTTCCAGCTATTTATTTTTATTTATTTTTCTGCATCCTTAAGACATGAAGTTTTATGAGTTCTGAATAAAATCGCACTCTGTTTTGGAATGACACGTGGCTGGTTGAATTAGCATTTGCATGTGTCAGAGAGAGCTTGTATATTAGTAGCATCCAAGTCAAATTCCTAATTTTTTGTTGTATAGTCCATTGGGAGGGCATAATCAAGTTATACTCCAGTTCTAAGACATAGAAATATTTGACAGAAAGCAACAAAGCTTACGCAAGGATTGACCGAAAGTAGCCAAGCAACTTAAACCCCATGGCTTTTAAACTTTCCTGGAAGTCCAGACAACACTGCTCCTACTGGATTGTATCTTGGTTTCTGTAAAGGTAACAGAACAAGAATATTTGTGTGATTACTCAAAGTGCAAATCTCCTTATACTGCTCTGTTAATGGTCCTTAGCTGAGATACAGGAGTGAAAGCACAGTCAGACATCCAAGCCAATTTCTTTACAAACAGATCCACTGAGCAAGCCAGAGGTAATACCATCAGTAAGAATATTAATTTTCTGTTATAGAGAAACTGGTCATTATGTTTGAACAGTGCTCATCATCTGTTTAGAGGATTTTGCTGCTATACTGGGGGAAAGGAGCAAAAGAAAATGAAGATGACGACACAGGGAGAAAAAAAACACATTTAGCTGTCCCTCTTTCTTCATTTTTTCATTGGGGGAAAAAAAAAAAAAAAAGAAAGAAATTGCAAACACAGGTAGTAATTAGTGTAAAGCCATGTCCACAATGTCAATGTACCTCAAAACCTAACTTGGAAGGACAAGCTTCCAAAATTAAAGGATAACTGGACTCATGTCCATTTAAGCTTTAAGCATATACTCACAGGTATAGTTCCTGATTTTGAAAGAAACCGCTTTCAGGCTGTCTGATGAAAAACACCAGCAGCATGGCATAGGTCACCACCAGTATGACCTATATTCAAACTTAATGACCTGGAGGTAAGTAGATCTTATCTCTCATCACAATCTTCAGCAGCAGAGAGAAATCTGGCAAACTGGCTTCCTGGCTTTCCTCTTTTAACTGTCAAAATTTGTAAGACAATTGTGAAATCTATAGCAATACTAAATGACTAGACAGTATTTCCGGTAAATACCCTATTCAGTATTCCAAAAATTATTTGTTTTTCTGGAAAAGTCAGTCAAGTCAATGTGTTTATACACTCTTTTATATGCACACACAGAGGCAAATGTACACACACACACACATACACTTCAATGAGTAGACAGAGGGCTACGGACAGTCCTCAGAATCGTTCTTTTTTTATTTTGTGAATTTAAAACACAAATGGAAGAGAGCTAGAAGGCTCTTCCAGCCTTGGCTTTGTCTCAAATGACAAGTGATATATAAAAAAAATGTTAAGTAGTTTTCATTATGTTTAAATATTTTCTGTTTCTTCTCAAACATCATAGTCTACTGTACTTCTACTACTTTTTGTAACCAGTTTTTATTAGTTATTCTAACGTACATGAACAGAGCTTTGTTAGTGCTTGATTTGAGGCACTTACACATTTCCTGAAATATATATATATATATAAAAATGTTGCAGGAGTCTGAAATTACAGAATTACCCACATATCAGCCCTAAAAAATACTTCCCTAATTTGAAAAGTAAATTAAATAACATTTTTATGAGTTGGAAAGGAAGGAATAAACATAAAAAGTATCATAGATTGTCAATTCCTTTAATGATTTTTATTCCTTCAATAAACAGTGAATAATTTATCTTGCCTGAATTTAAAAAAAAAAAAAAAAAAAAAAAGAAGAAAAAATGCTTACTAAAAGAGTTGGCAGTGAATTAACTGTAATGTAACAGAGAATATTACAGCTTCTGTACTAGTCTGCTTAACATGCACCAGTGAAAGACTGCAATAAAATTTCATTTGTCATTTACCACTACACTGGCCCCAAGTAGTCTGAATGATCTTTATGTGAACACCGGATTGATAAAGGGGATTGGTAGAAAGATTTTTTGTTTTATTAGGAGGTTTTCTTAACTATTGCATAGAAAAAACCCTAAGTTTGTTAACTGAAAGGTCCCACTACAATAGGATTTCTACGGATATATGAAAAACAGCTGAAAAGAAATGCATCTTTTAGCTGAAAATAGATATATCACCCTAAAATAAGTGAAATTAAAAGATAATATCATTAATTATTTGTTTACAGAAAATCAGTTTAAAAGCACTAAACCAAAGGAATTTCAAAAACAAAGGAAAAAAAAAAGAAATGGAAGAGTAAGAATACATTAAGAATAATTATTTCCAAACTTTTAGAAATGTGTTCAATTGCTTATGGTGAAAACTTGAAAACTGACTTTATCATACTGGCAGGAGTGTAAAGCTGGGACATACAAGTTATAACTGCAAATGTCAACCTTCAACCTTCTCAGCTGAAATGACTTCAAAGTAAGTATTCACTTGACCAATGCATAACCTGAAAGCTAAATGAGTTGAGATCATTCTGGCTCTGATGACCTAAAAGGGACATGCAGGTCATGCTTCAGCACTCATTTGCTAGTAAAGCTTCTTAGCCCACATGAAACTGTGGGCACTGAAATCTTCATCTCAAAAAGAATTTTTAAAATTCCCCAAACTGTCTGAGTTTCTATGGCTCATTTACTCTGCTTCCTTGCTCTGTGCAGAGAGAGAAAGATAAGTAGAATTCATGCAGAACTGTGCTATGCTATCAAGGAAAAAGCGTCTCCCTGGGACAGACAGGATACTTTCCTTTATAGTTTTAAAAGCCAACTGCATTATTACACTCAGTAAAGAACCCCTGCCACAGCACAGCCCCCATTAACCCCTCTATTTGGCAGAGCACTTATGCGTAGGGGGAGGAGGGCCTGGAAGGCAGATAGGAGTACGACCTAAGGCAAGTGAGATTATCTGCCTTCTTATATGAGACTGTTCTGGTGTTGGCTTCAAATGTTACTGATGCTTTAAATTATATTGTTTGCTCCCTGACCTCTTAAGGGAAGCTGATGGAAGTAACAGTCTGAGAAATCATTTCATATGATTCTATGAAATGGATGGGTGGCAGCATAGAGAAATCTCAGTTTGTGGGTGCAAGCCTGCAGGAATTCTGGTGTCATATTCTGTGTAACACCAATGTATGGGTGCCTGAGACCACATATTGAAAGCCATTTGCACATCTAACACAACTTTTCTCCTTCCTGGGGAAGCACATATGGTTTTGGTTTTTCACAGGCTCTTCAGGAATCAGTAGTGTAACTCCTCCCAGAAGTTTAACTATATTTGAGCTAAGTTCTGGTTTTGATACAGCATAGTTAGGTAACTTTGGCTCAGCCCGCTGAGGAAATGCTAAGTTGTGAGAAAGAGCTGTGAAATCTATAGATCAGAGATACCCAAATAAGAAAGGTAAGACTGAAGAAAGAAGTAGGACTGTTGAGACAGCAACAGTTAACTGCACAAGGATTAAAGAGGAAAAGCACTGACATGAAAAGGTATAAAATCCTAAGGAAAAACAGGGAGTCATAAGATCGCAACTCAGCAACACTGAGCCCATTCCAAGGAGTAACAGAAGCTGACCCTTCCCATCAGTCTGATGATTGCTTGGACAGCAAAGATACATCTTTAATATTAATGGTTAGTGTAATATCTCATTAGCTCTAACTGCCTATTCTGTGATCTAGCCGTTAAATAATTGCTTTGCAATTTAAGCTGTGCATATCCTGTTCGCAGAGGTACTTTGCTCATGTTAAATGTCTCCTGAACAAAGTGACTCAGAGAGGAAGTGTTACAGTGGTCATACATAAGCCTAAGCTGGGACAGCAAAAAGGGACACAGACCTCACAGTGTCCCCGATTTATCAAAATCTGACATAGCCAAAACCAGCCAATCAAAAAAGTATCATCACATATACTCTGTATGCGTGCCGTACCTAACACTCCTTTACCCAATTGGTCTTCATGCACTTGACCTGAGCAGATGGAAAACGGACATAAAACCAGGATAACTGACAGTTCATCTCTTCTTTGTCCTCAGCTTGCGCTCATGTAAGTGGCAATACAATTTGCAAGGCAAGAGAGAACAAGATACAATACAATGAATCCTCCCACTGGAACCCCGAGCTGCATTCAGAAAAAGTGTCTGCATGCTTAGGACTATTGAAGAATCTGTCAAGGATTTGGAAATTTTATTTGAGCCTTTAAAAGACACTTTGGATCTAGAGGACACTGAAGTAAGAAGGAATTGCATGTACTCAATTATAAGCTACATGAAAAAGAAGGGGGAAAAAAAAAGAAAACAAAAATAAGAACTTTCTGTTTGCAATTTGCATGTCTGTTTCCTTCTGGTAAATTTTTTGAAAAGTAAGAAGCTAACTGCTTTTCTCCAGTCATTTTACTGCTGCATGGATTTTAGGATACCAATTCTTCAGAAAAATCTGATCCACTCATTTTGCCTATAAATAGGAGATGACTTTTACTCTAGCCCCAAGAGTTGATCTTAACCTCTCTCAAAAAGGCTCCATCTTATCACATTTAACAGAATTGCAAACATTAGTTACCTGAGCTATCTAATGAACTAAAGTGCGGAAAGCAAGCACAAAGGAGGTGGAAATGCAGACAGGCCACAAAGGGGAACCCTAATAGCATTCTTTGGACACTTAGGCATGACAGCAGGAAGGCCTAAGATGGAATCTGTGATGCAATCTGTGATGAAAGTTACAGAAAGTGCTGAAGTACTTAATGCCTTTTTTTTGCCTCAGTTTTCAGAGGTAAACCTTGCTTCCAGATTTCCTGGAATACTTTGGGAAACTATCATTCAGTCAGCCTCACTTTACTACCTGGAAAGATCACGGAGCAGGTCTTCATAGAATCCATTTCTAAAAAAATATAAAGGACATAAAGGTAATTAGGAGCAGTCAGCATGGGTTTACCAGAGGGCAATCACGCTTGACCAATCTGACTGCCTTCCATGATGAAATGACTAGCTGAGTGAATGAGGAGAGAGCAGACAATGTAATATATTTTGACACTACTAAGGCTTTTTACTCTCTCCCACACCATCCTCATTTGGAAGCTGAGACTGTACAGGCTGGAAGAAGATGGTTAAGCGGGCTGAAAACTGCCTAGACCCCCAGGCTCAAGGAAGAGGAAACAATAACTTGACTATCAGCTATTGATAAGCTAAATACTCCAGGGTTCAATAATAAGGCTCATGTTCCTTGGTATCTTCATCAATGACCTGGATGATGTTACACAATGCATTCTCATCAACTCTTTGGATGACACTAAACAGTAGAGCTTCAGTCCAGAGGGGCCTTCAGAAACTTGTGGGTCAAGGCAGAATAAACTTTAAGAAGCTCAAAATGAAGAAGTGAAAAGTTCTGTATCTGGGGCAGAGTAACCCCATGCATTAGTATAGGCTGGGAAACAATTGCTGAAAAGGGCCTAGAAGTTGTGATGAACAGCTTGCAGCGTGTTCTTCTCACAAGCAAGACAAACCACATGTTGGGCTACACTAAGAAGATATCAGCAGATCAAGGAAAGTTACTATCTGCCTCTGTGCAGCACCAGTGAGGGCCACACCTGGAACTCTGTGCTCAGTTTCACTCAACCCCAGTTCAACAAGGATCTTGAGAAAACGGAGAGAGTTGAGGGAAGAAGGGCTTCTAATACGGTCAGGAGCTAAGAGTTCACGTTATACAGAAGGGGTTTGAAAGAGCTGGGCTTGTTTGGTTTTTTTTCTGGCAAAGAAGGCCATTTAATAATAAGCTAATTGAAGGAGGGTTAGAAATATGACATAACAAAACATCTCTCAGTAGTATGGTACAGTGTTACAAAGGGCAATGTCTATTCTGGCTTGGGAGCTTTGTCTTGGACATTAGGAGAAAAGCTCTACCTTCTCTACTGGGAGAGTAGCGCAGTGCTGAACAGGCTACGCACAGAAGCTGCAGGATCACCGTCCTTGGAGGTTTTCAGGATTTGGCTAGACAAAGTCTTGCCTGACCTGGCAAGTGCTGGCCATACGCCTACTTTGAGAGAGAAGTCAGACAAGATGTCCTCTGAGATCCCTTCTCACCAACATTTCCATGAAATACTACAATACTCTACAGGTAAATTGAGTGACAAATATCAGTTGTCTGTTATACAAAATGCAAAAAGGAGGGCGGATTGTAAGCAGTGTTACTGTTCTTTTACTTACCTCCAAATGTGTTTTGAAGTTGATTGCTGTCTACCAACTTGCAGATCAGAAGGAAAGCTTGGTAATGACACTGTTGGAACTAACCATTCCTGATCTGAATCTCTCCTTCCGACAGTCAGGATTTCACAGCATGTATATTAGATTTAGCTTTTCTACCCCACCCTCTTTTTTATAATGTCCTCCATGCCTTAATCCTTTCTGACTTTATTCCATCCTTCCAATTCAAATAATGACAGTAGAAGGTTAGCTTTGAAGCACACTGATTTCTAAACTATTTCCTCACCACAGAAGCTTAACCTGAATGTCACAGTGTAACGCTGCAGTTAAGAAAAATCTGTATGTGTGTATGTGTATATATTTGAAACTTGCTTGAAAGCTCTATCAAGTATCCAGAAGAGCACTGAGATTTTCTCCTTTAAAATGGCAGCAGGAAAAAAAAAAAATCTAGAATACTTATTATCCCCAAGTCTGTCAAAGTATTGAACACATGAACTTGATTCTGCAAAGCCTGACCTGTAACTTGCAGAAATCTGCAAGTGAGTCACCCCACAAAGTGACAATATAGTTGTCAGGTCCACTCTCCACAGTATCACTGGTTACAAGCTGAAACCAACTTGCTCTGTCTGAATTTGAAGTGCTTTTGAATATTTTCAATACTGCATTGTTAGTGCCCTTTGCATAATAGTTTGCTATGTTGTGATTTTTTCTCTCGAATTAGATACAATTTACACTGTGATGCCTAATCCACTAGTTCTCAGACTGTTGATATGAATTAAGAGTGATCTATGGAGAGACAACAGGTCACAAGATGCTAGCCTCTCCTTTTTTTTAAACAATAAACATTTTTTTCCTTTTATTATATATCTTCCCTTTAGGAATGCCTCCAGTAATTGAGGGATATTATGAGGCAAAGTCTTCCAGACATGATTCACACTTCGTAATAAAAGTTTTCATACACTAATATCAGGTTACCATTTATTACCATCACATTTATATTTGGCCCTGAACAATAAACTGAAGGGTTACTAGCACTATCCTTTCCTTACGCTAGTACAAATACTCAAGTGCTCAGCTCAAAAGCCCTAATGAAGAAGAACTTAATGGATAAATTGAGAATTTGCCTGCTATAAAAGGAGCAGGACATAAGAGTTTGTTATGAGGGATATGAAATTCCAATATTATACATCCCCTTGTTTCAAAATAAATCCAGCAAGGAAAAAAATTCTAAAATCACAGTTTCTTATGAAATATTAAACAGATCAAACAACTTATATAATTGCAAACCACAGTCACCTCAGTTATTCCATTTAGGTTTCAACCAGTCTGTGTTTAAAAGAGGACCTATTAATCTCATTAAAGCTGATGGATATGTCATTCACATGGGCATGCAGATACTACGCACCCTGAAAACTGAAGTCAGCCTTCAGGATAAATTCTGAGTCAAACTGGAGTCCCATTTGGACTGTGTTTTGCTGACTTTGTTGAGTGGAGATTTTATAACAAGTATGTTGTAGAACAAATATGTATAGCAAGCCAGTTTCAATAAAAACATACAGTGTATTATTTTGTGTTATCCATAAAAACAATCTAAACCTGTTTAAGCATCAGATCTTACTCAAAGTCCCAGAAACTGAGTGGTAAAAACTAAAATAAACCTTGTGAATTGATTAAATAAATAATTTTAAAAAAATATAGGATTGTCTCATTTGATTCAGTTTTCCACTGTTATTTAACTATTTAACTTATAACTTTGTTCAAAACAATTATATAAACTTCCCTTAAATTCACTCTTCTCTAAATTACATTCAAGACAACACTGCAATCTCAGAAACAAGATCAGAAAAGTTCAGTAGAATTTAGCAGCTTAGTTATGGATCTTGACAACTTAGTAAGTGAAAATCCTGAACAGGAGGGTGCCAGAAAACTTCCTCCACTTTCCTTCACACACATGCAAATAAATAAATAAATAAAAAGACATAGTTAAGGGACAATGCAAAATACACTCAAAAGGTCAATCCAAGAGCCATCCTTGGAGTTTACGCTTTAGGTTGTGTGAAGAGCAGAAAGTTCAGCCAAGCCCTCACCAGTCCACAAAGCAGGGAACAGGGAAAGGAAAGCTCCACTGAATTTTCATCCCAGCACACAGGGAGGACATCCAAGCCACTGTTTTTGCCCTTACTTGCCTTGTATCACTCCATTCCCGTCAGCATTCCAGTGTGTCACGGTTTAACCCCAGCCAGCAACTAAGCACCATACAGCCACTTGCTCACTCCCCCCTGGTGGGATGGGGGAGAGAATCGGAAAAGTGAGAAAACTCATGGGTTGAGATAAAGACAGTTTAATAGGTAAAGGAAAAACCACGCGGACAAGCAAAGCAAAACAAGGAATTCATTTTCTTCTTCCCATCGGCAGGCAGGTGTTCAGCCATCTCCAGGAAAGCAGGGCTCCATCACGCATAACGGTTACTTGGGAAGACAAATGCCATCACTCCGAATGTCCCCCCCCTTCCTTCTTCTTCCCTCAGCTTTATACGCTGAGCACAACATCATATCGTATGGAATAGCCCTTTGGTCAGTTGGGGTCACCCAGCTGTGTTCCATCCCAACTTCTTGTGCACCCCCAGCCTGCTCGCTGGTGGGGTGGGGTGAGGAGCAGAAGAGGCCTTGACCCAGTGTAAGCACTGCTCAGGAGTAACTGAAACATCCCTGTATCATCAACACTGTTTCCAGCACAAATCCAAAACAGAGCCCCATACTAGCTACTATAAAGAAAATTAACTCTATCCCAGCTAAAACCAGCACCCACTGACATTTACTTGGAGTGAAGGATGAGAAAGTAGCAGTCAGGAGAATGAGACAGACTGGTCCCTTGTATGCCTATGGTCCCTTTGCCCTTATGGAACATCCTGTGACTCCTGCAGCTGCGGACCTCCTGGTCTAGACAACATATTTCAATTGTTGTCCTTTTTCCACATGATAATATAGGATGGATCCGTACTTGAAAAGAGCTGACCTGCAATTACTACAGCACTGAATAGTTAGATTAATCTCCACAGAACAGGAAAATCTCAGCTTCTTTTTCAGAATATTTCCTCAGAAATATTTTTTTCCTTACCTAGTTATAGCCTGAATATTTGAATCTATGCCAGCTGCAGGTGCCCAGGAGGAGGAGGGGTGCCTGCAGGAGCAGGGGTGGCTGCAAGGGGGACTGCAGGGGCGGCCCCTGTGAGGAGCGGCCGGGGCGGCCCCGCGCCGGCCCCAGCCGGTTCCCGCCGGCTCCAGCGGCCCCAGCGCCGGGCCCAGCGGAGCCCCTCAGCCCCGGGCGGGCGCCTCGGGGAAAGCCTGGGTGAGGACGGGCAAACGCTGCCCGGCAGCCGGGGCTGAGGGCGGCAGGGTGAGAAACGGCCCTGCGAGCCCCGAGGGGGGAGCGGGAGGAGGGGAGGGGGGGCTCCGGGCGCCCCGGCAGAGATTCCCCTGCGGCCCCGGGAGAGGCCCCGCGGGGGCAGGTGTTTCCCTGCGGCCCCTGGGAAGGCCCCGGGCTGGGGCAGGGGAGAGCGTGGGGAGGGAGGAGCGGCAGGGGGGAGCTGCGGTGGGCTGGCCGCAGCCCCCCATTCCCCATCCCCTTGGAGGGGAGGAGGTAGAGGAGTCGGGGGTGGAGGAGTGAAGTTGGGTTTAGGAAGAAGGGGCGAGTGGGGAGAAGGTGTTTCAGTTCTTGTCTTTTTTTCTCACCATCCAACTCTGGTTTTATCTGGCAATAAATTCAATTAATGTTTCCTCAAGTCATGTCTGTTTTGCCTGTGAGTGCCACAGAATGCTACTGCTCTCTTTTCAGCCCAGCTTTAATTTCACTGAAACAATGTTGGAACCACCAACACTAGCAGATAAATACCAGGATCCATGTAAATGTTGAAAGACAAGGCTAAATAGAGAAAAAAGAAAATGCAAAAGGGAAGATTTTATGAAAAGTCCTGTTCCTGGGATTGGATGTTGAGCAGCTGTAATTCTTGTGCCCCAATAATGATTTCTGTTGCCCTGAAATACAGTCTACATCAGTTCTGAGGACACAGAAAACATTTTGTTTGGGTACTGGCTAGCCACTGAAAGCAAGAGAGTTCTTAGTAGGCAGAATGGGGAGCGTTTGAGAATATAGCCAAGGAAAAAAGGATGAGTGGAGGGTGAGCATGTAGTATGAGGCAGTGAGAACTAGGAGTGAATGCAATATGAAGGGAACAAGAGAAAGGTGGGCAAAGTGGTTGGAGGGTTTTTCCCTGAACATTACTAAAGCAGTGTTCCTGTTGTTGTACAGGACTGCTGCATCATACACATTAGTAGTTCAGCTCCACAGGGAACAGATAGTTAAAGGAAACCCATCAGGATATCACAATTCAGACATGACATTTCTGTAACTGAGGGCACGCAAGGGAGCGATACTACTGGTAATATATCTTTCAACTTTCAGTATTGAAGTGGCCATGTTCCCATTTCTATGCAGCTGGTTGGAGAAAGGGGAGGCTGGGAGGACATTCAAACTCATCGCCTGTATTTGTGCCAAGCTGCCTGACAGTATTTTGTGATTACATCCCCCAAAACACATTCATGAATATATACAACATTTTCAGACAAAATGTTTCCAAGTTTTTCAAGCCTGCTACTGAAGAAAACAAAATAATCCTATTAAATGTTTTCTGTCTACCCTTATTGTTGTACAGCAACACAGTTCTCAAACAATGCCATTTTCTCCAAACTTTGTAATGAGCCATTACCAGCTTTTGTGCAGCTACCACTGCTGCTGACTGGCTTTTGTACGAAAGAGTCATTAGCAATTTACTGTTTTGCCCTGCATTTCCCAAGGTAAGAGCCCTTACAATGAAAGGATTCTGAAGCTGGTCACCTAAGCTGTCCCAGGTCATCTCGGAAGCTGGCCTATTTGCAAGAAATGACTACAACATCTGAGAATCCATTACCGGCTTACGGAAACTTTGGGGAGTTAAGAGAGCTGAATTCAGGCCTGGACTAAATCAGAGAAAAAGAAGGCACAGAGCCTGAGGAATTGGTTGCTTTATGTGTTGTTGAGACCTGAAGGTGGAGAATGAGAGTGCACTGTAAATCCAAAGGAACTCCTAAGTACCTCGAGCACTTACTCTCAGTCCTTCACCTTTCACTACTACTCGTCATGCCTTAACTGCTTCTCCATCTTAGTAGACTGCTCCCTTCTTTTTATGTGATTGGACAACTGGTAACATATTTTGAAAGACCCCTTGCCAGCTTGCCTTAAGCTTCAAATTAAAAGCAACCCCAGTTTTTATCTATGGCACTCTATATAGCTCAGCTTTAGTGTTACCATTCATGTTCATGTTACATTATTTGCATTATGAATGACATCTGTCTGGGTGGAATTAGGGCATCTGATAGTAGAGAGACTGTGCAGCAACACAGTAAAATGCTATCTGAGTATAAAATATAACTACAATTGGATTTGTATTCATGATTTTAGAAAGCACATTTCAAGCATCTAGATGTTACAACTCAGTGGGAATGTAGCTTACTTGATTTAGGGAGCTAAGACTCTGACTTGCTACAATTACAGCAGCACAGGCAATTTTGTTCCTTTATTTTTAAGCAAAACAACTGCAGTGCTTGAGGCTTTCAGCAGAGAACTAGGAAATTTGCAGGTAACCAAAAAATGGAGGGCTTGATCTTATCTGGTTGTGGTTTGCAGGAAGGAAGAGAGAACAGAAAAACCTGATGATTCATTAATGACAGCTCACTGCACAGCATCTAAATGTCCTGCCTGTCAGCCAAAATAAGACCCACAAGACAGGAGCAGAAGGTAAACACATCGTTTGTGATTTTTGTTTATCTTTAAATTCCTAGGAGGAGCTGAATTCATACAGTGATGAATGTTTAGACAAGGACACTATTTCCACAATGAACTCTGCAAAGATACAGGGAGTCCTATATCTATATTAACTCTAAATGAACCTGCTCAGGACTAGAAGCAGCTGTAGAAGCACTGAGCGTTGATCAGGCAAATTTACCTTGCTTCTTGAATAACTCAGCTCCTTCATAGCAAATCAGAAATGTAAACTGTAAACATGTGTAGGATAGTATTCTGAGGAGATCATCATCTGATCCACATCTTTTATTTTTAGCTTACCTATTGCTACCCTTCTCTTGCCCTGTTACTCAGAGAGAGGATCTGTAAAACAGACTTATTTCTGTTCAGCATATACTGCAGCACTGAAGTATGAGCAGGAAAATGACAATTTCTAATGTCATTTTCTTAATATAACGCACAAAACCTCTTAGGTTAAAGCAATGTTGCCCAGGGGATGCATCTAATTTTTAACAATTCCATTTAACAGTAGCTAAGCACATGTTAAATGGAACACTTTCACCCATGTCCTTTGCCTTTATTTCTATAGGTAAGATCAAATTAGTCGTTAAGATTCTGAAGTGCTTGGATTGAACATATTTTTATTTTCACGCGATATATCAGGCATCATATTTGGTCTTTAGACCAGAACAATATCCAATTTTACTTGTTTCTAAGCCTTCTGAAGTTTACCTTACCCTAGATATTCCGATGTGTATTTTAGTTTTATGCTGCTTACCAGTGAATTTCTTTAGTTGTGGAAGAGTGGTCAAAGACATCAGTTAACCTTCTTATACAGCCTGATAGAAGGTGGTGAAATATTTTAGTTTTCTTGTTACTGATGATAGGTAAGGTCCTAAGAAATTTGTAGCTAGTGAGAATTCAAATGTAAGTTAAGACAGTCTAAAACAGATTCACTTTGCATTCAGGCAACTAATGTTGCCTAAAATGTTATCTGATTTACTGATGGCATGGCTGATCGCTAAATGTAAGAAAAATTAAATGGAGAATATAATGGGAGACGTATACCCAAGAGAATAACTAATATCCACAACCATTTCAACAAACACATGGTATAGAATGAACCATCATAACTGTGACCAGGGTTAGTCAGAAGATCAAAAACTGAGCTATGAATTCTCCTCTCATTCAGATTCTTCATGATGCACCAGTGGCTCAGGATATTACAATCGCTGTGTTGAGGAGGCATAGATCTTCTGGGTGAATGGGTGTATCTGTGGTTTCAGTTGTTCTCTCATTCATACAGTCACTCAAAAACAAAGTTACCCAGGAGTGAAAATGGTGTAAGCTACATATGGTATTCTGGCTTTTCTTTAGGTTGTTTGGCACTTTTGAAAATTGTTTTGCCATCCATTATTCCAAATTACTTTTAATTTATAGCACAATTTAATCAGGACTGTGAATCTAAAAGTTACTTTTCCAGAATTTGGTGATAGGTTCTTTATTTCTGAGTGGATCTGTTATACAGTATCTTTCACTTATATCAAAGTAAAAAGCTGAAATGGCAATTTCACACTTATTCTGTTTTTTTAAAAAATCACTGAGATTTGTTTAGCTGTTGTATTCTCTTTCTGTAATTATTTCAATACTCCTTAAACACCCGGTATTTAGAATGTTAATTTTTATATTTTTTAGTTACATTTTCCTTCAGAAGAGATAGAAAAAAAGTTTGGAAGAGAAAGACAGCATTAACCACTTCAAGATTTTAGCAAGTCTCATAGTGCAAGTAAAAAGAAAATGGATTCTTTAGAGGTCTGTCTTGTGGGGAATAGAACAATTATGAGTCTTCTTTGAATAAAAGAAGGCACTGCATTTTTGTTAGCTGAATAATAAGGCAATAAAGTCTTGGTATGCATTAATCTGTTGGAATACAATGTTGTTTCTGCTTGGAGGACATTTTGATAAAATATTTATGAGGTCAGGTTGTTCTGGAAGAAAGGGTTTTGATAGTAAGGGATGGAAAATGGAGAAACTAAAGCAGGCTTCCACTGAGAAAGAGAGAGCAAGAAGAAAGAAAGAGATTAAAGAGAAAATGGAAAAAAGGGAATTATACTGTATTCTGGAAAAGAAAAATAAAAGTGGAAATTATGTGCAGAGAGATAAAGACGAGGGAATGAGTTATAAGAAGTGAGTAAAGGATAGGGAAAACCAGCAAGGGATAAGGATATGAAATTCAATTAAGTTAACATAGTACACATTGAAGCAGCAACACTGAAGGAGGTATGAACGAATATATAGAGTGGGGTTTTCCTCACAGTTTTCTGGTCTTTGGCGTGAAGAAGTTCTGGAAGTGCAAGGAAAGGTGATATTGGAAATTATCAGTTTGTCAAAATAAGTTTTTAAAGAAAAAAAAGGATGAAAAAATCAAGACATAAAACATAGTTAATTATAAAGAAAATCAGTCATATCTATGAAAAAAAAAAAAAAAAAAAAAAACAGAGAGATGAGTGAATTGAAAGAAAAGAAGTCACCGGTACTGCTGTATCAAAACCAAAGACAGTGAGAAACCAAGTGCATTGGAAGTCTGTGTAAAACCATCTCCTAAATGTATAGGGGACAGGGTTTCAGAGTAGTGTTTCCATTTTGACAAGTGCCACATTGGCACCTTTTAGTAAAAGGAAAGGCTACAAATGAAATTATATGACTTTTTAAGCTTGGATAACCTGATTTTTTTATTTCCTCAGCAAAAGCTCTCAAAAAATGTTACTGAAAAAAAAATTAGTGATTCAAAAGATGACTCGGTGGGTAATGCAGGAAGAACTTAACTGGCAATCCAGAAGGACCAAGCAATGTTTAACGAAGATGAGGTCAAGTGTACACTCCTGTTGGAGTGCAAGAAAGCCAAAAGAAGACAGACCTAGGAAGTACACAACTAACAATGCTACCTCATAGAAAGTGAACTGATCATATACCAGGTTGAGTAAAGAATAAAAAAATGCATGAGAAAGTGCAGAGTCAATATAAAGCAGTGAGGTGATTGGAGGAGGACAAGGATTAACGTAGTACATTTTACAAGAGGAGAAGGCAGAGTGGAAAGGAAGAGTGTGAAATAAATTCAAGCAAACAGGAACAAGACAAAGGAACTTCTGTAACTGGGCAATGAGAGTGAAAAACTCTTTCTAAACTTCTTTCTAAAGAAGAGCAGCTATTGCCTTGTTTTTATTGAGGCTTTCTTATCATGATTTTCTTGGGTTTTCTTGGGTTTTCTTGCTACAGCCTGGTGACAATTCAAAAGCATGAGACTTGCAGTGAGATATTGGTCCTGCTACAAATTCCACCATACGCTTCCTGTGTGACTTTAAGCAAGTCATTTCACCGTAGAGGCTCCATGTGAAATTCAATTAAATTTTATGAAGTGCTGTAAGATTCTTAGATCAAGGATGAAATAAGAATGCAATATCATTTATTGTATTTTGCTGTTTCACTGAGGCTGTGAAGGGCTGTTTAACAGTATTATTTCTTGCTTGGAAAAGAGCTTGCTCATAGGCTTCATAACACTTAAACAGAAGAAGCAGTAGGCTTAGCCACATGGAAAAATTATCACATTTTAAAGTGTAAACATCAAATAATTAAAGTCAGCACAAATTTTACCAGACACTATAATTATTGGTTGGAAATCACCAGTTATGTTCTTTTCCATAAAAGGAAAAAATAGGTAATCAGCAATACAGGTATTGCAAAGCGGATATTCCTAAAGAACTGAGGACCAAATTTTTGCTCATATTTATATTACTGTGATTTAAACAATACTGAAGACAAAAGTAAAGCCCAGTTTTACCTTAGCATAACTAAGCCAGGATTTACTGTCCTGTAAACCCACTCTTTTTAAATCAGTAGTTAATAACACAAAGTAAAAAAATTCTTTTAAAATGCATGTCTTCCCTGTGCAGCTAGGAAACCATAATATATCATACATGTGTGACCTAAAAGCCGCATTTTTTGTGCTCCTTTGTCCTACCACTGATCTTATAAATATGTATTCATATCTATTCAGCCCTAAGCACTCATGATTAGCATTAGTATTACTGCATATTTAGAACTCATTAAACAAGTGCAAAAATTGGAGACGTTTGTTATAAAGACTACAGCTTAAAAGTTATTTCAGTTGTAAGGCAGAAATATTCAGGGGCTCGGGGTGAAAACCTGCACCTTGTAGGTATTTTTAGAATTGTGTTAATTTGACAGCCATTTTTTCCTGCATCTATAGTTTAATAATGTTTTAAATTCAATAAATAAACATTCTGGTTAGAAATACATCATGATCTATATCCCTTCATGGTTTCAGAATTTCATTCTTCAGTGTATATATTAAACGACTAAGTGATGTTGAAAGACTGCTAGAAGGATACATACCTAGTTGAGGCAATACCGTCAGGTTGACACCAAACACGTAGAAGACAGAGCTAAAAATGAAACAAGCCAAAAATCACTTTCATCCACATTTCTACAAATATACATGTATAGAATAAGTGAAAATGTACTTTAGTGCTAGTTTAACTAACACAAAGGAAAATCCTATTTCTGCCTGTGATGTGTAGGTATCAGAAAAGGCAGAAAATCAAAACATATCTTGTTTTTGCTTTACAGACTTTAAGTTTTGTGAAACATTGTGATTAATATCATTATAAGGATTTTACCTTAGATTATTAACTATGTACTTAGTTAAAATCGAAGGACATCCCTTTATTCCATACAGTCAGGCTTACTTATCAACTTGCTTCTGCTAGTTATGAAGCAAAAGGACAGGCATGAAGTACACCCTGTCCAGGAGAAGAAGAAAAAATCCTGTTGCAGACTTTCACCTGTGGACTAGTCACATGGTTCACTGCAAAATAAATCAACTAATTCATCTGGCTTTTTGCAAATCAATCCAATTCATCAGAACCTTTTTCTTAACTTTAAATAAATGTTAAACCATTTGACAAGTCAACTGTGTCCTCTAGGCTGTTTGCAACTAGTTCGTTATGGCTTTTGGCTAATCATTACTCATGCTGTGATTACTCATTGAAATGTATGCTTCTGTTGCTGTACCTGGATCACTCCGGCTGCTCAGACTAGGAAGTAGAAGAAAGAAATAAATTTCTGAAATTTTAGCAATGTGTTAAAATTTCACCTAATTTCAGATTTGAAAACACTTTTAAAAATACATCCTTAATCATCTTAATATAGAAGCGTATCAAATACTAGAGCTCCATAAATAGCAGAATATAAAGCATATAAAATCATCTGTGTGTAAAGATGATTTGCTATTTCATTTCCCCTTAGCCTATAATACCTTATCAGTAATACAACTATACACATGCTACATAATCTATGTAGCTGTATATCTGTATAATTATTATGTGATTTTGCATAGGGCATTCTTCATCTTCTCAGCTGCTTGCAGCTAATGGGCTGTAGCAGTCTTCTTTAACAAAGTGTTTGGAACTAGCCCTCCTACCAAGTAATTTTCTCTTCCACCCTAATATTAAATAGTGCGTAACAGCTTAGTTACGAGTGCTGCTTATGGGACTGTCACAACTGAACGATGTCCATCATGGAAGTCTTCTATAAACATCTGAAACAGGACACTAGGATTGAAGACTACAAACACTAGAATGCAGCTGGCTTGTAATATAATCTTTCCTTTAAAAATAGTATTGAACATAAATTTTGTGAATGTACGAGGGCAGAGCAACACCCTTGTGTGTACTATTGCAGTTACTACACATTCCTGGTATTTTTAACGTACCTCCGTGCAGATGAAGTTACTAACCATTGTGTCATTGAATCCACACTGACAGACTGAAAGAGAAGATCAGCTAGGGAAGCAGAATTCAGAAACGCTTTTATAAGAAGTTGGAAGTGACACTATTTTATCTTCAGGCTTCTGTATTTATTGAAGTTTGGTTTTCATCTAAATACCTCTGTCATTGTAAATAAAACATCAGTATGATTTCTGACTTTAGTTACTCATAGATAGTTGCATCCTTAAAGGCATTATTAAAAGAATTCAAGGCTTCTTGGTACATATTTACCATAACATACCCTTCAGGAGCTTCTGTTTGTTTTTTAAAGTTTTTTAAGGTATTACCTTGAAAGCAATTTTCCTCTTTTAGTGAAAGAATGTTATTTGGGTGTTATTCCCACTGAAAAATTTTAATTCTTGACACAGTTCACAGAAAGCAAATGTTTAATACACTGTTGAGCTGCATTTTTTTGTTTGGTTGGCAGGAAGTATCTACAAACACAAATCAATACATTAGTCTGAGAAAAAAATCTTTTAAGATCAGTTTACAATCAGTTGGGTTGAAAACCACCCTTGCTTCTCCTGGGCCCTGCGCTGTCTGGGGGCGGCGGGGGCCGTGCCAGAGCTGCCTGGACGCTGCAGAGGCACTGGGTGCCATAAGGGGCTTTGAAGGAGACAGGGGCCTGCCCACACTGGTCATTCTGTGACCCCGGGACTGGATCTAACTTCCTGGTGGGGCCCCTCCTCTGCTGGATTTTGTGGCCTTTCCAGGGATCTCACTCCTTCTTTTGGGTGGGATACTAAACATGGCCTTTTTGGAGCTGAGGTTCCTGCTCGAGGCTTGTGCTGCTCTGTGTATGCCAGCGTGTGTGCAGCACAGGCCGCAGTTCCCTGGCATGCGTGGTGGGGGACACAGGAGAAAGGCTGTGCTGAGCCCAGGCTCACAACTGCTTCCCTTGGCTGCAGGGAGGAGAAGATAGGGTGGAGGATGAGGTCAGCAAAGGTATCCCCACCCTCAGGAGCAGATGGCATGTAGCCTGCAGGGGGCAAGCCTGGTATCGTGAAGGAAAATGGGAAGCAGCAGCTCCCAGGGAGGAGGAGTCATCATCTGGGCCCACAGGGCAAAGGCCCTGGGATGCAGCTGTGGAAGCAGGACCTTGCCAAGGCTGGAAGCCTGGTGCCAGGTGATCTGGGGCTGCTTCCACTATGGATGCCCTCAGGACGCGGAACCCTTGATCCCATCTGCAACCCCCTGAAGTGAAAATACTGTATCCACGTCAAGACACGAGGTGAATGTTCTCCCTCAGGAATAGCAGGGCCTCCAACGTTTTGTTTCCTGCCACCCCAGGAGAGGACAGCAGCTTCTCCTGTGGAGATGAAGCAATGCAGGCCATCATCCCCACCTCCAGCTGTGTCCAGGGGGCAGATAACGTGAGTACCCCCATGCCCTGTGGGGAGGCAGATAACACGAGTACCCCCCTGTCAAGCGCTGCAGCTCCAGCTCTGTCCAAGAAGCTCCTGCTCTGTGGGGGTACTGAGGACCAGGGCAAGAGCTACACTTCCAGGTACGTCCAGGAGGTAGAAGATACGAGCACTTCCATGCCTTGTGAGGAGGCAGAGGCCCATGTGTAGAACTGCAGTCAAGGGCTTCGGCCTGGTTGGTGCCCACACTGCTCAGGGTCAGGCAGCTCCAAAGCAGCCTGACCACCTTCACTCCCCACAGCACTTGGCCTTGATTTCCTCTTGAGCTGGGGAAACTGAGGACATTTAGAAATGGTTTCAAGGACTAGTTGCTCCACCACCTTCCCAGGGATGGTGGTGAGATTGGCCAGTGCGTAGTTCTCTGGATGTTCCTTTTTGGCCTTCTTGAAGACAAAAGTGATTTTTGCTTACTTCCAGACCTCAGGAACTTTCCCAAGTCACTGTGATTTTTCAGACATTATTGAGAGTGGCCTTGCAATGACGTAGTGAGCTCCCTCTGTACTTGTGGTGCACCCCAGCAGATCCCATAACCTTATGCATGTCAAGTTTGTTTAATTGTTCCCTAATGTTCCTCTACAGAGAAAGACAGGAGGACACAAAAATGTGTTAGACGAAAATAGCTTCATTTCACAAAATTTCTAAAGCAGTTTTTGAAATTTTTATTCCTAGAAAAATACAAGTAGTTGAAATTGCCACTTTTCCTTTTAAGATGGGACAAAAATAAGATCTGAGATTGCAATTTTTTTTGTGCAGATTTTCCTGGTACCTGTTATCTCCCACAGAAGTCAGTAGTTGCTGGTGGATATTATGAAATCAGACTGCTTTTGTATATATTTAAATATGTTTTTTATTTCATCGTCTGTTTTTAATAAGGTTGACAAAATGAAATGTCTTTGGTTATTGCAGTAGAAAACCAAATAAGAATGAAATCATAAGAAAATACATTTATTTTACAGGTTTTTGTATCATAATTCTTTTCATTTATCTTACCTACATGGAAGAAAAATCCATGTGATATATTAGATTTTAAAGCAATAATTCTTTCAAGCACACCAGAAAAGACAAGAAGAACAGTAAGCATGTATGTGTTACATTACTCCCAATTTTCATCCATAGCATTACAGCCTATATCTGTTATTAATCACTAGACTATCACCATTCAGGTGCGTCTAAAAGTATAGGACCTTAATGTCTTCAGCAAGCTGTGAACACAAGATTAAAAAGCAGGAACAGACAACTGGCCAATATTAAAGCTAAATAAAATAAGCTAATTTTAAAGGTGGAGACACTACAACATAGCTGGCCACTAGAGCAAGGATGCTTTTCAGGTATGGGAGCTGGAAAAAATGAAGTAAAATCAGTAAGGTATTAACATGATATGTACATCCCGCTTCCAGTTCAACTTGCCCGGTATGCTTGATATTACCAGGTACTTACATCAGACTGACAAATGAAAGTCTTTTTTTTAAGGTGTGTTAGAAAAAACATGGATCTCAAAGAACAGCTGTGTTTCAAAAGATAACCTACTTATCCCAAGCATTTTCTTCCTCAGATATCTAAGTGGGTAAACTTCCAAACGTATGCATTACCAATGAAGATGAAATATTCCAATTTTACATGGCAAAAGTAAGTGTTAGTAACAATAAAGACTGATGCTGTGAAAGTGCAAAATTACTAAAAACCAACATGGAAATAGATTTTAACAACGAATTGTAGATAAAACACACTTTGGCTCTTACAAAACAAATCACAATTCATGTGTGATTCTGTCACTTTCTTTTTACCATGATCTTTTTACAAAAGCGGAAGTTAACAACTCTGAAAACCAGTTTAACAAATCAGTGTATTTCTATGTTAAAATTATTATTAAATAAAATTGATTAATATAACTTATTAAATACTATAGTTCTCATTATGTTTATAGTTTACGGTAATTAGCTCACACTTATCTATATTAACACGCTTTTCTTAAATGAATCTATTGATGACTGGCATAAATTAAATTATACATATATTAATGTATTTTATATATATAACACTAGAATGTAATGTAATTATTATAATGTGTGTGTGTGTATATGCGTACATAAATATATGAATGCAACACTGAGAATATTCAAAATAAGATGTTCTTAGCCTTGGCCTTCTAGGGCAGAAAAAATGAGGCTTGTAATTGAGTGTTGTTATTGTTTTGTTTCTTTCCAACAGTTGACCTTGAAACAGGTTGCAGGTGACTAACGTTCAAGCAGAGCAACTAAACAGTAATTATCTTCTAGAAGGACTAGTGGAAAATAGGATGTGACTGGTTCCAAGTAACGTTTATAACAATTTCCTTGGTTTTTGAGAGAAAAGAATGTGCTTTTTCAAGTATCACTTTTCTCCTAGATAGAAGAATTTTTAAATGGAAGTATCTATGTAGTTGTTTTACAGGAAAATAATTTCCTTGATAACGTTTTAAATAGAAATAAGCAAACCCCAAATGTAGTCCTTACTAATCATACTTTTTGTACTTTCAGTACAATTTTTTATATGCAATCCTACATTATAACAATAAACTCCCCAGAAAGCCCTTCTCACAAGGAAATGTCAAAGAGGAAAGCAGAGAAGGCATTTAATTTAATTAGTGATATCATTATTGAGTTTTGGCTCCTCAGTAATTTGAATCTTCAATATTTTCTGTAACTGAACTAATGTTTTCGTGATATTAAGATATTTTCTCTAATAGGAGGGTTAACTATTTTAATTATAAAATATATATTTAATATTAATGTTTCATTTTCATAGAAGACTATATCAAATAAGTGAAACAGCATAAGCTGGATGCAATAAAAAAAATTTTACTGGTTGGCTTCTTTTTTCTAGTAACTGGGTGTGCAGTTCCTTACTAAGTACACTGCAGACACCATCTTAAGTAGAGGCAGGTGCTTGCAGCTGCCAGCTGTTGAGATGGACCATGGCTACAGTCATTAAGCTGAAAGGACATGCTTGTCCAGCAGGTCTAATGGGTGTCATCAGCTGGGGAGAGTCCATGTTCAAATCGAGTCATTCTGATAATCTCCATCTGAAGATACAGAGTGATTGGTTGGCTAGAAATACACCTTTAAAAGCATCACAGCAGTGATTCTAATGGATTTGTCATAGAAAGTTTTAGAGAGAGGTTAAAATTGGCTGTCATTCCGCAGCATTTGAAAAAGGAATGAAATCCTTTGGTAGGATGATATGGTTTTGTTTAAAAATAACACTGAGCTATTGCCTTTTAAAAACGTCTGCCCGCAGCATTCGACTGGTGTTGTACATATTAAACTTTGTAATACTTAAACTTAAGGAGGGGAAAAATTAGAAGGTGACATAAGATTTTTTTTTTTAATTGTTTCTGTGCTATACGATTTATTTGATCAACATCCACTCAGCAAAATGAAGGTATACCTGTAGAAGGAGTAACTAGGACAACACTAAACTTACCAGACACAACATGTGTGGAAGTTTTTTATGGAAACATAAAAACAGTTAAACTAATAAAAATATTGTAACCCTTGAAATAGAATCAAAATTAATAGCTTTTGTCCAGTTTTGAATAGGTTTTTGTTTTGTTTCCAGCCATACCAAAGAAATCTACTTCAGAAACATATTGCTCTATTATGTTAGATTTAATAAAATCGCTTAAAAATCTGTGCAATATAACAGAAAATAATAATCCTTCTACTGGGGCATTCTGAATTTTCTATGTGACAACTTTCCCAGCTGGGACTCCAGGTGGATGTAAGTATGCTATAGCAGTAATAATGCAGGCTGCATTTACCCACACAAGCTCTGATGTGAAGCACATATTTAAAGCTCAAATTTTTAAAACATAAATTTAAATGCTATGCCGGATTGCTGATTTTAAATACATACATATCTTCTTTTACACACAAGAAGAGCCTCACTAATATCTACAGGGATTATTCACTTGAATTCTCTTAAACCTAAATGTCAAGCATGGGTACAATGGTTCTCTAACAAGGAATTCATCAATAAGAGATGGCTTTCTACAAAAGCCAAACCAAATGAAAACTCTATCCTGCTATTGATTAGTTTGAATTATCAGTTTCTACCCCATATTCCACAAAATTTAATTTAGAGAAAAACTCTATCTTGTTTTTCTTGCAACATTCATGACAGTTAACCTTCTAACTTACTGCCACTTTCATTAAGGATAAGTATGATTTTCTTAACTAATAGATGACTTAGTCTAAAACTATAGGAAAAAAAAATTGAATAGGGTATATATTTCTTAATGAAGTTAGAGTAATTTTATTTTCCAAGCAGTTATGTAAAAGCTAAAATAAATCATTCCTTCTAACACAAAAAGTTATCACAAATCACATCCTCTGATTACAAGAAAAAAATGAAGTAAAATAGGCCATAATTTGTTTTAATATTTTGTCCCAGCAAGATGAAATGAGCTTTCTTATGAAATCAGAAGGATCCCTAATAGAGATATAATATATTAGCACAAGAAAAAAAAATCCTAAAATATAAAGTAGTCGTTTAAGTACTAGATTGTGGCATAAGAATATGTCAGAACTGAACCACTATGTAGTCTTGTATTAAGTATTCATTCTAATCTGATGATAATTGTTGTAAATGTTGGTTCTCTGCAGAGATCACTGAAATATAGAAACTGTGGTAATAGATTCCATTATGATATTAATGCATCTCTTCTTAAACACAAGTATTTATCTCAATCTTGCTTTAAAGTAGTTATTACTACTTAGTAATGATTTATGTGAACTCAAAATTATCATATTGCAGAAGATTAATAGACTTACAAGGTGCAATATTTACTTCATTAAATCCTTAGTGAAATACTTAAAACACTTTGCTAGTGCTCAAATATTTTGAACATATTTTATTTCATCCAAAGATGAGAAACTGAGTCAAAAGTTACTAACTTAACACTCTTCCTAAACTTTTCATTCTAGTGTTCTACAATTCAGTTTCATTTAAAATATTACTACTAAAAGCCAAGTCAGCTTTACTCCTCCCTTGCTATTTTCTTTTGCTGTTGTTGTTTCAGTAGGTTAGTTACACAACCCCTCACAGCTTAAGGTTAGATAGAACAATTAACAGAAGTTGTATAAGGAAAGGTAAATCAATAGAAATGAAAGTTGTAAGAAAATATCTAGAAGATAAAGCAGATAAAGCTGAGTCAAAAATGTTTTTTAAGTTCTTCAGAAATTAATTTCTCAAAATGAGGAGCTAATCTCTGTCTTATTCATATTTCACTTGTCCATCCAAATGAAAATAATGCTAACATCTGGGGAGTTCTGCTAGTCCACTGGACAGAAACTTTGTTGCTGAACTGCACTGCTCACTGTTAAGTTAAAAATAGACACCGTGTTTAAGACTTTCCGTGATGTATTCTGTACTTGCAAGGCATCATTGGTCACATACTTCTTGTTTCTTCTACCTATATTATGATCTTACAGCCATGTTCTGTGTCCTCATACCTTGTTGCCTGAGCTGGGACTGATACAGCCAATTCTGTTTCTGTTCCCAAGTGTACTTGCATTTGTAGAATAAAAGAAATGAGGATTCCATGAGGACTCTCTCAGTATTTCACAGAAGGGTCTTTTTTTCAGAAACAAGTCTAAGAAACACTGTATTTCAGACAAACTCTTACTTGTTTCCAGTTAGTAGATCTGTACACAATTTTATATGCAAATATGAACCAAATGAACAAATATGACAAAGATGAACAAATATGACAAATATGAGCAATATGAACCTTACATATGAGGGGACACTTCAAATGACAAGTCAATTTTCAGTGACAAGACTGCTTCTGAGAAAAGATTTTGACCTTCTAAGTTACTAATGGTTTTGAATACACCAAACCAAAGGCATGTTCCCTCTGAATATCAGATCCTATTAAGGTTTCTTGAAGACAGTCTCTTCAAGACATTTGTCATTTTCCAAAATTCTGATTTTTCAGTTTACTTGTCATTTAGTGACACTGGGGTAGAAAATAGCAATGAGAATAGGAGAAAATTCTCAGGTAGCAGAAACAGAGAGCATATCTGTAGTGATACAGCGCAGTGCAGGCAATCCCATCTTTGTTTACAATTATAGCAACATACCTGCCTACGTGACACACTAAATGGTTTTATTTCAAAACTTAAACTAGTATCTGTGCTTGGAGCTGCCCAGACACAGCACATAATCTAGGTGTAGATTTACTAGGAAGGTTAGGTGTGGCTTTTGTTTCCAAGACTTCAGAGCTATGAGCTAGATATAAGAAAAATAAAGCTATGTTGCTGTGCAGGGACTGAAATTTATGTTACTCTCCTACTAAAATTCATCCTGCAAGTCCACCCCCTCATTTGACTCAAAACAGGGACGCAACCCAATTGTCACTTGCGTCACAGCTGAAGTCTCCTGCGATGCAGCTGTACCAGCCTGCTACAAGCTCGTGCAAGAATCTCTGACACAGAAGTACAGTGTCAAAAAGACATGCCCTGAATTTCAATTTCCAGGTTATTTTGGAACATATGAAACTTCAAAAAAAGATTTTAAGCACACTGCAGAAGATAAAAGCCGAAAGAACTGCAAATTGCAGTCTCACTATGAAATCTGCAGTTATCTATCATACAAGTAAATCTACAATTATATATTGGTATAAAGTTCTATTTACTGTTATACTTAACTGTCCTAATTAAAATGACAGCTCTGTTGGTATTTGATTCACATTAAAATTCATAGTGAGAGAATAAAGCATACCCAATAAAAGTTAGTGAACACCAAACAGAAAAGTGCACACCCATGTTAGTTAAACTGCAGTCAAGATCAAACTGGATTACAAAATTTTGCTATGCAATCTGCCAGTCAGGCTAAGTCACTGAAAGAGGTGTGTGATTGAAGACATGCAGTGACCATCAGAATCCTTCTGGAACCTCTGTATCGAATACACTGACTTTTTTTTTCTTTCTTTCTATGCCTACTTTTGAGTCTCGTGACTGCTATGCTATTTTCTTTTCTCTTCCATTGGCTGCACTGGGTACTTGCCAAGTTCAGGCACAGAAATAAGATCAGGCTTCTACTGCTCTTCCATAAGGTACATATCTGCAATACCTTCCTCAGATATCCCTTGTTTCCCATGTGATGATGGCTTAGGTCTCCATAGTTTGCTGGTTCAGCAGATGCAGTTCTACAGTGAGAAGTCACACATTATCCCAGGGGTTTTTAATCAGCTGTCTGGATGCTGGTAAATTTCTAATTCTGTGTGCCTGGCAGCCAGATTATACTGGGAGAAGAGGAAAAAAAAAAAAAAAGAATAGACATGGAATACAATGAGAAAGAACAGCTGAGAGAAAATTGTTTATGAGCCTGTGACAGCCTTTGGCTTCTTTAGTTTACAGAATGGCATATGACAGGCAGTCCTAAGAACATTTGTGTGATCAACAGAGACATATACACAAAAGTTGAAATCTTAAGCTTATACAATAAAACTTGGTCTAGCAAGTGGCATAGTGTGTTTCCAGTACAATAGTTTAAGTAGAGGATGTGAAACCATCAACATAGAAGCATTGGTCAAGATTATTGTTCTGGGTCTGGCTGGGATGGAGTTAGTTTTCTTCACAGCAGCCCATATGTTGTCGTGCTTTAGACTGGTGACCAAAACAGTGTTGATAACACACCGATGTTTTAGCTATTGCTGAGCAGGGTTTACACAGTGTCAAGGCCGCCTCTGTTTCTCACTCTGTCCCCGCAGCAAATAGGCTGGGGCTGGGCAAGATTTAGGGAGGGGACACAGCTGGGACAGTTGACCCAAACTGCCGAAAGGGATATTCCCTACCATACAACATGATGCCCAGCAATAAAAGGCGGGGGTGGGGGGAAGTTTTTCCAAAGTAGCCATTGCTCAAGGATAGGCTGGTCCTTGGTCTTCTGGAGGTGAGTGATTGCTTTTGCATCACTTGTTTCTTTTTGTTCTCTTCCCTTCACTTATTGAACTGTCTTTATCTTGACCTGAAAGTTTCTTTTCTCGCTTTTGTGAGAAAAACCCTACTGATTCTCTCCCCCATCTCACTGAGGGGAAGTGAGCAAGTGACTGGGTGGGGGCTTACCTGCCAGCCAGGGTCAACCCACCACAATTATTCAAATGATCTCTACCAAGGCTGAGGAATCCCAACCCTGCCAATGTTTGATGACTTTTCATAACCTAGTCAATAAAGCTTTCTCTGCCTCTGTTTCCTACCCGCAGAGGTTTCATTCCTAATAGGCAGACATCAAGACCATCTTCAAAGAGTACAAGAGGGAGGGTCCAGGGAACTGTAGGCTTCTAGTCAGCCTCACCTCAGCATTGCACCCCTGCAATAAAGAAAACTAAGTACATACTGGACTGTCCTAGCAGCAAGTCAAAGAAAATGACCCTTTTCTCTCTCTTAAATAATTTCCTTATGAGACCACAGGTGGAATACTATGTCTCATTTTGGGCTTCCGTCTACAAGAGACACATTGACGTATTGGTGCAAGATCAGCAAAAGGTGACTAACATGGTCAGTGCTTAAGCACATGACATGGGAGGAGAGGGTGAGAGAACTGGATTTGTCCAGACTCAAGAAGAGAAGATTATGGGAGCATCTCTTGTTATCTACAACTACTGAAACCGAAGACAGAGCCAGAGGTGCACCTCCAAGAACTGCTGAAATTCTCTAACTATTAATTTTAATGTGAATTAAATACCAGCAGAGCTGTGATTTTAATTAGGACAGCTGTTAACTATAATAACTATAATAAATATAATAGTGAGTAAAACCTTATACCAATATAGAATTCTGGATTTACTTGTGTGATAAAGAACTGCAGATTTAGTGGGGTGACTGCAGTTTGCTGTTCTTTCAGCTTGCCCCTCTGTGACAGAGCAAAAGGCAACAGACACTAGTTACAATAAGGAAAATTCTATCTAGATATTAGAAAAAAATATAGATAGTAAGGGTGGTCAAACACTGAAATAGCTGCCCAGAAAGACTGTGAAAGATCCAAACTTGATTAGACAATACTCCAAGCAACTTCATTGATGGTGGCTTCACTGTAAGTTGGGGATTGGACCACATGCCTTCCAGAAGTCCCAATCGAAATTATTCTAGAATTCTAATAACATACATTAATCTCCAAGTGGTGTAGTGCATTGCAAAAGTAAAATTAAATGTTGTATTGAAAGTAGGTAGGAATTTCTGAATGTGAGTTACAGGTCAGTGGAAGAAGAATTCTAAGAATAGTTGGAAACAAATCTCAGAAGCACCTACACATATTGAAAAAGGACTGGATTACTTTCTTGAAGACATTAATTAAGGGCTTTAACTAGGATGTCATTTAGTTTCACCTGAACAATTTACTATAATTTTGTCCAGAGAAGCTTCACAAATGAACACCTAGCTGTATACACTTACACTATATGATGATTCTTAATATAGGCTCCATATAATTTTTTGGGGCTGAAAGAAACAGGCCCTAAATAATTTGTCTTAGTTCAGCAAATTAAGAGTATGCAAAGACTATTTGTAGATGTGAAAAGACAAAATAGGAATATTTATTAGCAAAAGTGCCAGAGAAATAAATACCTTTTTCTTCATTACTTTCTGTTCACAGTATTTCTTGCAAACTTGAAAGAACTATCATCCCTTTTGACTGTTTTGTATGTAATTCTTCATCCTAACCTTCTGTCCTCTCCCTTCCAAACAACAAAATTAAGTCATTGCATGTTACTGTATTCACTGCTTGCATCTTGAAGAATTCTAAAAATCTCAACTATTCCTGCTTCAGAAACATTTTCTGTTTGGAGCAGTTCTTCCCTTTGCCTTCTCTGTTAATTTTTTTTACCAGGGGAGTATTGAAAAACCACTAGAAATGGCTTTGTCTGCATGTTTGAGGAACGCTGGATTTACAGTTTCCTCTATCCCTGTAGTCACTAAGATGTCTTCTGTTTTCATTGTCATTTTTTGGCCTGGTAAACATGTTATGGGGAGAAATGGGGCGAGGGAGAGGAAGCACAGTAAGTAAAAAAGTGTCCATGAAATTATTTGATTTCTTTGTTCATCAAATAATGTTACAGTCATTTCTGAAAGGCATCTAAGTTTATAGGTTTACCTTTGCAAAACAGTGTCTAATCATCCTGTCTTTTCCTTTAGCTTCCAAATAAACTGGAAAATAATTTAACTAGCTATGTATATTGACTAAGGCCAGAGGGTATTTCAGATGGGGCCCACAGAATTGGATACATCTGACAATGTACATTCTTCCCCATCACGAAACACAAAACATCCAAAATGACAAATGAGTACTTTAAGAAGGTATGTCTCACAGCAGGGAACACCTGTTGGTATGTTTTTTTTCTTTTAAATGCATATAAAAAATGAAAACATGTATCCTACAGTAGATACTCAGTCGCTCAGATTAAATATATCTTAGTCGAGTTGAAAATTCTTTATGTGAAGCACTAGACCCACTAGAAATACCTCACTTTAGAATTGTAAATAAATAGTTATATGAAGCCAATACAGACATAATTTTATACTCAAAATATTGTTATGGAATGGAGCTGAGAATTTATAGCTAGTCTAATTAATCTTAACAATCTCATCAAAAGCTAACAAAGTTTTTATTAATCCAATTGCAATAGTAGTAACACAGCCCACATTGCTAATGAGAAACCTCAGTAGCAACAATAGCCTTAAAATTATTACACAGAAAACCCTACCACCAGCTACCTGTTCTGTGGTGTTATGTTCACCCTTCCATTATCCCTCAGGGTCCTATGGTTGGCAGCTCCAGTGTTCTTCAGTGAACCATCAGTGTCTCAAGTACTTCACCCAGGGGCGTTCTCTGCCTGTGATGGGGACCCTTTCCTCTTCAGTCTTGAGCCTGCTTAGGTTCATTTTTGTATCTTTCCTCAGCATGGCCCACACCATCAACGATATCACACAGCCCCAGTGCACCCCAGGGAGGTGAGATTCACTCACCCCCGGGCAGCCAGTACCACCCAGACCAGGCCAGCGCCGCACCCCAGAACCTGTGCCCCACAGAGCCCTGCAGCTTCTGCTTGAAGTGGTAGAAATTGTATTCACTGTGCTACAGTAATATTGAACAACAAGGAAAAATTAAAAAACCTTCTGTTTTGAACAATAAGAATTTTGCAAAATCAGCTATTTACTGGTATCTGTAGGTAGACCCTCATGCAAATACCTTTAATAATACACTACATCATATTCATGAGTGTTTTCATATACAATTTCATGATACCTCTTATTTATAGGTCTGTAGAATGCCATAAGTGCTACAGAAACTAAATTCTACAGAATCTTAAAGGCAGGTTTATCAATTGTTTTTGGTTTTATCCAAACCCCTTTAAAAATCCACATGATTTTTGCAAAAGAGAAGGTTTTCTGTATCTAAGCATTCTGGAGTTAGTGGTAACAGGATTATTGTTTTGAATTATATCAAACCTGCACAGTCTGTATCTTCTTATGTGGGCAAGATCTGAATTCAATTTTATATCAGCCAGGAAAACTAGTTACTTAATCAGGGCAGTATATTTTTATGTTCCCCGACATAGTTGAGGTGCCTTCAATTAGAACGCATAAATCTGATTTATCGATGCCTGACGCTCTGAGGTTTAGATCTGTAGTGGTATTTCACCTCACTAAGTTTTGAATTATTCTGGACATCAAGAAGTTCATTTTCTGAAACTTAACTGAAACTCAGAACCTGCCAACATGAAAAAATTCTTCTACCTCAACTATTATCTGTACGAAGAAGTTAATGCATAGTAGGCTAGTATGTGAACTTATACTACGCCGACTTCTTCGTACAAAACAGAGAAAGGAACTTTGGAATTATTGTGTGCTTTGCATTGTCTGAAAAATATCGATACTGAAGAGAAGTAAACATGGTCTAAATTAATAATTTAAGTTGGTTTGGAAGAAGTGGCCTGGCAGACAAGCACAAGAAGTATGAATTTAAATTTAGTTGAAACATTACCAGTGTCAGTTTGCACACTTCTATTTTCACTACTATCACATGTAACTAGTCAGTTTAAGCTATAAGGACACTTTGTGAGAATTAGCCATACCAATAATATTTGCTCTATCACAGATAATGAACTTGTTTGATAACCTTACTAAGGGAAGCTTCTGCTTCACCTTCCTTGTTTACAAATACAAAAATACAAAACCTTCTCAAGACTCAGGCTGCCCAAATTAATGATGAAGTTTCTTCTAATATTATTTATGGACAACCATTCTTCTAGTGTGCATGTTCTTCAGGCTGGTTTGTGAGCTGTGTAGGGTAGAGTAGAGCAGGGTAGAGCTAATAATTTTCATAGGATTGTGAGTGTTTTTAATGATGGTTGTTCTCAGTTTGCTGTCTACACAGAAAGAAAAGTATTATGATATTAACCAGTCCAAATGTAGTGATAGTACTATTTCATATGGGTTTTCAAGTGCAATAACAATGTAAGGAGGATAGTCCCGGGACAGAGCAGAAGTTGCTTCAGCCCAGCACTTAAGAGTTTACAGAACCCTGTAGGAATTTCCTTATCATCTTACAGAAAAAGCAAGAGTTTCTTAGTGGTCTCCCAGTTTTCAACAATTTGTAGTTCAGGGATGTACTTAGCAAGAGATGGCATGTTTATATATCAAACCCCCAAGAGATTTCTTTTCCATGAGCTCTCCTAGTCTCCCTTACAATCAGGTACTTTTTAGCATCTAGAATGGGAATCCCTTACCCCAACTACTTTTTGTATGCTAAAACATCTCCTAGAACATAAATGATTAATAAGGACCTCTACAGCTTCCATCAAGAGGTCTTAAGACCTCATGCAATTTGGACAGTACAATAAAACTGCACAAAGTCTAGTTTGGCAAGGACAGAAAAAAATAAAGATGTTTTATATGATGGCATTAGACTGAAACATTGGACATCCTGTTTCCAAATTTAGCTGCAGACTTCTAGCTATTGTTGGACTAAACATTTATTCCCTGATTGCCTCCATTCTCTCTCCATAAAAAGACTATTCATCTTGTGTACTTTGTCTGCAAACAGTTTAGGCAGGTATTTACTTTTAACTATCTGCTTGTGTACTATCTTCTACAGTGTCTAGAGGTACAGAATTGTATTGTAAAGCTTCTGTGACACCATGCAAAACCAACAGCCTAGAAACATATTTCTTGTGAAGAAGCAGAGGAGAGAGGAAGATTTAGAATCAATGTAACATTACCCTTCTATTACTATCATGAGACTTACCAACTCCTGCTTTTCATAAGAGTAATTTAGCTTTCCTTAAACAGAATCACAGGGAATGGCGAAATACAGTAGGGAGCACTCATTTCTTAACTCAGCAGAAATGAAATTTTACTTGCATAGGACACAGAATTCTATTGTGATAAATTGCCGTGCTTTTACTAAGCCATTATGTGCTTTTATGACAGTGGTTTGTGCATAGTAAAAACTGTTGAAAAACAAAACAAAAGAAGCACAGCCCACAAATTCTGTATACTTTGAAGAAAAACACATTTTCATGGATGGGAATCTTTTCCTAAATATAAAGTATCTCAAAATTATTTTCCAATAAAGTTCAAAAGAAAGAAACCAATGAGACAAAAATTATAAACATTCTGACATCATTAGCATGAAGGCAATAATATAAAATATTCTATTAAAAAAAAATTTATGCCATGCAATTAATGAAAAAAAAAAAACTTTAACTACAGCTAGTATACATAAGACTGATCTGGGCAGTACACAAAGAAATTCTTAAAAAAAGCTGTTGAATGAGTCTCAAATACTAGACTTCTATAGTCATGACTATAAAACACTATCCCTGACTGTACAATTAACTTAGAACTTCTAAGTATCATGCAATGAAGTCATGATATGAATTTAAAAATCAAACTTTTTTTAATTTCAGTTAAAGATGATTTTCTTAAGGGCACATGGTTCTGTCTGTATTAGGGATAGTGAGAATATATTAAACCATATCTGTGGATTCATCTATATCTGTGGATGTGACAGAAAATATCAGTTTGCTGTTCCCAAAGCTTAATGGAAGAACTCATGAATGATTTTTTGTGTGTTTTGGAGGTTCTTGCTACATAGCTCCTACAGAAGATTTGAAATAAACATAAAAAGAAAAATATAAAATACACATGATAAAATCACTTATGTACATAAATTTCTATCTTGATTAAAAATATTGAACAATAAATAAAATGTTAAATAATACTCTCTATTGATAATTAAGCAGGTGAACCACATCAACTTAAAGAATGAAGTACCCCAGGGAAATCTTTTAGTAGCTGGTAAATATGATTTTTTTCTATTACTGATAGAAGACCCCAGGCTCTGCACTGCCCTGTAACTATTAATATAGATATTAAAAACTACAGAGGGTTGAAAAAACTAAAAATGATGAAAGTTTTCCCAAAATATTGATGGGTTTTGTCTCACTTTCCATTGCTACTTTTTCCTACAGAATTATAATACTTTTCAGCACGACTCCTAAAGAAACTGTCTATCTATCTGACTGTGCCCTGCTACTCTGTTGTTATTCACTGGCCAATATCAAATCAACTTAAAAACAAACAAAAAGTTTCATAAATATTTTTTCTGTTAAAAGTCTTCTTTAGTCAAGAAATTGCCTTGTGTGATTACTTAGTTCTGTTGTGCTCATACAGGTTTACCTTGACCGTCAGATTGGCAGTCATTTTTAACATTTCATCAAAATGTTTAAATCATGTCTAACTGGTATTGTTTTGTAAATGACTTCACTGAGGCTCCTGATGTTAATATCAATATATTTTAAAATGCCGTTTATTACTATAGATAAAGCTAAAAGATCAACGATACAGAGGAAAACCAAACACGAGAATGATTATTGCTTGTTTTAGGTGTCAAGACAAAGTCCTTCTGGAAATCTTAGGTATTATATTTTGGTCGTGCTATATATTTTGGTTATGCTAGATTATACAATGTGAAGCAAGGAAAAATAAACCCTATCAATTTTAAGCAGATAGGTGCTTGCTAATTCCACAAAATATATATATGTACTCTGTTGACTGGCACAGGAAATACTTCCAAAACCAGAGGATCATTAGTCAGGTGTATAATTAGTGCTAGTGTATAATCTCCTAATAATTTCTAGTAACATTTTATGTTAAATGGACACATTTTACTTCCTGAAATTAGATATTGGTGTGATATTTTAGTACAGATTTACAGCATGGAAGTGATTGATAAACTGAAACACATGACAAGATAAAATTATTTTTTTATAGTAGTAGTAGTTAGAAATGTAAGTCTCCATTCGGGAATATCTCACTATTTTTCTGTATTCAAGCCCCATTTGTTTCACTGACAAAGTAGGAAAAAAACCCCACACCTGCTGAGTTGTTGAGTAAACTCAGAGGCTGGGTGAATCAGTCGCTGAGGCAAGCAGCTCCAGAGCCAGCACAATCCACAGCAGAGTGCTCTAGCACGTTGCGCGGGGGGGTCTTCCAAACGCAGGGAAACCTCAGGGGGAGCGGAGAGACCCGCCAGGAGCCCACAGCTCGACAGTGCCTGACGAGACCTGGGCAGGGCCAGGAGCAAGGGCTGTCAAACCTCCCCACAAGTATAAAAGAAGCCCTTAGGGAGCACTAGTGACCAAGATTGCCGTGAACAGGGTGGGCAAACAGGGCGTGGCACATCAGTAAGGGCGTGGTGCGGCAGTCCGCAGGGCAGTTCACACAGCAGGGTGTGCAGGAAGGGCGCTGAAGCTCTGCCAGCTCGACCAGGGAGCAGTGGTATCCACCCGGCTGAAAGCCATGGCCTCTCTAAGCCCTGCACCTGCCACGACTGACGCAGCTTCCCAGGCAGAGCTCCAGTGGGAACACGCTGCACCCAGGTGTCAGGCTGCAGGGTGTGCCCTGCTCTTATGCCAGTACCAGACAGCAGCAGTGAGCACACCTGTGGGAGGTGCGCCCAGGTAGAGGAGCTCCTCTGCTTAGTGACAGAGCTCTGGGAGGAGGTGAGTAGGTTGTGGAGTATCAGGGAGTGTGTGTGAGAGAGAGGATAAAGATGTGAAGAGAAGGCTTCCTACCCTGGTACGGCCCTCAGATTACTACCCATTATTGATTTTTCAGGTAGGCAGTGAGGAAGTTGCTCCTAGAAGACCAAGGGCAACCAAGAGAGACTTCAGGGCTTTGGGATGACTGGTTAAGGGATCAGGAGCACATGTAGTGTTCTCTTCTATCCTTCCAATCGCAGGGAATGATGAGGGAAGAAACAGGGAGAGCCAGCAGATCAATACCTGGCTCTGAGACTGGTGTCACCGGCAGAATTTTGGGCTTTTTGATCAGGGGGCAGTTCACACGGCACCAGGCCTGCTGGCAACGGACGGGGTACACCTGTCTGAAAGGGAGAAAATCATCTTTGCACAGGAGTTAGCAGGGCTCACTGAAAGAGCTTTAAACTAGATTTGAAGGGGGAAAGAGGTGAAAACAGGCTGACAAGAGATAAGCCTGGGGGCAGCACACCAATATTTGAGGAGCGGCATGCTAGTGAGGTCCTTCAGTCTGCCATCTCAGTGGAGGCAGGGGATGGAGATCCATGCAGCAGCAAAGATGCAAGGGTTATGGATGTGTTAGGAACCACGGAAGCGCCTGAGAACGGTCATGTAGGAATTAGTGCCTCTCCCCCGAAAAAGGTGGCAGGAGCAATAGCCCAACTGAAGCGCATCTACGCCAATGCATGCAGCATGGGCAACAAACAGGAGGAGATGGAAGCCATTGTGCAGCAGGAAAACTATGATATAGTTGCCCTCATGGAAGCACGGTGGGATGACTCACACAACTGGAGTGCTGCAATGGACGGCTATAAACTCTTCAGAAGGGATAGGCAAGGAAGGAGAGGAGGTGGGGTAGCCCTGTGTGTTGGGGAGTGTTTTGATTGTCTAGAGCTTGACGATGGTGATGACAAGGTTGAGTGTTCATGGGTCAGAAACAGGGGGAAGGCCAACAAGGAAGATACCATGGTAGGAGTCTGTTATAGACCACCCAACCAGGATGAAGAGGCAGACGAAGTTCCCTAAAAGCAGCTGGGAGAAGTCTCACAATCTCTAGTCCTTGTTCTCCTGGGGGACTTCAACTTACCAGATGCCTGCTGGAAATACAATACAGCAGAGAGGAAACAGTCTCGGAGGTTCCTGGAGTGTGTGGAAGCGAACTCCCTGACACAGCTGGTGAGGGAGCCAACTAGGGAAGGCGTCCCGCTGGACCTGTTGTTTGCGAACAGAGAAGGACTTGTGGGTGATTTGACGGTTCGAGGCCATCTTGAGCATAGTGATCATGAAATGATAAGAGTTTTTGACTCTTGCAGAAGTAAGGAAGGGGGTCAGCAGAACTGCTGTCTTGGAGTTTTGGAGGGCAGACTTTGGCCTGTTTAGGAGGCTGGTTGAGAGAGTCCCTTGGGAGGCAGCCCTGAAGGGCAAAGGAGTCCAGGAAGGCTGGACATTCTTCAAGAAGGAAATCTTACAAGCACAGGAGCAGGCTGTCCCCACGTGCCAAAAAACAAACTGGTGGGGAAGAAGACCGGCGTGGCTGAACAGAGAGCTTTGGCTGGAACTCAGGAATAAAGGGAGAGTTTACGACCTTTGGAAGAAGGGGCAGGCTACTCAGGAGGACTCCAAGGATGTCATGAGGTTATGCAGGGAGAAAATTAAAAGGGCCAAAGCCCAACTAGAACTTAATCTAGCTACTGCCGTGAAAGACAATAAAAAATGTTTCTACAAATACATTAGCAACAAAAGGAGGGCTAAGGAGAATCTCCATCCTTTATTGGATGTAGGGGGAAACATAGTGACAGAAGACAAGGAAAAGGCTGAGGTACTTAATACCTTCTTTGCCTCAGTCTTTAATAGTCAGACCAGTTGTTCTTGGGGTACCCAACCCCCTGAGCTGGAAAACAGGGATCTGGAGCAGAATGACCCCCATAATCCAAGGTGAAATGGTCAGTGAGCTGCTACACCACTTAGACAGGCACAAGTCTATGGGGCCAGGTGGGATCCCCCCAAGCGTAATGAGGAAGCTGGCAGAGGTGCTCACCAAACCACTTTCCACCATCTATCAGCAGTCCCAGCTAACCGGGGAGGTCCCAGCTGACTGGAAGTTAGCAAATGTGACACTCATCTACAAGAAGGGCTGGAAGGAGGATCTGGGGAACTACAGGCCTGGCAGCCTGACCTCGGTGCCAGGGAAGGCTACGGAGCAGCTCACCTTGAGTGCCATCACACGGCACATCTGGGACAACCAGGGGATCGGGCCCAGCCAGCATGGGTTTATGAAAGGCAGGTCCTGCTTGACTAACCTGATCTCCTTCTATGACAAGGTGGCCTGCTTAGTGGATGAGGGAAAGGCTGTGCACGTTGTCTACCTAGACTTTAGTAAGGCCTCTGACACCATTTCCTACAGGGTTCTGGAGAAAATGGCTGCCCACGGCTTGGATGGGTTTAATCTTTGCTGAGTTAAACAGTGGCTGGATGGCCAGGCCCCAAGTGTTGTGGTGAATGGAGTTAAATCCAGCTGGCGGCCGGTCACAAGTGGTGTTCCCCAGGGCTCAGTATTGGGGCCAGTTCTGTTGAATATCTTTATAAATGAACTGGATGAGGGGATTGAGTGCACCCTCAGTAAGTCTGCAGACGACACCAGGTTGGGTGGGAGTGTTGATCTGCTGGAGGGTAGGAAGGCCCTACAGAGGGATCTGGACAGGCTGGATCCACGGGCTGAGGCCAACTGTATGAGGTTCAACAAGGCTAAGTGCTGCGTCCTGCACTTGGGTCACAACAACCCCATGCAATGCTACAGGCTTGGGGAAGAGTGGCTGGAGAGCTGCCCAGCGGAAAAGGACCTGGGCATGCTGGTCAACAGCCTGCTGAATATGAGCTAGTAATGTGCTCAGGTGGCCAAGGCGGCCAGTAGCATCCTGGCTTGTGTCAGAAATAGCGTGGCCAGCAGGACAAGGGAAGTGATCGCCCCCCTGTACCTGGCACTGGTGAGGCCGCACCTCAAGTACTGTGTTCAGTTTTGGGCCCCTCACTACAAGAAGGACATTGAGGTGCTGGAGCGTGTCCAAAGAGGGGCAACAAAGCTGGTGAAGGGTCTAGAGCACAAGTCTTATGAGGAGCAGCTAAGGGAGCTGGGGTTATTTAGCCTGGAGAAGAGGAGGCTGAGGGGCGACCTTATTGCTCTCTACAACTACCTGAAAGGAGGTTGTAGCGAGGTGGGGGTCGGTCTCTTCTCCCAAGTAACAAGCGATAGGACAAGAGGAAATGGCCTCAAGTTGTGCCAGGGGAAGTTTAGGTTGGATATTAGGAAAAATTTCTTCACTGAAAGGATAGTCAGACATTGGAACAGGCTGCCCAGGGAAGCGGTTGAGTCCCCATCCCTGGAGGTATTTAAAAGACGTGTAGATGTGGTGCTTAGGGACATGGTTTAGGGGTGGACTTGGCAGTGCTAGGTTAATGGTTGGACTTGATGATCTTAAAGGTCTTTTCCAACCTAAATGATTCTATGATTCTATGATAATTTTCACATCCTAAACCAAACTTACAACTGGTTTTAAGTGTGTGACCTATATTTTAATAGAACAGCTTTTCTGGACTGTGTCCTTAATGGTTTCATGAATTTGGTGAGGATTAAATTGCTTACATGGAAATATCATGTTCAAGATGTATCTAGCTGCAGAGATTCATGAAATGATGCAGATGCTTCTATATTACCTTTCTTTTATGCACATGCTTCCCAACTTAATTTTTACTTATTTTGCTGTGCGACTTCTGTCAGATGCTGGAATTCTCTTTAGTTTGAGCAACTTTGCATTTGCCACAGGAGTTTTGTATCAGTCTTTTTAAATGTAGTGAAGACAGTATTTTTTTAAATATCACTACCCACTATCAGATGCTTTTCTTTGTGCTTGTAAGACTGATTGTGACTGTGTACTCACTCTGGGTTAGGTCTGTTTCTCTGCATCTTTCACAGTGCTGTTCCCTTTTTCATTCTAATTAATCACCTTTCTGAATATTCTGCAACTCCTCTCTAACCTGCACACCCAAATTTCCTTTACATGGGAACCCATTGAGCAAGAAAGCATAGAACATAACTCTGTCTCATCTCAATGCAGAGCCTAAGGCACATGGATCTGCAGGATCTGCATAAAGCTTTTAGGTCCCATAGCAAAGATTGCCTATGTGACTGCCTATCTGTCTCTAGAGCTGAATCATCACACCTCGTTAGATCAAAACAGAGGTAGAAGAGAGGAGTACAGTATCCTTTATGCTCTCCTTCCTGACACTGCCTTTGCAGAGCTCCACTCTTCAGGGCAAAGAACTCCAGTTTGCTAGTCCTTTGTTCAGGAAGACATAAATAAATATTAGCACACTTATTGCATTCCATATTTAAAATTGAAAAAGATAATTTCATTTCTGAAGATTAAAAAGTGTATACAGTGAAAACAGACATTATAAGGACAGATAAATCTACTGCTCCTCTTCATGAGCCAGTCACAGTATTACTGTGGAGTAGCTGGGCATTTCTGCTTTAAAGAACCCCAAATTATCAACATGGTGAGCAAAGGCTGTTGTGTCAAGAGTATTTGCTTGTGGGAATGACCTGTCACAGGTGAGACTGCACAGTTCATACTTTTGGAGAATGATGGAGCTGTTAATAAGTTTGCAAGGGAAGACTAGAATAGCTCTCTTGAAGCACAATACAGCCCTCTCAGTTTAAGTAACAGGCCATGTGTGTACAAAAGCGTGACACACATCAGATGTGTTCTAAAACCCCTAATGACTAGAATAATATGCTAAGTACTTGTCAACAAACTCAGATAAATTGCTGCTATGTATCCCATATTTATTTGTTAAGAAACCACAGCAGCAAGACAAGAGACTAACTTTCGGTGAACCCTCAGAGGTTGCTCAAAAGACTCTGGGCCACAGTAAGCTACCAGTTATGGCTTCATAAATGCAGATCAACTTTTTTGAAATCAATTTATTTCCTTTAGACTAAAACCTAAATAAGCTAGATCAGAATTAGGCCTTTCAAATCTAAAGAGAAAATTTGAGATATAGAAAAGCGAAATATCCCCTGAGGATAAACAACTGACTATCTATAATGAACATCAGAAAGCTTTGTTGTTGGGTTCTGGAGAAAAGGATTCATTGTCTATAGAAATGCCATTTCTGTTCAGTACACTTTCAACAATGTAATCACATTTATAAAATTTTGCTTACATGCTCACTAGTGTAGTCCAACCCTCAGCAATTAATACACTAATTGTTTGATACAGATAGCTATAAAGTACTCTAATTATACAGATTGTTTGATGAGAAAAGAAAATGATTTCATTCTGCAGCAAATGTGAAAAAGATGCTTAAAATTGATGGCTTTGCTCAGTACAGAACATAATAGGAAAAAACTGTTCACATTTTGAAAAGCAGGGAAGTAGAAGAGTAATAAAAACAGATGTTCACACAATTGCATGAGAGTGCTATAAAGTTCACACTGCTGTAGCGGCAGTAACTAGTCAGTGTTATCTGTGTAGCAACCTGACTGACGCCACTGCTATAATTGATTATAGCAAGAGGTGTGTTCAATTTTAACAGGAAAACTGAGAAAGATTCTCAGGTTTTCTTATAAGTCAGGAGCTCAGCAAAATATCCTTACGAGTTTGTGGGACAGAGAACATACACATATTACATCTTGTAGAGTGCTAGATATACTGCCATTGCTTACTAAGTTGCAGTCACCACGATTCAGGCTAGATAACATGTTTGTGGAAATATGACATAAAATTGAGAAGAATTTTTAACAATATGTCCATGTCATTCCGATTTATTAATTTGGTGTAAAACCAGACAAAACTCAGGAGATTGGGGGGGGGGGGGGGGGGGGGGGGGATGCTGGCTGGATTTGGTTTGGGTTTTTTTTCCTTTTTTTTCCTTTTGAGATGTTGAATATTCTTAAGTCTATCCTTTAAATTAAAACAGAATATATATATTTATACGAAATGAAAACAAAAAAAAATATATTTTGCTGGATCTAAGGCAAAATGAAAGCTGTAAAAGATAATAGGGAACAACAAATTCCCTCTAACACACACCAAAAAAACCCCAAGCAAAACACAGAAGCTTTTGAAAAACTTGAGGGTGAAAGCAGATTTTAAATTATACAAATTCTGGGATTTCAAAGACCTATGAGACAGTCTACGCAAAACATTGTCTTCAAATTAGCCTTGTTTGGTTAGCTGATATCTTTATTTAAAAGTTCTAATATATTTACTTAAATATTTTTTCTTATTTACATATTGTAATAGAAAATTGCATAACCTCTTTAGGATTTTTTTCATGTAATATAGCTTTCTCTGTATTCTGTATTTTTAAAGCAAGTTCTGCAGATCCCCTGTTGACCTTTTAGAGAATTCTATTTACAACCTTTTTTTTGGAGAGGCTGGCTAAACTATAAGGGTCATAACCAAGGACAGCATGGTCCTTAAAGAAGCTCTAAAACTCATGTGAGAGAATAAAGATGAAAGAGATCTTCTTTAGTAAGGTTAGCTTAGGGTTTCTGTGGATCTGCAGCGAGCTCTTACCAGAGCCAAAGGATTACCATTAATGTTATCCACTCTGCAGCTGAAGGCTTGTGCTAGTCGTGCACATAGTCCATTACATTTTTGTTTCTCACTTTCACTCCTGATATCAAAAGATAGCACACAGCAAGGCACAATGGAAGTGCAAATTCAGGACAAAAGCTGAGGAGGCAGAAGTAAAATAAAACATTCTGCATAGGCAAGCCATGCACAGTCTACTATCTACTACAGTCTGCACTATCTACTAAAGATATGAGCTGTTTATACTCCATATGTTTTATATAATTTCCTGCTCTGAATTTTTTATGGGACTGGGTTAACCCGAGTGTAATTCATATATTTTAAATGAAATTACTTCTGATTTATCAAAGTGTAAGTGAAATGTGCTATATCTTGCTTGCAATATTTTTAATGAACATACCATATGAAGTAACATACATTTTACCTTTCGAACATGATTAATTTCATTACATATCAACCAGAATAAATACAAGTGACCAAATATGGTAAGTGTGAACTTGATTGGCTTTGCAAACAGACAGCTAGATAATAATGATTCTACAAGCAATTATACTGGAGATTTTTTTTTCCTTTTGGCAGCTTACTATGTTAGAAAATAAACCTGACTTACGCACCATATTACATGTGAAATTTACAATAGCTAATAAAAGAACGGATAGTGAAAGCTTAATGCAAACGGTCTGAGTGTCCTTTTAATAGGGTCAGAAAGTCCATTTTCGGTAAGAAGAAAATTAATAAATTGTCAGTTTTTGAAAAAAGAATAGATCATGTTCAATATAGCATTGTTAGGTTAATTAGTCATACGCTTTATCTCAATTCCTTGAATGAAAGGTTGTACTCAGAAAGATGCAATCTAGAGCTAAGGTAACACTTTTCCAATACTAGTGAATCATAAGGGAAAGGTACTTCTAAATCTTTTTGAAATTAATTCTCTTCTACTCTTCCTACCTTTCTCCTCTCTTATTCAGAAATTAATATCCAGAGGGAAGTCAGGCCAAACATTTGAAAATTAGATTGAAAAAAAAATTTATGTTATTTCATGCCATTTATTCTGACCTGAAAATGGTTAACTTCTCTGTTCACATGTCCTGTATTAAACTATAATAATGTACTTGGAGCCATAAAACATTAAAAGTGTCCTGAAAAAATCTAAAAATAAAAGCAAATTATTTTACTGTACATTATCAACTTCAGAATTTGCTGTTGCTCTAAAATACATAAAAATGCTAGCTTCATACATAGTGCTGTAGCTAGTTTTGCATAAATTAACAGAAGCTTCAAAGACTCACTGGAGTACAAAAACTTTTTTTTTTTTAAGTTGTTTTCTGGCAGTAGTACTGTGTAATTGCCTTGATAAACTTTGTTTAATGTTGTTAATGTTAGCTGGATTTAACTCAGAAAACAGTGATGTCAAAATTCGTAGGTAAGAACACATGAAGAACAGAAGTTACTTCATGACACTGGAATAAAATGCAACTAAGAGCATCTTTCCCTTCTTTATGAAACTTTCAGGAAAACCATCAGCAATTCACAACCAGAAAAGCCACAAACAAACAAACAAACAAACAAACAAGCAAACAAAACCCCCAAACAAACCAACCTCCTCCCCTGCCTCCCCCAGTTCAACAAGTATTATTACAGATTTCTCACTTTAGTCCCTGAATGACAATGAGAAAAGGATGCATCAATGCACTTAACACCAAAATCTGATCTAAAAGAGTTCAAATTGTCCATCTCAGAAAGCCAAATCATCCTGCATTGGCCTTTTAACACCTGATTGCTATGGAAAGCTTTGCATTAGAACCATTAGCAAATTCAAGTTGTAGCAGAAATATTTTATGTTTTATCTATTTCTTGCATAAAGGTCATAGCATGAGACTTGTACACTCCCTCTTGAAGATAGATTGAAATGATTATTTGGGCCTCGAGTTTGTCTGAAATGTTCACAAACATTTGTACACTTAGAGTAAGACTTAGAATCACAGAGATGCTTCATACTGTTTAAGGATAGACACATCAACTAAATATATAAAGCCTCAAAGCATAATATTTCTTTCATTTTCTAAAAGAAACCACTATTCAAACACAGATTAGCATGAACATACAACCTTACTTAATTTTCCTATTGACATAACAGATTTTTGCTTATTAAAACATTTTTATTTAAAAAAAAATCCTTTTAAAACACTTTAAAACTTAAGCTAATAATTTTATATTTCACAAGACCCGAGTATTCTCTTACATGCAAGATTCTTTTTGATGCAATTTAAAATTAGCAGCTTCTGAAACATCTGCCAGAGATAGATGCTTTGGACACTGCTAATTGCTAAATCATGTGCAGCTGTACACATTTTTGATAGCCCTTATAGCTCACAAAACTGCTTCAGCAGCCATAAATCTAAACAATTCCCTCTATTATAATCAGTCTTATCATGTTTTTATACACAAAAACAATGTTTGCAGGTTCATATGCAGAAATTTAAAAAAGCTTCTGTTTAGTAGATTACATCTATTTTAAGATACAGTGTTTTTTCTTGAAATCATAATAATAAAGAAAATACTGGAAAAAATAGATAAATCTTGTTCTTCTGTGTAAAATAGCATCCTCTTTGCAACCATTTCTAGAATATGCCAAGAAAGAAACTTCTTTCAAATGTCAAAGAACTTGAGTTTTCATATATTGAGAAGGGCTAGTCATGAAATCCATAATGGTTTTGTACTTCTTTGGGACCCCAGGAGCAAAAGAGTGACTCAAATTACCATGAAAGAATAGATTAAACCAATGGAATAAGTAGAAATGAAGAACTGTGACTGGAGGGGGAGGAACTCAATGGTGGTACCTCAGTATCCCTAGAGATTCTTACCAAGAATTTGTTGTCCTACTGGGATTTCTGCAGCTACAGCAGATGTGAGTAAGAATAACTATGCAGACAAAGAAAATAGGTATGCTCAGACTTCTGTCTCTTTGGAGGATCTACTTGGTCTGTATTGATGAGGGGTGACCTCATCGCAGTCTACAACTTCCCCAAGGGGGAGGTGCTGATCTCCTCTCTCTGGTGACCAGCAATAGGACATGAAGAAATGGAATGAAGCTGCGTCAGGGGAAGTTCAGATTGGACAGTAGGAAAACGTTCTTCATGGGGAAGGTGGCTGGTTACTGGAACAGGCACCAAGCCTGTCAGAGGAGCATCTGGACAATGTTCTTAGTCATATGGTTTAATTTTAGGTAATCCTGCAAGGAGCAGGGAGTTCGACTCAATGATTCTTATGGGTCCCTTCCAACTTGAGATATTCTATGATTCTATGACAATACATGGAAACTCAGCTGACAACCTAGACAGTTAAGCTAGATGGTAGAGTTATCTTCCGTACCTTAATATCCTTGGTGCTGTTTCCCCGCACTACCACCAGTAGGAACTTTAAAGAAATCAGATTCTATATGAATACCTTATATTGGGAAACCAAAACAAATCAGTGACTTTGATATCAGCTGTCTTGAATGTCCAGTTTATAATTTTTTTTTTACATTTCGATATAGCTAACTGGTTTCTTAAGATGCACAATACAGAGCCATACAGTAGTATCTTGGGTAACTCTAAACAAGATAGATTGGTGCTAGAAGCAGCACATCTACATTACAGCAGTTTTCTACTTGTGCTAATTTACCCTGCTTCAGCATTTCACAATTGGGTCAATGCACAATAGTACAGGAAGAAGAATTCTTTAAAATACCTGTGATTAGACTGCTGTTTACTTCCATTTAGGAAGAAAGTGAATGTGGAGTTAGGTGTTTTGGGAACTGTTTTTGTCCATTATTTTTTATTCAATCCTATGTATTTGCAAAGAATTTAGAGTTCTTTTTCCTTGAACATGTCACAAAGCAAACAATAAGAAGCAGTTCCTTTGCTCAGAGTTTCAGGAACCTTTTCAGTCAACACATATACCCAAAACGTTTGCTCTCACACAACAGTGCTCAGAAAAGAATTAAAGAAGTCATTCATTTTAAAGGAATCATAGGGTCAAGTCTCTGGCTAGATTATTGAAGAGAACAAACACTCTTCAGGAGTATCAAAAGACACCATAAGACACACAAAAGCAGTATGTTCCCTAAGATTTTTTTGGAAATATTGATTGCTTCCTACTATCCTATTCTGCAAAGTGTGGCAGTTATCTCCTCTGAACGCAAACTACAGAAAAAATACCATGTAAAAGGGGAAACATCACAGCTGAATTTCCTGACACAAGTCAGACCTTGCCTTTCTCAATGAGAGAATGAGATCTATGAAAAAGCTTGCAAGGAGAGAATGTAAAGAATTACCTTTGCTTTCATATCATAAATAATACCGTTATCTGTTGTGGCAGTGCAATTACAATATTGGATCATTACCTCATTTTGTCAATATTTTAACAAAACAAGTCATTTGCATTGTTCCCCACTATATTCTAAGATGCACGCACATTTAGCAGAATAATAAAGTTCCAAGTGAAAAGGAAGAATTAGTCAATTTCAGTGATAAAGACACAACAGATTTTATACAAAATCTTTTTTTCTTCTTACAATATTATGATTTCTTCACTTAGCTTACTGGATAATATATGAATAAATGGCACTAATGCTAAGAGCAGTGTTTTGTAGGTCCTTGAGTCCTTGGTATGTTATGAGAAAGCTCAAGATAGAAAAACACATATTGACAGGATTTATTCTTGTCACTAGCTCATTATGTAATCTTGGCTAAGTCCTTGGCTTAGAATGAAAATCTAAAAAGATCCTTTACCATTTTAAAAAGTTGTTAAATTCTGGTTTTTGGAGCCACTCTTCTGCTCCTTAGTTAAGCTAATTGTAATATAAAAACAAAAAACAAAAAACCCCAGATACTAGTTATGCTTGGCTAAAACCAAAAGCAAGCAAAGTAAATAAAATAAGTAAACAAAATACTGCATAACTTTTTCACATTTTGAGTCTTACTTTTCCTGTGATTTGAATCATACAGGCCAAATTGTCTCTGTATTCTACATTCAACTTTCCCAGCAAAAAGGAGGAGGCACGACTGTCAGGAAACTTGTTTCCTTGATCCTCTTTTTGGGTATGGCCATGGGTACAGTTACAAGCAGCCTAACCAGGGTCCATAGATCAGCAGCTCATACAGCATCCTGAGGCTACATGGTGGAAGCAAAGGAGACAGAGAAATTTTAGCTAGTTTTCGTTTCCATTGTAGAAGGGCTTCAAAGTGGACAATGAAGTGGGACTAAGAAACTGATCCAAGCAGCCAACATCTATGAAACTGGAATTCCACTTGCTTATCAGATAAAGTGTTCTGAAGGAACAATGTGCTTTCAAGAATAAATACGCAAAACACATGGCATGAAGTGTAAAATGTGATTAGCCTTAAGAATGTATGTTGAAGCAGTTCAGGGATCCTGTTTAAGGAGTTCATAGAGTCTTTCTGACAGTAAAGTTAATTACAGAGATGAAGACCAGGTGTTCAGCTGGAAATACAGTTTCAGGTTCTTAAGTCCTTGTTTTTACCCTGAATCGTTGCCACCCACATAGGTGGGTAAAAATTAAATGCAAGAAGAAACAACAACTAACAATCAAGAAATGTTAAATCTGGAATTTTGGCTTATGCTGCTCCTACACAAGTGGTTAAAACACTGTGTCAATGTGATTGTGTAAAAGAAAGTACCCTTTGTACTCCCCCAGTACTCTCATTTCCAAATCTTCTTGTATTTGTAACTATCAGCCTCACACCATCTTCCTTAATTTCTGCTTCTCTATAAGCTTGCTTGCTTTCCTGCCAGCTGAATAAGTACCTTATTTTGCACAAACTAATCTGTGTCCTCTGATGAATACTGATTGTGTCATTTACATGAAAGACATTCCACCTGATTTTTCTGCAAAAAAAAAGTTTAAAAAATTAATGTAAATAATATTTTTTACTTGTTACTTAGCTATGGTGGGCTAATGTACCATTAAAAAAAGCATGATATAGCATATGTTCATCCATATACCTTGACAAAATATAACAAAATTACCTGAGTGCAGTTTTATTTAATGTAAACCTTGCTATATATACTCACACACAAATATAGTTTTTGATGCTGGTAACAATTTTTACTGCAGAGGTCAGAACATTCATTCAGCAGAGTTTGTAACAATGTTGTAAAAGCAGTTACCTCTGCTGTAGACTGTTTGCAAAACATATCCACTTCTCGATGCTGATATCGTGGCTGTTCTTCAAAGAATCTGAACAGACTCTTACTGCCTTACCACTAAGTCCTCTTTATGTTTACACTCTTATATTCACCTGTGAACTCTATCAGAGTATCTGCCCTCTTTCCTAACTTCTTGCTCCTTACTGAATGGGAGACCAAGGGGAACATGAGAAATTACTGTGCTTGGTTTAGGAATAGCACTTGTGAAGACCGTGCATTTAAACAGAGCATCTGTGACCAAAAGATGACTACTAAGACAAACCATTTCTTTCAAACTAATTTGGTGAAGGGAAGTTTTAATGAGGTGGTGAGGGTGTTCAGAAGTCTCCTGCCAGAAACATGAGATATAATGGAAACGGTCTCTCACTGATTATTTTGTGAGTATACACTCTGTTCTCTCTTTTGGCAGAAAAGAATGTGTATATTGACAAACATTACTGCCTTCTTTCCAGCTTTTTTGTCAAACTATGGATCTAGTCAAGGAAGAAGTGAAGTAGTTGGCTAGGCAAAGAATGAAAGAAAGAAAAAGCTCCATGGGGGAATTCTGGATGGCCTGAGAAATTCTTACCTAGACTAAGGAGTACTGATGAACATGTTGCAGGGAAAAGCTGATGTCTATGTTTCTTGTGCTAAAAGTAACAATAAAAAAGATCTTTTTAAAACAAAAGAATTGTTGCATGCATGTCCAATTTCAGACTTCCACAAAGAAATGATCTGTGTACCAAAGCTCAGCTAGCTTTGGGAGCAACTTTGACCTGGAGGCCTACAGAAAACCTGACTTGTGATTATCCTGCTTGATTCACAAGATCAGTGCAAGAATAATGTGCAAATGTTTATTTGTCTTTCATCACCCAAAGATGTTGTGCATGTATGTATCTACACACATTTCAGGATATTTTTGGTTTGATTTGGTTTAGTTTTGTACATAAGCCCAGGTAACTAGTGCATTTGAATTATTTTGGTTACATCTGTCCTCAATATAAGGTGCTATTTTAACACTTAAAAATTGAGATGATGTACAGCAGAGCTCTGGTTTGACAAGAAAAATAATTAGACTAGTCTTGTTCATTTACTTTGCCTTATTTGTATGCAGTTAAGCATGAGGAGGTTACAGCTTTGTCAGGGAGGTCCTATCTTGCTAAGGTTTTACACCAGCAAAGAGTCCACAGACATAATTTATTCACCAGATTTTCAAATATCATTGCAGAAACCAAAAGACTGGGTTTGGAGCATTATCTTTAAATTTTGGCCCCAGAAGTACTCTTGCTGCATTGACTTTCATGAGGATTTTTCCAGCAATAATATGGAACTGGGTGAATATCTCAAGCAGAAAATACACAGAGAGAAAGAATGTGAATTAGTATGAGAAACAAATTCTGTTTCCAAAGGTCTCAAAATAAACTGCAACTACGTTATCATCTCTGCAAGCTTCCTTGTGACAACTATTTTTACTCTTTTTAAAGAGAGTGAAACAAAAGGACAAGGAAACGAAATGACTTGAAATTATCAGTGACAAATCTGGAAGCAGAATATATTCAGAAAGCTCTTGTAATTGAGTGAGACACTTGAGCAAGGTGTCAAACCAAAGTTTAGCTAAAGGGCTTCTGAAGTCCATTGTGTTCCCTAAATAGGAAAAACAGATTAATTGACTGGCATGGATTCTACACAGTGCCTCCGCTTGTATTCTTGGTGCTGACTACACAGTGGTTTCCATAGATCAGACTTTTTTTCAACTTTCCTTTGACAGGCCTTGTTGAAGGACAGAGAAAGAAAAGGAAAGACACTGCACTGCAATGGTAGAACAGAAAATGCTGTCTCTGTATGACCACACTAATTTAAAAATGTCCATATTTGCTTATTTTTAAATTATAAACCCAACATAAGTTATTTTCAGAACAGGGATTTGATATAGCTTAGTCACTACCATGGTTGTAACTGTGACAAATTCTGCTTAGTAACAAAATACAAGACATTTCAATGGTACATTGGCCAACAGGTCATTTTTCACATTTCATTTTTTTATTAATGCATGCAACAACAATCAAGTACAGGTCTGCTATTACCTATCCAACAGTAGTCAAGCTGTTGCTTACTACTTGCTAATGAAATCTTACTAATATTAGAGAACCCAATCTCACATGATTTTGATGAGATACAGGAAAGCATTAATGCTGCTGGGGTCGGGGGGAAGGAAAGTTAAGCCCTTAAGTACCTTTGAGTGTCTAGGCCTAAATGACCTCAGTTTCCTCTGACTTTGATATGAATTGAACATTCATAGTCCCTCACAGAGTATTTAGCACTTGAATTATTATACCACCTCAGAAATTCTGGTCATTATTTTCATCTCTCTGGGTCAGAGAGGTTATATTTTGTCATAAACCCAGCTGATTCTGGTATCACATTAATTGCTTTCAGAGGGACAAAGTTGATGACATTGCAGCTCATTCTACTGTACTTTTTGGCCCCCTACATAAATCTCCATCAGATAAATAACTCTAATTTCTTCATTACATTGTGTTCTATTGTTCATTCTGTACTGTTTGTAACTGTCTTCCTCATTTTTAACTGACACTCCAGCAAATCATTTCTTTGTAAGTGCATCACTTTATTTTTTAAAAGAAATCCCCATGAAGATTTTACTGCCTGCCAAATTTAAATGTAGCTATGCTGTGAGCACTAGAGCATTTCAGGAACAGAAGTGTCTTCTTAGCAGAGGTGCTATTTTCTGCTTACCAGTATGAGGCTGCACAAAACTGGAGAGCATACACTACGTGAAGTAAAGGACAGCACTTGTTGCAGCGTATCCAAAAGAGGACTGCAGCCTGGAGGTTGGGTGGTGCCCAGATGGCTCATATCTTAGTCCCTGCCTCCTCATTGCTTAAGAGGGCAGCAGTCTACTACTTTTGTTGGCTGAGAGTAAGAATCCTCACCTTTGGGTGATACCAGAGGACTTCATTTTCAGTTCATTGCTCTTTGGGGTAGCTATGTGTGTCAAGACTGAATATTCATCCTGTGGGAAGTCTGGAGGGAGCTACAACATCTGCACTCTGCTTGCCATCCTTTTTGACCAAGATATCCAGATGTCATATACCAGCTAATAAAGGAATGGAATGCATACATACTGTTCTTATCTGAGTAGGCTGGGCAAAACAAGGGTTTTGAGACAAAAAATTGCATGGCTTCTGTTTTCATTAATGGATTTTTTTTGGTGTATTTTTATGTATTTTTATGCTGTAATTGTGGAAGCTCTGTAATAGTTGAGACAACTAAGTTTCTGATCCTAATGAATTTCCTTTGCCAAGCAGGAGGACAATGCTAATTCTTCATTTTGAGCTAATGGACAGATGCCAGAGAAAGTTATGTTGGCAATGTATCATTTGCCAACCAACACGCACACATTCTAATTTTTTTCCTGAAGGGAAAAGAATCCATAGTCTGGATAATATTTTTGCTTGAAATACAAGCCAAATCCTAGATTTATGGAGGGAACAGCATGAAACACATTGTGTTTGAAATAACTGATTGACTTTTAGTCCTACAGATTAATCAAATTAATTAACATTTATGAGTAAAACTAAACATTATTTTCAAATAAACATTAAGGTTAGTATTCTTGCGCTAGACTTCATTATAATGTCTCAGAGTGTATTTTTGAAGTGTTTTTCAAGATCCATATTCTACTTTTCTAAAAACAAAGTTCAGATAGTCCAATTCTATGAACGTAATCATTTCACATATTCTGCTACCTAATGGCTCAATTTTGTTTAAAATAGCGCAAATATTACAATGAAAGAGGAATAAAATTATCAATGACCACTTGAGTCATCAGTAGACAATTCTTAGACCTGGTTAACATATCTGAAAAAGTACTGTAGAGCAGCAAGAACTAGTCACTTGAGTAGTATTAAAATAATGGGATATATTACCTGTTCTGTTGTCTGTGTATCATTATTAGCATTGAGCTTATCAGCTAGCTCATTTCAGCTCTTAAGATGAGTAAAGGCACAAAAGTTAGAGTGGACCAGGAAGACGAATGTATCTGGAAGTTCACCTGTCCTTTGGCAAGTCTTCTCCCAAAAGGGTGTATATGTAACTTTTATGATACTGTGCAAGAGAGCCTTCCTAGTGCTTTGCCACTTCATTCACACACAGGACAACATTGCAGGGCAGGAAGTATTACAGCCTTTCTGTTTTCCTCCGTTTTAGCTACGTACAAGGCAGATAGTGGTTGAGGCAGAATAAGTTCCTTTTCTGACTTTTGGAAGATGGTTTTTGATCAGGAAGAAAGGAAAAACCTGACAACATTAGGGCTATTCAAGCTACCGGTAAGGCAGTCTTGAAATCAAATATGCTCCAGAATAAGACAGCAGCTCTTGAAGATGAACCTCTTCAGATTCTCTGTCCTTATTTGTCCTCCAGCACAACCAGCATCAGAACAATAAAAAAAACCTCCGTGCTTTGAAAGGAAGGGTTTTTATCAGTGCTCACCTGTACTTACTAAATGCTTTAGATCTCAGTGATAGTCCCATTTTATCATGGCACTGACTTGTATTTTTTAGCAATTTGCACTGTGCAGACAGCTGACTGGACAGACATTGGAGGATAACATTAAAAATATAGAGAGCATTTCTGGTCTAATGCAAATGGAAACCTGCTTCACTCTGGACTATGTCCAGACCTTGATCAGGATTCCTCCTTCCGCTTTTCTTCCATTTCTACAGAGAAGAATAACTACTATTGCTGGAATGTAGGCCATTAAAACTTGTGTAACTGACATATTATTTCCATATTTTCTTGGTCATTTTTGTTTCTCATTTAATGGTTCTTTTCCTTATGATCGCTTCTATTCTCCTATGTCTGCAAGCAAAAAGTATTTACCTTGTGCTAGCATTTAACAAAAGTGCTACAGACAGAAGGGTGCAGAGGGGAATTTCTTTGTTGTTCTTCTTGCTTTCTTATTAACTAACTTGAAATAGCCATGGCCTTTCTGTTGACATGAATAAGTTCTATATACCTGGAAAAAACTATTTCAATTCAATTGTGGTTTTACTACACCTCGAAAAGCATTTTCTGAAATTGAAATGTATTCTAAAGGACCTAGAAATAAGTTAAAATACTTTTTTTCTTGAACGTCTGCTTATGTTTTCTCTTCCTATTAATTTGTGCAAAAGGAACAACAACACAACAATGTGGGACAGGAAATCTTTAAAGGAGAGCTCTTTCAATTTTTCTGAAAGCTTTGCAACAGTAATAAAAAATAAAATGTGTTTGAATATACTTTTCTGCTTGGTATTAAGTGCAAAATTCATGAGATTTCCACATGTCCTGGCTTGTGTAAGATATTTGTTTAAGAAATTGTCTATGGCCAACACAAATATTATATTATTAGGAACAGGCTGCAAATAACTGTCTTCCTGCTGTAAGGAATATCCATGCCATATTAAACCTAAAATCAAGATGGCAAGGAGAGACTAGAATACAAGTACTTCATCCTCCATTATGTATACAGATACCAAACTATATACTAATTTTATGCGTTGGTGGAGTTAGTGGGAAAACTGGAAGCTGTTTCATGTTTCTGTTGGTCTCTCCTAAGTCTAGGCTTTCAGTAGCCCTGATGTCCAGCACTGCTTACAGTGCCTGAGCTCACTCATTCATTCCCTGCCCACCATACCTTTTCTCTCCAGCTCAGTCCCACGCACCAAGCATAGGAAGCTGAAGAAGCTGCCACAGGGTGTATGAAACAAAATGTAGGGGTTCTTAGCTGCCACTCAAACCATACCCTCCACAACGTTGTGGGTCTCAATGCAGGAGCATGCTGCCTTTATCTACTTGCAGGGAAAATGTCTGCATGTCCAGGGGCAGGTGTTTCTATATCATGTAATGAGATTGCAGCCAACGTGTCTCTTCACAGTCCATTTCTTCCATTCTGCCTTTCTTTGATGTTAGTTGTTTAGCCTGAAGATAATGAGATGACATGGAATCTGCAAAGTGAAAATAATTTTTCCAAGACTGCAGACTCAAAGTAAAAATGAGCCCTGAGTAAGACCTGTGTACTGTGCAACTCTTGTCTGGATAAGGGGGACTTAAGTGGCATATATATAATGTTTGATTTTCTGGCATAGGGATAAATTCTATTCTAACTGCAACTTTGTAAAGCAAGTTAAAAAGAAGTATTACATTATCCTCTGTTCCCCAGTGTCTTGCCTTACCTGTGTTTCAAGAATTACCTTGTGTTTGAAGTAAAATAAAAAGTCAGAAAAGCAGAAACAAGTCCAAGTCATGGAAGGAAAGAGCTTTATCAAGAAGGTGCAGGGGTTAGAAAACTATTTCAGTCATTATTTTAGTGCTTATTAGACACTCTTGGGATGCTATTGTTTATGATCTTGAAGTTTTGCACAGTAATGTTGCGCTTAATTGGAGCACAAGCTGTGCACTGATTAAGCAGTCATAGTAGTCATATTTTAGCTATTACACTCTGATTCTCAGGATTTTTCATTTGCAGCTCATAGCAATTAAGTTCGTAAGCTGTAAACCAGGTGTACTTTGTATTATTGTGCTTAACAACTTTTTGGAAAGCTTTTCCATCACTGTCCTTATTAATGATGCTCATTTTTGCACACTGTTTAGTAAACTGCAATCTCTTTTTAAAATGCTTTTGTTTCTTACAATGTCCAAGCACATCTGAATAAACCTTCTCTTGAAATACTATAATCAAGCTGTGTCACTTGACCCTATATGAATAGCATCAAAGACTGAATGCATAATTTGTTTAGAACTGAAACTATAGATACTAATGTACCCGGACATACTAGATTCTACATTGTTCTGGTTTCCAACAGTCAACAACAATCATTAACAAGCCAAACTCACAGGCAAGTAATGTCAATTTACAAATGAGTTTGTAAAGGTTATAAAAAGAGTGGTGAAATGGACAAATCAATATCAGGCACTAGACCAAACTTTAGGATTCTGTTTGGTATTCTATTTGCCATTAAAGATCATTCACTGTCTCTTGGTGAAGACAGTTTTTAATTGGGAAGTTTCTAGAAAAAAAGATTAGATTGTTAATTTGGTCCTCTCATAAATTCACTATAGTTGCAGAAATAGCAAAAACAGACTTTCAGTTTGGAAATTAAAAGGATTGTCTTTCTTAGACATAAGGCTTCATAAAATCCAGTGCAACAATAACATGTTTTGGCTTTCATAAGCTTATAATCACATGATTGTAAACATTGGGTTTGATAATCAAGAGGAAAAAAATTCTGACAGCAACTGTATATATGAATATTTTCAGTTGATGTTTTGCAGTGTCAGAGTGGGATGTTAAAATGTTTTATACTGCATTTCAGTTGTTTATTTGCTATATGGATTTCAGAAATGGAAAACTTAAAGCCACTGTTATCAACATATGCATCTAGCTTTTTGTTTGTTCTGCAAGCAGTTCTCTGATTCTGTGTTCTTTTCTCTATGTATTTGTGGAAAATATTTTTAAAGGAAAAGTATAAGTGAAAATGTTATTATGTTCAGCCAACAAATTTCAGAAAAAAAAATAGAGCACTTCATCAGCCTGGTGTCCTGTTCAAAGTATAAATAAGTATTCTTTCATCAGCTAAAATGTAAGTATATCTGGAATGAAGCACAATGACTGATGCGACATTTAGCACACAGTATTTAAGGCAAAGAAATGTAAACCCCTCTGTCCACTTGCAATAGGATTTATGTTTGAAAAATTAGGCAGAATGGTGGTATAATTCTATCTAATTGGAATTTGTGAAGCAGGTCACTTGATAGGCTTTCCTGTAATAAAAAAACTTTTTACAAAAATCAACAGGGAATGCAACTAGGTTTCAGCTTTGCTCCTCATGAGGACAAAAATCACCATGGACAGTACTTTCTTACGTTAGAGTGGATGTTTGTTCACTATCAACCTTGCATGCTGGCCTGTTGCTACAGAATCTCCTATAAAGTTCTGGCAGAACTGTAGCATTTGCAGCAGGCTGCTCAATCATTTTAGGGAATATCTTTCTGCAGAGTAACATGAAAAGCACTGAAATAAGAAACTGGGACTCAGATGCATCCATCTGCATGTTAACTGCATATATCCTCTCTTGGCAGCGATATTATATACCTTGCCATGGAAATGTGTACGGCATTTTTAGCATCAAACCAAAAATCCCTGATCAAAGCAGAAGTACTACATAAGTCTTAGGTGGTAAAAGCATTATTAATAGTGTGTTGTGTAATTCCACTCACGGATAACTGAAAAACCAGACTACATTCTCACTTTCTTTTATCTGAGGGAAAGAAAAACAGGGACATATTTTGTCCTCATTGGCACTTATACAAGATTGTCCTCCAATACTGGTCATGCTTATGAGTTTCAAAAATTACACACCTCTTGCTTTGAGAATATGACTGGTTTCATACCTCGGCAAACATCTAGTTCAAAACATCAGTAAAAGGACCGGAATCCATACGTGTGGTGTTCTGCCTAGAATGCTGAGATGGGAATAATGGAACCTGCTTTGGACTCAGGCTACCGAGCTAACTTTTTGGGTCACTTTGGACATGTGCATTCCTTGGCTATGAAACTATCAGGGGATTTTTTTTCTTTTTACATTTTTTTCTCCTATTTTGTCTAATTTGAACAAATATGCTGTCTGTGGTAGTGACTCTCAGCATGGATCAGGCAAATAGTGGGATTTTCATGCATCTGGTGGGATATCTAGGCACTACATAAATCAAAACAATTAACTTCATAGTGATCTACTAACACCATAAAAATAAATAAAAATGTTACTTTAATTTCAAAGACAAGCAGTGCCATAGAACACTTCTCATAAAAAAGACCACTGAAATAAAGAGGATATTGTCAGTGAATGTTCAGGCAAGGGCATTTTAATGTTTGTCAGTAACATTCCTCCATCTGCCCAATGGCTGGAGAAAACTTTGTCATTGTAGATGTGCAATGAAGCTTAATTGACTAAAATGGTTTAGACAGCGTCAGATGGGGAGTGATAGTTATAATAGAGAATACTATTGTATCTGATTCTAGGATAGAACAAATATTAAACTATAATACTCTCTCTAATCTTTAAATATTAATTTGTGGTTTTGATGAGAACATATTTCCAACAAGTCATTGTAACTCCACAACTTATGGAAGAATTTCCCTCCAAGTAAATATGCCTGGCAATCAGCAAGATAAAGCATTCAATTTGCATCACGTTTATCTTTTCTGCTTCCTATTTTTGCATTTTCTATAAGCAGAAGCATTTTGTTGTATGGCACTTTGTTTTGCTTTGCAACATCACAGCTGTAACAGCCAAATATATAGAAACAATGAAGCCTCTTTTTCAAAGAATAAAGGAAACATCAGAGAGATCTATAGTTCCACCCTAATGAACCAATTCAATGCATGTTTATTCATCATACTAACAGCTCACATGGGATTGCCAGAAGCACTAGCAGTGAGAAGAAAATTGAGACTCTGATACTTTATTTTACTTTGTGCCATAGCTGGTTTCAAATTTAAGTAGCTAATGGGTACTTAAATCTGATAATTTTACACTGTATCAATAAAAATGAAATGAGCAGAAAACTGAAGATACTAGCATGGAGAAAGTTTATATGGCATAGAAAGGGGAGGGGAGGGGAGGGGAGGGGAAGGGAGAGGAGGGGAGCGGAGCGAGGAGAGGAGAGGAGAGGAGAGGAGAGGAGAGGAGAGGAGAGGAGAGGAGAGGAGAGGAGAGGAGAGGAGAGGAGAGGAGAGGAGAGGAGAGGAGAGGGGAGGGGAGGGGAGGGGAGAGGAGGGGAGGGGAGGGGAGGGGAGGGGAGGGGAGGGGAGGGGAGGGGAGGGGAGGGGAGGGGAGGGGAGGGGAGGGGAGAAATACACAGAATTGTGTGCTGCAAAAAATGATGCAAATGAGATTACTTTGTTTCGACAGTAGTCTTGAATTACCGTGAGTTAGCATAATTTTCAGTTATTTTCGTTTTTTCCTAATGGTAAAAGAACCAAATTCCACACTCACTGTAAAGGAGAGGCTGTAGAGATATTTGTCCAATGCACCATCTGGTACACTGCAAAGCTTCGCATACCTTCCATCTAGACTCTGGAAAGTGCAGTGAATGTGAAACATGTCCAAAACATCCTGTAATGCAGCCCTGTACCATATAGCACAGGTGGCTTTAAAGTCCTAAAGGCGGTTCAATTGGAATGAAAGCCTCAAGCTATGTTAACACATGGGTATTTCTCATTCATTTCAGACTCTTTCATGCTTCCAGAGCATTGTAAATTATCTCATGTTATTTGGGACTCCACAGACTTCTTCCCATTATACAGCCGTTATTCAGGATTGACCATCATCAGTTGAAGCATGTTATTTCTGGCAACACTAGTCTCAGATTCAGTTCCATGAGGGCACATTACCTGAACACATTCAACTCAGCTCAGCTCTCAAGCATTGATTTCCCACCATCATTCCTCTCTATATTCCTCCTCAGAATAGTCTTTCCATCAGCTCCCACTCTGAAGTCCTGCAAGAGACTCTGTGAGTGCATGGAGCACAGTCTTGTAGATACTCCAGATTTTCCTGATGTTATGCACAGCTGACTAGGTGCCATGAAGTCAGAGACATACAGAAGGGAAAATATCCGTAACTGACACTGTGACTAAAAGCAGGATGAAATCAATAAAGTATCATCCCTTTCAAAATAAATTCTACGAATTCTGTTGCATATTGCTGATGGATGTAATTCCGATTTCAGCGCAGCCAAGAAAACTTGCAATTGCTAATACAAATACCAATAATTTTTTGAAGTTACCATGTAACACCTCTAGAACAGAGGGTTCAGAAGGATCAGACGGCTCTGCTTTCTGTATCACTAGTACTACAAAGAGACATGTGGCATAACGCAGTTCCCCTTATCCCCACCAAGGTAGAAGTGCAACAAATCCTTCTGCTCCTATTTCTTGAACCTCCATCTCTGGTGTAAATAAGCCAAATCTATTCCACTGAGAGTGGTCCAGGAACAGAGGAAAATCTTGCTCATTTTTTTAAATTAAGGTCCAACTCTCCTCTGACAGGTTAAAATTACAAGTAGCCTTCTTATGAGTCAATATTATATTAAGGAAGTTTCCTAGGAGACAGAACAGGGACATACATCGAATCCTACTTCATACACATTTTGAAAGATTCTTTACAGTCTGACTTCTTTTGGCATCCAACATGCTGAAGAATGTAATCCCAAAGCATCTTTTTCTGGCTTCACCTTGGGTGCACAGTGAAGAGGTCTGTGCACAAAATGTACTACAAATTTTGAATGCGCTGAACCACAGACTGGCCTCTTCTGGATTATGGGTGGTTTGAAATTATGATCCCCACATACAAAACAGATAAGAGGGATGGAAACAACGCAGAAAAACATCAAAAAAGTAGTTTCAAATGCTTTATTTCCCCCTCATGTTTTGGGTACTAGCCACCTTTGAAGAGCCCCACAGGAGAAACAGGTTACTGATCACAGAGTAGCTTAAATGAGATAACCCTTGCAGCAAGATGTATAAAGTATGTGCTTCACTGTCAAGACAAGACAGCATAAAGCTTTGTCTTGTTCTGATAAAAGATCTATCCAATGGGAAACACAATTTTAGAAACAGATCATAGGAGACCATCACATTTAAAGACATTTTTCTGGCTTTGTCTCCTTTGAGACAGACTGACAGGCAAATTTGAAAGTGTGTCTTTTCCTCTGAGTTTTGGAAGGTTATCTTTTAGGTTGATTTTAGGTTCTGTGAAACATTGATAACAGCCTGCCAGAGCTGATGTGTTTACATCGATTTTTCAGAGGTAGGAAACATACATATCTTATGAACTGAATAGGTCTTAAAATAAAATTGTGGTGGGTTTCAGTAAAAATCACTTTATTACAAACAATTAAAGCTAAAGAGTCACACAAAAATTGGATTCTGAAAGCTTTATCTACTTACAAAGTCCTTACACTTCTAGCTAGCTTATGAATTTTGATGTTGAATTAAAAATTAAAAAAAAAAGTGGCTGAATGTCCTTCAGTTTGCTAGATTTTTTTGTCTTCACTTTGGTAAAGAAGTCAATGGCCTGAGTGTGGAGTGAAGAAAGGAACAGGGAAAGTGAACACGAAATAAAGAATGAAGAGCTTAATATTTTTCATTTGTGCTGAAAAAAAAAGGACCATAAAACTACAAATGAAACTTCATCTGCAATTATGTATTATATTTATAACATTATCAAGAGAATCTGTAACTGAACATTTACGACTCTTTTCTAAAAATGCTATTTATAGGAAATGCCATGTCTGACATTGGGCCTTGCAATGCAAGGCCACAGTGATACTCCATAAATAGTTACCTCAAATGTAAAACTGGATGCATGTTAAATTCCAAGTGCATGTGAGGAGGGTTCTGTACTAGCCTAATTGGAACTGAACATGCATAAGGAAATAGGAGCTAGCAAAATTTGAAGCCACATTTATACCTTTTAATCAGTCTAGTCTGCTTCCCACTTGACAATATAACTTCAGCAATCCGGAAAGCTCATCCGTGCTATGCAGGCTTTTTCAGGGCTCTAAGTGGTGTGAAACATTACTTGGACTCTCTGTTGAGAATCCTTTATGCCTGTACATTGCTTCCAAAACCCCTGACACCACATGTTGGGGCTACTCAGTAGGATGTTAGACAGCAGATAAGTAATTTTTTTCCCATGCTGCTTGTACTGCAGAAGTGCAGAGTTTTAAAGCTTCATTTTGCCTCTCTGGTTTTTGTACTAACATATGTGGCATTAATATTTGATCTAGAAATATTTATTAGAAGCTTTCTACACATATGTATAACTCCAGTCTTCAAATTAATGTTGAACGTTAGTGCAAAGATTGTAGTTGATGGAGGGAAGAGGGAAAGGACAGCTCTTCTTCAAGCAGGTTTGACATATTAGCATTACTTTCTGGACATACCTCTCATAGAGTTGTCCACAGTATAATTTCTAAATAAAGCCCTACAGGGACATGTCAAGAAAAGACAAGGTGTACAAAAGGCTCCATTTCAGTTTTGCAAATCCGTAGACAAATCAGAATGGTTAAAAGAAAATCGAGCTACTAAAATAAGTACTTGAAATGGTCATGGATCAGGTGTACACTAAGCCTTTCCTTTATACATAATTATAATAGCAGCTTTGAGATAATACTGTTTTGTAAGGATGCAAGTGTAAAGAGTCTCTTGGTGATATGTGACCATGTTTACAAATTCCTCTTTTAATCTTTTTTTTTCCAGTTTCTCTGGCCTCCTGCTCATTGACACTTTTCTCTGAAATCCCTTCAAAATGTCATCTTCATATTTTAATAATCCAGTCAATTTTTCTCGTTGGCTAATAAAAAAAAAATAATAGCCTTCTTTTGCAGAAAGCTTCAAATCTGTGCTTCAGTTTTGTAAGGCATTTAGAAAACTCTTCCAACAGCAGTAAGACAGTTTTGGTGTTAACAGTCTCTACAGATTGCGGCTAGGAACAGCCATCTTTTTGGCTTTGTGCTGGTATGTCACCTCTATCATCCTGCTGAAAAGATCTGCACTCTTGACTGTTTCTGTGACAACTGCTGAGTGTGTTGGTATACAGAAAGCTGAAGTATAGGTTGAAGTTTCCATCAGTATACCACATCTGCAAGAGCTGATACATCTTAATCGCTTTGTCACATTCCTTCAAAGCAGCTTGCTTTCCTCTCAAACAGTCCTTTGCCTAATTTAAGGAAGTATTTCTTTTAGAGTGTGAAAAAGACATATCTTTCACAGATGTTTCCTTTCATTTTCTCTTTAAGTATAGGAAGGCTTTTATGGGATTTTCTTGACAGTGTAGTTTGGATTTTACAAGATCTCTGTATGTAAATCACGTGCCTCAAACATCCATGCATTTATCCTATGATCAAAAGTTCTCTTACTATGAAGCAAGCAATTGGCTAACATTAGTGCTCCATATTAAGCCTAATAATTTTCCAGCTTCTTGAGATTCTTACTTACGGGATATTTCAGAATTTCTCCACTGGTTTTCGGTTGGTACATAAAGTTTTGGGCTTACATGTTTTCTTCCCCTTTTACTTTCTGCTCGGTGGTGTCTTCACTTTTTATATCTCCATAAGTCAAATTTGTTTTTAATATCATATTTTGAATGGGTCTTGCAATCCTGCTTATATAAGATGTTTGGCCTATTTTACAGGTCTAGGAGAAAGTATGACAAGTCTTGGCTTAGGCATCTGAACTTACCCAGAATAGCTGATCTTCTGAGACTGTCCATCATTTACCATAACACAATTCCATGTCCAGCCAACATCTGTGCCTGCTCAAACATTCTTGAAGACAACAGAACACAACAGAGTAATTTTGAAATCACTTGAAAATGGGACTTTAAGAGCAAGTTATATACAGTTACTCCTCAATGTTGACAATAGTTCTGATTCATCTTCAGATATTCAAAGAAATATTTAAAAAGAGTGTTCTCAAGCTTGAGAAATATATACACTTCAAGCAAAACATGTAGAAACAGGCTGTTTCAAATTTACCATTTTGCCTTTTTTCCCTGCCACAGAAATAATGATATTGCAATTGACACATTCCCACAAGAATATCCCTGCAAATGTTCCCACACTTTGTTTCATTGAAGTAGGATTTTCCAACAGAAAAACATTTCACAGAAATATTATACTGTTTTTTCTTAATTCTTTTTTTCCCAGATAACCTTGCTGTTCCTTCCCCTATATGGCTGGGGACATTACAATAATTGTTCCCTTATTAAAGATACGTTTTCCTTAATGGATGCCTTCACTCATACTGTAAGTACAAACCTAAAGTTATCAGAGAGTACGGTGTGGGAGGAAATGCTACATAAGGGATTCCTCCTCAGTAGCTGTATTGGAGTCTTGCAGAAGACATTGTATTGAGGAGTTAGTGACCTTGAACAGACCATGTTTTCTCTATTGCTCCTTGTACTTAGGGCTTGAGCAGCCCATATGTTAGCACGAGCAGCCGCTGTAGGGGAAACAGCCTGTGCTGTGCTGGTGGGTGTTATGACAGACATAACATCCCAGCCTGCAAGGAAACTTTCTGTTAGCTGAACAGCTTACTAATATCATCTTTAATTTGTAGTATCTTCAGGAAGAGTAAAGTCTATGTGCATCAAGGGGTGCAATGTAGTTATCTTGATCTGGAGACTGCTGTACACAGAGGAGCCGCTGATCCACATCACACTTAACCTGAGCAGGCGCAAGCCTGTGCTGGGCTGGGCTGGGCTGCCTGTCCAGTGTGGCCTTCAGGCTGGGCTGTGCTGCATAAATTCTTGGCCACGGGACAAACTCAGCCAGCTGGTTGTAACTCAGAAGCCTGCAGGCAGCTCCCACCCACTCAGTACTGGTGATTACACCACCTGCACAGCCTCGCCTTTATCTAACTGTGCAGCAAGAAGTTCCTATGCGAACATCCATTCTGTTTGACAGCGCCAATGATGAACAAAGTTGTTTTCTTTAAGTAAGTTATATATAACAGCTTGGATGACCAAAATGGAGAACAATGCTCTGTGGACGGGATCTGTGCAGCGCACTGTAGGGAAATCCATCTGTGGTCTGTCCAATGCTGCATGCATGCAAAGTTCCCAGCATCTGAAGAGACGTAAGATTTACTTGCTATCTACATTCCTCTTTTTTTTTTCTGTCTTATTTAAACAGCTACTTTATTAAATCATTTGTTGTCTGGCCTTTCTTGCTGAGATCCAGAAAGAACCCTTCACCATCTCTCTCTCACTTCAAACACCAAGTGCAGAGTAGTAGAGAATTCAGAGACCATGATTTTCTTTAAGAAAGGATTTGAAAAGACAGACAAAGAAAATGTGTTGGTGTGAAAGAGTATGTTGGAGAATTTAGTCAAAGATCAGTGGCATTATAAACCAGAAAGTATCATCAAGCTTCAACATCATGCAAGAATCAGCTTAACTTTGGACAAAAGAGATTTTGCCCTTTAGATTTGTACCAAACCTTAAAATACGCAGGAGGAAAAAAATGTGTTTAGGGTAGAGTAGGACAAACTTCTTAATTTGGCAAAACATGTTTAGTAACTTGCAACACAGCCAAAGGTACAGGGAGAACTTCAACTCTTACAAGACTGGCACTCTGCAAATGGAGACTAAAAGATCGAACTGAGAAGAAAATTACAGTGAATGCAAGGAGCTTATTTCAGTGTAAACAGGGAAGAGCCTGAGACGACAATTGCACCTGCTATTTGGCTGCAAGTCATAAACCAAGATATTACAGAGCATTCCCAATACTTGTTGCTACATGAACAGCAAGCTAATAGACCTAATACAAGTACCTTGTGCTTGCAATACTAACTGAACATTGTCTTAGGAAAAAAAAAACAACACAAAAACCAAAGAAACAAGGAAGAGTTTTAATGCTTCACAGACTTAATGGCGATTCATTGCTAAATTCTTGGCTCAAGTATAAGTCAGGAGAAAGTAGAAGTTATCAATACAGCCTCCCAATTCCCACAAACTATAAGAATCATGTCTTGGGGATGGGTAGTTATAATCATAAGGTAATACCAACCGGAGTAGGATTTATACTACATATTTGAATCTTAGTGACAAATGCTATGATCAAATGGAAAGCTAAAAGTGATCCAGAGCTGCCTGTAGTTTATGATTCTATAATGAATGAATGGATTAACATTTTCAGTTTTCTTTAAGGATCATATACAATTACACATCAAGAAAGTTTACTGAGTATCACCTGATCCTTTTTTTTTCCCCACAAAACTAAATATTCTTTGAAAGTTGTAAAAAATGAGCTTGTTTCTAAGAGTTGCATTTGATAGCCTGATGTAGGTACACATACAAGGAAAACTGAAATGATGTTAAAATTTTCAAAAAATTAAATGCATCAAAATCATTTCAGCATATATATAATTATTCTCTTACAGAAAAATACCTTCATTAACCAGTTATGAGATGGGCATGTATTATAGTAAAAAATACTCAGAAATACTATATGAATTCATTTAGTTCAGTACAGGCAGAAGAATTTTTGGAATACCTCCTTCCCCTTGACTTCTAGTGTTCTTGAAAATACACCTCCTACAAAACTTCAAGTATGGATTTGCAACTCAATTATTAAATTGTATCGTTTATTAGTAAAAATCGTTTATTAGTAAAAATACTGATTTTAAAATAATATATTACTATATTTATTAGAAAAGAATATGTTAGTGAACTTACTTTAGTATAAAAATAAATAAATACACTTTGTTGCAGATTACTCTGTAACCAGCAGCTGTGTTCAAGTCATGATTAAACCTGAACAATCCAGGGCAGAAAAATCTGGTAAATTTCCAGTAGTGACCTGTATCGCTACTAACCGCCAACCTTCCTCGTAGCTCTAACTGCCTGCTCTAACTGCCTACACAGCCAATTAAGCAGAACTTCCAGATCCACCATAATCACACCATCTGGAAACACCTATGAGTTTTTCGCAGTGTGCATATATTGCTGGTTTATGCTCTCTGCTATACTGGGCTGTAAGAACTGCCATACCCTATTAAGTCCTGAATAGATCACATTGGGGCTGTTCTAATTTCCTCCATTTCATTGTTATGTTAAACAATTGTAACTGTTTGAATTAAATGGTCACTGCATTAATATGTACCCATGTTTTCAAAAAAGCCAATACTCCTATTCTACTCATAAATATTTCTAAAATACAGTTTGCATATGTCTAACAGCAATTGTAAATTACTTTCTTATGTTACTGAAATACAAAGTAGTGATGAGGAATTGATAACTGCTTCAAAAATTTTCTAGTGCTCCAGAAAATTATTTTTTACACTCCTTCTGTTGATTTGTCATCTGAAGCATGGTAAGATAACCACATTTCCAGGAGATAAGTCATGAGTAAAGGGAACTCAGTAGGCAGCAGCACCAACAGAGAAGGCAGGCACACAAAAGCTGACAACTCTCTTAGAAAGTTATTTTACAGATTTCTTTGCAGCAGGCCACACCTGAGGAACACAAAAAGCTGTGTTAACTTGAGAAGAACAGAAGAACATCCTTGAATCACACTATTTCAGCTCTGCCTAATAAAGTCAAGATCATTTTGCCAAAAAAAAAAAAAAAAAAAAAAGTAACCTCAAACTGATAAAGCTGATTTGGACAGAAACACTGTTCACTAAAGTGTAACATCTTTGACAGAAGCGATCTGGCGATTTTTTTGCAGCAGTTTAAGACACTGCTGAATCTATGTAACAAGCTATCATCTTATGGAAGAACTCAACATATGCTAACCCTGAAGCAACTCCCATTCTCAGTCCAGACTCTTGGCCCAAGTTCCCTAATCAAAGATTAAAGCTAATTTGCTGAACTAAACTTGAAGAGCTGAAGCACCCCCCCATGCTCCATCCTGCTGACTCTACTACTAGAGCAGTAACATCTGAAAGAGGGGCAATAACAAATGCCTGGGAGTTGCCTCAAAGAGCAGCAGTTGCTTGCTCAGTGAAGGTGATTCAAAGCCTTGAATAAATGGTATGTATTTTTCATTATTTTTTTGTGACTGAACAACCAATTAAGGATATTTATTTTTCCATGTCAACAGTTGCAAAACAGAGAAAATATTCAAAAAGTTACTTGGTTTTGCTAATAAAACATATACTTTGAATTTTGTAGTAAGATTTATTATAAAATACTAAAATAAATAAAGCTCTCACAGTCTATCAACTTATTAGTCCAAACCAATAAGTCACCAGCTATGCCTCTCTACTTAGGATCTTTAATTAAAAAAACCTAAGTTGTCTTTATCACCTTTACAGAGGAAAAAAAAAAATATCTCTAGTTTATCAGAAAAGCTCTTATCTGGCTCTAATTTTACTCAGCAGTAAACAAAAATTTAACCTTATTTTTATTCCATAGTGACTGCATACTGGAGTGAGATCAGGGCCATTTAATGTTTCAGTCCTTATTTGTAGACCCTGCTTTTCATCTTACTAGGTCTCTGGGGAACCTAAATTTTTTAAAAGTCTTTTTCTGTAGACTGGCAGTAGGAAAAGACCCTGCCTCAAGTATGAGTCTGATTCTCTTACCAAGGGTTGGATCCATTCTCAGTTAGGAAAACCATATTAATTAAAACTTCTCCAGAATGTCTCACACAGGGAAGTCTGAATGGACTTCAGAGCACAAGAGCAGAACCACACCATGACATTTAATCTAAACTTCACTTATTAAGCAGAATAGATTTAAAAGGTGGGTAGCAATTTTTATTTTAAGATTGTTAGCCTTCAGCATTCATACATTTCTAAAAACAAAATGTAGACAAAACAAAATCAAACCCAGAACTTCCAGCCCAGTTTAGACCACTTCAATGTTTCCACATCCTGGCTGGCAGCCCAGGGCAGCTCCACACCAGGCAATGCATTCCACCTCCCCAAAGGGGCTGTTTTTTCAATGACTTATTGCTTTTTTTTCAAATACATTGCCAGCATAAACCACGAACGACCCCACTATCCATGTAGTCCCAGCACTATTTCTATGATTTTCCCCATTTCTAAGGCCAACCAGCAGTTCTTACTTGGGTTACTTTTGCTCTTTGGCCTCCCACCCCAGCGATGTTACAGGAAGGTAATGATGCTAATGGTTATTTAACAAAATTCATTCCTGCTTCTTTCCTTCTCTTTGTTTCTTTCCTCCTTCCTTTATAGTGGGCAGATGTAGTCCAGGTCTCACATGAGCATTGCTTTTAGATAGGCTTCACCCCATGGCAATGTCATAAGCATTGAAGTTTCACGTAGTAAGTCCTGTAGTTACATCTGCCTGAAATTAATGAGGGAAGTAATAGAATCCAATTAGGAATTTCATTAAAAGTCATTGAAAGAAAGAGGAGAGGATCAGGAAATGTGGAGAGAGAGCTAAAAGTTTCCAGAAGAAAAAGAAACAAAGGCAGTTTTGAAAATAATTTCTGTTTGGCTTTGCAACACTCAGCAAAACGTCAGAACAAATGGACGCATCAAGCAATAAAACTGAAATCCACTAGCTCTTGAAAGAAATTGTGCTCAGTATAATTCCCTGAGCCTTATTCACTAGAATTCTGCATGAACACTAAAGCTTATATTTATAAATCCTCACACAGGAATGGCTTTTAAATTACTTTGGAAAGAAAGGTGGAATTATGTTTCCAGGAAAAAAATGTAGTCTTCCTTTATGAAGGTTTCTTAGGTTAGCAAAGGTATAAAAGAAGTTGCAGTTAGCTTCTCTATATTAATGCAGACACCATATTAGCATGACTGATTTCTTAATTTTGTGAATAAATACTATAATGGGAATATACTTAGTTGGTTTTCACATGGAAGAATTAATTTTAGATTAATACTAAAAATTGTGCAGTCTTGCTTGTTGTAAAATCAACCTAAACACTTTATTATACTTAAAAAAAAAAAATAAATTGTCACACGGCACAAATATTTCCTGTATTTTAACAAATATTTGCTTGAGAATAAACTACAAAAAGAGGTTCATATAATGTGAATATGAAAATATGCACTAAAAAAGGAAATTAAAAATGTCTCTTCAATGAATATGGATCTGTTTTCAAAGCAGTTTTAATCCATATCTTCCTCTGAGAGCTAGCAGATTTTAAACTGGAACTGGAAAGAACTCATCAGTGAGATAACAGACCTTTCATTGAGCTTAAAATGTATTTAAAGCACTTAGCTTTACTAATTTTCTGCTTATTGAGCCCTAATTTATGTTATTGTAAATCTGAAATAACTCTGTTCATGTCAAATGGTGTTATATAGGTTTCATACCAATGTAAAGGATAGCAAATCAATCTATAAGCTTACTCTAGTTCTGCTTCATCATTAGTATGTTGTGGGAGGGACTTAAAGATAATTTGTTGCGGAAAAGCAAATTATTTGAATTACAATGCATTCATTTTCACAGCACTATTTCCATCTGCTTAGCTTCTCTGGAGGGTTAGTTCTGTTTGACACATCATTATATTTTTAGTTAGTTATAATCTTTTATTAACAACAAACAAACATGTTGACAGTGCAAAACATTTTCTTTCATGAGCAGTGAAAGATAGGCAAATGCTATTTAGGAAACAGAAAAAGTATATGACAGAGTTGAGGTAACACAAATTATAGGTTACATTGAACATAAATACTGTCATAAGCATTAGATCAAAGTCTTGTTTCTAATTAATTCATCCCATTTGAATGTTTCCCTAAATAATGTTGTTCCACTGTTACATGTTGCTAGCAGTATTTTTATTCCAACTCTCTTGTGTCTGTTATTGCAGTAAGCCATATTCCTTTAGGGCTCAATTCTGCGGTCTTCACTCAATCTGAATTCCCAGTTCAGTCTGGGGGCAGGATTTGCTTGAACAAGGACAAAAGAATTTAGTCTCTAGTGTGTAGTTATATCTGTATTCTCAAAGCCTAAATGCATTTTATTTTATCAGAGTCTAGAATTTAACATGGAACAGAAGAGTCTTAAATTCTACTCCACTTTCTGGTTCTGAATTTTCTATGATAAGTTTCATTAGCTTCCTTTTTCCATTAACATTGCCACCAATAAGATAGGTATAATAATGAGCATTAAGTTCCTCTGACAGATAATTTGATGAAAGGCTCAGCATACCTATTGTAGGTCAGATGCTGAGAGAGAAATCTCTTATACGGTATAAAGCTCAGATCACTCACTTAACATTTTCCTTCTTATGTGAATAGGAAGGGATTCCAGAGAAAAATCTGCTTGGGTAATTTGGAGTCAGTCACAAAGTGTTTAAAAGACTAGCGTTACATCATAGCTGAAGTACAAGTTAGGCCCCAGGAACCCATGACATTGGCAGTGTGGAAAAGGGGCATGCAACTATCTTTGATTCTCACTCTCCAGATGTACCAGGCAGACAACAATTACACTCTGTATGCGGAGAAATATTATTAGTTTATTTTTCCAAGGTCTTGCACATATTTCATACTCTACTGCCTGGCATGTTTAATACAAGTTAAACATCTACCCTGCCTATCAGACAAGTGTCGTATCTCAACTGCTCCAAGTCAAATAGGATATAGCACAACTCACGTTGTTCAGTTCCAAATATTTAACTGGGGAACAAATTAACCATCTGTAAGAATATATGCAATTATCCTATCCCAACAGAATTGTGCCATGTACTTTGAACTCTCATAGAAAATGTCCTCTAAATCAACTGCTTTTTAGTAATATAAACTTCTAAATAATATTTGAAGGACTAAAGCAGAAATTAATTTAGATTCTCACACACAATGCCTGCAATTTTATATAACAGAGCTCAAATACAAATTTTAGACTGCTGCAGAGCACAAATACAGATTCACTGAGAGAGGATAAAAGGTTTTCTGAAGGCTGAAAAATGTGAACTCTTATCCCACATTGCACTGTCCTGCAGGTCCATAACACTCGTCTTTAGATAACAGTAGCATATGCCCTTAGCAAAATGTTCCTTGTACGTGAATCTAATGTACATTTGTTGATAGGAACATGGTGAAGTCAGGCTTGAGCTTTAGATCACATGTACCATACTCTGAAATCTGGGTCACCAATGACTTTAAAAGCCATTGTCAGAATCTCGTCTTTTCCCTGCATCTGCTTTTATACAGTTGTATACTATTTCCTCTATGACCCAGAACAATTAAAGAAAAAAAAAAATCTCACATATCTATTTATGTCATATATTCCATTGTGCCAGCCTGCTTTTCCTAAATGTTTTCCTTCATGTGCATCCCAGGTTTTAACACCTCCATTCTGCCATCCTCCAAAATGTTCAATTTGCTTTCATTTCTCTGTTACGTGATCCTTCTCATTATTGTATCTTTTTTCCCTACTTCAATTCCTTCACTTCTGTGAAGTTAAGGTCACAACTTACAGCTGAGTAAAACCTTTAAAAACTAGCTAAAGTAATGTGTAGGCATGTCATAAAAAATAGCTGTGTCCTGGCTTACTCGTTTTTTTAAGAACACTATTATGATGTTTCTAAAATGATTTTGTTTCCCTAAACCTAAAAAAAAAAAAAAAAAAAAAAAAAAAAAATTGATTAAAAGCGAACAAAAAGCTTTGATCAAGAAAAAGAAATATGATCCAAACCGACTTAATTAGATGAGGATTAGTATACTCTTTTCAATCTGTAATTTCCATAATGGGTTAACACCCCTGAAAATGTTAATTAAATTGTGGAACGTAACACTGCCTGCATTATAGTGGTAAGAATTCAAACACAACAATTTATTTTTGGAAGTGAAAATTGACATTGCTTATGTTTCATTCTTCTTGTAAGAATAAAATATTGTAAAATCAGGCTGGACTATCCATGTGTGAGGTTTATGTATCTTATATACTAAAGTGACTGTTTCATTAACAAAAACTTCTACTGAAGCATTACGGGATGCTAATGAATATAAAGCAACCTCTCTAATTTTCTAATGGATACATTTTTCCAATCTGATAACTCCTTATATATCTTTAATAATGATTTATTTTTCAAGATTCCAGTCTTGACATCACTCTCTGTATCTGAGCCCTGAAAAAGCTGTTTGGAGATCATGAAGTCCTATGTGAACTCCTACTTACAGCTTAATTATTGTAAACTATCTCTAACCCACATAAAAGCCAATTAAGAGGCAGCATGAGTAGCCATATTTAATATAAATAATATCAATGGCTCATATTGTCTCAGCATGATTTGGTTTAAACACTTAAACTATGAATAACTATAGAAAATTTTTGTAATACTCCTGAGGAAAAGTTGTTTATAGGAAGACTTCTTCAAGCTATAAAAATTTACATTTATCTCTAGACTGTATTATTCTAAGCCACAGGTATCACACTTTACATGTGAACAATTAAAGACCTCTGTCAAACTCTGGGTGAATCCGAAACACATTAATACAATATTCATTCATTAACCACTGCATGAGATGAAGATGCTTTACTGCAAAAAAAACCCCAACAATGTACCAAAAAAAATTCAAAAGGCCGATTATTGAAAGTAACAAAAAAATTCTTTCAGTGTTCCTATTGGTTTGAGAAATTCCAAGGAAAAATACTTTTTTCTACATGTTAGAATAATGTACTAACATGCTGCTATACACTTCTTATCCAACAGTTCCTGTAGAAAGATTTAAAATAATATCCTGCCTATTACTCTCCAAGTTCAGACAATTTTGGCCTGTAACTGAATCCATATAGGTACAGTGCTGCAGAGAACACTTTCTGCCATTTAATTTTTGCCTTCCATCTCAAAGATGACTGTCTTTTAGCATTACTGGATTTCCAGATTTCCTCTCAAATAACCTGCCTGTGCAAAACTATACAGTAGTCAGGAGAGCAGAGAACTGAGCTAGGATTATCTGTCTGAACTCCTAGCTCCAGATATTCTGGTCGTTTGAAACCCTGCAATAAGATATTTAAACCAAAACATACATGCTTTCAAAAGCCACCATTTCCATAGGTGTAATGGTAATTCATGAAGTAAAGGCAGGCCAAGGGCTTTGCCTTCGCAAAACCGTTCCTTTCAACTCACTGCATATGCACCAGTAAGCAGGGAAACCCACAGAATAAACAAAAGCCTTGAAGATGCTACACTATTTCTCAAGGAGCAAGGGAGGAGCTGACAGTGATGGATGTATGCTTTTACTGTGCTTAGTGTACTCCTGAAGGCCTCCTTAACTCAAGGGATGCCCTCTCTTGTGCTGGCTCAGAGATCTTCATGCATAGAGGGCAGTTCAGGCACAGAGATACTCTGTCCACCCAAGCAGTCATGCTGCTGGGCGCGACTGCAGAGAAAATGATAATACACCCCTATTTCACCAGAGGCTTCTGCTGCAATTGAATAATACCTTTATCCTGGATTGGAAAAGCAGCATTAAGCAGCTACCTGGTACTTGAGTTCTGGCCTTCTAAATCATGGATTTTTTTTTTTTCTTTAGAAATTATTGTATCTAGATTTACATAGGAAAAAAAATGCTTACTTACTGTCTTTCCCTCAACTATTAAGAAGGTGCCATACAAGCTCTCTAGTCTGTGTGTATCTTTGTGATTTAAGCGGTAGATACAAAGTACCATGAAGAAGAATTTTTGTACTTTTCCAAAGTATATTGTTTAATCAAGCATTCTCTGCATAAAAGCTGCAACAAAAATTCTAATTAAAATGTAACCCGGGGTGGCTTTGCCAATTCTAGTCTAATGGGAACTAATCCCTGTTTTAGGTAAATTAACTCTCAGGTCTTAATTTGCTCAGATTTCCCTTAGAGTCTTCCTTATTTAAGGAAAGAGTAGTTTGCTAGAATGTTTCAGGCCAGTGGCTTCATCCCCTAATATTTACCTAAAAGAGAAAGATACATTTGATTTCCAGTATCTTCTGTATCAAACAACAAGGTGTTTTTTTGAGAGGTGAATACCATCCAGAGCATTATATATGTGAGTGTGTATGCACATGTGTCTCCTCCCTTTGTGCCCCCGATTCAGTTGTCTCAGACTCAGTATTTTTTGACCAGTCACATTAGATATGGGTGAAATATTTTAAAGTAAATAAGAGTTAGGACCACTTCATATCATAACATGCAGTAAGACAAGAGTATGTCATCTCATGGAAACTCTTAATCACAGCAAGACAATTAAACCAGACCTAGTTGTGTTTGAAGCATTGGAAAATACGACAGAAAGTCATAAAATTACTTGACATTGCTTCTGACTTCTGCTTAACATGCAACAACATCTGGGATTTCTGAAGATGTAACTCATTTCAGAGGATGTTTATAATCTAGTGTGCATTATTCCTAATTTACGATTAATTGTTCTGTTTCTCAGTTTTCAGAGTTTGGTCCATCTATCATAACTAGTCCATCATTTAACTAGTCAATTACACTTGGCAACAGTCAAAATTACCATTTTAAAATTCCTTCTTAAGTGAAATTTCTAAGAGTTACTGACTAACCTAAGTGAGCAATATACGCACCAAAAGAAATGGAATCAATTTGAAAATGACTGGCACATAAGAAGAAAAAAAAAAAAAAAGCAAAACCAAACAACAAAGCCCAAAAGAAAACCTAATCAGATTTACATCCAAAATAAGTAACAGATTTATTTCACTAGTTTTGCCTATTTGCAACAACCAGTACCTGAACCATAGGAGACGAAGAACAAAAACCAGAATGACATGATGCTTGATGGCTTACATACATGCGTATTTAATAAAAGAACATTAATGTCCTGACATCGTAATCTCCTGACATCATAATCAACACATAAAATGCTCCTACATGGTTATGAATATTGTTTTTATATTAGTAGGGCACCTAAGGACAGTGACATGTCAAGAGAAAACCACAGAAAAATTGACACTAGCACAACAAAGGACCATATGATATATATTCAACATCGTGTTTAGAAAGTATAAAAATTTTGCTGTTTAGTATAAAAGAAGTGCACAAATAATGTAAGTCTATCGATAATTCATTTTATTATTATTTTAAATCAAGTTCTGTTCTTTAAGTGGTCTATGGCTTCTTATTTTAGAGAGCTGGTCACAAGAGGGCAACATAGTTACATACATATGGAGCAGTTCTGACATTCCACCCAATGGAAATTAATAGTATATAAAAATACAACAATATGGTATGAGAGTTGTTTATTGATCAGTGTTCCTAACGGAGTAAATAGCAGATTAAAATTACAAAAGTTAACCTTAACTCTGTCCCTCTATACAGGTTCCATAATACAATCTGGTCAGAGTGTCATGTGGTGTTTTCAAATAATATGTAAAGGTGTCATACAATTTTCACTACGTTCTTAAAGCATGTGCCTGCTTTCGTTGGAAATCCATGCAACTTTTGCCAGATCTGTACAAACATCCCTCTTTATTGCACAGGAAAAAAATAAATCAGACATGTAAACCAGAGAATAGTCTGAAAATGCCACGGTCATTGGAACTTCATCTTCTACAATATTCTGATGCTCTCTTTTAACTCATTGATTACATATTGTTTTTATCTGTAGGAGTTCTGCCTCATTCAGAAAGAATAAACTAGGTCACTTAGAGATTAGGGAATATGAGACATTCGGATAGAATATGGGTAGTATATTCAACCTTAATTCCCGCATTATTGTTTTCTTAATGAGATCAACAGCATCAACAGAAGTTCTTCAGTGAACCAGTCCTTAAAGGAATATTTTATTTGTTTGTTTCAATGTCAAGATTCTCCTTGATAAAAGCAGAGGAAAACCTTCCAGTAAGATTTCAAAATAAGTTTTTATTCAGATCTAGCCTTACAAATATTCTGCTAGAGAAAGCTTTGTAGATCTGGTATTCTGAAAAAGACAAGGGCTATTGTCTTAGTGCTGATTATCACCTCAAGGTTATCACTATGTTTATACTGGATTTAAGTCATATAACATACGAAAGAGCCAAGAGAATTCCCACTATAGGTGCAATGCTGATCAGCAATATTGTCATTATTAATTACCATAACAACATCACAAATTGCATACAGGAAATCAACTGGAACAAGACTTCCAAGGAGACTCTGACAATGTCAGACAAAAATAAGTTCCAATCACTATAGTAACAGCTGTGAGCAACCTTCTGGTTGTATTGCAGTCAATGGCAAAACTCCCACAAACATCAGAAAAGCCTCGAGTTCATTCTGTGACAGTCATCCATGAGCCACACAACTAGCATTGACACTTCAGATGTGAAATAAAAACAACGAATTTCTCTACAGCTTGCTTGTAAACGAATGCATCAACATTGTCTAGAGTGCTTGAATGCCTAACCTATATACTGAAAATTCTGTAAAGCCAAAGTCCAGCCTTCTTTGAGGACAGAGACTTAAATATGCAGGTACATTACTTGCGCAATGTATTTCTGAGAAAGGTCTGTAGATTTTTTTTGGTTTTCTTGTCACAGTCAGCCTGCCACTCTTCCCTTGTACACTGCAGTTTTCAAATTGTTCTTTTATCTGGGGTGAAAGAAAGATGGGAAGAGGAGACAGAGGATATAAAGGAGAAAAATAAAATTTAAGAACAAGTTCCAGAAAAAATTCTATTTATTAAAAAATGAAATATTATACTGAAAATGAGAATCCGAGCAGTTAGAATTAAAGAAAAGTTGTATGAACATTTTAATTTATCTAAAGTTTGATAATTTTTATTCTGAGGAAAAAAACAAATCCTGTTTTCATCTTTTTTTTTCATTTCTAACCACCCAAAGCAAAATTAGGACCAGTGAGTGCTTCTCTTCATACACTTTGTTGTATGGAGGGCTTAATGAAATTGTAATTTAATGTGACAATTTTTTTGAAAGTGTAGTCTGTAACACACCAGTTCACTTAATCCCAGACCTTCAAATGTCATGATCTTTCTCCTTATCAAAATGTCATAGTGGGGAGGCAAGGATGAGGTGTTAGTCATTTTTATTGCTTTTGTCATCATAGTCACATTGCTTTTCATCTTCATGCTTTAACTCACATAGCACACAAGGTCTGTGAGCTGACTCCCTTGGAGCTATCCTGAATGAGATCATCTGATTTTGTTAACAGCTCTCTTTCACAGATTTCAACATCCTACCTCTTGTTCATCTCATTGATCATCATGGTCTTGATCCTTCTGGCACTCCTCTAGTCACATTTCTTTCTAGATCTTTATCAACCACAAGCACGCACTTTAATGTCTAAAACCCTGAGACTTCATAGAATCCATACTGCAGTGTCAATTTCAGTTAGCTATTCTCAGGTGAACTCCTGAAGACTTAGCCTAGGTTTTAAGGAGAAGCCAAGCAGCAGTTACTTAATTGCTGCATAAAATAATTACATTAACAGCTGAAGAGCTGTTAGACTACACCTTTCTGATAGACCACCCAAGGTGAGCTAAAAATGCAGCCACATTACAGCTAACTCAGGGAAAATAAAGGCATGTCACACGTATGATCAGTCCCACTGATTGCCGTATATCTGTGGAATCTGTACTTAAGGCTAACAATTTGTGTGGAAAAAAGTAGGTGATGCACAGAAGACAACCGCAACTAAACAAAAATGCATGCCCTGGTGATTGCAGTCTGGAGGAAGAGAAGAATGTGCTGAAGCCATTTTTAAAGCAAAACTCTTTATCAAGCTGTAAGACAGAGAGCATTAAATCTCAAAACAAAATAAAATGATATCTGTATTAAACAGTATGAATAGCAGAGTTAGTGGGACAACATTAATTCCGCCATGGTTGTAGAGTAGAAAACCCAAGGAGCTGATCTTTCTTAGTAGTTATAACTAACAGTAATTTGAAAGAGCTCCCGAGTGCAATAATCAGACCAGTATTCACTGCTTGAACTGAAATATCCTTTTAACCTGCAAGAAAACTGTAGGCAGGAGATTTCAAAGAAATAATTTCCAATGATCCTTCTATAATTTTACTTTACTGCACATCTCAATAAAAAAAAACATTACAGCAAAATATACAATACCATTTAAGAATGGTAGTGGTCTGTGAAAAGTAAGAAGTGCACGAAGTATTTAGTTTTCCATATACTGCAGAGATTTATTTTAATCCTTATGTATTCACTTTCACTACTCCTGAGGTAATTCTTTGTGCGCTCCCCTATGCAACACAAAACATTCTCGAAGGAGAGGTCAGCTACCTCAAAACTCCTTCCACTTCTTTCAAGGAACCCAACATGAGTGAGTAATTACAGAAATTTCAACAAGCAAGCCTCTCCTATCTCCTACTGGTCATGTCTTTTAAAGGTACTATTATCCCCTAATGACCTGTAAAATCTCAGAAAGAAAGGCAACACATAAAAGTCCAGCTGCTTTCTTTCTCTGCTTAGCTTCAGCGTGATGGAAATCAGGAACCCCTGACTGTGTTATGGCCCTGTGTCAACTCTGCTGCTGCTGCTGCTGTCACCCATGGTAGCTCTCTTTTCATGACAGGTTCCTCCTCATTAGCTTTTGCTTTCCTACCACTGGTGAAATTCACACACTCATTCTGTTGTACAGCTACATTTCAGGCTGTCACTTACCTAAGACTCAGTGCCTCATCCAAAGTCCAGTGAATCTTCCCAAAACTTTAAGGTTATTTGGATCTGATCTGTGATCTGAAAAATATTAAAGAACTTGGTTAATTGATCTTTTATGTTTCCTGATTTTACCATAGTCAACACAATTTTGACACTCCTTTCAAAGAGCAAAGGAAATTCACGCTGACATGAACCTGTTTCACCATGTGACACATTCAGAAAAAAATGAATTCCTTGCAATAGAAAAAACACAGCAGAAATTTCACTGTAGTACTGTGAGGGACAAATAAGTGTAATGGGCTGCACCAACTCCTGTGCTAAAGCACTGTCTGGTTAGAATGTTCTAAAAAAAAGCAAGTCCTACTCACTCAATCTCTAAGTAACAAATATAAACATAAAATAATAATAAGAAATTTCATATAAAATTCTGAAATATATGTCCAGTAATCTGAATGTGAATTCTCTCAGTGCCAGGAAGCACACAAGGCGCGAACATCGTTCTTCCACTTCGATCGGTCTGCGGCTGCGTGCTCTGGAGTCACCCAAGGGCCACAGCGCAGTCTTCTGTTGGTTTTTTCCTCAAGACATGACCGATCCAGTTCCATCTCCTCCTCCTCACTTCATTACTGATTTTCTCCATCTCCATTTCAAGTTGATGCTCGTCGTTTCTGCAACTTTTTATTTTTTTTTCCGGGAGGAGGTAGTTGGCCTCCTGCCCAACCCCCATGACTTGGAGGGCCAGTGGTTTTTCTGTCAGGGTGGCCTTCCCTTAGGCTGCATTGGTTCACGGCACCTTCTTCAATTTTATCCGGTGCACCCTCCAGAGAGGGATCCCCTATCCACCACCCAGGGGACGCGCCTTCTAGCTGTGCAGCCCCAGCCGAAGGTATGTCCAGTAATAGTCGCTAATATTTTGGTGACATTCACAAGCAGCTATTTATTCTAATATTTGCACACATAGCTACAAAATCTTCAGTCCTTTCAACCAAATCTTTTTCATAAGTACTCAGCTTGTATAGCTTCTTATGGAGTCCAGTGGGAGCCAGATGCACTCATAATCATTAAAACCAGAACATGTTTTCACATTAGCTACAAAGACACATATTTCCAAGTTGATTATTGGAGTCACAAAGTGAAATGTTGATCTCACTGAAGTCATGAAATTTTAGAAAAGTCAGCAGTTTATTTGAACAAAATTTGAACAAGTTCCTTTACTGTATGATTTTAAAATTACTATATATGTGGAACCAAAAGATGGCTCCCACAGAAATGTCTGCTACCTTGGACTGCTTGAAGACAAGATAATACATGAGTATTTTTTGACAGCAAGAATTACCATTTTATCTCAGAATAAAGTTTAGTCAGAAAAAAGATCTGACTGCCCTTGGTGAGTTGGCTGTGGCTAAGGGCCAGACACCCACCCAGCTGCTCCCACCCCCGCATCCTCAACAGGAGACGGGACAGAAAGAAAGATGGAAAAGCTTGTAAGTCAAGATATAGACACGGAGATCACTTACCAATTACAGGAAAAAAACACACTTGACCTGGGGAAAATTGATTTAATTTAGTCCCAATTAGAGTTGGATTATGAGAAACAAAGACAAAAACAAAAGCACCTTCTCCCCATGCCCCTCACTTCTTCCCAGGCTCAGCTTCACTCCTTCATTCCTGACTCCTCTACCTCCATCTCCCCAACAGCGCAGGGGAATGGGGGGCTGCGGCCAGCCCACAGCAGCTCCCCCCTGCCGCTCCTCCCTCCCCACGCTCTCCCCTGCCCCAGCCCGGGGCCTTCCCAGGGGCCGCAGGGAAACACCTGCCCCAGCGGGGCCTCTCCCGGGGCCGCAGGGGAATCTCTGCCGGGGCGCCCGGAGCCCCCCCTCCCCTCCTCCCGCTCCCCCCTCGGGGCTCGCAGGGCCGTTTCTCACCCTGCCGCCCTCAGCCCCGGCTGCCGGGCAGCGTTTGCCCGTCCTCACCCAGGCTTTCCCCGAGGCGCCCGCCCGGGGCTGAGGGGCTCCGCTGGGCCCGGCGCTGGGGCCGCTGGAGCCGGCGGGAACCGGCTGGGGCCGGCGCGGGGCCGCCCCGGCCGCTCCTCACAGGGGCCGCCCCTGCAGCCCCCGCTGCTGCTGCCAGCGCCTGGGCCCCTACACCCGGTACGCAAGCTCTTTCACGTGAGTTTTGGAAAGTCTTAAATTAGATATGTTGTGAAGTTGTTTGATCAGAAAAACCTGCAAATGAAGCTTTCTAAATTGAACAACACTTCCAGACACTAAATCATTCTGGAAAGTTAATTTAAAAGAGAAGGCTGAAGCCAGCAGTGAGGACTTGCATAGCTGTTTAATGCAGGGCTCCAGGAGGGCTGAGAGAGCCCTTAAAAATGTACTTTTAAAATGTGGGACCTTACAGTTGTTTTTTCATGCTTTTCAGCTATAGAATATATTGTGCCTCTTGAATTTCCTAAGAATTGCAAGTGTTCTGTTTTTCGGGAAAATCACATAACTTATGCCACTATGTAATTTTAAACCAGGTTTTTCTTTAAAACACAGTTTTGTTCAGTTTGTCATTTGTTGTTCTTTCTATATGGAATAGTTATGTGGCCATTCTGAAATCTACAGTGATATATGTTCAAAGTATTGGTAGGGCTGGTCCCCTTTTAAAAATAGTGGATGATGCAATATAGAGGCATTCCTAATAAGGAGGTTCAGTTAATGGTATGAAAGACCAATTAACGACTGGATTCCACTTAGATTTTTCAGCGATTAGTTTTGTGGTGGTTCTTTTGTAAAGGCTGAAATGCTGGCAAAATGTGTGTGTGTGCTGGAAGCTTTTCCCACAAGGGACATAGCATGGCAGAACCTCATACTCAGAACTCACTAATCCAAACAGCTGAGATAAATACTAACAGGGTGTTGCTTTTGCAAGAATTCCTGTTCTACACAGGCTAAAAAGTTACTATTTCCTTTATTTTATCTCCTACCAATATTCAGTAAAAGGAACAACTCAAGAATCTATACGAGAAACATCTTCATAACATTAGCAACCATTGCATCACACCGATAGGGACTTTCACAGGCCTGAAAAATTATATATAGCCTTCAGAAATGTTTAAATTGGTAAGGTTACACTATATTCTGGAGTTCAAAATTTTCATATGGTTACAAATAAGCCTTGATAATTTGTTCTACTACATTCTGGGTCAGAAACTCAGGATTTCGTCCAAATGACTTCAATAAGTTCCATATTTTATTGTCTTAGATATGTGCTTTGGATAGAGTGGGGCAATAGGCAAGAAAAAGTTTTGTGGGTTTGTTTTTTTTTTTTAAATAGCTGTAAAATGCACAGATGGCAGGTAGATAGCTCTTATAGCCATACTATTCTCTGTTGTTGCACTTTGGTAAAGACAACAGAACTCAAGCACAAAATCTGCTTGAGTTCAGAAAAAGACAGCAATAGTTGAAATCTTCCTCATAAGAAGGGGAAGAGGTGCGCAATGCCCATCTGTAACTCCTCTAAGAGATTTTAAATCTATTCATTATCAGACCGAAGACATTCTGCATTTTGTCAACAAAAATAATAGTACACAGTCAGATGCACTGCATTTCCACAGCTATGCTTTTTTGACAGAAAAGACAAGTAAATAACCCCCAATCTCCCTCTACTTTGCTTAATTTGTTTCTGCTATCTCAAAACAGACTATTATTGTGTTTATAAATCAAAGCGTAATGCATCTCAACTGCATGACAATCTCAAATGGGCTGAACAATGTGAGGGACTACAAACTGCACACACATCTGCTGGTGAGGCACAAAGATCTAGAAATGCACAAAACTGGCAATCAGGAGCATCCCACATGCTTCCCTGTCATAAACACTGTAGTTAATGCTATGTCAAGACAATGATAAAAAACACGTCAAAGTTGAAAAGCAATCTAATACCAAAACCTAAGACTTTCCTGGATAAGATTAAATTATTCAACCTCAACAATGGGACTGCGGTACTGAGGAGAGCTTTGAATCAGTTAAGTGAAGGGAAAGAGGACACATCTGAAGACACTGAGAATACTGCCGGTTAAGAAGTTGTATAAAAGGTAGATTGTATCCCTTAGAAAGTTGACACACTTCATGAGAGCAGATTTAGAGTATTCCAACATAGGGTAGACACAGATACACCAAGGAAAATCTTCAGCAAGGCTTTGCTCATTTCTCATTGAGCCCTGGAACACCTGATGGAAAGCCTGGATTTACTCTTAATTCATGCTAGCAAGGCTCTGAACCAGTCCTTTCCCATAATCTCCACTCCAAAGGAATAATCCTTTACAACTGTCCTGACTCCAAGAGTTACGTGTCTGAATATCAGTTTAGCTCTTTAATCAGCAAGTATGGGTGTAATTATGACTGCAAAAGTCCATGTGAATTTTTGCCTTTAATGGCAAGACTTTAGTAAGGAATAACTACAGGGGCAAACACTTTCTCAGATTATACACTGAAATCCAGAATTTGGATTGATCCCTCCTCCTCTTTTCCTGGGGGTTTGTTCCTTGACTTGTGTGTTTAGCCTCAAAGTCACATTTTAGTCTTTAAAATGTTGCATTTAAGATCTTCATGATACAATTTCATGCTTTCAGTTCATCTGACAAAAAAAAAAATAGCAGATTACAGCAGAAATAAGAACTTTCAGCAGTGATGGAGACAGTTGATGATACCAAGCAGAGATTTAATGGGTTTACTGGTTTTATGCTAGTCTGTAGACAAGAATTATTTACAGCACAATATTCATTCAGGCCTTCCAAATTTTGTTCAAGTAAAGCAGACTTTGGATACAGCCAGCAAAAATTATTCCAAGCACTTTTGCAGTCAATTGAAGAATGAAGCTGCTTGACTAAAAGTGGAAAATGGAATATATTATCCTATGATATTACTTCACAAATTGAAAACAGTTGTTTGAAAACATTTTTCTTCTTTACAGAAGCGGCACTTCCTTTGCATTTCACTTGCACAGCAAGGCTACACTTCCCCTCTTCCTCCCCTCTCCCCCTTCTCAAAGTAAAAGAAAATAAATGCAATATTAGGAAAATGAAGACTGGCATCAAGCTATCAAAGAGTACATTCTAAATTAAAATTTTCTTGAAAGACAACTGCATGATCTTTCAATGAAAGATTTATGGCCTTGATAATCCTGGTAGTTCTGTATTCCATGGTAAAGTATGTAGATACTTTAAAAAAATTATTTTGTTTTTTTACTAATGGATAAAAGTAACTTCTCCAGCACAACATATCTTAGATGCTTTCTTACTTAAACACATTAATTGAAATCCATTAATTAAAGACAATATAAAGCTAATAGAACAGGATGCACAATTTCTATAATAGGACAATTCTGAAAAATGTTAATCTATTTAGGACTGGATTTTTTTAAAATTCAGTTTGATATGTAGTGTCACTAAAAAGACTTAGGAGCTCTTTGGACAAAAATATTTGAACCCAATATTACAAGAACTCCTATTTAATCCCTTGACTAAAACTTAGCCCTCTAAAACTAGCAAAAACTTACTGTTTGAGAATGCTAATTCCACTAAGTAAGAAAACAGAGAGATGTTAGTTTTGTCATATGTTGCCACAGAATTATTGAAGGAGATGAATAATGAACACTATTAGCATAACTAAAATTTTTATTATGTCTATGATATCTTTGACTCTCAAAACACTTGCTCATATCTTGGGAAAACATTTTATTACTTTGATAAAGAACTGTAATGAAATACTAATCCAATAACATGAAAATACGTGTGGACATTTTGAGAGGATGACTGATGTTAAACAAAACAAGTTCATCTCAGCTTTAGACAAATGATTCATAATTTTTATTTACTGAAAAAAAATGTATTTCATTCTCATTCATTTTGTCACTGGCACCTTAATTTGAACTCTGTTAGCTAGATATTAGGGGATATAATACATTAATGAAAAGTATGACTTCATAATGTTATAGACATGGAATTGTTATAGACATGGAGTGGAAATACTTTATTAATGCAGCTGGTGTATCTAGTAAAAGCAGATCTTAACCCAGTGACCTGATGCAGCATACCCTGGAATTATAGACAACTGCCTGTTGATTTTAATGGTTAGCAAATAATCACAGCCTTCAGTAAGGCTTTGTTGTAGTCTCAAGCTGTTAAAATTGTGACCCATTAAAATCTTGACCACTAAATCTGTGATTTCACTGTGGTAAATTAAAACTTGAGCCAATTTACTGAATTTGTCTGATGATTCTTCATTTTATACCTCAAACACATTCATCATTTACTCTCAAGCATTCTGCATTTGTCAAATACAGCAAGATGCTTCAAGAGCAATGGGGTAGCCAGTCTGGCTTTGATCATATTTTGTGTTACCTGTGTTTGTTACAGAGTACTTTTGTTTGCATTCTTCATGAGTCAGGGCCCTGAAAAGGCATTCAGCTTTCTCTCTGTGTTCTGTTCAGTGCTGTGGAATGCAGTAAAGGCGTTCACAGATTTTCAACTGGGAGAGCTTTTCTGGCCTTTGTTGATTTTGCGGTTTGCTCTCAAATACACCAGGAAACTTTGACTGATGTTTTCAGGGTTGCCTAAGGCTTTTTGATGACCAGTTCCTATTAAAATTAATGAGAATTGAGCATACAAATCCCATTGGTAATCTCACCCTTTATATTATTAAAACAATAAAAGTTGGAGAAGAGTGACGTGTAAAATAAAATTAATGTTGCATTAAAAAAGAAAGTCTTGCTATCTATAAAACCATTCAGCAGTCCCTTTCACCTCAACCTTCACTGAAATCCTTTACAGAAACTCCATGAAAGCGGTTTTATTACAGCTCTAGAGGCTCATACTTGGGCCTTGCTTTACGTGGGTTGTTTGACTGATATTTATTTTATATTACAGTATATTTCTGAAACTTTGACCTCTAATTTATTACAGGAAAGAGCCATAATAATAAGAAGAAATGGCAATAAGAGCTTCAGTTTTTAACAATTTTGCTGATGCTTATTATCTTTCACACTGCACTTCCGTTGACTTATTAAGAGTTTCTGAGCAGTAGACATACCTTTGTTCTAACTGTTTAGAAATGAGTCCTGCATGATGTAGTCCTAGAAATTAAAAGTAGGAAGAACACACTTGAAGCACTTGAGTGCTGCCATTAAAACCTTAGTTGCACGCTGAAGGACAGATTCACTGTTGATATCACAGAAGCCTGAAAATTTAAGAGAGATACTGATAGAGCGCAAATGCATTCAAAAGGTTTCTCGGGGTTCGGAGAGAACTGAAAGCTTTTTAGCGTCCAGCGCAATAAGGCAGTGACGGATCTTAAGCTCATATGACACAAAAAATGGCTGGAAAAAGAAATCTATTATCCTGAAACAAAATGAAACGAAACAACAACAACAAAAAATATGTTTTGAAAACTATACATCCAACACTTAGATAAAAAGTTAAAAAAAAAAAACCAGAAAACTAATCTTGGGGTTTCTTTTTGCCTGTCATTCATTTGATAGAAAGGATCTTCGCAATGTCACTTTCTCCTGTAGGAAACAAAACTGACATAACTCTTCAAGAAAAGCAGTCAAAAAGCTATCATTTCATTTTCTTGATGGAATTTTCAGATTTTTGAGAACAGGGATTTTTTAGTTGGAAAATTAATGAGATGGAAAGTATTCAACAGTAAAATTATTTCTGTCCAAATACAGAACAGTTCATACGATTTATTCCATACTTTTATAAATCATTAGTAGATACAATTCCTAATAATTCTGTGCTGACTCTTGCTTCTGTTTTTTAAATATTAACACATAGATTTTATGATTATCTTTCCAGAAATTTAAGCTAAATTTTTTATAAAGCTTTAGGTTCTCTGTCTCTACTTCTTCCTGTTCTCCCCTTTTTTAAGGGAAGCTGTATTCTTGCTTTGCAAAACAGGACCTGGAAGTCCTAGTGGATGAGTTTAACATAAGTCAGCAGTGTACCCTTGCATTAAAGAAGTTCAACCACATATACAGAGATGGGATCATAAATGCAGACTGGAAGGGACCTCAGGAATTGTATAGTCCATCCCCCTGCTCAAAGCAGGGTCAGCTGTGCGGTCAGTCCACGTTACTCAGGGCTTTATCCAGTCGGATCTTGGAAACATCTTAAGACAGAGACTGCGCAGCATTTCTGGGCAGCCTGCTCCACTACCTCCCTGTTCTCAGAGTGAAAAAGTGTTTCTTTATAGCCAGTCTGAATTCACCTTATGCTCACTGTCTCTCATCTTCCCATCTTGCATCACTGGGAAGAGTCCCCTTCCAGTTTCTTCATAACCCCCTCATAGGTACTGGGGTGGTGTTGTTAAGCACCCCTGAGACAATCTGTTCTCCAGGCTGAAGAAGACCCAGTTCCTCAGCCTCTCCTCACAGGGCAAGTGCTACAGCTCAGAGCCATAGAATCATAAAATCATAGAATTGTTAAGGTTGGAAAAGACCCTTAAGATCATCAAGTCCAACCATTAACCTAGCACTGCCAAGTCCACCACTAAACCATGTCTGCGAGCACCACGTCTACCCATCTTTTAAATACCTCCAGGGATGGAGACTCAACCACTTCCCTGGGCAGCCTGTTCCAGTGCCTGACTACCCTTTCGGTGAAGAAGTTTTTCCTAATATCCAACCTAAACTTCCCCTGGCGCAGCTTGGCGCCATTTCCTCTTGTCCTATTGCTTGTTACTAGGGAGAAGAGACCGACCCCCACCTCGCTACAACCTCCTTTCAGGTAGTTGTAGAGAGCAATAAGGTCTCCCCTCAGCCTCCTCCAGACTAAACAACCCCAGCTCCCTCAGCTGCTCCTCATAAGACTTGTGCTTTAGACCCTTGACCAGCTTTGTTGCCCTTCTCTGGACACACTCTCAATGTCCTTCTTGCAGTGAGGGGCCCAAAACTGAACACAGTACTCGAGGTGCGGCCTCACCAGTGCCAAGTACAGGGGCACTATCACCTCCCTGGTGCTGCTGGCCACACTATTTCTGACACAAGCCAGGATGCTACTGGCCTTCTTGGCCACCTGAGCACATTACTAGCTCATATTCAGCAGGCTGTCAACCAACACCCCCAGGTCCTTTTCCGCTGGGCAGCTCTCCAGCCATTCTTCCCCCAGCCTGTAGCGTTGCATGGGATTGTTGTGATCCAAGTGCAGGACCTGGCACTTAACCTTGTTGAACCTCATACAATTAGCCTCGGCCCAACGATCCAGCCTGTCCAGATCCTTCTGTAGGGCCTTCCTACCCTCCAGCAGATCAACACTCCCACCCAACCTGGTGTCGTCTGCAGACTTACTGAGGGTGCACTCAATCCCCTCATCCAGTTCATTTATAAAGATATTCAACAGAACTGGCCCCAATACTGAGCCCTGGGGAACACCACTTGTGACCAGCCACCAACTGGATTTGACTCCATTCACCACCACTCTCTGCGCTCGGCCATCCAGCCAGTTTTTAACCCAGCGCAGAGTGCACTTATCCAAGGTGTGAGCAGCCAGCTTCTCCAGGGGAATGCTGTGGGAGACAGTGTCAAAGGCCTTACTAAAGTCCAAGTAGACAATATCCACAGCCTTCCCCTCATCCACTAAGTGGGTCACCTTGTCATAGAAGGAGACCAGATTAGTGAAGCAGAATCTCCCTTTCATAATGCCACGCTGTCTGAGCCTGATCCCCCCAGTTGCCGCGTAATGGCACTCAAGATGACCTGGTCCATGACCTTTCCCGGCACCGAGGTCAGGCTGACAGGCTTGTAGTTCCCCGGATCCTCCTTCCAGCCCTTCTTGTAGAGGGGTGTCACATTTGCTAACTTCCAGTCATCTGGGACCTCCCTGGCTGACCAGGACTGCTGATAAATGATGGAAAGTGGCTTGGCAAGCTCCTCTGCCAGCTCCCTCAGTATCCTCAGGTGGATCCTGTCTGGCCCCATGGACTTGTGCACATCCAGGTGGAGGAGCAGCTCGGTGACTGCCACCTCTTCGACAACTGGGGCTTCACTCTGCATCCTATCTACGTCTCCCAGCTCAGGGGCCTGAAAACCCCGAGGATGACCAGTCTGACTATTAAAGACTGAGGCAAAGAAGGCACTAAGTACCTCAGCCTTCTCCTCATCCTTCGTGGCAATGTTTCCCTCCACATCCAACAAAGGAGGGAGATTCTCCCTGGCCCTCCTTTTGTTGCTGATATATTTGTAAAAACATTTTTTGTTATCTATCTTCAACAGCAGTGGCCAGTTTAAGTTCTAGCTGGGCCTTCGCCTTTCTGATCTTCTCCCTGCATATCCTCACAACATCGTTGTAGTCCCCCTGAGTCACCTGCCCCTTCTTCCAAAGGCAGTAAGCTCTCCTTTTTTTCCTGTGATCCAGCCAAAGCTCTCTGTTCAGCCAGGCTGGTCTTCTCCCCCGCCTGCTCATCTTACGGCACATGAGGACGGCCCGATCCTGTGCCTTTAAGACTTCCTTCTTGAATAACATCCAGCCTTCCTGGACTCCTTTGCCCTTCAGGACTGCTTCCCAAGGGACCCTCTCAACCAAACTCCTAAACAATCCAAAGTCTGCCCTTCTAAAGGTCAGGGTAGCGGTTTTGCTGACCCCCTTCCTTACTTCTCCAAGAACTGAAAACTACCATTTCGTGGTTGCTGAGCCCAACACAGCCTCCAACCACCACATCACCCACCAGGCCTTCTCTGTTGGTAAACAGCAGGTCCAGCGGGGCACCTCCCCTGGTTGGCTTGCTTACCAGCTGCATCAGAAAGTTCTCTTCCACACGCGCCAGGAACCTCCGAGACTGCTTTCTCTCTGCTGTGTTGTATTTCCAGCAGATATCTGGTAAGTTGAAGTCTCCCACGAGAACAAGGGCTAGGGACTGTGAGATTTCAGCCAACCGCTTGTAGAATACTTCGTCTGTTTCCTCATCCTGGTTGGGTGGTCTATAACAGACTCCCACCAGGATATCTGCCTTATTAGCCTTCCCTCTGATCTTTACCCATAAGCACTCAACCTTATCATTACCTTCGTTGAGCTCTAGACAATCAAAACACTCCCTAACGTACAAGGCTACCCCACCACCTCTCCTTCCTTGCCTATCCCTTCTAAGGAGCTTGTAGCCATCCATTGCAGCACTCCAGTTGTGTGAGTCATCCCATCATGTTTCCATGATGGCGACCACATCGTAGTTTTCCTGCCACGCAATGGCTTCCAGCTCCTCCTATTTATTGCCCATGCTGTGTGCATTGGTGTAAATGCACTTCAGTTGGGCTATTGATCTCATCGCCAACACAGGCATGCCACCCCTAGGCTCATCCCTAGCAAGCCTGGTTTTATCCCCTTCCCCGTTCATATGTAGTTTAAAGCTCTCTCAATGAGGCCTGCTAACTCCTGAGCCAGAATCCTTTTCCCCCTTTGCAACAGGTGAACCCCATCTGTCTCCAGCCATGTAAACTGCCCCATGATTGAAAAACCCCAAATTCCACCTCTGGCACCAGCCTCTGAGCCACGTGTTAATGAGATGGGTCTTCCCGTTATGATATGGGTCTTCCTGTTCTGCCAGTACCCTTTGCTGAACTCACTCATTCATCAATTTCTTTCTTATATTGAGGGGCTCAAAACTGGATGCAGTCTTACAGGTGGGATCTCATGAATGCCAAATAACAGGGGGTAATCCTTCCTCTCAATGTTCTGGCTGTACCGCTGCAAATACCTCCTAGGGCACCGTTGGCCATCTCTGCAGCCAGGGCACACTGCTGCCTCATGCTCAACTTGTGTCTGCCAGGACCCCCATGTCACTTCCCACAGAGCTTCTCCCAGTGAGGCAGGCCCCAGCCTGTGTCCTTGAGAAGAGGCAGCACTTGGCTTTGCCCTTGTTGCATTTCATGAGGTTCCTGTTGGCCCATTCCTCCAGCATCTCTAGATCTCACTGTAGTCCTGCCCTTCAATGTATTAACTAGTTCCCCAGTTTGGTGTCATTTCCAAACTTGATTAGAGTCTCAATCACTTCTGCCAGGTCACTGATAAAGATGTTGAACACAACAGGTCCCAGAACACCCCCAGAACACCCCCCTGCAGTACTGCACTTGTTACCAGACTCCACTTAGAGTACAACCCATTAACCACCACTCTCTAAACCCAACCATACAACCCATTTTTTATCCATTTAGTTATCCACCCATTCAGACTGTTATGTCCCAATTTGGACAGAAGAATATTATGGGAGATGGTGTTGAAAGCCTTGCAAAGTCAAGGTAAGTGATTGTACTGCAAGGGATTCTACCACTTTGTTTGGCTCCTGTGAGCCCAGATCTGGAGTACTGTGCTCATTTTTGAGCTCCCCTGTACAAGAAAGACATTGATGTACTGGATCAAGTCCAGTGGAGGGTGACCAAGACAGTCAGGGGACTGGAAAACACAATATAGGAGGAGAGGCTGAGAGGTCTTGGTTTGTTCATTAATAATAAGAGAAGGCTAGTGGAGAATTTTACCTTTGTACAACTCCCAAGTGGGGTGACATGGACAAGATGGCATCATACTCTTCTTGGAAGTGCACAGTGAATGCAGAAGAGGAAAGAGACCCAAGCTGCAACACAGGAAATTTAAATTAGTTATAAGGAAAAACTTTTTGACTGTGAGGTGATCAAATACTGGAGAAGGTGTAGGATCTCCATCCTTGAAGGTGTTTAAGACTCAGCTGGACAACGTGATCTCTGAAGGTCCCTTCTAACCTAAATTATTCTATAATTCTATGGTTTTTCTATCCTGGACAATTTCCCTAACACAAAATTATGAATGACACTTAAATGATCCTGTAAGTATTATATAGTAGTCAATGGTGAAAACTACCATGTAAGTAATCTCTAACTTATTCTTTCATCTTTGTACCTTTCAAAGTTGGTTGCGTTTACATTAGCCATCTGCTCATTAGCGAACATTTAAAATAAAGCTAAGTAATAATAAAAAGCATTCTTGACTACTCTTGTACTATTTCCTACATTTCCAACTATTTCCTCAACCTTTCACTCACTAAGCGTGCATACAAAATTCTTCTCTTGCTATACGTTCTATGCTTTATTTCTTGCAATTCATTTATGCTTCAACTTTCTGATTCTCTTTTCACAGTTTCACTGTTCTTTAGTTCTTATCCTCAGTAATTTGACTTAGTCACTTCTTGTGACATTCCGTCTTCAATTTCTGTTCTTTGAAAATCGTATAGATTGAAGTTGATGTATCTTTAAACTGATCTTCCCTTCATTTAAATTTAAAATTTTAGCATTTTCTCCATGTTTGTTTCTTAAATTAAGAGCTAAGCATCAGTAGTTGGCGTTCAGAAATATGAAAGTACAAAATTGGTTCTATCCATGTTAAAAGCTGTTAGCTTATAGCTAAGCTTTTAACAATAGTGAAGTGTCCAATTTTGCTAAAATGTGGTTATACAATGCTTGGGACAGTTTCAGAAATAGCCTTTTTTAATATTTTAAGACAGCAAAACTGTACACAAATTTATAGTGAAATCCTGGGTGTCTCTTCCTTTCACAGAAATCCCAGTGGCTTCAATATGAAATTACCAAGCATTGCACAAATTATAAATGTCAGCTTTGCTTCTTTTTTTATCATATTTTATATATATATATATATCATAAGAATACTACTCACATGTTTCTTGCCCACTTCGACATGCAGATTTGGTGGCATGAACTTCTCACCCTGTGAGATACTATTTTGTACATTTGCCAAATTAAAATGAACAGGTCTTTGGCTTTAGCAGTCCCAAGCTGATACAACCTTTCTGAGGCAAGAAAGAATAAGAAAAAAATCCTGGGAACCAATTTGAATATTTTAAATTACTGTGGTGTTTGCTTTTACCCTGATACCCTACCACATCAAGGAAGCCCAAGAAGTACATCTGCATCACTTTCAAATGAAAATCCAATAGCCAGTCCAAAAGTTTAAGAATGGAGACTATTAGAACACACACTAAAATCTCCTGCTAACATATCCTACTAAGATTTTTCACATCTTCTCAGTATGCTTCACTATAATGCTGCCCCTGTCATTCAAAAAGTTCTTTTATGGACAAAAATAATTTCTCAGATTTCAAGGGATAATCTACACACTCAGGTTTGCCCTACCTGAGCTTTGAGCTGTGCTTATCATAGTGCTAAGTTCAATCCAGTAGTGCTGAGTCTCCATTAACATATTCTGAATCTCAGCGTGGTTTATAAAGCTCAGACTTGACTCTGTACATCCAACATTCACATACCTTCTGTGCAAACATGAAAGAAAGAAATAGTTCAAACATTGACAGACTTTCATGTTGGAAGGAAATATCTTTCTTATTTTTGTCTTCTCCAATACCTTCTTTATTTTCTTGACCACAAAAGCAAATAGAAACACAGACCAGTACCAAGTTTTACAAATTATATATAGCACAGATTATGAAAGTTGACAGAATCAGAATGTGTGTACCAGCATGTATTAATTATAGCTGAAAATGAAAGAGAAAAGTTTAGGAAACAATAAGCAACAATTTTTGCTCTAGTGAAATGAGCCCTAAGTATTCTGGCCCAAGGTCAGGATGTATTTTTGTTCACGAAACCATTAAAATCACACTATCAAGTGTTGTCCTTCTGAAAAATAGTTATTAAATATTCAAGAAAAGCTACAGTGAGAAACTTGACAGGTAACTTCTGCTACTGTCACTATCATAGTTGCTTCATAGAGTTCCGCAAGGCACCTGTTAGGGGTTGTGTTTTTTTCTAACATTAGCAAAAGAACACATATGAATGAAAAATATTGCCTTTCCCAAACAGCTGAGATTTTAAAATAGAAAACAGAAAAATGTAGGTTGGAAAGAATTTTTGTTTATCAACAATGCCCTGTTCAAAGCAGAATGAACTCCAAAGTCAAAGAACATTGCTTAGTGCCATGTCCAGTTGGGTTTTGAATATCTCCAGGGATGAAGATCCTACAGCCTCTCTGGGCACCTGTGCCAGTGTTTGACCGCCTTCATGGTGAAAAACGTGGGGTTTTATGTTGCTTAGACACTCAGGGCAGATTGCTTATGTTAACAGGGCTTAAAAAAGGGGCTGGATATTGTCATAAGGGAACACCTGCATATGAAATCAGATTTCTTAAACAGGATGGTCAGTTGCTCACCAGATGGCAATGGGAGTCCCTGTTACAAAGGTCCTTCCAGCTACATCTTTACCTGGATCAAACAAGACTCCCTGAATCACTGTTCTCAATTCTAATAATCCTGCTGACCACTCTGGCCCGTGCATAATTAGTCACTATTTGTTATCTTAATGACATACAAAAGATCTCTTATATATGTTATCTACCTATAAAAGACTGTCCTACCTGGCCATCGGTGCAGGAAAAGTTTCTACTGACTATCTACCACTGTCTAAACTGGATCATTTCTGAAACAGCATCCACCTAGGGGAATCTGTGGAGTGAAGGGCCAGATTCTCCACCAGGGTGTTAACCAACACACTGAAACATACAAACTGGACTAAGCACAGTGGGAGCTGACAGGGGTAATTTCTGGAGCTCCTGTATATCAGTCAAATACTTAATCGTGAAGGTGACTTGGAGTTCAGTCAACCATCTAGTTTCAAGTCAGCTTGTTCTCTCAAATCAGTTACTTATCTCATCTACATAGATGAATAGTGAGACCATCCATGAAATTATTGATTGAAATGCACTGGCTGTTCACAGAGGCCCCAATATCAGCTAGTCCTCAATTATAACAAACTTCATTTTCCTATTTATAATTTACCCATAGCTTATGTCCCATAGCACTTGACATACACTTAATCAGAATTTCCTTTGTGTCTGTTGCTTCCTGTCCTTTCACTGAACTTTAAAAATAGCCTAACTCCATCATCTTTACAAACGCCTTGTAGGCAGTGGAAGACTGCGATTAGATGTCCCCTTAGCCTTACTGTCTCTTCCCCAGGCTAAACAAGCCCAGTTCCTTCAGCCTCTCATCATATGTCCAGTGCTCCAGGCTCCTCCTCACCTTTGATTTTCTCCTGGTAGTCAGCATTTGCTTTGCAGGGGGGAAACCAAAACTGACTCTGTACTTCCTGAAAACTTATAGTATTGCAAAATGTAAAAAAAAAACTTACAAAAACTTATAAAAAATGTAAAAAAACCTCTTATAGTATTGCAAAATGTAAAACGATACTGAGTAGCATATCGTTGCACTTCTTCAAGTTTCTCATATTCTATTGAGACTTTATTTTCAAAATGCATGGAATAGTATCTTTAAAGTAAGAGATTTAAAACCATTATGTAATTATGAGAGTCTGGACAGTAGAAAGGAGGTTTAAATGTCGAAAGTTTTGCTTTTGCATGTGTCTAGTCAGGAAACGACCATCACAGAAACACAGCTGAGAAGTAAACTTTGTGTGGAACATGAATATAAAGTCTATAATTATGAATTGAGAATGCGAACATGATATGAATTCTCTTTCAGGGAAGTACAGAGTCAGTTTTGGTTTTTTTTTTTTGGAAGTACTCTGGCTCTAGTGAGACCACTCTGAGATGTGGTCTCACTAGAGCCAGATCCCTGGGCAGCCACATGGTTTCATTCTTTGTTGAGGTATTTGATACACAAGAGAGAGTCCCACTGGTGGTTGAAAGGGAACCTGTCCCGTGGTGTTTCGCAAACACCATTGCGCTGATTCTAGGAGTCTGTACAGTCTTAATCAGCAACTCAAGGCACCCGGAGCACCCTCTTCACACCAGTTGCCACATAAAATCTTTGCACATACCGTGATCACAGTGCTTCTGGTTACTGGCCTCTACAGATGCCAGTTAAACAGGAAGCCAGTTTTCAGTCTTCTCTAGCCACTGAGATTTTCTTCCTTGGCAGGCAATTGCTTGCACTGCCTTTGGTTCCCAGCTGTGTGTCATTGTCCTCATAAAGGCTACAACTGGCGCACTCTTCTTTCTGTGCTCCAAAAAGAAAGCAGAAGCCAAACAAAGGACACTTTTCATTGAAGGAGTTTCATGTTTCCTGTACTTATTGTCAGGGGCCTGAGTGCAAGCCACCCCCCACCCCCAGCTCTAGGGGTTTGACTGCTTGGGCTTAGGGCCAGCATTTGGAGCAGCTGTGTGGCTTTAAGTCAGAAAGAAGAGACATTTGAGAAAGACCTGTGAGAAGTGGGCACATGACCACATGCAAGCTATGACGAGCACCCTTGGTTCTCTCCTGAACAACCTTGGGGCTATACCTGTTTCTGGTCATGTAACACTCTGATCCTGCCCTGGCACTTCTCTTATCACCACAGCTTTTCTTGCCAGTTGCCAGCACATGACCGCCCCAGGGACCTGGCCCTGGCCTGGCCCAGCCTGTCTGGGCTCAGCTTGTTGGGGTGCAGTGGGACTGCATTCTGCCAGGGAGGGATGGGAAGGGCCCTCCCTGCCAGCCTGTGGGCACCCATGCTGACCCTGGACAAATATTCAGATGTATGATACTCAACTGCTAGCTCAGTATAGTCCAGAACATCTCTCTCGCCCACCACTACCCCACAACATTTATTTCAATTCCATTTTCTTGATATTATTCAATTGATGGCTTGAGTACAAGGTTAAAAGTTTTTCCAAAAGTCTTCAATCAATATAAAAAAGATAAAACATGATTGTACTCCAAATATCCAGTGCTAGAAACTGAAATTGGTCCTGAATGCCCTTCCTTTTTAAGATGATAAGACATTGTACTTCTGAATCATTTATTTTATAATTTTTAACACATACCCTGCCAGAAAGAAGATACAAAAAAAAAAAAAAAAGGCCCAAACAATTAATTTGTCATGAAGGAAAATATATTCTTTTTTTTTTAAACAAGATTTATCCTAAGTGTTAAACTATTCAATGTTTCACCAGAGTATTGTTCTTCCAGTTGTGCTAAAGCATCAGGCTACATCAAGATCATCAATTTTTCACACAGGAAATAGTGCAGATTTTTGAAGTGTTTAATGAATCATGGATCCATTATCTCTTTTTTCCCCCCCAGTTAAGAGAAAGAAAAAGATACCTGTATGGGAAAATTGTAAGATACAATCAGTAGCAGAAATAGATCTGAATGTTCTTGTGTTCAGCCCTTAGAGAATTCCTGTCAGATTCCTCTACTAAAAATCAGTCATTTCTTAGTCATTTATTAATGAGCAAAAAGTACCAGTTTTTAATATTTTAATTTGATTTATAATTATTAACAGCTTCATCCAATTATAAATGTTGACCTCGACCTTTTTGGGTTCTGTTTCAGAACATTGCAAACCTTCCCACTTACCTCTGAATTTATCAAAATATTTCCATTTTCCTCTTCCTCCTGGCCACAGATAAGTGGAATAACACTGCTTATTGTCATGTCAGAACTCTTTCAGACATTGCAACCTAACCACATTTTGATTTTACATGGTTTTGAAGGTTGTTTTTTTTTTTGTCTCAAGATCACACAGACAGAACTGAAGATAGCCATCAGATCAGTGAAAATTACCTAAAGAAATAAACTTCATTCTCTGTTAGGTTTAGCAAAAAAAAGCAAAAGAGAGGCAGTAAATTTAAACCAATCCCTTTCTTTTGATTGTTACACTATTTACCAAAAAAGCTGCTCCTAAGATAACTAGTAAACATATTGTCCTTGGAATAAGGTGCTTGCTAATTTTATTTCTTGGTCAATGATAAGCTGATCAACTCTAACTGCTGCAGTGGAAAAGATAAGGTGCAAAGAAACTGCAAGCAGTAGGTACAGTCCTACTGAGTGGCTCCCCACTGGAACCAATTAAATCCCAACACAAATAGACTCTAATGCACTCATCTTATTGGAATAAATCCTGCTTCTTCCAAAGCAAGGCAAAGACCACTTAGATGCAGAACTATAAGTAGAGAGTGATTTTGAACACACCAACATAACTGTATGTAAATATACCCCAAGCACTGAATCTCTTTGATGAGACAATTTTCATAGAATTACCAGGATCACAAAGTAGCTAAAAAGGAAGATAATGAAAATTATATCAAGGTCTTGTCCCCAAAATTCATATTTCTCACTTCCCTTAAAAAAAACAGAAAGAAAAAACTTCTACTCCTTAAAAATTATAAAGCATAATATTAAATCTGCACTAAAAAAATAAAAAAGAAGGAAAGGGAGCTATGAACGTTCAGTAGTCATTGATCTAGTCAAATCACCTTCTCCCACACAGAATATTGGTCACATAAATCCTCCTTATTACCACTTCATATTTTTCATGAAGAAACTTGACTGATTTGTATAAATTCTATATAAATATATGCAGTCTTAGAAACAGACACATTGAAAAAAAGGTTCCTGGACAAATTTGTAAGTTAAATCCAATGATATCCGAGTGCAATATATGTCTATTAAATCAGGGGAAACAATTTAGTTTTCTATTTCCCACTAGTTTAATTTAGGTAAAATATATTGACAATTTATTAGTCATGAAACCAGATAAAGAAACAAAAAGCCCGATGGTACAAGTCATGTGGAAAATAATAGGTTTTAATTTGCTTGCAACCCCACAGCATATTACATTTTCTTTTCTTATTGTGGTTAGCTATGGAGTAAAAATGTTTAACTGCATGTCATCTATAACTTTCAAGTCCTTCCTAATCAATGCTTCTTTTTTTCCCCCACTTTCAATGGGAAAATACACCTAATTTTTCCTTACAACACTCATTGCTCTATATGTGAAGGAGAGAAACTTCATTCAGTTTCCTCTTTTTAATACTGAAGATTGCATGATTTTTAGAGCTTTTAGGTGTTTTGTTTTTTTTTTTTTTTTAGATCATAACATCTTCAATGGCATGGGTTTACTAGTCACTAGTGGTTTCAAACATGAGCAAGATTAAGACTCATATTACTGTTCAAGGCCTACACTTTATCTGCCTGACTAGTTAGTTTGCCTGATTTGCACTTAACAACTCTATGCTATAGTTTTGAAAACTAGCAAGACAGCCCTAAACAAATATACTGCTGAATGGTTCTTCTGTACCGAAGGTCTAAGCAGACTAACAGTTCACCGTTTTGCCTGCATATTTATCTTATTTCAGCTTAGAGGAGGAGCTGGATGACTTATTACTTATTTCTTAGGCTTTCAGAGCCTAATTTTGCTTCCCTTATGGATCAAAAATGAAATTCAGGAGTTGTGAGAGTATACAAACCACAAACAGTAATGCCCATTGCATCAGCTGATGCCTAAGTAGAAAGCACTTCCTAGAGCTTCATTTTCAGTAGATAAGTCACGTGAAGATCCCACAATGCAATGGTTTTCTGTGAGTTTCTTGATTTAGTATTACAGTGCTTAACGTCCTAAAGGATATAAAATCAATTTTATCATCGGACACATTCTGTTACAGCTATGTCACCTGACTGGCCATTTAGTATTACATTTCTCTAGTTGGACTTCTAGAACATGAATTCCAGTCTTCAACTGCATTATTCAAAATTGGCTAAGCTTAATATTGTATTGCAGTGCTCCTTTTTCCTTTCCCTTCCATGAAGAGTAGTAAGGTAAAAGTGACATAGAAACTTGGCAAAGAATTTACAAGAAGAAGAATTAATTTATCATAATGACGTAATGATAAAGACTAAAAGATAAATATGCTGCAATATAAATTAGTAAAATTTATATGATACTTTGATATAGTATTTACATAGACATGAGGTTATTTGATTTGGCATTAAGAAGTCTGATGTATATTTGAAAAATTCTCTTGTGAACACAGAGTACTAAATGGAGACTCTTCCTTCAGAGATATAAATGTTTAGTTAAATAGATTGTTCATGCTTGCCTCACAGATTATGCTTAGTAATAAACTCATATGGGAGCAATATTATTTCATCTATCTGAATGCTGTTACCATCTCTTCATTTTCTCTGGCTGTTTTGCATAATGCCCATAAAAGTATTTAGAAAAAAATATACTGTCCAAGACTTCTACACAACCCACAAGAGTAGAATTTTATCTCTGGATCCCTTTCTGAGGTTCTTTTATTTTATTTTTTTTTCTTTTTTTAAGTTGCAGGCAATCTTTCACAATGTCAAAGAATGAAATAGTTATGAACTTTTTTGCAGATTTATAATGAAAATATAGCTTGAAGAAAATTATTGCTTTAAAAAAACTAAAATTCCTGTTTAGGATCTTATTCTTGCATTTAGTGAATGCAAGAATATGAGAGAATCAAAATAGATAAAGTAATTATTCTCTTCTCTTATTCTTCCCCTTCAAATGATAAAAACTACTGCTTAAAAAAAAAAACAAAAAAACAAACAACAAAACAACTGATGGGTTTTTGGACTGATTGGATGTCCTTTGTTAAATATTTGGTAATATTTGTAAGCTAATTTTAAAATGTTGTTAATATTAGAAATAACTGGTTTGCTCCCTTAAAAACAAAACACACCTCCACAGTACATATACAACTATTCACTCCTATTGCACATCTAATCTTCATCTGCTGTATATCTACATACCAGAAAATCTATATAAAACAAAAGGAGTATAAATCATGTTACTTCAGTGTTTAGAGAATGCAGCATATAGGGGATGATCCTTTCTGCAATGCACTTACAAACTAAACAAACAAGAAAACTTTTGAGAGGAGTTGAAATGTTACTATCTTTCCTTTAGAAATAGTAGGTGGAAAAAACAAAACCAAAACCAAACCACCCTTGAGCTGTATGCTCACTGTTAAAATGGATGGAGCTAGCAACTTAACCTAGTTACTCAAGTCCCAGTTTAGCTCTCTGGCCATTTTTCGTCTTTAGAAGACTATGACACTTTCACTGGGAGGAGTTTCTCAAGAAGTGAAATCATCAAGTGACTGATGCAGTAAAGAAACTCATTAAAAGAAATTTGCAAAAAGCAGTTTGGGGGGCCATCTCCCTCTGACACAGTATCAAATAGTCATGAATAAGTGCAGGCTACTCAATGCAGTGCTAATGTGTTTGAATTATTTGTCTTTTGGTGAAAAAGGCTGTTTGTTTCTCTCTGTGTCATATTACATCTGCCTAAAAGAAAAATAATTCAATGAAAAAACTTTTACTTGATGACTGTAACTCATTTGTTGCTGAACACAAATTTGTCAAGCGAATTAAAAAAAGACATTGTGATCTCCTAGTGGATGATAATTTGTCCTTTATTCTTACTCGCAGTCTATTTTCTATTTTGAAACTGTCACTGTCATTTGTAATACATTGAATTTCTGAAGGATAGTTCTATCTAGTGTCATTTAAATGAAAGCTTTAATCTGTCCCAGACTACTTCTTTCTCATCCTTATTAACTATTTCAGGACTAAAATGTTTCAAATAAAGTATTTGTAGCTGCATGACAAAATATTTAAAGTAAATCCAGAGCTGGGAGCAAAGGCCCATTAGTCCCATCAGTTGCTTGGTTGAAATATTTAAATGGACTTTATAAAAATGCAAAATTTAAATGGTCTTATAGTGGAATCCACTTTTCACAAAGTAATAGTGTTCCGTAATAGTAACATAAAACTGCCATATCGGAAAGCGTGAGCCTGTGTTCATTCCTGGGTCATCACCAGACAAGGAAATTCTGAGGAAATATTATCCCCAAACAAGGCACAAGGAGACATGAGGGGACACAATGTGCATCAGCTGTTTATGCAGTCTCACTTTAAAGAATTTTAGAAAGAAACTAGACAGACCAAGGCAAAGTCTCTTAAACTGATGGTCTCTACTTTGATATTTTTTTTCCGGGGAGAAGAAGATTAGAAGGAAACCAGATTAAGCAGTAACATTTCATAGACCATCACATGCATCAGAAGTTTCTGACAAGAAGAATTACACTTCATTTGTTTCTGAAAGTTGCACTGGTTCTGGAAGTCCTGACAACTGGATACTATTTCTGAAAGTACTATCATTATTTTCACTTTTAATTTGTGATTCCTCTGTTTAAAAACTGACAGTTACATAGTTCTCCTAAACAGTCAAATAATCAGTAACAAACATCAGATAAAACCAATTACACACCACAAATAATGGATAAAATATAGTCAAAGTGGACAATTCACATATACCCCCTAGACTGCAAACTGCTATCTAAGCTATTCAGATTACATTCATGCATAAAAATCACATTTAAGGAATGAAGCTCATTTGATATACGATTGTCTAACAGAATAAAGAAGGCGTAATTGCTTAGATAATTTATTTTCACAGGAAAACAATTCAACCAGTTCTAGAGACTATATCATCAACCTCCTAGAGCTTGACAGCCCACTAACTCCCTTGATAGCAATTCTGAAATCAAGTGTCTTACCTACCAGTACAAGCATATCTGAATAAAAGCAGTATGTTTTACAAAATTAGCAAAAGCTTTCTATCTGCCTTATTTTGGGATAATAGACTTTCTTCTTGATTTTGTTTGAGAAAACAAAACCTGTCAACAATCAGAAAAGGCAATTAAAGAAAACATTCCTGATCTTGTGCTATCGTGTCAACAGTATATAACACTTATGAATGAGTTTGTCAGGGGCCATTACACTCCTAAATCAGCAATATGCTTCCCTAAAGTAAACTCACTACTTTTGCCTCTATCACAGCATCTGTAGTGACAACATGTTCTAAACTCACTACATGTATACAGCACAGTCCAATGCTCAAGTAATTAATTGAATATAACCATATGTCCATTCACTGAAGCCATGTTGCTATTACAGCCACTGCAACAGTTGGACAGTTTGTAGACCAATTCTTATTATAAAGTGGTTTGTTTTTTTTTTTTTTAACGTGCTAATAACTTGATAACACAAGCATCCCTGTGAATCATAATGAATCTTATAGATAGCAGTTTTGAAAAATATAAGGCTCATATATATATGTATATACTTGCAGAAATGCATGTGAATGCAGCTGTGAAACCTAGTGAGTTACCCTATTATGTTCAGTCAGGCTGAGGAACATTTTTACTTTTCTTTGAAAAAGATCCACACAACATAAATACATGTTCTTTTTTAACAAGAAAAATAATTTTAGTTTCTTAAACAGCCCATCTCGCTTCTAGATATACTTAAAATTTTAAGTCAATGCACAAAACTTACTGTGGCAAATTATCACTGGCAAAATCCAAAACCAAAACCAATTACTGTTAGGTTCCTGAAATTTATAGAACAACAGTATCGGAGTAAGCTATTGGCAATCATCCTTCTACCAAAGGTCCCCAGTCATGCCATTTAAAAATGCTTGCAGAACAAAAAAGCAAGCTATGCATTGAGCCCTGAAAGTCAGTAAAACCAGATCTTCCTAGGTCATGAGGTTAGATAAGTTTAAAATATTAAACACTTTTACCAGTGCTCTCTGTAAACATTTTCTGTTTATATCAAAAGTAGATTTGTGACAAGCATCACAAATGCTTTCATCTTCTACAGAGTAGAAAAAAGAGCTTCAGGAAGTCTAGTGCCCTACTTTTATACCCTAGGCATATATCTCTTCCATGCTGGTTTTCACCTTCCCAAAACAAAGCTATTAGTATTGAAAGATAATCTAATTGTCACAGAAACATTCTTTTCTTATAGGAAAAAAACATTCAAATTGGAAATATAACTTGGTTCTGAGAAGTTTCGGGAGAGTTTTATTAAAAGAGAAAAGACTGTTAGAGCAAAGGATCTGAACTACAATACCAATTAAAGGTCCATTAGCTGACCTAGCTTTAGCAGCTCTAGCAAGTCCCCTTTGCCTGGGAGAAAAATCCTAAGAGGAAGTGTAGTCGCTGTGCTGGGAGGCAGGCCTTTCTTTCAAATCACTCTGCATTGCTTGCACCTTTCTCTCCCTGATTACCCTCTAGTTAATCAAGAGCAAGAGTAATGTCTACACCCCAGTACTTAACAGTGGAAGTATACTGTGACAGCTGCTAGTAGCAATTCCCACATAGCAATATATTAACTGCACTGCTATTGCTGGCTGTAAAAGCAATCATTGGGCCAGACTTTTTTTTCTCCCTCTTTCCGAAAGAAGATATGAGCTCATTAGGTTCTCAACACTCACACAGTACTAAGCAAGATATACACTGCACTCAGCTACAGCCTTTGTATAGTGCAGGAAGAAATACCTTTTTCTTACCACATTAATCTAGTTAACATTGGATTAGCAAGATAACTCAGACATGAAAAAAGAAAGAGAGTAGGAGACAAGCTTTTATTCACTTTTAGATGTGCCCAGGGTCAAATCTTTCCTGGATCTGAATTGTATTTATCCTGTTGGTCTTTCTCGGCTCAGGATTTATAAAGATGGTAACAATCACACATGTATTACAGAACCTTAAACCTAAAAGATTATAATAATCTTTATAATCTTAATGTCAACACTAATATTGACAGCATTTAACTCTTCCATCCCAACAGTTGCCAGATTTAACTGCTTACCATGGGAGGTCTGATACAGGGAATTTGCAGGAAAGTTACAGTAGCAATAGACAGTAAAGGTTATCTTTTTAATTGTCTGCTAACAAGTTATTACCCAGAAAAATCCTTACAAACTGTGCTTAAAGAAACAGAACTCTGTTCTTTCAAGAAAGTTACTAAAAGTTTTTAAAGCTGTTGAGGGACCGGGATCCAATTTGTTTTTGTTTTACTACATTCCTTCTTTGATTGAAAGACATAAATTGGGCAAACACCCTTCCCTCACCAGCAGAAAACCTGATCAAATTCAAAGTGAGTATGAACTGTGATTTTAAAAATATTAGCTGTTCAAATATTATGCTTGTCTTCATGGGGCACTCATATATCTGAGCAGATATCCAACAGTTAAGCAGTCACTGCTCACTTTCCTCATCCAAACATCATATCTGTTTCTACTTGGATAATTCACACAGTCATACAGTAACGGTTTTCACTTGACTTCTATCAGTTTTCCATGCATTCATTTTTCTGTTCACTTTCAAGAAGAATGGATAGACAGAAGCAGCAGAATTATGCAGTAAATATAACAGCCATTAAAAACCTAGTCTTCCAAACTTTAACCTCATCAACTCTTTCTGGTGCTTAATAAACAAAACTTTTTTAAGAGAAGACTGTTGAATAATAGTTTTTATTTATGAATATTTAAGAGAGAGATTTCCACCTCCTCCAAAGAAATTACAGAAAAGGGGCAGAAAAAAATGAGAAATGTACTGTAAAGGAGACCACAGAGAAAACTACAAATATTATTTCAGTGAAATGGGTTCCTCTAGCTGTAACGCTGCATTCGGCATATAGCTCAAAAAATAATTTTTCTAAGTCACAATTTTTCCAGTTTGTTTCTAATGGTAATGCTAAAGAATAAACTTCCCTTTAAACTGATATGAAACACCTTGCCAAACCAAGAAGTCAAAACCAAACCTACAACAAAACTATTTGGTCAGCCCAATGTCAAACATTGTTTATTTTGTTTAACTCAAAAGAAAAAAAAAAGTGAATCAGTTGTCATTTATGCGTGAAAAAAAAAATCTGAAAACCCTTTTTTTTTTTAAATCTCAGTTAAAACTCTGTGGCAAAAATGACATGTTTCTGAAACAGGTAAAACCAAGTCTTCAAAATTTTTGGAAAAAAATTGTTGATTAATTCTTTTACTGAGGTCTCTGACATGGCTGTAATAACTGAGGTGAATGTAGGGTTTATTATCTTAGCCCATTCTTCTGGGCCTAACAAAAAGTAAGATCCAGCAGAAGACCTAGTCAATATGACTGTAAGAAGAAACACTGGAGAAAGATGATTGGTGGTGGTGGTGGAAGAGAAATAAATCTTAAATTCAAGAAGGAATAAGATTTCTCTACATATTTTAAAATTCTCTCATCATTTATTACTTCCCTACAACCCTGAGCTTCCTGTTTCCAACTGAACTAAAACAAGATATCTTGAAACACCCAGAAGGGAGGCTGTTCAGATATTGTATGTTGCTTAAGCAGACATAGGAGACATGAGTATTCTCTAGAGAAAAAAAAATATTACATGCTGTAGAGAAGGTCTATGTTCTAGAAAGTTTTACCAAAGTGAATAATATATAGTTTGCTTCTGATGCTTTAGAGGTTAAAACTACAGCGGATTTTGTCTGCTATGACAGTTTTACAGGCTAAATTACAGTATGCCCATGCAATCAGCATCATTCAGGCTTACAAGGAGAATAAAATTAGATACAGTGGGAGGAAACTTTCCAAAACCTAATGAAATTTGCAATATTATTATAATTTCTTTTTTCAGCTCAAATTAGTATCATAGAACAGACTTAATGTCTCTGAGGGAGCTGACAGGCCTTACTGGTTCTGCCCAGCCTCCCCCCATCCATCCCCATGGCCCTGCCCAGCCATCCTGGGGGCCATGTCTGACCCTGTTTCCCCTCACCAGCCCTGATCCTGACCTCCACTGGCATGATCATATCGAAGCCCAGACTTGGCCCAGCCCCATCCTCATGCCTGATGTCTGGCCCATGCTGTGCCCTGACACTGAGCAGGAAAAATTCTTGCCAAAAGGCATGAATTCCTCTCACAGTTTCTTCCTTGCTTCCTTCCATTTAATTTTTTTTTGTTTCATTTTATGAGATTCTTCAAGGTAGTCTTTACTGCAGGAAATTAACACACCAAATAACAGCTCATCTAATCAGATTTGAACTTAGGGGCAAAAAATTATATGTAGGCATGACTTCCAATGAGGTAGGAATATCAAGACATAAATCAGAAGTTAGTACTCAAAGTTGGGAAAAAACTTTACATCTAGAATGATAATTAATGATCATAAACATATTTATAAAAACCAATTAAGCCAAAAGGTTAAAGAAAAGATTAAAGAAAAAACAGAAAAAAAGTCCTTACGTGTTTTTTCTAAAACTAATGTACCTTCAACTGAGAATTTTCATAGTCCATTTTATTTTAATAAGATATTATCTAACCAGTTTGTCCATTTCTTGACAGATAACAGAACCTCACAAAAATATTAAAGAGAATGTTTGAAATTTGAAACATTTCATGGACATATCTCAATTTTAAATAAATTTGACAGTAAAGGCAAATTTGTTTTGATGGTTTTGAAGTCAGCCAGTTCTTATCTAGTAGTGTTCCACTTCCCTTAGCATTACCTCATATATAAAATAACTATTCAGGTTATATGCATGGTAGTGCATAAATGCCAAATTATTAAAAGAACGAATATATAAACAAGACCAAAAACCCCGCACTGTTCTGGTCCTCCTCAATGATGAGAACTTCTTATTGTTCTTTGATGGTAACTTTGCCCTTCTACTCTAGTTGAAAATGGAAACATTGGCACAATATAAGTTTTTTCTTTTTAGAATGGAAATTCTCGTTCCTGATAATAAAAAATAAAACTTATGAATAATACCTCAAACATGTAGGTATTTTGAAATGCATTTTGGAATAAAAGATAGTTTTCTTTATATATGTATGTATATAGATATGCAAGCACTCAATCTCCATACAAATATATTTATGTAAAAAAAAAAAAATTTGCATATGCATACACAAGCATATGAAGTTTATTGAATTCTGTACAGATTTATAGAAACCTATATAGATTTATAGTCACCAAGAAACAAAGTAGATGTTCTGCAGTCAAAAGAAAAGAGATTTCTCTCTACCAGTGAATTCATCTTTGCTGTATCTTGGATATCAGAAACAGTCTAAACACAGCAATCAAAAATAAAGCATGGACTAATTTACTGTTTGGGTAAACTATGGGAAACCACTATAGTGTTTTCAGTGAAAGATAAACTACTTCCAGTACTTAAGATAGCGTTTTAAAGAGCTGCAGACATTAAATAAAGCACAGGACTACTTTGACCTCCTTTTTCAAACCTGCATGTTTTCTTTAGTGACTCTTTTAACTCATTTTTGCATGGGTACATTTACAGTAGCAAATTGAAAGAGCAAGCTCAAACTGGTTTATCATATAAAGCACACAGTGTACTCCAGTAGAAACCACAAATACTACAGAAATAAAGCTTTTTCTAACCAGTGGTGTCTTATGAGTCAATATTCTCTAACTGAGGACAGCAGTAAGAAGCAATATGAATGAATTGCAGTGAAGCACAAACCCTTTTTCCCTAAACAAAAATGCAAATTTTGACACAAGTGTTTTTTTAGTGCTATGATAAAGACTTATTCTCACATGAGAATGGGCCAGAAATGCATCTTTGTCTACTTCAATGTCAATTGTGTACTTGATTGAAATTTTATTTATTTTAAATTCTGAACTGCCTTTAAAAACAAAAACTAAGTTGAAAGATGATCATTGTCTTTAATGAAGTGTCAAAATGAATTAATATCCCCCTGGAGTTTCAACAGTTCTTGTTTGGTAGGAAGCTGAAAAACATGGGATTGATGATCATCTTCCATATAGTCATTAGTGGAATCTTCCTCTCCCTGCAAGACTAGTTTTACACATGCATAATCATTTACAGTAGGCAAGAAGACAACTTTGATCAAAACCCAGCACACATTTTACAGAGTGAGGGCCTCTGGAAAGAGGCTCTGCCACTTACAAAAGCAACTGAAGGTTTCAGAGGGATTTAACAGCTTATAGGGTGATGACACTAGTGCTGCAGTCTCAGTGGAATTAAATCTGACTTGATCCAATTAACAACATGGAATAAGAACCATAAAAGGCTAAATTAAAAAAAAAAAAAAAAAAAAGAAAAGAAAAAAACATTCAGAAGAACTCTGGATTTCGTCCATTATGTAGGATAACTGATCAGATACACTGCAATTAAGATTTAGACCTATCATCGAATGAAGATGATGGTACACACTGCTGTAAGTACTTTCTTCCCCTTCTAAGATCCAGAGTTCACTCCTGTGATCACCAGCACAGTTTGGCCATATTTGTTACATGGAAAGGATAGAAAATTATGCACCTCAAATCAGAGAAGAAAAATGATTCTACATGCATGGTTTTTAAAATAGATGTACTCTTCTTCCACTGTTTCAGCATTGTTTGTTTTTAAACACATCTAAGTTGCTTTAATCAACACCTTGTAATTGAGCCTGTAATGTAAAGGAAAGTTGTCTGACTTCTGTTAATATCTATGATTGGGTATTTTAATCCCTCCTATCTTGTGGAAGATGGTTTACAAATAGACAGCCAAAATACCGTATCTATATGTAAATTTTGGACATCCTGTCTCACTTTATATTTTGTATTTTTTCAATGCTTGACACAAACTTGAATTTCAGTTCTGAAAACCACTGTGGATTTTTCATGTCTCTGTAGCGGAAATGTAGACCTTTTAGAGGGATGGAAGCAAATAATAACCATTTCACATGTGTCCTCACCTTGGCATCCTTTCCCGTCATTGCACGTAAGCCTGTAATCCCTCTCATCCCCTAAACAAGTAACTTATTATTATACTAGACACTTTCCTATCCTTTATCTCTCACATTCAGGCTGTTACTAAATCCTGCCATTTTCCCTTTAGAACATCTCCAAAATCTAGCCTTTCCATTTAATTTGTGTTTTCAGGAAGGAGTAGTCATTCAGGAAATAACTGAGGCATAACAAGAGCACTGACACGTCTATAATGTACTTCACTGCTTTCCTCTTAATACTTCAACTACTCCCTCCTTTGGCTCTAGTTTACCTTCTTTCCTCATTTGTAATTCCTTACCCCCTGCTCTGAAGGCTTTCTCCTTCTGTGTCCAATATAAGTCAGTTATTACTTAAATATTCAAATCCTTTTAAAAGCACTTTGGTGTCATGTTCTAGGCTTCTCCCTAAACCAAAGACTTCATTCCTGATCCTTTACGTAACAACACCTTCTCTCTTTCAGACAGAACTCCTTATCTTCACGGTCCTTTAAACAATGAAAACAAAGTACATTTTTTAAAGCATGCATGGCATTCTTTTTTTCTCATCTTTTATCTGTGTATTTTTCAGGTCTTTTTTTGTTCCTGCTCTTTGTTAGTCACTAGAAACATAGCTATTTTAGCACTAAAATTAGGAGTAAAACAATACAATAGATCTAACATTTATTACATGTTCAACAGTTTCCACTTCTAATCATCTATCTCATATAATGTATTTAATGGAATCCTTGTTTTGTCAGTCTATTTAGGATGTCCTTGGGGTGCTAATATCCTTTTACTAAGCATTATATAAAGCATAAAATGTGTCCAGACAATAGGCCAAATTGCATTCTATACTATGTTCACATAGATTTAGAGTAGCTGTACTGACTTCAAAACTTTGCATTGATCAGAAGAGGAAAACATTTGTATGAATGCCTCTGGAATGAAAATCATTCTGTATCATACATATTGCAGAACTGCTGAGGGGAGTGTAAAGACAGAAAAAGTATAGGTGACATCCTGCTGCTGGATCAGTATCCCTACTCTTAAACTGAACCAGATTAAAGAGGATAAATAAGAAGATTCATGAAATCTTTTTGTGTTTGGAATCTGTGATAAACCTTGTAAGTGAGAAGTTACATAATCATGCATTTTTTGGTTGGAAAGACTTTCTCATATTGTTGCTCCTTTTTTAATACTCAAAAAGTAATTTAGTTACCTTTTGGTGCAGTATTGTCTGTGACGAACTGATGAAGCTGGGATAGAGCTAACTAAGGAAAATCTTAGATTGAAGTCTTCCCATAAAGGGAAGAGAAGAAGCTAACCCATGTTATACATTTAGAGGCATGTAAATATGATGGCTACGGTTTGCTTCTTTCTCTTCCCTTATACACTTCTGGGCATCCATTGGTAAGACGAAAATACTTAAAAACTGCTTCTAAATTACTTAGGCTCTCATGCTATATTTTCACAAGGCAAATGAACCATGAAAAAAGAATACAGTTACCATTGAACTTTGTTAGAGAACAAAAAACAGCACTGAGTTTGGTTTTGGTTGGTTGTCTCACTCTTATGAGGTATCAGATTGACAGCACCACAATCTGAAGTTGTTATCCTTGTAGTACAAGCTTCTTCACCCTGTGTTAGGCAGATGTTTCAGCCATAACCAGCAAGGGCTACTTCTAGATCTGAAGAATTTAGGTTCAGTGGCATTTGGATTTTAATCTCTTGGCAAGGTATGCCAAAATGATCTTTCTGTTACTGATAGCTTTTAGCATTACCTATGATCTTTCTGGAGAAATTTTAGAGAGTGAGAACCCATTTAGAATTCAAAAACACTTTGATCACCTGTTCAGACCAGGTTAGAATGATAATCCAGTTTTATTCTATTAAAAATGTGGAGTTTCAAATTTATTTCTAAACTTCTTTCAATGATTTTAGCTTTAGATTCCATCACTGGGACTTTCATACTTTGCAAAGGTTAGACTTTCTTTAAATAAGTTTAGTAGTAATCTAACACATGAAAGCAAATTTTACCTTTGAGTGGTGTGGTATCCATGAAAGGCAAAGGAAAATAAAAATAAGAATCATCATCCTTCTTGCAGAGCCCAGCTTCTTCCTGTGAAATGATCTAAACAGCACATTTTATTGACTTAGTTCACATGATAATACAGCTAACACTAATGCCAAGAGGATAAATAATGTGCTTAACATTCTCTGCAGAGGATGGAGGGTAGATTTTTGTGTGTGAAGAAAATTGAATCACACCTAAATTTCCTTAGCCTGACAAATTACCTCTGCTACATTCTATGTCTCTATTCAATTAAACAAATATTCTGGTGGTCCAGCATTATTTAACCATGATTAAACTCACTTAAAATAAAATTATGATTTTTTGCTCATCAAAGGTTCTTTTAGAAAGAGCAACACTTTTCATCTTTCTGCCTTAATTTATTCTTCATTTGTGCCAAAGGAGCCAAGTTGGATTCTAACCTTGACCAAATTAGTAACTGAAAATCATTCAGAAGAAAAAGTTTAATCTCGGGGGTAAAAGGTTGATATTACGATGCTGTCAGAATTTAATGTGATAAAAAGAAAAGCAATTCCATGCTGCTTGAAATGAACAACATGCTTGAAACTCTTTGAAAAATGTTCTCTGTATTTTGGAACCTAGATAATCACAACATAATGGACTTGTGTCAGCTTTTTGCCAACAATGAAATTTCCAGTTGCATTTTTTTATGTGCCTAATTAAGTGCATTGGGACAAGATAAGGGCATTTATGATTTGGCCTTTTGGTTGCATTCAAGTACCTTATCATCTTTCTTAAACTGGGGGGCCAGAACTGCACGGGACTCAAGGTGAGGCCACACCAATGCTAAATACCATGGGATAATCACCTCTTTTGACCGGCTGGTTATACTGTGTTTACTGCACCCCAGGATGTGGTTTGCCCTGTTGGTTGCCAGGGCACACAGTTGACTCATGTTGAAGCTGCTGCTCCTTTATATAAGGCATAGAGTAATATAATTTCTGTATTTAGACCAAAACGTGTTAGTAGAAGTCCGTGCTTAGAGATATTAACTTTCTGTTTTCAATACTGAAGAAAATCTACATAATACTATTTATTTATTAACAGATAGCCCAGTTGTTATATGGATTGTTCAGCCTTTCAAACATAATGTTGGCTGTAGCTATATCTTGTTGGCCAATGCCTACAGTACACCTAGCAAGTCTACTTTACCAAGTACTACTTTACAAATCATCTCAGACAGAGATAGAGGCACATATATTGTTCTAAAAATTTTCTTTTACAACTGATTTCAAGCCTGATGTAGTGGTATGTGAATAGAGAATGAGACACCTCCACACCTCAGGTTGATATTTACAAAGTTGTTCACAATTTTTGCTGCTTTGTCAAGGGGCAGCCAGGGCTGAAGAGCTTTCTGTGATTTTTTTTTTTTCTTTTTTGAGGCAACAGATGAATCATGCACTTGAACATTCAAGCAGACCTAGCTAATGATAGCAATCATACCCCAGGGAGGAGTAAAATACTGTTCCCTCACTTTTACAATCATTTCTTCATCTGATGCTTGAGAAGGTACTAGTTGCCATTAAAGACTGTAGATTATGGGAAAAGGCTCATAGACAGAAACTGCTGACCATGCTCTGCAATGGCTCTGGCAGGAAAGGCAACAATCCCAGACAGGTGTAAAGATCAGAGCAATCAAACCAAGAAAGCCTACACAGAAAAAAGGATTCTACCTCAGTCAGTGAGGGGGTGGGTGAGAGAAGGAGAGCATCTTGAAAGAAAGAAAATCTAGTAGCGAGAAAAAGAAGGCAAGATACAGAAAACATACTGAGAAACTAAAACATGTATTTATATTTATATTTATATTTATATTTATATTTATATTTATATTTATATTTATATTTATATTTATTTACATTCAGTAGTTATAGTGAGATAAGCATGATACTAGTTAGGAGTTTCTTTGTAGTGAGCATTATTCTTTTTGCTGTAGTAATTTTACACCTAGAATAATGACCAATGACCAATAAGAAATAGGTCTTATTTTGCAGCTGGCCTTTGGGTTTTATTTGGAATTCCTAAAGCTAAACAATACACAGACACATAGACTATGTCTCTGTCCTGGTTTCAGCTGGGATAGAGTTAATTTTCATCTTAGTAGCTGGTATAGTGCTGTGTTTTGGGTTTAGGATGAGAACACTGTCGATGATACACTGATGCTTTGGTTCTTGCTAAGTAGTGCTAAGCTGTCTCTAAATAGGTGCTAAGTGGCGCTCACACCGGTCAAGGACTTCTCAGCTTCCCAAGCTCTGCCGGGGGCACAAGAAGCTGGGAGGGGGCACAGCCAGGGGGGCTGACCCAGACTGGCCCAAGGGCTATGCCGTACCATATGACGTCATGCTCAGTATATAAACGAGGGGAAGAAGAAAAAGGAAGGGGGGGGACATTGGGCGTGATGGCGTTTGTCTTCCCAAGTAACCGTTACGCGTGATGGAGCCCTGCTTTCCTGGAGATGGCTGCACACCTGCCTGCCCATGGGAAGTAGTGAATTAATTCCTTGCTTTGCTTTGTTTGTGTGCACGGTTTTTGCTTTGCCTGTTTAACTGTTCTAATTTATTTTACTTCAATTATTAAACTGTTCTTATCTCAACCCACGAGTTTTCTCCCTTTTGCCCTTCCGATTCTCTCCCCCATCCCACTGGTGGGGAGTGAGCGAGCGGCTGCGTGGTGCTTAGTTGCTGGCTGGGGTTAAACCACGACAGTCTCTCTTCCAATAAATCCTTGTTTATTCAATAAGAAATGAAAGACAGGATAACAAAGTATTTTGCCTAAGATTCCTAACCTGTGGGGTCTGATAATACTAACTCATAACCTGAATAAAACATACTGGAGAAGATCACAGGTATGAAGAAAGTGAGTTAAAGAAATATATTTTTGAATTTTGGTCCTTGAACAAAGCCAGTACAGTGAGATTTGTAATGACACAAGATGAACAAAGATGAGAGGTAGATTCTTTCTTTATCTGTCCACTGAAAACTTAAGTGTCATATGTTATTAGTGCTGCCAATTTATAGCTTCTAGGTGACTGGAGTGGCTAACCCCCACATGGGTAATAGCAAAGATAAAGGCTTTTTAAATCCACGGAAGTCCACTGTTAATTTATTTCTTTATTCCTTCCACTCTTTCCTGTATGTTTCCAGAGACGGTTACTTAAAATTCATTTTCAGCAACCTGAAGCCAAGCTATCAGTTTAATGGAAACAAATTTGTCAGAAAAACTTTTGTCATAACAGCACTGAGACTAATGGATTAAGCAAGCCTGTACTATCTGTGGATTTTTCTGGTTATTTTTGTTATGTTGCGTTTTTTGTTGCTTTTTGTGTTAACAGAATTTAAGCAAGGCTGAGGCCTCACTCGGTTTCAGTAGTTTCATCTGGGATGGAGAAAAAGACCTATAGCAAGAGCTAATGCATAACAGCAATAAGATGCACTGTTTTGGGTTGTTTTTTTTTAACATATGTGGAGAAAGAGTTTAAAATAGAAAGAAGAAAGTTTGTGAGAGAGCCTTATTTCTCTGAAAGAGATTTCCTTCTTTTTTTTTCAGTATTAATGAAATTTGTCTTTTGTAAGAAAGTGTCTTGAAAAATAGGAACCATTAGGTATACCTGAAGCTGGTTGCCATTCAGAATAGTTTGAAAAAAGAGTTACTTTTTAAAAAGAAAACAAAATAAAACCTAAGCTTTTGACTGAGGCTTAATGATATAATATTATGCCTTGTGTTTTAGGAATAGTTTTTTTGTCATTGAATGGCCATATCATTCTGTTGCAAAAAGTAACTTGCAAGTAACACTGATCTTTTGCACACATTCAATTTGGTGTATTTCTATAAATCTGAGCAGTTTTCTTATTCAGAAACACTTCCTTTTTTTTCCTGCAGCATCCAGAAGTTATTTTGAAGAATCAGGAAATACACCCTCTAAGAAAACAGAAATTTGCTGAGACTTGCATGTAATTGCAGTTTCATGATTGTTTTCCCTTGCAACATAAAGATGTTGCTTATTGTGCTCTTTCAGTAGCAGGCTGCGACCTGAAATTATAACTGGCTACTTCCAGGCATATCCAACTCTAAAAAGAAAAGTCATCTGCAGACTAATACCAGTGGTTCAAGTCACACCAAAACCTGACAATTTATGCTATATTGTCTCGCTGTACTGAAGCGGAACTGGCCAACTTAGGGTATAGAGAGATGGAGTAAAAGAAAATGAAAGTGAACCATGGCATGACATCTATATCAGGCACACATACCGATAAGGTAATGGATATTGATGGACTCTTGCTGTGGGATATTTTAGGACTTTCAGACTCCAAAATATTGTATTTATTTATGCTGCAAAGACAGGAAGACAGAACACTGTTTCAGTGCCTGTTAAATCTGAATGAGAACAGGATAGCTACTAAGCACTTGCAGAGTATCTGATTTTTGTAAGAGTTTTGGGTGAGGCCAATTATGATGGGGCTGAATAGTGGATGATAGCATTTTGAATTTTAATTCCTACTGCTAATGCAGTATTGGTAAACTTCCTGGAATCCTGGAAAGTATTTTGATCTGAATTACTGTAATCATTGTTCTGATTCTTTATCTCATTATAAAGAATCCCTCAGAGACATATTTGGCCCTATGCCTTTGGATTCTAATTCTTTTAAACACAGCCACAAATGCATCTTTCTTGCTCAGTTGGCATTCATCAAGATTTTGTTTTAGCTTGTTGAGATGGTATTCCATTATTTTGACTTAAGTAATGGTCATTTTATTTGTTTCTTTGAAGCAAAAGAAGGTTTAATAGCAGCAATGTGGCCAAGAATTCTTGTGAAGAGGAAAAAAATTTATCTTTTAATGGGAAATTAGAATAAAAGTAAATTCCAAAATCGATTTTACTGGCAATGGAGTGGCGGAACCAAAGGTAAATGAATGTAAGCATCATATTAGCAATGATCTATTGGAAGACATGATTAAAGGAGTCTCCACATAGAGAGTTTACATACATAATTTTATAACTATAATGAAAAAAATAGCAAGAAAAAATAGAACAATACTATGCATTTTTAACTCCCACGGGATTGTCTTTGTGCTTTTCATTTTATATGTATTTCATGGTTGCATTGATTATGCTGAAGGTGAAGCATCACATACTGCCTAAGCACATGGTATCATGTTTTACAGGCTTTTGCCCCTTATAACATGTTACCTGTTTTATTTCCTTTGGCTAAGTTTTTGGTTTTGTTATTGTTAACTGTTCTTTTGTATTTATTCATTGGCACACAAATATTCATCAGTATCATGAGAACAGCTATCCTTGAAGTGCAGATAACAAAAAGGCTCATTTTCCTGCCCCTAAATTAACAGTTTCTTTGCAGTATACAAACAAATCTGTCAGTAATTGACTCCTAGATGCCAGACAAAGTCTTGAAATATCTCAGTTTAATTGGACTGTAGAGTCTTTTGTTGGCCTTACATATTTTCTTGGGGCTTTGTTTTTTTTGTTGTTCCCCGCCCCCCCCCACTAAACACTGCTTCTAATGGCAGCCTAGTTATTCTAGCATTGTCACTGCAATCTTTTTTCTTTCTTTTTTTTCTTTAATTTAACTAGTTCTACCTTCTTCCTAGATGAACCATAAGGATTTGAACTCTACTGTCTAGCTTTTTTTTCCTTTAAGATTTCATTTAGGTAAATATTACTCTCTCTAGTTACAGATAAACAATTGTAACAGATGATATATTGAGTTATGATGAGGTTAATGTATAGCAGTTTGCTAATTTTCAAGTGTTCCTTGGACAAAAGGTTTTCTTAATGTCAAACACAAATAATAGCAATAACATACTGGGATCTAGAAGACACAGCGTATAGGAACTGTGGTGGGTTGACCCTGGCTAGGGGACAGACGCCCACCCAGCTGCTCTCCACTCCTCCTCCTCAATAGGAGAAGAAAATAGGAGGGAGAAAATAAGATGGAAAAGCTCATGGGTCAAGATACAGACAGAGAGATCACTTACCAATTACCATGACAGGCAAAATGGACTCAACTTGGGGAAAATTAACTTAATGTATTCCCCATTTGAGTTGGATGGCGAGAAACAAAGACAAAAAATAAAACACTTTCTCTCCATGCCCCCCCTGCCTTCTTCCCAGGCTCAACTTCACTCTTTCAACTCCTCCACCTCCCCGCCTCACCCTTGCAGTAGCGTAGGGGGGTGGGGAATGAGGGGTTGTTGTCAATCCATAACTATTCATCTCTGCTGCTCCTTCCTCCTCACACTTTTCCCCTGCTCCAGCATGAGTCCTTTCCACAGGCTGCAGCTTTCTTTAGAGCATATCTACCTGCTCAGGTTTGGGGTCCTCCACAGGCTGCAATGTCAATATCTGCTCCAACATGGTCGTCTCCACGGGCTGCAGGGAAATATCTGCTCCACAGGTAAAAAGGCTGAAAATTAAAAGGCAGAAAACAAGATTCTGAGGTGTTATAAAACAGTACCTCTCCATCATCTTCATTAAATCTATGATCACTTATGCTGGATTATGTCCTGGCTTGAGGTGTTTTAAGTTTGGGATTGTCAGAGTTGGTTCTTCTCGAATGTATACCCTGTCAGAAGTATTTAACTAGTTTGAAGTTTCTGCAATAGACTGAAGTGTTAATCCTGTAATCTGTGGCAAAGTTAAGAAAAACTGAATGAAAGCAGAATATCTGGAAGTCTTGTGCTGAGAGGAAGAAAATAATTAATCAAGGAAAATATAGCTGTAGTCACAATGGAAAATTGGCAAAAGTAAATTCAGACACAGTCTTAGCTCAGAAACAAGGAGGCTGCTTCAGGGAATAATAGAATACTGTGTTTTGCTAGTTTTCCTGTGAGACTAGACCTGCTCATTTCACGTTAAAAACAGGTAGGTATCATGTACTTTACAATAATTTATGAATCTGACTTCAAGTGACACATGTAAATCCTTACTAAACTACAATAGAACTATCATGAATATGATGAAAAAAAGGGAGTCCAAATCCTGTCACGCATTGTTGCCTAACCACTGCCAGAGTAGTAAAAGAATATCTTTGTGCCTCTCAAAAGGCCTGTGAGGATCCACTAATGATAGATCTCTATGCTCTCTTTGCCTTTGTGTGAGGGGAAGGAAACAAAAGAAACACAAGAAACACACAAGCACAAGGCTCCAGTCTTGCGTTATACTTCCACAGCCCCTAAAGCCTTCCACTGCATCGTTCTGCTAAGAAGCAGATACCATAAACCACCCCAAGTGTTGCTAGACATCAGGCAACATGCAGGAATGAGAAATTATGAAAAGGTGATGCAGTCATGATTATACCTATCTTCCCAATACTTCACAATGAACTCCAGTTCAGTTATTAAGACTTGAACCCCTAATGAGGAAAAACACCAGCATAGTGTTCCCCATCATTTAACTGTTACAGAATAACATAAACTACTTTAAGATCTCAACAAACAATAGTGGGTGATCATTTTCTAGGTTCTAGTTATACAAAATATTTCTCTTCTCTGACTCATGATTTTAGAGATACCAGGACCAAAACATCAATGTTTTACATATTGTTTCTTTACCGAATTTTTCTTGTAATTTTCCATACTTAGAGGAAAAAAAAAAGTTGATATTTTCTTCCAGGGGAAACATATAAGATAGGTAAGATAGACACAATAAGTTACCAAATGATACTACACTTCCATATTGAGCTACTTGTGGGAGATATTGTCAGCTGTAATTTGGGTATTAACGAGCAAACAAAACCTCTTTTGCATGCACATTTCCATTTGGCATTTCCTCTCTTATTAAATTAATTTTTAGATTAAAAAATGTATTACGTAGCATGCTTATCACTGTCTAGCACAGAAATAATAAGGAGCAGGCATCTGAGTTTTGTTAATGTAATCTTGTTGCTTGGGAAATACCTTTTGTGAAATTTGTTCTCTGAAACGGTATTTATCACGTTCTGTCTGGCAAGAGCTGAAGAATAATAGAAGGGAAATATTAAGAGTATTTCACATGCATATAAGAACATGTCTAGTCTATTTTTCTGACTGAACTTCTTTTCAAGAGAAAGAGACAGAACTCCTGCTGAAATAGCTGTGTTACTACAAACATATCTGAATCCTTTATTTTGTGTTTTGTTGTAGGTAGACCAGGTGGAGGTAGGAGGAGGAGAACAAATCCATCAACCAATGAAAGCCAACAACAAATTTAAAAGCTCGCAGCATTAAAGGACCAAGATTAAGGATCACATTTCCCAGGTAATTTTTGTTCATTGTACATTTTACTTCCTTTATAAGCTAGAATTTCTTCCCCTTGAAATAGAGGCTGCTGTAATCAGTAATATGGTGGTTCTATAATTCATCTCTCAATCAGTTAGACACAGTGCCTTCAAGAAAGGGACTCCTTCATTTAAGTAGTTGTCTATGTTCTATGTGAAATGTGTTTACTCATAAATATGTAATGCACTGGTGTATTGTGCTATGTATCTTTCTCAAGCACCTGGTCCACCGAGATAACCACTTATTTCTGTTGCCATCTGTGATAATTATAACAGTGGAGCTCTAGTCAAAGAGATTTATGCTATAAAGCTGAAAGTCCACTGGTCAGATGCAGACAGTGATGACTGAGGAAGGCATAAATATACTTCCACAAAAAAAACAAGTAGTATGTATTTAAATCTGAGACAGTGCCTATGAAAACCTAGCTGTTAAAAATATGTAATCAAGATTACAAAAATATAAAATCACAAATATAAGAAACAGGGTTATACTTACTAAATTAATTCTGTCCCACCGTAGTATGATGACATGTTTTACTTTAGAAAACCTAATAAAACATCATCTTTTAATGTAGATGACATCCATATCATCAAAATAAAAAAAAACCCCACCCACATTTTTTTTCTTAAGAAAGATAGTCCTAAAGATAATCCTTGAATTCATTTGGGAGCCTATGGGTTCTTAATTATTCTATTTAGCAAACAACCAGGTGCTTTTGCAGCCTATCCATTTTACTCTGTGCATGTGTAAGCTTCTCTGACAAATAAACAAATGTACCCAGCTCGTTCTTTTCATACATAGCATACTAATAAGCTATGAATCAACAGATCTCAGTTAAATCAAATTGCAGATGATCAGTGGCACCACATTTGTTTTACATTCAGCATTCAATACAATTAATACATTTTTCAGTCATTTGTAATACTTCCACAATTTTGCATATGTCATAACAACAATTTTTGGGGGTTTGTTGTCTTTTTAACCATTACACTTAATTATTTTTAGATAGAAAAAATGCTACCCCTGAAGCTTGCTACATGGCTATAACTAAGTAAGCTAGCAGGTGACTACTTAGCACATGCAGAGGGAATAGTCTGGAGGATTTTGATCATTATGCATAAATATAGCTATTTTTCCTTTTGTGGGATTTATTAAAACATTTCAAAATTGCAATTCACTAAAATATTGACAACACTAGTTAAGTCAAACACCATTGTGTGGTGTTAGACAGGATAGACACAGGCTGCTGTGATTAATTGTTTGATACATTTTAGATAATCTCATGCTTTTTTTTTTTTTAATACATTATCTCCTTTCCTTGAGATACTCTAAGCAATTGTTTTGTTTGTCATTCCTGTTTATTTCGATAATTCTGAGGATTCGGAGCCAAAGGAGCAGATAAAAAGAAAACCCCAAATTTCTTCAGACTCACATTTCAATAACCAGCAGGCATGTATGAATGAACCTGAAGTTTTTCAATAAATGCTTGTAAATTTTCTATACCATTAAACCAGAAACTTCTGAAGACTCTTTGCTTAGCCTTCATTCCTTATTATCAAGTTTTTGCAGGCTGAAATGTATAATCAACACAAAAAATAAACAGGCTTGCCTGGACTGTCCCTTACTATATGTCATCTTTATTTGGAAAAGTACAGGGATCAAGAAAAAAAAGAGAAGATACAATACTCAAGTTGGAACCCTAAGAATGAAAAGTAGCAGAAAATACCCTGAAAAATACTCTCAAAAGTAGCTGCATCCTAAAAGTTTCCACAGTGGACATTAGTCCAGAAGAGTAAATGGGGTTTTACATGAAGAAGTGAGTGCAAAGCCACAGCTTCTGACAGAGACATTCCTTGTTTGTGAGAATCCAATGTAAAATTTGTAAGGTACTACACAGTCAGAAACAATTAGCCATATCATTTCCAGTAGGATTATATTTGGGATGTTCCAGTACGGCAATTAATTTGCACCTGTGTGCATGGAGAAGCAGGGTGTCGTACCTTCAGGCCCCATGGAGAACCACTCTGTCCCCAGATAAGGGAGGGCTGTGTGCTGAGCACATAGGATCCACAGAGGCATTAAGGCTGCTGGGTCCTGGGCACATCTCCCCTGTTCCTGAGGGTTGGTCTCCCTGGGCAGAGGACCAACTTAGAATTTTTTTTTTTCTAACAGATAATAACATAATTTGTACTAGATCTCCTTATCTTATTTGTCTAGAAGTATAACTTCGTTAGAAAGGATTGATAAGACTATGATATATTCATAGAGGAAGTAAAGATAATTGGCCATAATGGCTGTAACATTTGGTTTCTACTTGGCAAAGCACAGACAGTGCTGTCATCAGACAACTGGCCACAGAGGGACAGCTTATTTGTGAAAGAAAACATAGTGGTGGGTGGACAAAACAACACTTGTTGGATAAGGGACTCTCTCGATAAGGCACTCTCTTTTCAGTGGCAGGGAGGCTTTGGTTCAAATCCCTCTTCTAAATTACAAAGAGGTTAGATGTTTAACTGTTTCCTGTGGTCTAAACAATTGCCCTAACCATTGGTTTGGCGGACTTGAAGGGGAAGGAAAGCTACCCTCTTTTAGCTTTTGATTGACAAGGAAGTCTTCCTTTAAAACACAGGTTTTGTTTCTACATTTTATATGACTTAAAAATCACCCCAAAATGAAGCTGATATAATTTTAAAGCAAATTAAGTATGTCTTGATTCAAACCAAGTACTTCAGTGAAAACTATGGAAAAAGTTTGATTTTGAGTTGATGGAAACCTAATATCAATTTCCTGGTCTTGCCACTGGATTGAGAACACATACACCTCCTTTACCCTCCCTAATCTTTTGAGAAGCTTTAAACTAGAATCTAGCCTTGATTAACACTAGATAATAGTTCCTCAAGACGACAGCATGCCAGCCGCATATTCTCCTGTTCTTTTTCTTTCAGTGCAAACAAAGCAAAGCACAGTAATTTTCTATCCTAAAATGTATGTGTATCTAAGAAAAGCTTGAGCAGACAACTCTTGTTACTGACTCTAGCAATCACTGACTGAAGCAAAAATTGGAAAAAGGAAATAGGAAAAAGAAGCAGCCATTATTAATAGCATGCTTTGTGTGTTTAAAAACACACAAACCTTTTAAGAACCGTGTATTTTCCCTTTTTTATCTTCTTGGATGAAAGGCACACCCGGTTACTAAGCTTGCCCTCTTTTGAAGCACATCATAAAAGGTTTGGATCTTGGACAGATTACACATCTGTAGCTCACAAATGCCAGAGTGTATGGACACAGTTACTGTCTGGAACTAGAATTCTCCTTTCCCTTTGTAACTATCTTCCAAAGTAGACTATGTTTATTCACCACCGGGAGATACATCTTTTTCTTTCTTTCTTTTTTTTAATGGCACAGTGAAAATACAATATAGCAACTTAAATACAATGGTCAACTGCAATATTGATCTCCAAAAAAGGTGAAATATTTTTATCAGAGATTATGGGCAGCAAGAGGTGATGAAGTAAAAGGAACAGTGAAGATAATACTAGCAAGAGGCTAGTGATCAGAATACTGCCAGTTTCAGAAATTGCTTCATTATTATTGGTTAGGGTTATTTTTTAGAAGACATACCTTCTTCTAAGGACTACTTTCATTGGCTTTTATGAGGGTTGGTCTAAGATAATGAACAGCTTTTTCCTTTGCACATGCTTTGTTAGCATATTGCAGATGACATAACAAAGAAAAGTGTCTTGGCCAAGAAAGCATTCACTTCTTGCATCTTAATCTAAATCACACAGAGGAATAGGAGATTGTTCATGATAGATACTGATCTTGAGGTGAAATTCTATTAGTGACATGGACTCTAATATAAAGAGAGGTGTATTGTGTAGGAGTTGTTCACAGTGCTTCCAGTTTTGTCTTTTGAAGAAGTATAGCTGGTTCCATAATTTCTTCTGAATTTCATGAAAAATATATATACATATATATATATACACTTAACATTGCATACAGCTGGTTGATTCAGGAGGTGAGACGCATAAGAATTATAATTTTTTTCCCATTTTGCCTTTTCTTAGAGTCTCAATAATACACAGATTAAGACAAAAGGAGGACTAACAATGCCCATCAGAAGCAGCATTAATACCAGCAGCACCCTTACACACTATTTTATCAAAGATTTATGCTAAAACATTTTCTATTGCAGGATTAACAGTAGTTGGTTTTCTTTAATTACAGAATAACTCTGATCTGAAAGTCCCCATGTATGCATCTCTCTCTAATCCTTCTTGACTACTATAGCATTTGGGGGTATTTTTGTATCACAAAAGACATTTTTTGATAAGGCAAAGTTACTTTTCTTTCCGTATCCATATCTGGAGCCACAATCATAACATTCATGCACTAATATTGGATTTATTAATTTTGTTATTATAGAATTCTGCATGAGGGAGACAAAAATGAAACAAAAAAGCCCCACCCAAAACAAACAGCACAAGCACAGCCCTGGTTGATAGGAAAAGTTGTGATAATTCAGGTAACCGTATCTAGGCAAGATCTATACAAGAACACAGATACCTAAGTATCACCAAACTGTCTTTGTAGATTCTTCTGTTAAAGAAACAGAAATTTTCAACCACCTACTACCAATAGGAAATACCACTACCTATCAAAAAGTTCCCAGGAATCTGTCTGTTTCAACGCATGACCAGAACTGCCTAGGCTAATTGCTGCACACAAACTGGGCACGCATTCCTCTTAGACAGAGGATTTTTTCAGAGAAAAATTGATAATCACACATGTACATTTTCCCATGGAGTGGGAGGTGGCAGTGACAATTGCAGTGCTTTATAATTGCATTACCATGGTTTCAGATGGCTCCTCCAACTCGTGCATTTGGCGAGAATTAAACCATGAAGGGTGATCCTTCCCAAGTATTCTTTGATCTAATGAATATTTATTCATATCCTAGAAAACAGAATAATTTTAAGTTATAGCACTGATCCACCAAAAACTTTACACTCTGACAGAGCATTCACCTTGGAGGAAAAGAAGTCTAAAATTCTCTCAGAAAGAAAATTTAACCCAGCTTTGCCCACTTGGGTGACTACGCTTACAACTGTATTACTGCATCAAAGGAGATAGGAGCATTGTGTTTCATTTCTATATGATTCTAATAGAAATTCTAATGCTTACTTACTTGTCTAACTGCCAGAGCAGAGTTGCAGGTCAAAAGGCTAAACACCTGTGTCATGAGAAGAGGAGGTTCTCTAAGCTTACTCCCCTTCTCATCATTTCTTATTGGCTACAGATATGGACAGTATCCGTATTTTCTTAGAAGCAATTAGTATATATTTCTTTTATAAAGACAACCTTCTACAAGGAATGGGTCAGATAAAACACCCTTCAAGGTCCTTCCCTTGGGACACAGACTTGAAAGATAGCACTGGATGAAGCAGACACAGAAGAGATGGTCATAGCAAGACACTGTGGCACAGGGAATAGGCAGCTAGGTCCCAAAGGAGACTGAAGCTATGTAGGAACTAAAAGGAGCAGCATAAGGCTTATTGTAACCTTGAACACTACTGAGCATACTGAAACATTCCTGCAAGGGTTTCAGGAGAAAGGATAAATTTTCTTGCATGAACTGTTTATATTTCTATTCTCTCTGATGCAGTGAGTGAATTTTCTAGCCTTAAAAAGCTGAGTTGTCTTGTTTACTTTCTGCTAAAAACTAGCTTTTGTCTAAAAGTTTTTTTTTTTTTTAAATCTGCTTTGGGGAATACACAAGCCTAGACAAATCCAACTCCATGCTCTGGCTGACACAGGCTCCTATCAAACATATCTGTGATAGCTCCTCACCTAGAATACTGTGATTTTCATTTCAGTTCTTATTTTCATGTATTTTTTTAGGTCTTGACACCTCATTTGATGTTGTGGATTTCTCTAAGCAAGAAAGAGGAAATAGGGGATAAATACACTGCCAGTACACAGGAGAATCACCTTACTGTGGTTTGACTTAAATGAGGCTTAACGCAGAGAGCGAGCAGCCATTGGCAAGGAAGCCATATTTTATAGTAGAAAGGTAGGAAAAGATGCCACAAATGGAGCAGATACTGATGTTTCCCTGAGTGCTTTGGTTAATGGACATGATTTGCCACCTTTGTTCCTATTATGTAGCTTCTGATGCCACAAAAATGCCTGTTGGCTTTGGAGGCATCTTGTGCATTAAATTTTACTCACCATGAGCCTGTAAAATGAATGCCCAACTTCCAGAATACCATTAATATTTAATAAAATGGGTGCCAGACTGTGTCTGATTGTTATTCAGATGTATAATGGACAAAAATCCTTCCACACTTACTATACTTATATAAAATCCACTGAAAGCTGCAGCACCTGGCATATGCAATCAATCAACTCATTTAAAAAAGGGGGAGGCAACAGTAACATTGTTTTTTTCACTACTAAATTTAAGCTTTGTGTTGCCACAGTTACAGTACCATCAGTCCTGAGCTACCTGCTACTGCTATATTATTCACATTGAGGTTTTATTTTACACCTTCTTTAACCATGCAAAACTGCAATGTAGTTACACAGGGACATTCTGGCATCCTTTTTGTTGGCTAGGCTAGAATTTTAGGTCAAAATCACAAATCTGTAACATTTAGCAGATCATTGTCAGGCTGAAAGAGTTCCTACTGCTGTATCTTAACTGGAAAGAAAAAAAAAAGGGGGGGGGCAAAAAAAAAAAGGCTCCCCAAATCCCACCTAGTTAATTTTAAGATCCAGCTCAATGACTCATAAAAGGGTTAGTATAACGTTGTTGCCTATGATAGCACAATACTGAATTTCATGACCCTGGAGGTCTCTTACAGTCCTATGATCTGATAGAATGAAAAGAGCTGATAAGGAATCAAAAATGTATACATCAGGGAGATCTGGCTTCTAAATGTTATATGGTTTTCAGACAAAGAATTGTAGTTTATACTTAATGGAAATGACTGAAAATCCTCTTCGGGATTTTCCAAAAATGCCAGAAGAGAGAAAGGGGGATTTGTTTATATAAGTTTTAATGTTGTTTCAGGCTCAAAATTCAGAGGAAAAAAAGAGAGAAAGAGAAGTGGGAGTGGAGAGAGAGAAAAAGAAAGAAAATAAAAAAGAATTTCCAAAATGAACCCCTTTGATTTCACAAGTTCAATGACTTTTTAAAACAATCTTTTTGATTACTTTTTAACTAAGTCTGCACTGCAGAAAAAAACAGAAGAAAAATACATAAATCTCAGTTCCGTGACAGAGTCCTTGTTCAGCTGGAAGAAAAAATCTTTACTTTAAAGCAAAGTAATATTCCCCTTTGGAGACATAGCTGAAATTTTACCCCTCTCGGATTCACATGATGGACACATCAGTTATACTGCTCCAAAATGATCACATCATCAAATCTTTTAAACATATATATATGCCTGATGCTGTATTGTTTTGCACCTGTTTTGGTTCATCTACACATTGCCAACTGGCTAAAAATCTAACAAATGAGAGTAACAGTCAAGGAGAGGTTACTTATTGCATTTAGCTTCGCCACATGAAAATGACCATACAAGACTTATTCCAAATATTTCAAAACTTCTTAACTTATCTTAGGTACTCACCCTCAGGCCTTTGTCTCAGGCATTTATACTTCATGCAAACTGAGACCAAATAAAAATTATAGCATTTTGCAGCCAGTTCATATTCAGTGGCCCATGCAATTAATTACTGGAATCAGGCAAGGTGAGTTACAGAGGAAGCAAATCCGCACTTGGACACGTAATCAATCATTTTCATGTTCAATTATTGGATCACCAATTGCAATTGTAATAATTATGAGGGGAACATGGCATATATACATCCTGAGTTTATCATTTCAGGCTTCCAGAAAGCTTAGCAGAAGTTACCAGTTAAAGCAGAGAATGTTTATCCCTTTCCCTCACTCTCAGCACACAATACTTAGTAACATAAATTTTATGCTCCTAACTGCATAAAGATATAGTTAAGGGGAACTGAACATATAAAAACACTATCAGCATTAGTACTGTCTTTATTAAGTGTTATACATTGATTTTCCTGATACAGACATGTACGTGCACTACTATCTGTGTCTTCAGCCACCGCTTCAGTCTCTTCTTCCACTATGTCAAAACAGCCTTCAGTGTAGGACTGAAAGGTAGTTTAGAAAGGTAGCTCAGAACTGTCTTTCATTGCATATAGGCCGTATAAGCTTTTGCCCTCTACTACATGGATTTTTTGTTATGGTGAGCTTTGCGAAGATCTAAAATTCATTCTTTTTTTCCTAGAGAGCAGAAGGGGTTACAATTAAGGGAAACAATCATTGCTATCACCAAGACTTACATTTGCTTGCAAAATTGTATACTAAAGAATTGAATGGGTATGAACAGCTCATTTTTCATGCTAAGGCTATATGATATTTTTATGTTCATATAGAAATTCAGAGAATGTTCAAAAGCACCATCCAGAGCGCAGTCAACAGGAGATATCAGAACAACATTGAAAATAGATATTTCAAGGCTTATTATCACATTTAGAAGATTTCAAGAAGTACAGATCAGAGTTGGGGACTGCATTTTATTTCTCAGATTTTCTTGCAATGCAGAATCAATTTAGTAGAAATGGGACTGACACTGAATTTCTGCATGTGTGGTGCTTACTGGACTTTGTTTTTCAGTTATTTTTTTTAACAATTTTAACAGAAACTTGGAATTTCAACATATGACGTTACAGAAAAATATTTTCATAGAAAAATATTTTTTTTAGATAGGCAACTTTGGAGGTAATGTATTCTGTTTAAGCAGACGATCTGAGGTTTTCAGTTTAAAAATAATTTATATTTCTATTGATTTTTCTAACTTGTGTTTGCACTAATACTTTATTACAATGATTTTGTAACTAGATTCAGTTAATTATTCAAAACTTTTTTTTCCATGAAAGTAAGTGCATAACACTTCATAAACAACATCACAAACTTAATACGCTTTCCCTTTTTTGCTTTAAAGAAGTAAGTGACTAAGGCTCAATGCAGATTATTTTCCTCTTACAAATGAGGTTTAAGGTTACATACATTATAAATTTGGGGTTTTATTCAGCAAATTTAAATTACTGGAGACAGAAGAAGCAACAGATTTTTTTTTTTTTTTTTCACAACTGACTACTGCTCACATCTTATGAAGACAGAATGGAAAACACAAAGTACTACAAAAGTTTTCCATGTTGGTCTTGTAAATGCGGATATCCTCCTTGCATTAGTATGAATGACTACACAAAATGCAGGGCAAGAGAGAATTTAAATTCTTGTCTGTACAGGTCAATTACCCATGAAAAATCCCATCAAAACAGTCTGTGATAGTGGTCTTAGAGAGGACTAAGCACCTTAGAGAGGACTAAGCACTAATAATAGAAAAAGAATGGTTAAGCATATGTGGAAAGATTAAGATGCAAACAGTGACAATAAAGACAGAAACACTCATTGAGTGGAAGGAAATGGAAAGGACTAGCAGTAACAGGAGAGACTGGCAGAGAAGATGAAAATAGGGTGAATGTGGGGAAAAATATGACAAAGAGCCAGCATCTTTCTGTGGTCACAAGTAAAAAATATCAGACAAACAGTGAGCCATTTTCAGGGAAAGACTGAAAGAGGCCTAAAGTGTAAAAATAACCAGGGAGAAATATTGTCAAAGTTTTGAGTCTTATTTCAAGATAAGTCTTTTCCTGAACTCATTCATGTTGGAAAGAAACTGTGATTTCATGCAATTAACTTCAAATCCAAAATTATTCATTACCCAACTAAATGGCCTTAACAAAAAAGGAGAATTTTCAACTGAGTAACATAATGCTTTCAGATAGTAAAAATACTCACCTACTATTTAGATGTCAACATATTTATGTTTCTCATCAAGAAGTTCTAGAAAGAGATCCAAGACTATATTTCATATCTCTATTCACAGTACTCTTACATTAGGGTGAGGTTGTTTGAAAACTGGCTGAATGGCCTGGCCCAGAGGGTGGCAATCAGTGGCACAAAATCTAGTTAGAGGCCAGTAACGAGTGGTGTATCCCAGGGGTCTATACTGGATCCAGTCTTGTTTAACATCTCCATTAATGATCTGGATGATGGGGCAGAGTGTACCCTCAGCAAGTTTGCTGATGGCACAAAACTGGAAGGAGTGACTGATATGCCAGACGGTCATGCTGCCATCCAGAGGGACCTCAACAGGCTGGAGAAATGAGCCAACAGGAACCTCGTGAAGTTCAACAAGGAGAAGTGCAGTCTTGCACCTCTGGAGGAACAGGCCCATGCACCAATATATGCTGGGGACCATCCAGCTGAAAAGCAGCTTGGCAGAAAAGGGCTCATTCAATATAAAACAAGATTGATTTCAATAGAGCTTAGTGATGTGTCAGGTACGAAGACTGAAGAAAAAAACAACTTAAATTAAACATCAGGATCTAGTACTTTCATTTCGATCCCTTACATTGACCAAGATTTAAATGGTGTTTTAAAAAGAAACAGCATAGAAAAAAAAGTACATTTATGTTCCCATGTAATACAGCATGTATATAAAAAAGCAGCCGCATACAGATTGATATCAGCAAGTTTAAATAGCAATAAAAACACTGTTACTGACTGATTGTTATCAATAGAAGGTTATAATAATCCAGATTTGTTACAGTAAAGTTGGGTAGTGTCTTTTTATGCAAAGGCCTTGCATGAATAACGAGGTGTACGTATTAGTTATGAATAAGAAAGGATAATCTGTATCAAAGGAACTATATTATGACAAAAAGCTTTTTCTTACTGTTTGTTTGTTGGCTTTTTTTAAGAGTTCACAACCAAACCACTCAGTATATAGAGCAGCACTTTCAACAAGAGTTAGTGAAATACTGTTGAAACCAAGGCACCTTTTTTCCATTGCTTTAATTTTTATCCTATTAAAAATAAGGTGACAACATACATAAGCCTTCAGCAAATCTTGAATTGGTCACTTTCCAATACTTTTCAAATGGATTAAAATCTTGCCTTAATGCATGTCAATAACTGCAAATCTATTTTTTCTTTATATAAATATAATACAAAATTGCTGAGGGCACTTTTGGAGCACTGTGTAATTCTGGTCTCTGTGCTGTAAAAAAATGACATCATTATGGTAGAGACAAAAGCAATGAAAGTGCTGAAAGGTTTAGAAAACATGACCTATGAAGAGAGTTAAGAGCACTGAACTTGTACAGCCTACAGAGAAGACCAGCAAGAGGTGATAAAATAAATATCTATAAGTACCTTCCAGGAATTACCAAAAAGAAGAAAAAAGCAATTTTAGTTTAATTTGTCATTGTAGGTAAAAGAAGAAGTAATGGCCTGAAATTAAGAAAATAGAGGCCAAAAAGTAAAAAAGCACTGTATAATAGTGAGGTCAATTAGATAATGGAATAACCTGCCAAAACAGCTATTATCACCGAAAACATTCAAGGTATACCACAGAGAGAAATAGTGGTGGAACCTATAAAAAAAATTGTAAGTGCAATCCTACTGCTCTACGAAGATGGGTCAGATGACCCAAGAGGTAATTTCTAACCCTAATATCTATGATTTAAGGATAATATAAGATGATAAATCACCAGCAGTATAAATAGCAATCCACACAGGTAAGATTTATTTGCCCTTCATAAGAAGTACTTTTATATGTAAGTTGCAGGTTTTTAAAAGAAAATGGTTACAATAGATTTGGAGTCTTTCCCCCATATCAATACCCTCAGGGTTTGGGATACTCTGTAGAATATTTTTAAATCTAAATAAATGTCTCAAAAACACATTTATCGTGATTAGCTAATGACATACATAGATTAATAAATTGTTTAGGCTGAAGTTGTTTAAAAGTACCATAGCATCAAACATTCTTGCAAGTTTTAAGAGGTTTAATGTTGTGAAAAATGATCTATTAGCTCCATGTTCAAGCCTATATTGCTTTTAATCTGAACTCAATCAATTTTTCAGTTTGATGTAAAATACTATTAAGTATTTAAAAATCCTCATTTAATAAAGTTTACATATTAATATTCTGAGAACATCTCCCTAAAGTGTGAGGACTTTGCCATTAATTTTAGTATCTTTATTTCTTTTCTTTTTTTCTTCTTTTTGAACCTTTCTCAGACTATGAAACTATGAAACCTTTCTCTGTTTTCAGAAAGCACGTTGAAAGACAGCTTGACGGTGTTAAAAGGCAGCTTATTTTAAAAGTAATGTAAGTGTGGATTCTATTAATGGGAGATCTATGCTCTATCAATGCATAATTTCCATGCAAATCTCGAAGAATTAGTGGCATGCTCCTTCACTGTTCTGAAGGGAAATTTAACAGTGTACTTCAACTTTAGTTACTTGGAATACAATGGTTAAAAGAACCACCATCACCACCACCATCATCACCACCACCACCACCACCATCATCACCACCACCACCAAAAAACCCCTTCATTTAATTAAGTTCACGCAAAATGCAGAACAGGACATGCAAAAAGGGCCCTGTGACACAGCAGATCATAATTCAACATTATATTTTCCCTGTCTGCTGGTCATTAAGTATGATGACAGTAGCATACACTTACCATGAAGAAGTCATGAGTTCAACTCATAAAATCAAAGAGAAAAGAAAAAAAAAACCTTGAAATTTATAAAAGGTGTGTTATAAGTTCTTTTTTGTTCAAAATTTTCAGCACTTTGAAAGATCAGTTTTCAGCATTTTTGTGCAACCCTGAGACGATCAAAGGTTTTTGGAAGAAAGAAGGTAGTTAAGAAATTTCTGTACATCAGATGCATACAAAACTATGGGCAGTTTTCAGCTGACATTTTCTTAAAAAGTTGCTAATCTCACCTCTTCAACACTAGGTGTGACGTTTGACAATCTCATTCCTTTGAGATTGCCTCAGAAAGTTATTTTCATTTAATAAAGAAATTTAAAATCTATTTTAAGCAGAAGATATTTGGGACTACAGAATAAGAAAAAAAAACTAATTAAATACAATAATTAAACAACAGGCATAATACATGAAACATAATCTAGTCCTTGAAGATCACCAGTCATTTTTTTTCTTTAAATAACTGCATAGTAGAAGCACTATGCTTTATTTATGTGTCTTCGTAAGAATTTCAGTTGCAATTGAAATATTACACAGCACATTTTCTGAGAATTCCCCCTGCCCCCACTTTATGGGGAAAAAAATGCCAGTTGCATAATAAATTAGATCCAATTATGTTCTCATGATATATTTTTGTAAAATAAACTGAAACCAATAGATGTATAGTTAAAAAACACCAGGCACTCATTTTAGATATACAGAACAGCTTGATGCGATGAGCTGACAGAGAATGTACAATAGTTCTTTCTCTCATAGTATATCCATTTATTTTATACAGGTGAGTATTCTGCTAGATAGTTCAATCACTTTCAAGATGAATGTGTGAGAAAAGGGATGCTTTGTAAAGGTCTCCACAGTCCTTTTCTATGAGTGTCTCTGGCAATCCAAAGCAAAACCAGACAAGCAAATAAACAAAAAAAAAAACCCTCTTACAAAGGCAGAATATAATAAATTGAGCCCGGAAAACAGGTATCAATGTAAGAATTTATGTCAACAAAACTGAAGAAAGCATGGCATAACAATAATGAAGGAACTGAGTGGCAAACTTACCTGGTGACCAGATCTCACAATTTCCAGTTCTAGGAATACTTGTCTTGATTTTAGTGCTGCTATTCAGAATTTAAGCTTGTCAGAGACCAAAACTTAGCCCACAGCAAACTTCACATTCTGAAAAAATTCAAACTTTGTAGGGAAATTCCTGTTTTGTGTGGTAGAGCTGAGTGCCCCCTCAGTAAGTTTGCAGACGACACTAAGTTGGGTGGGAGTGTTGATCTGCTGGAGGGTAGGAAGGCCCTACAGAGGGATCTGGACAGGCTGGATCGACGGGCTGAGGCCAACTGTATGAGGTTCAACAAGGCTAAGTGCCAGGTCCTGCACTTGGGTCACAACAACCCCATGCAATGCTACAGGCTTGGGGAGAAGTGGCTGGAGAGCTGCCCAGTGGAAAAGGACCTGGGGGCGTGGGTTGACAGCCATCTGAATATGAGCCAGCAGTGTGCTCAGGTGGCCAAGAAGGCCCAGGGCATCCTGGCTTGTATCAGGAATAGTGTGGCCAGCAGGACCAGGGAGGTGATCGTGCCCCTGTACTCGGCACTGGTGAGGCCTCATCGCAAATACTGTGTTCAGTTTTGGGCCCCTCACTACAAGAAGGACATTGAGGTGCTGGAGCGTGTCCAAAGAAGAGCGATGAAGCTGGTGAAGGGTCTAGAGAACAAGTCTTATGAGGAGCGGCTGAGGGAACTGGGGTTGTTTAGTCTGGAGAAGAGGAGGCTGAGGGGAGACCTTCTTGCTCTCGACAACTACCTGAAAGGAGGTTGTAGCGAGGTGGGGGTCGGTCTCTTCTCCCTAGTAACAAGCAATAGGACGAGAGGAAACAGCCTCAAGCTGTTACAGGGGAAGTTTACGTTGGATATTAGGAAAAACTTCTTCACCGAAAGGGTAGTCAGGCACTGGAACAGGCTGCCCAGGGAAGTGGTTGAGTCTCCATCCCTGGAGGTATTTAAAAGATGGGTAGACGTGGTGCTCGCAGACATGGTTTAGTGGTGGACTTGGCAGTGCTAGGTTAATGGTTGGACTTGATGATCTTAAAGGTCCTTTCCAACCTAAACAATTCTGTGATTCTATGATTCTAATAGGATTGACCTCTTCCTGAACCCATGAACAAGGTGCAAGGAAACAGTGTAGCCTCTCTAGAGCTAACACAGCAGCTCAGTCTGTATATTGACTTGCCTCACTTTGCATCATAAGTTCATGTATTTTGGATTCACAGCTTCTACATAATTCTCTAAGCATGTTTTACTGTTGTATTGACTAATAATATTGATTCACATTTAAAAAAAAAAATCTGTATTCCAGAGTGCATTTTTTGTCTGAGATTTGTCCACAGTGCTTAGAAGTTTGGACCAACTGGTCTTAATTATAGAATTCTTATTGCATTTATACAGTAGCAGAATTTAATCCTTTCTAATTCACTGGGCTACCAGTTCTTTCTTATATAAAGAAAGTTCAGGAAGGAAAAGGCTTTCCTGGAAAAATAATTTACATTGTTATTTCATACTGGTCTGAATAGATTCAGTAGTTCATCATCCCTATATACATATAAGAAAAGTGAGGCAGGGAGAGATGAAGTGACATACTTAAATTAACAAAGCAACAAAATAGGTTAGTATTGAGCTATTTTCTTGTAAGAATGTGGCTTTGTTCCCCTTCACTTTGCATTGCTTAAATGAGAGCATGAGGGTCTATTTTGCCTTGCAGATTTGAGAAAACATATCCATTTCCTTAAAATGCAATTTCTGTCACTGTACTATTGCTCTTATTTCTGGTTCATGCACTGATTGCTTTATCTCACCAGGTGTTGATAAAAAGGCACCATAAATAGCTATTTTTGAGAAAAAAGTACTTTCATTGTTTGCTGTGGAGAATGGAAAATGTTTGAATGTGTGTCTCAAACATGTACACACCCGTGTATTTAGTCATCAGCCCCTGTATTCCTTAGTATTTTGTCCTTCGTTACTGCTAGGAGTTAAGTGAAAGGAAAGTGTTAAGGAATAATACAAAGTTAAATTACATAAACACTGACTAGGTTCCTTGGGAAACAACGGTAATGTTTCTAGTTTGGGATATCTCTAACTGCCGCCAACTAGTTAGTGGAAGGATGCCTGGAGTGCTGGTGTGCAAATGCTGATACTGAACCTACGAGAAGATTCATAGAAAAGAACAAATAGGTTATTTGTCTCTACTTGTAGGTAGAGATTGATACAGCCTGAGAGAGTGAAATTATGCTGAGGTAAGGAAATATGTAGCAAGGTGTCTGGCTGTGCTAACGTATTTTCCTTGATAATGTGTTGTGGGGTTTTTTGGGGGTTTTTTGTTCCCCCCCCCCCAGTAATTACATTCAATTTTGTATTAAAGACTGTTCCAGAGTCATACTAATCTTAAAAAGTGGAAGGACTAACAAATACTGGATTAATATGGTTGGGAAATAGGGAGGCTGGAGCCCAGAGAATCAATCAATTTGCTGGAAAGTCCTTTACCTAGAGAAGTGCCGTTTGCCAGGTCCTGCATTCTAGGGGTGTATTCCAAAAGCGTTTTAAAGAGGTTATATGGCATTCACCTGCTAAACACGCTATTTATAGGAATAAAAATATATTAAAACACAATTAAAAATTAAAATGGAGGCTTTCCTTCATGAAAAGACATTGAAGCAAGCTAACATAAAATAGCAATGCTAAAATATAATCCCTGCTACTCTTGCATATTTGTCTTTTGTCTATACAGCCACTTATTATGAGTAGCTTTATGAAATAGAAGACAGTAGGAGGGAACTGACAATTACTGTAAGTCGCTTGCCAATTATAAGCCTCCAGGAACTATATGATGCTATTGAAGTTCTCTGCAGTTTCTACACAAACTAACAGAGACTGTTTTCCTACCCAACAACTTTCTTACCTGACTAATTGTAGTTTCTGAATTACGGAAAGGCAAAGAGGTCAAAACCTGTCTTTGCTCACACAAAGTTAATTTCAGTGAACTCCATTAAATGAACAGAGATGTTTCGTTTCCAGTGGGGTAAATAAGGGGAGAATTTGTCCTCTTGCATTTCATTTTCCCCTGCAGAAATCACTTGAAAGATTAAATTAACCAGAAAGTATGATTTGTGGAGATTTCTTTGGCACAAATGTGATGAGTATTATGTGAAATGTAAGAGGAAGCATTTGATTGTGACACTTCTAAACATTAGTGTTTAAGAGGAAGCATTTGATTGTGACACTTCTAAACATTAGTGTTTAATAATTTAATTTTATTGATCTCATGGTCTTAACAACCTTTGAAAATCCAGTTGTTGTCAAAGGGATTAAGCCTATTAGACTCCTGCCTCCACCAGCAGTGCATTAGGAGACTAGAATATTTGTAAATTCTAGTTACACTGGATATTGACTACTCATGGCACAACCTTAAATCAGAAGTTTTCAGAATTTAAATTTATTTACTGGAAATGTAAATAATTGTGAAATATTTTTATCCATTGAGAAAATAACTCACAGAAATGTAAATGCTACTTGTAGCCAAAATTGTAAATCTCTGAAGCTCAGAAGCCACTTCTTTCTTTCTGTTCCCTCTCCTCCCCCAAAAAATTAAAAATGAAATATAACTTGAACCTCAAAATCCCAAAGAAAGAATACTAAGAGGAATTCAGGACTGCAATTACATGGGTAAATTCTGTGCATTATTTCAGAAGTAGTAGCAATAAACTGCACTGAGATTTTTTTCTTCTAACAATGATTTATATTCTTAAAATACAAATAATTAGATATTTCAAAATAATTAGTTACTTTTAAGACATGGCTACAGAGCACGCACTCACAGGTTGTCAGTGGCCATTTCTTTGTATACACACTCTTATTACATATAGGCACAGTGATAGTCTTCATTTATCAAGTTCATTAGAAATATGGATCATTTAATCCTGAAATGAGGTATAATTGTGACTTAAAAAAAAAGTACCTCTTAAGTACCTGTTAATGAAAATCATCATAAATAAAGACTGTGAAGTGCAGATCACACATGAACCAGTGTACCAATGGCATTGTGCACAAGTAAAATCAGCCAAGATTGTACTTATAAAATCAGGCATCTGTCCCATGTATTATTACAATGTTCTTAAAGCACAGACTTTCTTACTTTCTTACTTGGGAAGTAAAGAACTGCCTTTATTTTCATTTCTTTTCTCATCTGAGAATAGAAAATGGTTGCCACTAGTGTATTTTTGCCCCTACATTTTCTTAAAGCAATGAAAGAATTATACTTTAAGTCAAAATAAAAAAATAGAAACCTTTTAGAAACAAACATCCCCGAATTCCCAACACTCATAGTTGAGAGATAAGATAAAAGATATTAATCTGATATAATTCTGAGTTAAATAAAGCTACATAAGTAGTAAGGGAATTAAGATCAACCCTGTAAGCAATCTTGTGTAAATTCAGATCTTTGGTAACACTTCCTTTTACCTCAATGGAGCACAGATTCAGTCTCTTCATTATTTTTTCTATCTTACAATTTTGGAGTCAACCTCCTACATTTTTAAGATTACCTCACTCTTTTGATACTTCTTTCTAGCAATGTTTATGCCACTGGTTCTACAAATGCAAGGCTATCATGCCTTCTCTTAACATTCAGTATATTTGACAATCAAAATGAAAAATGACTGAATGTAGTTAAAATAAAAATCATTATTGAATCCTTCATGTTCATATCTCACCAGTTATACCTTTGGCATGAAATTATGCCTTGGATGTGAAGTACTCTTAGGGCACTTTGCTTACCTAATAACTGTTTAGTTGAAGTCTAAGTGGAAGAATTATATTGGATCTAATAAGCCAGGAAATAATGACTTGCAGCACTTAAATTAAAATACCATACATGTCTTCGCAATTGTGGGTTTCCTCATTCTTTTAGAAACAGTTTCTTCTCTAGAGCATATTGAATAGTATCACATAACTAACCCAAATAAATGCATATGATGGACTTTTATGAGGGCTTTTTTATTATTATGAGGTCTCTTTTATTGCTTTCCTCCCCCCTCCTCTTTTAACCACAGTCTATTTGCCAGCTTTAGGTAAAGAATTTTATGCAACACTTAGACAGTGCTGCATTACTATGAATTCTGATTAACCAAAGGGGTCACCTTTCATTAGAAACTGTATAAAACTCAGTCCATTAAATTGTCCATTTTAAGCTTGCAGTAATGGCTTACAGTTTTGATTACATTAATTAGTACACCTACTGCATTGCCAAACTAAATGTTTATTTTAAAGAACACAGAGGCTTCTTCTTCTGGCATAGAACTAGTTTATAGAGAAGAAAGAGTAGGGGAGATGGTAGGTTTAAAATGTAATAGATTAACTAGAATTTAATAGACTAAAAAAATAATTATGACAGATAAATTATTTTGTCAAAGAAGTTAGCATATTGTATCAACTACAGTTAAAAAAAAATAATGCCAAGTCATTACTTTTTACATCTTCATTTTTAAATTGGTGACATCTTATTTTACTGCCTTTGGTCACAGAAGTCATTTTAACTGTTCATAACACAAAGCCCAAAAGAATATGCTCATATCTTCAATGACTCCTCTAAATACCTAGAAAGTTACTGGTTTCCTAAGCCCTGCTCTAGTCTAAAATTTTCTTGGTAGAAAAAATTAAAACCGGGTGAAAAATTGTCAGCATGACAGTTTTAAAAATACAATTTTGTATTAATTTGAAAGCTTTTCATCAATTCTGACAAAATTGCATAAAATTATGAGAGAACATTTCACTTCAGCAACACAGAAGAAAAAAGAAGAAACAAAAGCCTCTTATTTTAAACATACACATTAAGGAGGTTTACTGATTTTAACATACTTATACACCAACAGGCCATATTTAATATATATTACCAATATATTGGGAAAAAAAAAACCCACAAAAACAATAACATTGGATCAGAATGATACAAACCAAAATGGTGTTTTACTTTATCCAACCAAATAACTGTACGTTATACAAAATACCTGAATACAAGAGAATTTATTTCCTTGTTCTTCTTCACCAAAATTGTTAAAAAAAAGAGGCATTTTTTTCTATTTAAGATTAAACAAAATCAACTGTTAGAATTTCCCTGAGAATGGACATTAAGTTAGCTGGTTTCAAGTTAGATGTTATCAAATATTATAGAAAGCGAGTGTACTTTTCTCTGCACTATGGACATACAGATAGGTTCTATTTGATTTGTTGCCAGAAGGCTTACTAAAACATTGAAGCTGATGTTCTTTTTTACGAAATTCTGAGTGAAGATCTCTCTCTGTAAAGTGATGCAACTCCAGTAAAATCAAAAGATTCCTGCCAACCTGTATTTGTACCAGCAAAAAATATGATGTCCAGATTTTTTTTTTTATGTTGGTATAATATGGACACTTGGAAAGATTTACAGGCATATAGAAAGTAAACCCAGAAAGAATATTTGTTCTTGGTAAAGCGAGGGCTGTTGCTGTTGTTGTTGTCGTGGAACACGTTTGCATAGTCATTAGTAGAGGTGATATAAGCATTATAGCAATTACATCAAAAACCTTCTTTGATATCATTTCTCCAAGGCAAGTTTATGTTGATGTCAAGAATCCGTCAAGGTCTGTTTAATTTCAAACATGCTAGTATTCAGTACTAATAGCAATATAATAGGCCAGTAGCTTTTGCTCAAAGTTGGATGTGTACTGTCTTTCCAAGTTCTGTTTCATAGAACATTTTGAAGATTTCATGTGTTGATAGAACATAAAACACAGGATGCATGTCCTATCCAGACAACATCTCAGTTTTTATTCTAGAAGAAAACCTCTATTCTGACCAATAAAAATGTCCCTTATGTATTACTCCTGTGATATGAAAGAAACAAAAGGCTACCTTTCATGGTAGTGATGATACCAAGCACTATAGCAGGTTTATCACGTCATGATAGTAAATCAAGTGGGAATAGAAGTTTGGATTAACAAGAAAAGGGTTTTCCCTTTTCACTCACATGGACAAGAATATTAACAATATTATTCTTGAATTTTGCCTCTGATTTTACATGTTCACAACTTGATCGGTTATAGCTTCAAGCAAAAAGCGATGATTTTTAGTGAAAAATCAAAATCAGTTGTTCAGATCATACTCCAAAACAACTTTGACTTCATACTTTTCTCAGCTAAATGTCTCTGACAAGTGAAAATATTAACTGAATTTAAAAAGAAAAATAAGTCTGACATTAAAACTATCATTCCTGGGTATTCCCAACAGAACCCAACTCAGTATTTGCTTCTATCAGATATGGATGTGAAATGAATAACCAAATTTACTTTGAAATTTTTTCAACTTTCATTCTAAAAACATTTTAATATCTTCTGAGTTGAATGGCTATGTATACATATATATAATTTCATGCATATATGTATTTCTTTAGATGAAATAAAAGATTACATACCATGTCTGAATCAGGTCAGAATCCATCTAAACAATTCACCAAAAAAGCAAATGCCCAGAATGCCTTAAACACACAGTACAAATATGTCATTACTTTTACATCTGAAAAAAACCTACACTCATATGCAGCAGCCCATGCCCTACTGAAAAATTTCAGTGAAAATAAATTACCAAAATGCAAGAGGAAAAAACAGATGTATTTAAATGACAAATAGCCATTCTCTCTGAAATTGTAAGTAAGTAAGTAGTGTGAAATGGAGAAGTCACAGCAGATTAAAAAACAAATGGGAAGCAGAAACTCAGATTGCCATCGAAGATAAGAAAGTTCTAAGAGAAGTGATCTCCCGTGCTCTTTCAAGCTCTTGACACCCTTTATCTCACAGCAGATGAAAGAATTGTAAGGGCTGACCTCTTCTGGAACGCTGCAGCAAGGAACAGACAAAATGTCATTGTCGCCCAAGGACAGGGGGTTGAAGACAGCTGGCATATTTAGTAATGCTTAAAGACAGCGCCATTACTTGGAAGGCTGGAGTTAGGGGCAAATGCCCTAGCTTCCTTCTATTTCACTATTGAAAAGTAAAGGCCACTTCTGAAATATTTGTGCATCTGAATGTAGTCAGTTCACTGTAGCTACAATACGTTTTTTGCCATCTTTGGCCACAATACAGTCTGGCTGTACAATTTTATTCTCACCTCTGGATCCATGCTATACTTCCAAATATCAGTGGATTGGAAACTGCATGGAGATCACATAAGCGGTTCATTCAAATGATATCTGAGGGGATACAGAATGACAACAAGTTAAAAAAAGGTCTTGTTTTTAAGCAGAACAGCTGAATCCTCAGCTGAACACCTTTTAGGGATAGCTGAGAGGAGCTAGCTCACTAGCATGTTATAGGGTATCAATACAGTGCTGAGTTAAGAAGCCCTGCCATGAGTGCGCCCTGAAACCTCTATTATAGTAGTTAACATTATGGAAGAATAAATGCCACAGTAGCAGTACCAAGAGAACAATAAAGCAAGCAACAAACAAGAGGATCAAACTGCCACAAAATTTCTCCAAAGCAGTCTTGGAAATCTTTTCAAAGTTTGAAAGCCTATCATAAATTTTGTGCAACATTTTCATCAGAGAGTTGCTAAACTGTTCTCTAAGAGATAAATAATAGGATGACAGCAGTGAATTGTCATAATTGCAAATTAGCCTTAGCTACTTATTCAGAACTGACCTTTAACCACCAGACTAACATTCCTAAACCCAGTGGTGAATATTTCATCATCTGGTGAATTCCACTAAACCACTAACACATACATCAAACTCAACCTTGGTTTTAGTATGCCTTCAAATGTTGCTCCTGGAACTTTTTGCTTGAACACTGCCAAAATTTACCATAAAAAATAGTGCTTATTTATCCAAACATCATAATTCACATTTCTTTTTTCTTTTGTCATACTATACTTTTCTTTTGACGTTTGTTTCTAGCCTCCTTCTCAGCCCCTTTCACCTGCCTTGATAATGTAAGGCTAACAGCCAGAAATAAGACCGCTTTGAATGTCTCCCTCTATTTTGGCTGCCTGAATAGTTTCCAAACAAAAGATTTAATGCAGCAGCAGAAAAGGAGATGTGGGTGTTAGGTTATGTGATTAAAGGCTCATACACACACACATGAAGGAGCAGAGAGGCACAGTGCCAGGCAGGGGAACCCCGATAACCCCACTGAAAAACGAACTCTAGGTTTTCCCACAATGCCCCAGGAGAGTCTCAGCCCCCGTGTCAAGGTGGGACACCCACCACTATGAGCCAATGCCGGTGGCTCTGAAGATCACCTTTCCAACTGAAGGGGATCACTGCCCAGGAGTATGGGGCACATTATGGGATGCTTGGGAAGAGCTTTTTGGGATTCCAAAGGACATTATAGGATGTTTAGGGGAGGAACCGAAGGTGGAAAAAAGGAGGGATCAAGGTGGTTTGGGGAGAAACAAGCATGGTAAAATAGAGGAATAAGAGGATAAAAGGAGCTGGTCGCATATAAACAGGTGGCTGGTCAGTACACGTGTGGCCATACCATGCAGTCAATGCAGTCTTCCCTGTCCTCTTACTAAATGCCATTTCTAACTCATGTGTGACTATGGGGGTCTGAGTGCCAACAACTAGAGTGTGTGCAGGTGTGCAAATGAGTGTGAGGGGTCTGTACCAGCAGCTTAAGGGGGGCTGTGGCCTCAGGGGCTCATTTGTCAAGGTGCCAGCAACTGGGAAGATTTGGACCCAGGGGCAGCCAATGGGCAGGCTGAGTGTCTGAGCCCACATTATGTGTGTGCGTGTACATCCACACATGCGCGCGCATATGTCTTTTCCACTACTGGACCTTCCTCATAATCGGCCATTGAGGGGAATAGGGTGAGGCTATTGGTGCCATTGGATCTAGCATGAGAGCTGAATGTATCTGTGACACACATATATGTCTGATCTGTGTGTCCAGACATGTATATATGTGTACATGTGGTATATGCTTGTGTTTGAATATGTGCCTATTGTGAATCCTTGCTTGGCTTTGCTACTGCTTGGACCCAGAGCAGGGAATTGCGCAGCAGCCTCATCTCTATCAGGCTATGAGATTCAGAAACTTCCTAACATTGGGGATCATACAGATGTGAAAAGCACACTAAAATCATTAGGAGAGATGCACTTATGAATTTAGATAAATGGCCACAAAGACAAACTGAGAAGAAAAACATTTCTAAAATGGAATACCCAATCGCTTTCTATCATAACATGCCAAACTTTCAGGTCTTATTCTTCCAAATGTTTTATTTCCTCATACCAAGAATTCAAAGATGAGAATATGTAAGCTAGGTGGCCTAAGACCTAAGAGAGAACAGTAGGTCATCCTGGAAAACTATAGAAGGAAACACAAAACTCTGTTGACATTTGGTGCAAAGAAAGGGATTTGAGTGAAAGAGACTTTGGGGCAAGTTTTCATCCTAATCAAATGGGTCAGCCTGCAGATTTAGGACACTGAAGTCCTAGGTAAAGAAAATGCCACTTGTGAAATCTGTAGATAGCAGACTGTGTGGGGTCCAGTATTCTGTGATATTCTTTAAGAAGCGAAAAAGTCACTGAGAAGTGCACTGCTTCCAACGAGGAGGAAGGAATGGAGAGGTCAGCGGGGGACGGGCTGAAGCCTGGCTGTTGCACAGAGTGGGGAGGCAGGAGGTACCCAGCATTGCCACCCGCAGGCAGGGAGTCGAGCACTGCTGCATGAGGAAGACACATTCCAGCTACTCAACAGTTTCCTCACAATAAAAGAAGAAAGAAGACACTAAATTAATGTAATTTGGGAAAACAGATACTATTAGATCCTACATTTCTCCTTCCCTGTCTTCTTTTCATTTTTCCCTCAACAACAGGGTCTTTGTTTCTTGATTCACTGTTTGTGAGGAGGCAGCAAGGGTCACTGAGCAATCAATTTGGTCTAGTTTTCCCAGATTTTGGGATAGAACTCAAGTCAGTGTTTCATTATGGCACTTTGAAATTGAAGCTGGCTCCCATTGCTAATCAGAGCATGGTAAATGGACTATGCATATACATGAATAACATCTGCGTATGTGCACATCATATATATCTAATTCAGGACAGATAACTACCCTTTGAAAGACACATTACACACACATTCTGTGTATATACACGTATACAAATATATATAAAATAAATGGCTTCTGTTTGATTAAGTTCTCAGCTTGAAAATAATATATTAATTCAAAAAGACAGTTACTTATGAAAGACCCATGACAATACTTCAACTTCTGTTTTCAGAACATACGATATTTGCTTGTGTCTCAGATATCCCTGAACGCCTAATTAAGTTAATATTTCCTTTTTGCTCAGCATGGTAATCTTTCTACTAGAAGTGAAGAGGTATTCTATCTCTAAGGCAACTGGTCTTATCAAAGAAGAAGTGAAAATAGCAGGCATTTATTACTGACTGGATTTTAAAAATGTCTTCATCACCCAGTTAAACTGTATACACTATGAAGTGAACAAATAGTAATTAAAATGCTGAATTTCCATTCTGGAAGAAATTCTAGAGTTTTGAAAATGGGCTTGCAAGAAAAACTGTAAGTGACCAAATTCCTTGTGGAAGGAAAATTTCTTTCAGGGGAAAAAAAGCCATATGCATTCTGGTTTAGCTTTTCTAAAAATTAAATGCCTGACCCAGTTCGGACCCAGTAGTCTGCCTCTAGCTGTGGTAAAAGCCTAGCAAAGTACTGAAGAAGAAACATAAGAATGTTTGTATTCTTAAGAACATGGTTTCATGATATTACAACTGAGGTTCCTTTGTACTGGATTATACCACAGGGACACCAGGTTTAATACTCAGCTTCCAACAGCTGGCATCTGCTGTTTTAGAGAAAGAGGAACAAATATAATTCTCCTAATTATCTGAATCATTATTCTTCTTACTTCATAAACTACATCTGCCTCCTGGGTCTGTTTCATACTGATCTCAGTTTCTACCAGTTGTCTGCAAATTGTTACCAAATCTTGTCCTTTTCTTCAGGCCTTGTTCCTTCTCTTTGTTTGAGAACCAAATATAACAGGTGAGCAAATATAATTGCAGCCATGATAGACTTATATGTATTCATCAACAAACACATCCCTTTGGATCTCTGCCAATAATGCTTAGATATTTGTTTAAAACTCTGCCTTTCATGCCTTTCTATCAGAAGTCTCATATGTTTTCTACTTATTGCTTCATTTGCTTACAAGTTTCAGACTCTAAGCATCAACTCTCTGCTGCATTGTAGAATATTACTAATCCTAAAATATCCTTGTTAAAAAAAAGCACCTACATTGCTGTCCATAGACATATCTTAAGTTTTTAGATTTCCTTTAATGTAAGTGCTTGCATGCATCAAACATCTTCATTGTCACCACCACTGCTGCCTTACTTGGCTAATCACCCACTAAGACTACACAGCTTCTGGGTAGTATTCTGTGTGCTTTATGGGGAGTGAAGCAATGTCTGGTACACTTATGGGTGTCATAAAATCATTCATGGTAGCATGCAACAATGTGTTTATGTCCTTAGACTGTACTTACAGTTGATCATGAAAAACTTCCAACAAAAACAGATTTGGAATGGAAGCTTTTGGAGCAAGGACTGTCTCTTAATCTGAGCTTGTGCAGTGTCTGGCATAGTATAACTTTGCTCCTGCCAATCCAAAGGGCCTGCTGTACTCAACATGACTGATGGTGATTTGAGTATATAAAAAAAAAATCAACTGCAGAATTAAAAATGTTAACTTTTCCACTGTGTTGATCAATCAGTTACTAAAGAGACACCAGATTATTCTCCTTATGTATACCTTTAATCCTCTGTCATGCACTCTGAAAAGTGACATAGGTTGGGAGTAATTTCTGGATGAAAAATAGGACATTAGCCATATCTAATGTAAATGAATTAAAGAATAATTTTAATCAAAATCTCAACACATCTCAGGATCTCAAACATATTGTAAGGGGGTTTAGTAGAGAAAATGATTAATATTATGAATTTTCAACAATACCATTGAGATTATAAAGCGGAAAATGAAATATTTTACAAAACGTACAGAAAGACGTCAGGAAAGTAAAAAGGATTTGGCCAAACAAGCAAAGCAGGAATACTGACTAATTTAAAATTTGGAAACTAAACACTGAATACTAATAAGACTACATGCTGGGCCTATTTTGAATTGGCAGAGATTCAAAGTGTTTTGCAGATTAGCTGGTTTTCCCTGGAACAGGTATAAAATTTTAGGTACAAAGCCTATATTATTAATGTGAGGAGAAGTGGTTGCCTCACCACCTTTCTTCCCCAACAGGACACAGTAAGCATGGTGTGTGCCCACATGGGATTCTGCAGTAATCATGCAGCCTCCTCCCAACTGCATCTGGCTTGTGTACTCTGCAAATTGTCTAAGATTCAGAATTATTTTAGTCTGCCAAAAGTTAAAATCAATTCTGTGTTGGATTTACTTCATTTAACTATTTTTTAAAATGTTACAGACCCTTCCTTTTCCTTCAGTCAGGTAGTTCTGCTCTTGAGATATCAGTACAGCTGGTACTTATGGCAGACGAGAAGCAAGATGTTTTCTTAAAATTTTTAGTACCTATTCTGGCCAAACAGACTTGTTTACCTCAACCAGAACTGTGTCCAAATTCATGTGTTTTACATTTCAGTATCTGTGAAAGAAAAGTGCTTTGCTGGATAATATCTCGAACCAGATTTTAAATGGATTTAAGTATGTAATGGTTGAGAAAGGTGAGTATTGGGATCATCAGAAAGTACCGAAAAAAAAATATTTTTAACTCTTATTAGTTTAATTGGGAATTGAGTTTTGAAATCTTCTGGAAATCTTATTGAGCAAATAACTATCTCTTAAGAAAATACTGTGGCCACTATCATCTAGATATTTCCCTACAAATGTTTTTGGGAAATATTTTATCTGAACATCTATACGTGGTGTCCGAAAGATATAAAGGACTTTTTTTCCCGCATCACCTTTTTGAATGAACAATGACAACTCAGGGGATCATTTTCGGTTGTTACCTCAATATTTGATACTGATGGCATTTCTGTTGCCTCCAGTCACAGTAAAGGTTTGCTCCTTAACTTATGTAAGTAACAGCTACAGATATTTTTATATCATCTGAGGAGGTTCAGGTCACAAATGATAGATTCTTTGTTCTTCATTCCAGTCTTTGTCTTACTGATGTGAGCCCCTTCCAACACTGCTTAAAAACTACTTCTACGGTTCCAGGACCCGGCTTTATTCTGCTGTGGATAACAGAGAATAGGATACAACATATAACAGCTTTGACAAAGACTTACCTTGTAATTAACATCACAGAAAGTGGGTCCTCATATTGGTCATACCATTCTGAACCTTACAATTTTTAAATTATTTAAGCATTTTCATAAATAATGTAGTGAGAGTACAAATTCTGCTGTAGAACTGTGCTGGAAACATTGGCTGAAACATGCAAAATTGATTTCCAAAGTATAGCAAAGATTTTGCTCATGAATGCATTTGCTCCTCGGAGAATGAAAAGGAAGGAGAGAAAAACCTGGTTCATTAAGTTGTCTTGCAACCAAAAGCAGAAACATTTGCTAAAATCATGACCAACCTCATGGCTAGACACAGTGTCCTGATTTCGGCTGGGATAGAGTTAATTTTTTTTCCTAGTAGCTGGTATAGTGCTGTGTTTGGGATTTAGGATGAGAATAATGTTGATAACACACTGATGTTTTAGTTGTTGCTAAGTGGCGCTCACACTGAGTCAAGGACTTTTCAGCTTCCCCTGCTCTGCCAGGTGCACAAGAAGATGAGGGGAGCACAGCCAGGGGGGCTGACCCAGACTGGCCCAAGGGCTATGCCGTACCGTATGACGCCATGCTCGGTATATAAACTGGGGGCAGTTGGCCGGGGGGGGGGACGGACACAGGTACATTCCGGCCCCTGCCCCCGAAGGACGAAGAACGAGGCTTTTGACATGGCGATCACCAGCTTTTCGCACCTTCTGTTCGCACCGTTTGTGCTCTGCCGCGCCCCCAGGCCCGCGCACCCCGCGGCGGGGGGGCAGGAGGGGCGGGGCCTCTCGGTCGCCAGGCGGAGTCCGCAGCCAATGAGGCGCCTTGGCCCGGAGAAGCTTCTGGATCACGGTCCGTGATGGCCACAGCGCAGATCGCCCCAGGGTGTAAATGGGGCACTGCTGAGGACCCCCTTGGAGTGGTGTTCTCAGAGCAGAGGGTCTGTGTTTGAAATCTCTCCTGTTGGGTTGGGACGCTGCCTGAGGCAACTTCCTGGGACTGGGTGCCCTCACCTCCTTCTGGTGAGTGATTTCTTCTGGATGTCTTTGAGTGAGCCCTCACCCGCCCCGGGTGAGCGATTACCTCCTCTGGGTACCCACCAGAGGAAGAGAGTTTCTCCCCTTTGTGAGTGAGGGTGTGTGCGCACTTTGGATCCTCATTCTTGTGTGGATTGATGTGTAGTAACAATACCCCGCCTGACTGACACCTCAAACCTGTTATGCGTTAAATGTTATCAGAGTGTTGATTGATTTTGGTTTACCTCTGTTTCTCACTGGTTTCTTTTGTGTGGTTTTGGTTGTTTTGTGCAACAAAGTTGTTTGAGTTTGTCCTTTGTTTCAGTTAGTCTTAGTGTACCTCCGTGACAGGGTGGCGATCGCTGCTTGGGGACGGGCTGGGTATCGGTCAGCACATGGTGAGCAATTGCATTGTGCACCACTTATTTTGTATGTTCTTTTATCATTATTATTATTTTCTTTTCCTTTTCTGTCCTAATAAATTGTCTTTATCTCAACCCATGGGTTTTGCTTTTTTTTTTCCCCAATTCTCCTCCCTATCCCACCACGGGTGGGGAGAGGGTGAGCAAATGGCTGTGTGGTACTTACTTGCTGACTGGGGTTAAACCGCAACACACAGCAAGGGAAATGAAGAATTAGATGTGCATTTCACTTTGTCTTAAGTTTCACAGACTTATAAGAAGATATTGTTTCAAATTCTATTCCTAAGGCATGCCTTTGATCTGAAATATAGGTGGAGAAAGTATTGTATGGGGTCAATCATAATATGTACTGCTAAATAACTATCTCTTAATCTACCTTTCTGTTTACATTTGACTCTTTGCCGTTACAATGTGGAGAAAGTTCTTTGAAGGCAACAAACAAAGAAAAGCATATGCTTGGTCATCGTTAGCACGTTTAGCAACACAAATGCTATGTACACATACACTGTCAGATTTAACTGTCTTCCAGATCTGATACTGAGGGTATGAAAGGGAAGTAAAACTGTAAAAGGCATATTTTTACCTATTTTTCATGTAAGTCCCACCTTTTCTGGTCCACATTATTGCTTGTTCACAAAGACTGAAAATTCAGCTTACTATTTTCTATCCTACTGAAAAATGCATTTTAGGGGTCATGATAGATTGGGGTCATGATAGATTACAATAATCATGGCTGAAATGGTACTTAGAACTTCAGATGAAATTTGAGCAAGCAAATATGTGACTCCGCATAAACCCATTTGATCATATAACTTGAATTTAGTGGATTTTACTCTTCTGCTTTTGTTGTTCCTGGATTACAGTACCACAGCAGTGTGATTACTTAACAACTGCAAAGTCTGTTCAAATGAATCTATTTCCTATAGATTCCCCAATGCCTTGAGGAATTATCTAGGGAAACACGTGAACAAACTGGGCATGGAATAGCTAGGAGAAAGAAAATGGCAAATTATTTAAAAGGCTCGTTTTCTTTCTAGAGAATATTTGTTACTTTGGAGTATTTTTAATTACAATTTTGTAATTTGTAACAGGCCCTTAGTCGCCAGATCATTGAGCTAGAGCTGACTCAGCCTTTACTTTATCTTAAGTTCCCAAACCCAAAAGCTTTCACACCACACACACACACCAAAGAAAAAGAAAAAAAAAATAAAAGCTTTTGCTTACATTAAAGACCAATTAGCTTTTTAAGGAACTTCAAAATAGCTAGTTCAGAACAGAAATAAGAAGACTTTGTACATATTTTTTCTGTTGCAACCATGCAAAGCAAGTTCCTGCTCTTAGGCTTAGTATCGCATCTCTAAATTAACAGAAAATCCCTTGCAAACTCTTATTCTTACTTATGATGTTTTACTTTCTACCATCTCTGTAACTTGATGATCTCAGCCTCATTTCAGACAACTGCCAACTCTACCCTTCAACTTCTTGTTTCACACCCTACAGGATATGTGCTATTCCTCCCCAGCATGATCAGCTGGATGCAAAGGAAGACATCAGTGTGCCACAGGATTATACTCAAACTACTCCTTCTTTTTAGAGAAATGTAAAGAAACTGTGACCAAACAAATCAACTATACAGTTCATTACATCATTGTATTAATATTTGAAAATTCTTCCCCACCCCTACTTAAATAGGACTGAACTCTTGAGCACACAAGCCAAGTTGGTTCTGCAGCTGTCATTAAAATTTCACCATAGCACTGTCTTAATCCCAGTAATGCTCTGTACATGGCCATTCATTATATACCATGTGATAGTTTAAGTATTATTCCAATTTACACTGGCATCAATAACCACCTGCAATGAAATGCAGCTGTGGCTCAGCCTACAAAGTAAACATTGTGACTATATTTTTCTGTAGTCAGCTCTCTTTACCTCTGCTGAACTAGGACCGGGAAATTTAGAGGGGTTAAAGTCTCTGCATCAATTTTACTTTAAGGAAAGCACCTTTTCTTCATGATGTTGTTTCCTGAGGCAATTAAGTCAATGTGGTAGCCAGGCTGTGCTAGCAATGTGCTCCCAGCACTCTGTGTTATTCTGGAGGTGTTAACTGAGACAGGACTGGGCTTTGAAAGAACTATTTAGTCAGGTAGTTCTTTAAGAAGCAAAGAAAAAAAAAAGGTTGAAAAAGTAATACAAATCTGGTTTTAACATAAGTATGTGAAAAGTGTCTCAAACATAAAATACGAGTAACCAAGGGGAAGTATTTAACATAATAATGAAAGAGCTTTTAAAAAGATGCATGTAAACATGAGACAAAATGGCAAATTTATTCTGAGGGACAGAGGCAAAAGTGAAAAGACATTTTCTATTAGAGATGCAAACTGTGAAACTTTCAGTTTAAACAGTTCTCCCCTGTCAAGAGAAATACAAACAAGAATGTAAAATGGATTTAAAAACTGGAAAGAGTAATAAAAAGAGGCTGAGTGACTAAATAAAAAGGGAATAGAACACGTTGTGAAAATGCTGTCCTCTGAAGAATGTAGGTGCTTAATATCTGGGTGTTTTCTTTTTAAAAGAGAGGAGAACAATGACAAAACTTACGTAGCTAGCTCAGTAACAGGAATGGGAAGAGATTGTTGCTTGAGTTATCAGCAACAATAAACTGTGCTGATCAACTCTTTAAATTACAAGGTGAAAGTAATCATTGCAGAACACATTGGTCACATTTTGTGCAGCTCTGGAACTGAGAATGGTACTTCGTAGTAAAAAAACCCTGTGAACATAAACAGAAAAGCAAGTGAAAAAGAAACCTAACTGCTGTCAAGGGTGTGTGTGTGTTTCTTGGGTTTTGGGGTGAGTTTTTCATATGTCTTGCTTCCAAATGCCATACCTGAAGTCTGAGCTCTCCTTCACTCTTCACTCACTTGTTCTAACACTCTCCATGTTGTCCTGACCCACAAAGCTGCTCACCTGTGTTACTTTCTGAGGCCCCCCTCGGTGTGAGTGAAAGTTTTTGGAAGAACCTCCAAGAAATATTAGTCTTTTTTCCGTGGACTTTGTTTTACAATAAAGTTGAGTGCAAAGAAAACAGCTCATATTTGTGCGCATACTGGGCAAAGCACTAATCTTGACATAACAAGGACATTTTTCAAACATAGAAGAATTGCGTTCAATTTTTTTTTTGTGTATTAGGTATAAATAGGCTTCTTTCATAGCAGGCATACGTGGAGTTTAGTGCTGGGAGAACTTTTGTTATTTTATCGCTTAAATTAATTTCTTGTAATAAATGTAAAAAATGCTTCCTTTTAATTCATTTTATTTTATTTAATAGAATCATAGTATCACAGAATCATAGAATGGTTTCGGTTGGAAGGGACCTTCAAAGATCATCTAGTCCAAACCCCCTGCTACTGGAAGGAACATCTTTCACTAGATCATGTTGCTCAAAGCGCCGTCCAATATGACCTTGAACAATTCCCATGATCTACAACTTCTCTGGGTAACCTGTTCCATTCTCATAGTAAACAATTTCTTCCTTATGTCCAATCTGAATCTATCCTCTTTTAGTTTCAAACTATTGCCCCTTGTCCTGTCACTACAGGCCTTGGTATAAGTCTTTCTCCATCTTTCTGGTAAGCCCCCTTTATATATTGAAAAGCGACAATAATGTGTTCCAAAAGCCTTCTCTTCTCCAGGCTGACCAACTCCAACTCTCTAAACGTTTCTTCAAAAGAGAGGTGTTCCAGCCCTCGGACAGGTCCGTGTCTTCCTTGTGCTGGGGGCCTCAGAGCTGAATGCAGTACTCCAGGTGGGGTCTCGCCAGAGCAGAGTAGAAGCAGAGAATCTCCTTCCTCGACCTGCTGGCCACACTTCTTTTTATGCGCTCTGGGTTCCAAGTACACATTGGTAGCTCATATCTAATTTTTCATCCAGCAGTATCCCCAACTCTTTCTCCATAGAGCTGCTCTCAATCCATTCATCCCCCAGTCAGTACTGATACTGAGGATTGCACCGACTCAGGTGCAGGTTCTTGTACTTGGCTTTGTTGGTTCACGTGGGCCCACTCCTCAAGCCTGTCAAAGTCCATCTGGATGGCATCCCTTCCCACTAGCGTATATCAACTGTACCACTCAGCTTGGTGTCATCCACACACTTGCTGAGGGTGTACTCAATCCCACTAGCTATGTGATTACTGAAGATATTAAATAGCATTGGTCCCAGTACGGACCCTTGAGGGACACTACTTGTTACTGGTTTACATTTGGACATTTCCCTGATCATCTTTGCAGTATTATGAGAAGTATAGATTCCTGTTCCATTGATACACAGTTTTTGCAGATATCCCTTCTGATTCTCCAAAGTAACATAATGTTGACCTTTTTAAGCTATTGTTTTGTATCAGTGTTACTTTTCCAGTTTGGAAATCATTATTCAATGCCAAGATATGGTAGCCTTAAGACATAGAAAACCAACCTTTTGCATATTAAAAGTAGAAGATAAGGGAATGTATGTAGTTCAGGTCTGTAAAAGGTTTGGGAAAAGCTTCTGTGTCACTACCACATCAGTACTGATCAAAATACTTTTCAGTCAGAATATAATTTGTTTCGTTGGACTGCTGAGAAGTTAACAAGGAGCATTGTTTTACTCTGTAATGAAATATGAAGAAAGGAAGGCAGGGAAGGTGATTACAGAATTTTAAGTTGTTTTCAGCTATGATATGTACTTCTATAAATAAATAAATAAATTGCCAGTGCTTTTACCTTCGACAAATATCATGATGAGTTTAAGTTAAGAACCACTGTGTTGTAAAGTCCACTGTCCTCACACTTCACATCAGGCTTCTATCTGATGCGACAGATATATTTGTCCATAATTGTTATTCAGAAAGTCTGAGTGGGGTTGCTATGAGTCACCAACTTTATCATAGGCCTGTACTTAAAGATGATCAGGATTCCTCTCAGTTTTGGAATGAGTTTGGCAACAGGGTAATACTACTACTGAGTCTGAAGAATATTGGTCTACCTAAAGCTGATAGTCAAAACCTTTGCTCTGTTGAACATACAAGTAAGTGTCATTGTGCTGCTTTGAGGAAATAATGAGTCTGATTATTTTTCAGTTTTTTAAGAGAGGATGTTTGGATAACATGCAAGGTCATCAGTGGTAAAAATGACTGAATCAGACTGGTTTGGGCATTTGGAAGTTTTAAATCCTACACCAAAGCATTCCTGGCCACTGTGAAGAAAACTTACTTTCACTCATGAATTCTTGATCAGAAATCTTCATATGCATAGCTGACAGATTGGCAAGCAATAATAGGGAGCTTGGCCTGCTCCTCTGACATGCTGTAAAGTTTCTGTTTTGCTCAAAAAAACAGGGAAATGCCTGGAGAATGTGATTCTGTGTTTTATTAATGTACAAACTGAGCTCACAGCAGTTTAGGAGAAGGTAGAAAATAGCATAATCCTCAACATTTTGACAGGATTTGTTTAGCTCATTTCTTCACATTTTGAAAAGGAAAATTATGCGTTCATTTCAGCATTGCTTTTGCAACAATTTCCACAACTGACATCTACTGCCATTGTTTCTGTATAGATTTAGAAGTACTGCAGCAGAAATATTTCTGTGTGGTTTGATTTCTCTGATTATCCAGGTCCTAAAAGCTATCTAGATGAGGCTATCCCAGGTCTGCATGTAGTTGAATTAGCAATTATTCATGCTTTACTTTTTTGTTTTAATTTCTATAATTCACCTTTTTAGTTTAACTGCCCTAATTTTAACATCTGAAATATGCATCCAATATACAGTAATGTAAATAATGTAATAAGAAAAGACCACAGTAATGTGTCAAATTGCTTTGCAGTATTGTGACATTTTTATTTTATTGGTCTATTTTTCTGTTAACATAAATGTAATTAATAAGAGTTCTCTTCATACAGTGTAGGTGCCTTTATAATTATAGGCAAGACCACTTGTACCACAAAATATTAGTCTTCAATGAAATGAAAATAATTTTCAGGGCACTCAGTTAATGTTACTGTACTGAATAAAACAATCATTCATATTATATTTAACTGGTCACAGCATCCTTTAAAAGCACATGCAAATTCCAGGAGCTAGTCATGGAAAAATATCAGTTCTCTGCTTGCTTAGACCCGGGTCATGCTCTTGAGTCTCATATTCAGATTTCTTCATGGTGGAAGGACTGATTAACATAGTCTGTACAAACAGTTCAAAGAATACTGATTTCAAGTGATCAAGAGCTGGGATTTCTGATCCTTAGGAAACTTTAAGTAATCAATGTCTTTGATCTGACATTTTCTTCTATTCATCTGATGACCATGAAGCTAAGACATCAATTAACTACCTTCAAAATTTGTTTTACCCTGACAAATTTTATTATGCATGCATGTGACAGATTGGTACTTTTGCACAAATAATGAGAAGGATCAAAGTATGTAAAAGAAAGGAAAAAAAGATGAAGGTGTTAGAAAAGAAGAAGGTGGACTGTAGTGAGTCAGAGAAGAAACAATTGAAAATTGAACAAAAACATGTAAGTGCCTCACAGAAACATGCTATAGAAACATAGCCGATTAGTCATACAGCTGTTATCATCAGTTAAATTTTGTTGTTTTTGACTGAGATGTCAAATGTTGATAAAGGACAAAGGAAGCAGATATGCAGGAATCACAGAATGTATGTTTGACCAGCACCTGTGGGATAGGGAATATATTATAGATTCATATAGTCATTTCTGTCACCATCTCTATATCTTCATGTCCCCATAGTCTCCACTTCATAGATGTGAACCTCAGAAGCCGAGTGACTCCCTGAGGTCAGACCTGCAATCTTCCAGGGCTGAATGCAGGCCACCTGGACCAGGGGTAAGTGCACTACAGAGGTTACATCCTCAGTGGTTGTAAATGGTCATTGCTCAAATGACTTTAAGCTGTGACTTTGCCTTTACATGTTTTGACTTCTGCTACATTTAAGAAATCGATTTGATCTGATTTTAGGAGGGTTAGAAATATTAAGGAAATAACTGGTTTGGAATAATAGAGAGTCAGTCCCTAAGATATCTCTCTAAACAGGAGAGAGGGGGAAAATCTAGTTGTTGCTGAAAGCAAAAATCATAAAACAAAATGTTTTGAAAACTGGATGAAATAAGCACTAGTCCAGTCATCACTGTAATGTTCAGCGCAGAGAAGCTAGAGTTCATCTAGCAAGCTAATCTGGCAGCAATGCAAAAAGAAATATTGAAGACAAAATATGGTAAATATTTTTTTTAATAAGCAGTAGGTAGGAGTAGTGCTGTAATAATTGCATAAGAAATTAAATAACTCAACCTAGTATGCTTTGTATTTATAAGTATAATGATTTTCTTCCAATGAAATTCCAGAAAATGATGTGGGATAGAATAACTGTGTTACGCTCGCGGCCATAAAAATAATTCCTAAAATGCTGGGTTTTTTCACCTTAACATTATTGCAACTGTGAGCTAGAAATGTATCTCAATAAATGCATTGGAAGCCTCTTAAGGAATAGCTGTATGCTGCTTAAAGACTTACAAGTCCCGTTCCACAGGATGTCAGGTACCCTCCTGTTAGTAAAGAAAACAGACTAGTTTGAACCATCTGTCTTCATTTGAAGGTAACAAAACCAGATATTTCTTGTAACACAATACTTGTCAGATTTGTCAAATGTGTAAATATAAATGAGAAATTGTTAACCAAGCCTACAATATTTCCTTTTTATTCTGTAGCATACACCTGAAATCTGTCAGTTCTGATATCCCTGTCAGTAATTATGAAGGCCCTCAAGGCTATCTGTTAGACGTTACATGATACGTTTTACACAATAGCAGCTTTTGGGGATATTCATGTTTTGCTTCAGAAAGGTAATAATTAGTTTTGCACAGTCTCATAACAGATCCTGTACAGGAGTCCCTCATTTATGCAAGGAGATAAAGAATGAAAGCTAAAAAGTAAAGAATGTCTTCTTTCCACTGCTGCACTTGAAGAAAACAGCTAGGTTGAATGTTGAGGTCTATTCTGAGTCTGCTTAATGTTTAGGATTTCATTAAAATTTTATTGAACACTTCCTTATGCTTTAAATTACATCTATAGGTTATTCTGTGCATGGCCTATGTTGCACATAAGGGGCAATACTGTCCAGTTTTAGTGTTAATACAGAAGGAAAATGCAGTCTTCTTTCATCCTGGGCAAAGGCCAAGTAAAAGCTATGTTGACATTGCAATCGAGAGTGGCAACATTACAAATGTAGGCACATCTGAGCTACCTCTACACTTGAGAATCTGCATTCTGGGAAAGTTCTGTTATTAAAATCTTCATTCTTTCACTCTGTTTTCCATTAACCTTTTTGAAGCTGTAGGGTGGGCACCAGTAATGGCAACAGAGAAAGAACAAATGTGACTTGCTGAAGATGTATTATAGAGAATGCTTTAGATCTGTGGATTGTCTCTCTGCAAGGAACTGAAAATCTCAGTCTAATGATTAATCCATCCCCTTTACCATTGCCCTTTCCTCCCTAGGCAGAGAGCTAGGGACATTTGAACAGCAGCGTACATACAAACAGGGGCGCCTCTGTGTTATTATTTGCTTTCTAGCTGCCACTGTGTGGTGATGACATGGATTTAGGGCTTTGCTTATTATGGGAGTTCTTGAGTTTCTGGACCAAACCCACAAATTCATGAAATTGCTGTTTTTTGGAACCATATCTGACACAATGGCTATGCTAAATACAGCATATTTTCACCCTTAGCAGTCTGTCAGTGAACTTGTGGGTGGTGTTTTCTGTACCCATTTTCTACCTATCTTCCTCCCACTGTTCTCTTTCAGACAATTAAATCAATTACAAATTTTATTTAAAAATGGAACTCGTGGCTACTCAGTGGCCATGGACAATGGATCTTCAAACTCAGGCAGTTTACTTCCCTGTCCCAAGAAATGCTGCCTAATCCAAGGACTATGATCAGGCATGCCCCTTAATTTAAACTAATTTATGTTGGGGCCAAGTCCTTATTGCACTGATGTGAGATAAAACACGCTCTGATGTTGGTAGGGGGCAGTGGAGGAAAGCAAATCTTAAACCTTTTGAGTACTAAAAATAATTTTCCAAACTCTACCTTTGTATCATTAGACTAAATGAAAGCAAATTTTACTTTGATACACTAATTTAAAAAGGTTAAAAAAATAGGCAGGTACACGGAACCAGTTTTCAAAGACAGATGCTTTGGTGACTTCAAAGATCCTGAAGTACTCTCAGAAATCAAGTGAAAGAAAAATAACGGTTAGCATGAAAAATGTGCTTGGGTTCAGTTTGCAAGACCAAAAATTACGTGGTTGATCTTAGATGTGTGCTTTAGGTTTTCTCTTGTAAGAGAATCCTTAACTCATAGAAATAGTATGGGAAAACGCATTAGTAATTCTACTATAATGGATATACTATTGAAGTATATCAATACAGGTACTGTGTGATATCTACCCATATGGACACTTTTATGTTGCAGTAATGCGGACTAGCTTTTCTCATGAGTAAATTGCTATGTCAAAAAATAAGAATTTAAGATCAGTTATTTTACAGTGAAATAGCTTTGTTTATCTATGTCATGATGGGTAGTTTGCTGACCATGTCTTTAAAAAAATCTGGCCTGTGATTTCTTTAGTGGGAGAACTATCCTCCATGCTCATGGTGTCATACAAATATCTTACAGTTATATAAAGACAAGATATACAAGAGAGCGTTGCATAGACTGTAAAAGCTGTATTTGGGATAAAATTGTCTCTCTGAAAAATGAAAATGTTGAAATGATCAGAGAGACTATTCAGTCCCCACAAAGTATTCTGAAGCTAGGAAAGAAGGATAAATTATGGGATGCAGTTGATTGATAGAATTAAATGACCACTTGGAAAAGGATAGGTTTTTTTCTACAAAACAAAGAAAAACCTAAGCACCATTTAAATAAACTTAAACTAATCAAAAGCATATTACATAACTCTCAAAATAAAATTTGAATTTTCTAGAATATGAACTGAGGGTAATAGCAGCAGTTTGCTGCTGTTTGCAGTTTTATAAATCTACAGTAACATGTTACATTAATTTTTATTTAAGGAGCAGAGGATCATCACAAAAAGCATTTCAATTTCATTTATGATCCTCCATCAAATTACATTACTCTTTTGCAAAGTCACCTTTGTATATGTGAACTCAAAGTGTAATTGTGCAGGTTAGTTCACTGGCAGGATATGAGGGGGAAAGAAAAATGGAGAGAGGGAGAGAGAGAAGGAAGAAGAGATATAGAAGCATAGAGGGAGAAAGGAAAGAAAGAGAGAACTAATTTCATTTACTAGATAGATTAAAAAGTACTCAGCAACAAATTAATAAAAACAAATATAATTCAGACCTGGAATGTGATTACTTACTCCTACAAAATCTCATATCAAATTGCACAGGAGATAGTACTAGAAGAACTTCTTTATCAGTATCCAGTAAACTCTTGTTGATGAACCAACATCTACTTAAAAAGAAGAATACAGCTTAATAGTTATGCATTTATGATTATCTTGATATATGTTTGAGGGAGTGTATTATACTCCAGAATTGAAAATAGCATGACAAAAACAGCTAAAAAGGCTTTAAATTTGTGCAGTATATGGTCATAGGAATAATTTCAAATGTTGAGTAAGATTTTATCAGTGGTAGGTGAGACATTCTTGAATACTAGATTGTAAGGAAAAAAAAGTATATTCTCTATCTGTCATAAAGGGACAAAGATATTATTTTTATGTTAATCTGAAAATGCTGAATCACTATCAACCTCATTTTCCAATGTAATCATTGCTGTTGTCTTTCTATTTTCCTGTATCTTGAACTCAAAGTAGAAATACTTTGTTTACATATAGGAGCTTCTGTGAGATCTGCTATAGTTAACGCACCATGATGCTTTTCAATATTAGCCTGAATTTATAACATTTAAGCTCTTCGACAATGTTCAGCTGAATTGAAATATCTATAACTTGACAATTAGTTGATAATGAAGTCTTTCAGAAAACACACCAAAATTTCCCTTCTTTATAGAATCATTCTTCAGAGCTGTTTAATATGGATCTAAAAGTGTAAATTTAACATTGAGCCTCGCATGATCATTGTTGAAATTTTTAATGAAAAATTGTTTTACGTGATAAATGTCTTTTCTTTAGGTATCAAGAATATATCTTCAGGAAATTCAGGTCCACGGTGGAACACTTTTAACATTTGTAACCATGACATTAAATGGTCTGAATTCGGAAGTTTGAAAGGTACTACAATACCCACTATATGTGTCAACCCATTTGTTGAAAAAAATAGATTCATTGAGGTAAGGAGCCTGCAGCAGAGTAATTTTGTGTTCATCTCATTAATTACTCATTATTTAGCAATGCCAATATTTTCTATCAAATTATTTTATGAATCGTTTCAAAACATCCTAGTTCCCAAATCCAGGAGACTCTCAAATTGTGTCCTGTTTCTACAGAGAGAACTTCCAGATTTACATCATCCTCCCATAACCTCAGAAATGATACCCAGCCATGTGTGCCAGTGAGCACACAGTCTGTTCCAGTCAGGTACCTGATCTGAATGACTGAATGTCCACAGTGACCAGGGTGGACTGTGGCACGTACCTATCTCATGATTTAGATGCAGTCTTAAAGTATCAGAATGCATAAGCTTGTTATAAATTAATATTTCTGTAATTTATGATAGGAAATTATTACTAAAAATAACAGCTACAAAAAGAGAATGCTAAAATGCAAAGCTATACTCTGACATGCAGAAACAACTGATGTTAATTTGGTATGTGGAATATTACTGGCACCATACAATCTTGTCTTTTCATAAAATTATTGTGATTAATGTCTCAAAAAAAAAAAAATCATATTTGAGGGAGGAAAAAATGGCGTGTTAGCACAAGAAACTTTCTTAAGGGCTTAATTTCAGCCAGTACAATACTGAAAAAAAAAATATCGTGAGCTCTTGTTTGAATTACATTTATGGGAAACCAATGTTAGCTGAAAAGAAAATTATTTGTATGCTAATAAAGAGAGAACAGATAAAGAATACGAGAAAAACAAAAATTCTAATAAAAGTATGAAAAGTGATGTTTAAAATCTAGCATGATTAAAATTCTTCAGAATTTTAATATCATATATAGAATTAATTTGTACATATAGAAGTATAAACAAAATCTAATACTGTGCATATCCCAACTTTGGACTAAAAATCATAAAAATATATAATTATATAGTTAAAGTTCAGTATGTATACAAGTACATAATTTATATGCAAAAAGACAGGGTTAATTAGGTTTTCAAACCTTGTTACCTTATTTGCCTGATATTTGAATTCTTAACTGTGCAACCTTAACGTTGCTTTAGAAGAATTAAAAAGAAAATAAAAATGTTAAGAGTTGTTTCACTGCAGTGACAAAGTGAAATTAGGCAAGTAATACTAGTAGGACTTTTCCAAAGAGCAAGTTTGTCCTCTTCTCAGTTAAAATTTTTCACTTTTATTACTTTGCATATTAATTTACAACTTGAGCACTTAAGTGATTTATATATTTGGTATCTATTTTATATTATATAAAAATTGCTTACAAGGTTTGTAATAAGGAGTATACCTTTTTCATCTTTTGTTCAGTTCTGCATTTGATTTAATATCTGCTTGGCAATTAATGTAGGGAATTTTGTGAGAGACACTGGGAGGATAGAGTTCTTTTTGAGCAGACACCTGGCATACATCAGTTGCTATGGTGATTACCCAGATGTGCAAACAAGTAGAGGAAAAAATAATGATTCAATATTCCCACGATGAAAGAAGAAGAATTGCTAATTGATAAACAGCAAAGTAATAGGAGGCAGAGTCTGGCTTTTGAAACCACAGGGAAAATGTAACAAGAAGTACTAGAAGGGAACTGCAGGAGTTTCCGTTTATGTTAGAGGAGTAAGTAATCTGCATCATCTAGTGCACTGGATTAGCAGATGATGCCTTGCTGTGCCAGTGCCATTTCCTGCTCAGACTTGTAAAGGAGAAAGGTCCTCTGAGACCACATGTAAGGAAGAAAACATGCAACTTGTCTCTCTTCCTCTACCCCAGATTCTCAGCCTTGGTCTTACCATGACTGGGATAGAACAAGGAAAGCAAAAAGGGAGAGGGGAGAGTTTTACTATATTTCTCCTGCTCTGCAAAGACCATGTATTACAGTTATGATTTCATGTACAGCCAGATTTTTAATATATGTGTTCCAGCAGCAGGTTGAACAAAAATAAATATCCCACTGCCCAATATTACATTGCAGTACTGCTTCTGTTCATGGTTCTCAGAGGCCCGTTTTGCTGCTCCTTTGCTCAAATCTACAACTGTCTCATGAACTGTTACATCACTTATACAAACACACAGAGAAGAAGAAAAGGTCTTGAATATGAAATGAGATCTGTGAATCTTACTGTTTTAAGTATTTCACGCTGCATCAGGGCCTATTCCAACAGCATACTTCATGGGATTAATCTAGGTTTGCCATAACGAAAGGCAACATAATGTTTTGCAAAGTGGGCATTGGAGCTAATTGGAACCTAATGATGTATAGTGAAAATAATTGCTTGCAAAATAAATTCTGTGAAGAAGACTATTGTATTAAATGACATAGAAAGAATAGCTCTAGCATTCTTTCTCCCTAGTGATTTTGAGACAAAGAAGGTGTGCATGCAAAAACAACATTAATTGTACCACAGAGAAGAGTGCAGAGCCAGATGGGTATCCCTATGTTGAGCAATGCCAGAAGCCACCAGGGAAAGGAAGAAAGGGAAATTGAATGACTATAGTTGAAAGTCTGTAGCTCCAAGACATCAAAACACCTCATTAACATTCGTTCCCCTGAACTCTGTATAGCACTTTTTTTTCTCTCTCTTTTTTCCCACAGTAGCTGACAGATCTATCCTTGATTCTCATATTTACTTTTAATAATATAACCTGAGGAGACTCAACAAAAATGTGTCCTGCAATATTGCACAGTCATAATCTCTTATATAATACTTCTTGTTGAAGTCACTTGTAATAGTTAATAAATGCTTCAAGAGAGAAGGTACTATCTATTAACTGCATGAACATGTACCTTACTGACAATCTTCTGGTATTATCTAAGTCACACGTGAACAGCAGAGTTCAAATTTCCCATTCTTTGGAAGGTGTGACAAACATGTTTCCCCATCTTGGTTCCAGGCTACCATTTTAAACAATCTAAAGGTCAGTGGTTAAAAAAAAAAATCTGCCCTGGAGTGGAAAATAAAGCAGCTTGCAAGTTAGTTGAGTGCATGAGATGAAAAGTCATGTCCCTCCCATAAGCAAATGAGGACACCTACATGCAAACAAATAAAATTAAGCAAAATGAGACTTCAAATGCACTTAGGTCCATCAAAGGTCTACTTTTACTCAGTAGTGTATTTTATTTTTTCAGATTATTAAAGAAAGGAAGGAAGAAACTAAGGAAAGGAGGTAGTAGAGTAGGGAAGATGGAAGGAAGGAAGAGTCTGGTAGACATTGTAATATATCTGTGAGAAGCCTTTTCTGAACACCATCCTTTGAAATTTCACTTTGGAAACCATGCTTCCAACAGCCCAAATGGGGGGAGTTCAGGTTGAAGATGTCTCTGACCTGCAGCTTCCGTTCTTTATCCAAACCTTAAATTCAAGGTTTTCCAAAGCCAGGAACTAGGGCAAACAGTTGTAGTTAAAGTACAAGGTAACCAATTTTTTTTTTTTTAACATGACTGTGAATTTTTAATGTTCTCTCTACACACAGCTAAAGACTGTTAAAGGTTCTTAGAGCAATTTACTGGAATGATGGAGGGAGCTGTTTATGCACAACTCAGAAAAGCAGGAATTCAGAGTGAAAGGAAGGGTTAATTTCAGGGACATTGCAGTGACATTGACATCTAATTTTATGCTTGTCACCATTGTGGCAGTTGAAGAAGTGCCTTCATTTTTTGAAAAACTGTAAATGACCAATTATAGATAATAGGAGACCATAATTTTTATCTTAATCCTCAATTATTGCACGTATCAAAAGAATACCATTGAGTGCCTATATCCTGTTAAATTTAATCTGGATCTTATCCTCTCAATGTTTGTAATTGGTTTCTGTGCCCATTTTAAATGACTCCTACTCTGTGAATCTTCCCACAAGAACAGCAATTATGCATTTGATTTTAGTAACTGGTATAGACCCATAAGTCTCCAGGTACTTACAATTAGTTATACAGGATTTTTAACTTCATGTATGTGGGCTGAAGAGAAGTATTTGAAAATCATTACCGCTCAGGACACAAGCTCATGCATTTTCTGTCCTCAAAGGAGTGAGAAAGAGCCAGGGGCAAACCTAAATTCTGTGATAGGATAAAGTTCCTTGGCAGCAGAGTCAGCGTGTAGATAAGCTATCAGGTAAACAGTGAGGACATGAACTCCCTAGTGTGGTGTTGAGATTCACTCCTCAAAGGCTGTCTGCTCACAAAGAGCAAGAAGTTCATGATAGTGGCTAAGGCAAAGCCAAGGAGAGTGCTGCATGAATCCTCAAATCCCTCTCCCCCCTGCAGGTATTTGGAATGCTACTTCAATCACAGAGCATCAGAAGCAAAAGTAGCTTTACCACTTAACACAGAGAGTATGATATTTTCTGTTTCTCCTTCTTTGTGCAGAAAGAGTAACTTACAGGAGGGGCTATCTCGCATTCAGCTTCAGAAAAGCCAGAAGGTTTCACAGCATGAGATATCACAGACCAAAGTAGAAGCAGCCATATTTCTCACTCTCAGAGAAAGTTTGCATTGGTTTCAAGCTTAAAAACTGCTAGCCAGATTCTAATTCAAAGTATTTGTTCTCAAGAAAGGACCAGGGCCAGTACTGAGTTAGGAATAGCCAGTGCTATCCCACTCTATAACTGCTTTGAGGGGAAATGGTTTGGCTTTAGTGCAGACTTTTCACTTTAGGTATAAGAAGGGTTAATTCCTTCTGCACAGTGGACTATATTAATATATCAGTCTTTCACTTGTGAGCTTAGTAATAAATAAATAAAGAAAGAATAAAGTGCTACATCCTGTGAGGTCAAGTTGCCTGCAGCTAGGTAGGTCATGGAAAGAGAAGATGAGGGAGGAAACAACGGAAGAGATTGCATAAAGGAGCACAATATGCAGGGAGATGGGAGTTTTCTGTAAGAAATGTAGAGGAAAACAGAAAAAGAAAAAAAAAAAAAAACATGGGAGAAAAATAAAGGAGAAGGGAAACAAGAATTAGGGGAAGAACCAATGAAAGGAAGAGCAGAGAAAAGAACTCGACTGCTTAGGAAATAAAAAGGCAAACCATCTAGGATAAAGTAATAGAGAAGTAATTACTGAATGTTTTACTACCCCTCTTTCAGATATGCCATTCTGTTTGATCTCTTAAGAGAAATCCTCACTTCGGCTGTCTTAATAGAGCATCCAGTTTTCCAACTTGTTGGGTTTTTTTATTTATTGAAAAAAAAGAACACCAGGAGCAAAGGGCCATATTTAGTCATATCACAATAGAAACCCTGCTTGAGAATCAGATTTGGAGTTAGGATGATTTAGACATCACTGTTTGCCTGTGGCATTAGCCAACATCCAATCCCCTTTCTTTTTAATTGATGAAAGAATTATTTCCCTAGGCAAAAGTGGAGAAGTCTCCTCCCCCTCCCAACAAATCTCCATCACTAGGAGTTATTTTTATTTTAAAGAAGTCAACTGAATCATCTCTCATTTCATCCAGGAGTTTGTGACTTTTAAAATTGCAAATTTCTCTGATGATCTCCTTCCTTTGTGATGTCCCAGTCAAATAGTATCTTCATACAACATCAGATCTGCACAAAGAAAAGCTGTGCAAAATACCATCTTTTTCCCACAGCTATGCCTGGAGGTTAGTTTTACACATAACTCTGTTTTTTCATAAGGCCACAGATTTTCCTTTGAATCCTTTTTGTTGTTATTTTAAGCACCATTGGGTACCTCTAATTTTAAGCATGAAGCTGCTGTCTTCATGTTGAACTTACCTGACAGGAATCATCTTCAGTTTTTGAACCCCATTCCTGTTAATTTGCTTCTCTGAGTTGAACCCCACTTGTGCTAATTTGCTTAGTATTCTAACTAGCCTCTTGGGTTCTTCAGCAATTTAATTCTCCTACTTTTCTAGTTTTCTGTATATTTTTTTCCCCACCTTTTTTTGGCTTTTTGTCTTTCGCTTTTTTTACTTCAAATGTGGTTGTTTTTCCTTCAAATGTTTTTTTTTCCTTGAAGCTTTGATTTTTTTTTTTACTCTTTTTCATACCATCAGATTGTTTTCTATGTGACTTTACACAAGCATAAGACATTACTTTTCACCACAAATGTTCCTTGAAAGTCTCACAGAAATATCCTTAGCAGCTTTCACTACGATCAGCTGAGCTTCAAAATATTTCCTCCTTATTATTAACCCCTTCTGCTCATGTTCCTTGCAATGCCTTTAAATGACAGTCATTTCAATAAGGGCAACAGCACAAAACACAGCTTACATCCAGAGGCCCCATATGCTACAGTACTTCTAGTATGGATTTCTATGCCCAAAGGATACAAATGTGTTTATTCCATTTTCAGAATAAATTTAGTAATGATGGAGGAGACTGTCAATAGCCTAGATATTAACCAATGTACTGTATGACTTCCTAAAAAGTTGTTGAAACACAGCATTTAAAATTTGCATGTCAGCATCTCAAAATATTTAAGATCATGTGCAATATTTGGAAAATATTTAATATCTTTTTACATGAATTTTGCAAGAAAGAGCAGGAATTCTCTGCTTTAAAATTGTTATAGGCTAGTAATTTTACCTTTTAACAATGATCTGTCTAGAAGCCCTTATCAATTTATCCTCTCTTTAACTGGTATACATTTACCCCTGTTTAAGGAATCATTACCTCCCTGAAGTGACTCCTACCGCATTAATTAAACTAGCATTACTGAATATACCTCTTTAGAAGTGCAACTAGTGATGATGGGGCAAATTCTTTACTTCAGCCAATTTTGTTTCTTCATCTATTCCTTTTAAGAGCACCATTCCCCTCTTTCAAAAGGCTCACATGAAGATATAAAATTCTCAGTAATATTCAGTGCTCATCACCAACAGGACCTTGAGAGAGAGGCAGAAATACTTTTCTACCCTGTCTCATAAACTCTTTCCTTTAGCATTTTTGTCACAATGTCCAAAAATAGTTAAAAATCCCAACTCCTCTCTCCTCAGTCAACATTTCTGAATTTCATATCATACTAAAGAGGATGTGAAACAAAACTAAATCACAATTTTTCACTCAGCTGCCACACGCATGAGGCAACAGATAAACAAAGATCTGCAAGCCTGCCTTCTTGCTGCTTTGCCTCTGCAAGCATACTTTAAAATTCCTAAATGCCCCAAGTATGAATATACTTTCACCTAACTCCGCACTTCATGTACTTATAAGAAAAAAAGTCTCATTGCCTTATTCAAGAGTTCAGTTATTTAACAGTTTTGAAATATCATACAGCATTACTTGGCGGGGGGGAAGAGGTGGGGCAATAAAACTCATCTAATGATATCTTTCATATACTTTAATTTGACTCCTTTGACCACAGTTTCACAATTTTATTATGTTTTCTTTCTGTAGTTTTGATTTTAGCCCTTCAACCCTTTGAGGAGAGAATATCACTATGTCACTTTTTTCAGTGGGTGGTATTTTGATTCTTCCCATTATTCCCTCCCTGAAAAAAAAAAACAAACAACACTCTCCTTCATACAACACATCTCTCAGATAATTCAAGATTGCTTTCCTCAATTTCCTTTAAACTGGAAGAAAACACTAACACAAATATTCTCTCTACCTAATCAACAGTATTTACAAAACCCCCACAATGCAGATACCTTAGCAGTGTTTTCCCCAGTGCTCTAGAGCTCTCGCCTATAATCTCCCTTCTGTAATGCATCAGAACATTGGCCTCATTTTTATGCCATCAGTGACCATTTTGCATTTGTTTCACTTTTTTTTCTTTTTTTAACTGAAAACCTGAATTGAGAGGCTTTTAATACTTCCTACTTACTTTCTTTAAATAAAAACAAATGTTAAGTGATGCATCAGTGGCATGCATTAATCATGACTAAAAGCTGTGGCCATGGCTACATGAATAAAACAAATATGTCAAGGGCTTCTCTGGTGCCCCTTTTTCTTCTTCCTACAGACTGGATGATTGACTTTTTTTTTCCCTTCCTTCTTCTAAAAAGGTCGCTTGGGCTTCAATGATGGTAAAGGCTTCAGTATTTCTTACAGCATGTATCTCAATCCATTGTTTCTTTGGCTCAGCTTCTACTAAAAGGAGGTATTTTTCTCTCCTTTGTCACAGATATGAGTTGTAACAGAAGATCCTTGAATTAGTGACAAGAATAAGGCAGGAAGGGGAAATAATCAGTAGTATATCACACCACTGTCCCACGATAAATTTATAAGTGATGGTATTTCAGTACATACTGTTAACTGTAGCACACCTATGGGAAGCTGAGTCTTTCTACATTCCTGAGCTAGCATATTGTGGTACGTTATTTCAGTGAGGTGAAGAAAGGCCTTTTCATACTGATTAAAAGAGCATAGAAGTGTATCCTTGCTTTTCCTCCTAGATGGAAATTACAATAAGTCTGTCTTGTATTATCCCTCCCAACACTTCTGCTCAATCATCTGCATGTGCAAATAAGATTTGGATAAGTTTAGCACTGTGGCAAGAAGACTGTTGCTTATGTTTAATATAGAAATAATTTAGGTTTGCCAGAACCAAGAACGCAGTTGGAAAAGCATGGCAAAGTTTTGACATGTAGCTTTGTTTTTCAACAACCAAATTCAACCATACCAAAGAGATGTGGGCCATAGAGGCCTGTAGTATCTCACCTCAAAATAATCAAAGCATGGGCAGAGAATGTATTTTCCAGGCCTCTGAATTATACTAAGGTAGAAAAATGAACCTTAATTTCCTCATACCTGGGGAATACCATTAGTTTCTTAGTGAAAAACACTAAGGTTTTAGCCACCATATTGGTTATGGGGAAGAAGAATGCTCAAAAGAGACTGCCTTTCCAGCTCAGTCTCAGGGGACCTACTTGGGATGTAAGACCTGCCAGTTTCTGACTCTGCCTAACCTGAAGATCAGTGCAGTTGAGTATCCTGCTCATCCTACCGAAGGAGCAGCTGGTTTTGACCAGAAATTCCCAAATATGAGGCCAATGAGAGTGACATGCCTGCAAATAATTTTTATTATAGTGAATTAACATTATCTGAGAGAAAAAAACATTACCAGAATATTCTGTCTGACCAGCACCACAGATCCTCACTATAGTATTGTCCACACAGTTGTTACCCTTGACAATAAATTCAGGCCTGGCTGGAAAGTATAAACAAGGAAAGTTCACTGGGTTGACTGAAGCAACACCGCTTTAATGTAACTTTAAAATCAATTGGACTACCTAGGAGTGCATAATTACTAACTGACTGGAGGAAAAAAGCCAGTCTTAATTTTGGTGAGTATATCTGTTAATTTACTGCTTGCATATGTGCCTTGACAGAACTGGAGACTGAAGTCTCCCACTTAAGATACAAAATGCTATTAAATAGGCACTAAACTTAATTGGGTATTAGGGTAGACGGGCTAGCCAAAAGAAGGAAATGTGGTACACTCACATTTGCACCCATTCTTTAGGCCTACTCTGATAAAGGCTTTGCCAGTATGAGTGCTGAGTAGTTCAAATTCTCAGTAACAGGTTTGCTATGTGGACTCTTGCCTACTATTAACTTGAATCAGTCTATCAAGAAAGTGACTTTTTTCTTACAGCAAAGAACTTGATGGAATTATAGATCTCCATCAAGTTTGACAGATCTGAATGACTGACCTAGAAAGGAAAACATTCATATTCCTTTACCAATTCCCAAAGCCATTCCATATTTTTTTATTACAATTTTAATTAAATGTAATAGGAGAAGGATTTCAAGATTTTGTTCACAGCACTCCATTATATACATTTTTGCCTTCTTAAGCATGGTTGTTTTTTAGACTTACAGTGTAGCAAATGTTGCCTGTGTTTGTAAGCGCAGACACCACATGAAAGACATATGAATACGTGCTATTAGCTGCAACAAAAGATATACCAACAGAAAGAAGGAGACCTAGAATAACAAAATATAGCAGAAGACAAATTGAGTATCAGTCCATAAAATTTAGAATGCAAGTATATTCTGAACATCCTAAGGTGAAGCCTACTGAAGTCAACTGATGCCTACTTCTTCTTCTTAAGTTCCTCACAGATGACATGCCTCTAGATCAGCTTTTTAGTGGTCAGTGAAGCTAATTAATTCTTCATAATTTTATTTTACTTTGTAATATTAAGTGTCTTGCTCCCTTCATGCTTATTTCTGCAAACTACTAAAAAATCAGTCAAGCTTTTGGAAAATGGGTAAAATTTTGGCAAAGATCCTTCCTTGGAAATTTCTTACAGTTTATATTTTAATATTTTAAAGTAAACATCAAAGCAAGGTTTAAAAAAAGGATTGCATCGTCAAGAATGCTTAAGTTGGGCAAGTTCTTGATGAATCGATTCTAAAATGGTCAAAGTGTCTTGAAAATGCATCATTAGGAGGTGATGAAAATGGAGAACAAAAGAGTATTATTAAGAAAAACAAACTAACAGTGGTCTTAGGTAACGCACAACCATATTGATTAACTAGAACTAAACAAATAATGATCTTTTTCTTGAAATTCAAACTTTAGTAGTAGGTTAAAATTAAGAAAAAAAATGGTTTAGTAATATTGCAGTTATATGGCAAATCTGCCAATTGGAGTATTTTTTCTAGTTCACCAAAGGTGTTACGAATCACCTTACTAAAGATCTTGCACCTAGGAATTTGTTATCTCCAAGCTCATACAGACCCCATCATCACTGTTGTGTTTCATATGGATAATAATGTTACCAATTTGTAAGAAAATATTACAATTTTATTCAGGTTCCCTTTTTCATCTCCAACTGTATTAGAAACATCCTTTTTCTGATTATGACCAGATAAAATAAATACAAATGTACAGACTTTTTGAATAAATACATAATATATAAAAGCCATTCCCATTGTACTGTATATGTTACATAAAAGACAATCCCATTGTACTGTATAACTATCCATATATATATTCCAAATATAGACCCAAATATGTCACCCTTCAACACTCTAGGTATTCTCCCGATCATGCTTAGAATTCTTCTGCCATGCCATTTGCTGTTGCTGAATGCAGGTAGTTGGTGGAAGATGCTGTGTCTGTAGGAATTCTCAACATTTATTCTTTGCCGTTGAAGCTTGGCAAGTAAAGGATTTCTGTGTTACAGGAAATTCCACTGATGGAAAACATTTCGACATTTATCCAGATGTTTCTTTTAGTGGAAATATTTTTTCACCTTAAAATCTGGCGAGGCATGCTGGTTTGTTTCCTTATTTTGTCATATTTGATAATTTAAAAATAAAATCAAACTGATTTTGAAATTAAGTCTTGAAATTCCTCATTTTTAAAACTTCAGGCCAAAACACTCAGAGTCTTCTGAAGAAGTTTAAACTGAACAATACGACCAATGCTAAGCCACAAGGATGTTATTATAGAAGTTAGGTGCCTAAACTGTCTTCTTTCTGTAATCAGAGAGAAGAGAGAGGGACCTCCAGACATTATTGTCTGAAATAGGAGTGATAAATTACCTCAGGACAGGTTGAATCAGGCTTCATTGATTATAGACAGAGCCATGATACTTCATACCTTATATATCAGTGGTACTACTGACTCCCATCTCTGAGGCAGGCCACAGAGGTGACAGAGAAACTCTGCAGAGGCCAAAAGGGGCCTGTTAGAGTTTGCTCCAACTCAAAGCCACTGACCTGATAAAAAAACAAACTTGGAAGTAGGAATCTGCCTGCAAGGCTGCAGTGGGAGAATATTCTATGAATTTTTATCATTTCTGTTCTCTCTGACCAATCGCTTGAGCTTACTGTGTTTAAAAGTTCTGAAAAAGTTTTCATTTACTTTTTTTTTTAAACTTTAAGCTTCTGGAGAACTGTCTACACAGAAAAGGTCTGGGCAAACTCAAAGTTTTGACTGACTCGGGATCCCATCACAATATACCTCCACACAATAATTTCATCACATTTCCTTCAAGAACTAAATTTCAATCTACACTGATGAACCTCTATTAGAAGCCCTAACGTTTTCATGAACAAGAACAGAAAAAAAACCCTGTGATATAATCCAGGGGCAGTATTTTATTGACTTTGGGTTTTTTTTCATTGTCACTTTGGGAACAGGAAAAAGAAAGTTGGGAAAAAGATACAAGTTAATACCTATTCACTACAGTGGAAAGGGTACTTGAATGGTTTCTTGATTTGATCATAACCTCAGCAAAAGGAAGAAATGAAGAAAGTCACATGTATGATTAGATTTTACAATGATTGTTGGACTGAATTATTGGAAGACATAAGCTAAAAACAGGAAACAAGATTAAAAATGCTGAAGGAGCATAAATAGGGTCAATGTAACGCCCAGTAAATGAGTTCAGGATAACACTACCAGCAATATCCTGGAATGACTTCAGAGGAGCAAGACTGCTGTAAGCAAGGCTAGAGAACAGATGTTGTCATAGTTAATGTAGGCAATAATAAAAGCTTGCACAAATGTTTTGGCTGTGTTCACAGTTGGACTGACAAGGTTTGAGAGAAACCCAGTGAAAGCATTCCCCTAGAGACAGCATGAGTTTAAGGTTTGACATCAGTGAAGTAATTTGGAGAACAGTGATGTCGCTGCCTAAGATGGAAAATGAATTAGTGAAATGTTTTGAAAGATAAGATCAAGAGATTAATTTTGGCCATAATGCATATTAAATAACAACCGGACACAGCTATTTGTGAAAAGCAGGCCAGGATCCTTGACTGGATGAAAGGAGGTAGATCTTCAACATAAAAACAAATTTTCAAGTAATTTAAATATCTTTCCGATACTATTTGAAAGCCGTATTAGGAAACTGGTGAACTGCATTTTTTGCTATAGCCTAGAGGCCCAAATAACAGAGAAGAGGTCATGAACACCATAAAAAAAAAAGAAAAATTAATTTCAAGGTGTTGTTAAAATAAGGAAGTCAATGCTATCAGTAAAGGTAAATATATAATTTCTGAAACATTTATTTACACCCAGTTTGAATTGTATTTCAGAGGTTCACTAATTAACTTCCCCCTCTCCCCCCAGAACATCCAGTATAGCCTGCAATACATTTAATATTACATTTTAAATTTATACAAGATTATAGGTCTAAAAGGGCTGCATCTCTTCTGTAAAAGAAGTCTTTCTCCTTTTTATTTTATTTTTCTCCTTCTCACTCCCACTTCTACACTTCACTGGGAGGCAGTTTATCTGTTGAAATATATTGAAAGTTTATATCTAAAATAAATATTCATAATGCAAGATTTTAATAAACTGTGACAGACATTTTTATGCTGCCACTAACAAAACAAGTGAATTTAATTAAAAAAGAAGATGAAAGAGTGTGAATTGACATGAGCTTGTTTCATACAGAGTGCCGTAATAGATTCAAGAGCCACCAGAGATCAAGAAAACGGGAGGGATGAGAACAGAAAGGAATTTTGCTGGAGGGGATCTCATTTGCTGGAATTGTAGCTCATAGGGAGAAAAACAAAAATAATAATAAGAAAAGGTTCAGGAGCCTCTGTTGTAGACAAACCTTATAGATAAAGTAGGGATTTTTTTTTTAAAAAAAAGGAACGCTGGCCTCCATAAATTTGCAGCCATCTCCAATTTCTTATATTTTATGCTTGCTTTTAACTCCACATCATAAAAACACAGAATCTTCCCATGGTTCATGGCTTTTCTATCTTTCTCTTTTCCTTCTCTCTCACATAGTCAACAAAGCTGAGCATCTGGTTTTGCAATTTGGAGTTGTGCCCTTGGCTCTCAATAAATTAACATATGATCAAACCCATTTGCACCTGTGCAAACTGATAGTCTCTAGCCAACTTTATTTATTTTTTTCACTTGATTCTGCTAGATTTAGGTAAACTTTGAAAAGTTGAGTCCAAAACTAAAGCAAAAATGCAGTCTAAATATTGACTCATAGTATGTTTATTGAATGCATTTCAATCAATTATTTTTTTATCTATTTGCATTTTTTCTAAACCAAAAATTTTCGTAAGAGAACATTGCACATTAATAATACATTCCTGTTTTCACAACCAAAATATGTGAACATTGAGGTTATTAACCTTCTTCTCAAACACTGAAGAGATGATAACTTTTATAAGAAATGGTTAAGTAAGACTCACAAAGCCTTTTATCCTTTGAACTTGACTTCTTCACGTATTTTCTTATGACCACTGATAAACACAACACCTTTGCCATACACTTCACAAATCTATAAAAATATGACTCTATGACCAAAACAATATTTTCTTCAATGCCAAAGCAACACTTCATAATGACACTGATATTTTTCCTTGAAATTAAAGACCAACAGGTGAGTTGGATATCCCAAGGCAAAGTTAAGATTCATTAGCATTGACAAAACAAAAGGGTTACTATTATCAGAATTGTACATCAGGAAGATTATGGCTGTTACAAACTGCACTCAGGTCTTTGTTTTGGGTGTTTCTTGAAAAGATTGTCTTATATAAAAGATCCACTTCTCTTGCTTTAATTTTTCAACCAAATTGAATGTTTATCTTTGTATTCAGACCCTACTGTATGTTTTTCACACAATACATTAGTATCTATGCATTCATATCTAAGGTCATTTTATATAAACCCTATTTACTTGCAGGACAGGCACCTCACAGCATACTGAGAACGGGCTCAATCCGAAAATCGATGTAATGTAAAGCAAAGATTTCCGCCATCTCTCTAAATTAGAAGTCATCAGCCATAGGTGTGAGACCAATAGAACACTTTTACTACAACAAATAGAAGTCATCATTCTTAGTTTAGGCACACAAATTCTCAATGCATTTACAATGGTGTACTTTGCAAACAAGCGTTCTGAGCGCTGTTTATGTCATGTCTATTTCTTCAGAATGGTCAGCTATCAAAACGTTTGGTCTGGATAAATAATTTCAGAAGCTTCCAGAAAGTTTAAATGTGTGTTTATTTCCTATCTTTCAGCTGCCAGAACAGCTTCCTGGCCAACCTAGTAGCCGTTTGTAAAATAAAGAAACTTACAGAATAAATATCAGTCATTTCAACTTGTTGCAAATCATAAACTCCAAGCAACTAACCCCTTTCTCATAAGACCACAGCAGCTGTCCCCAGATCTTTTCAGACTGATTACAGTTTAGCTGCCTGTCTTCTCTAAACAATCTTATTTTCAACTGAGTGACATAGTCTCAACTGCATTGCTTGAAATAATGCATGGGATTAAAGGGGAAACAAGTTCATTTGAAACATCAGGATAAAGCCAAATGATGCTTAAGATCTGCATCTGCACATAACTAAGCTGGCCAAGTCCAAGGTGTGACCTCAAACAAAACCTTCCATAAAAAACCCATCTCAGATATTCCTGTTGTGGATGGCATAATTTTGGCTTGCATTCAACAAGGCTGCCAATATAAACTACCCTTTTACACAGGCGATATCATGGCTCTTTTAGGAAGCTTCTTAAGGCATCTTCTCTGGTACAGTAAGTTGTCTGCTCTGGTACAGTAAGTTGTCTGATGGCCCTTGAAGGACAAATGTGATGGATACATAGAGTCTGCCATGCTAAGCAAATTTTCATAGCAGAGTCATACCACAAAAAATGTTACTCTGAATATGGCTTAAATCCGGAGTTCTCAGCCTGTGCTCCCTGGTGGCCTAGATGGTAGACAAGGTAGCAGAATATGGTTCACATTGGCTGAAAAGTCAAAATCACATCCCCATATATCCACTTTGATGCATGACAGTAAGTAAATAGTCAACAGTAATAACAGGAAATGACTTTTCAAAGGTTATCCTCGTATTTCTCCGGTTATAAATGAAAACCACCTTTATCACAGCTGACAGTATTTTTTTCTAGAACATTAAATGGTCAATGAATTTTTTAAAAAGTTTAAATAATTGTAATTTGAACAAGGCTGAGAAACAGCCACTCTTTTGACTTCATATTGTTTGGGATGATCCTGAGCCGGGCTGAGGCCTGCTCGGTTAGTTGTGAACATAGATTTATGCACTGAATCCAGGGCCTCTGAGTTTAAAACAGGTTGGCATGCTCTGGGAAGGTGAAGCTGGGAAGGTATTATGAACTGCCGTAAAAAAATCGCAAGACCCAGGGAGAATCCTTGAGGAAAAAGATTTAGATAGCTAATTTATTTGGAAGTTTAAGAATTAAGTTTGATGACACTTAGGAGGAGGGGTGCAAATTTCAGGCTGACGTATGTAACTGAGATCCATAATGTAAGTTTTAACAGAGATTAAACCTCATAACATGGATGAAATAACAGAGATTAAATTAGAACTAAATTGTAAGCAATTATAGGTCTAATTTTTCAGTTTCTGTTTGACAGAATGAACTTCATCAAAGCAAACAGAGCAAGAGCAAGGAGTAAGGAAAAAACCATTTTTGAAAGATATAGGATGTATGTGAGTGGTAATAATCTGGTTTTAGATCAGCCCATATAGTTGGAGAAAACACAGAAAACTATATCATGCCTAAGGCCTTTAGGCTTTTTCCCATGCATTTTATTAACTGTGTAATTTATTAACGTTAAAAGATATTGTATTTCCCTGGGTTTTTTCCTATTACATCTTTAGACGTGTTACAGCTATAATAGTACAAGTGGTCTGCAGAATTCTTACGTGTTTTTGTCCATGAATATTAGCGCAAATAGATTTTTATTCAAACCAAAAGTTGTGATATGTCAACTCCTTAGGGAAATACCTGGGTTTGCATACAAATATTGATATGATATCTGAGCTTCAAATGTTCTTTCCTAGTAAAGCTGCAGTCATTCAATCAGAGAGCAGTTGAGACCACGTGAAACAGTGGGGGTCTGTCATAGACTGTGAATAATGAACTTCAGACAGTTGAAGACATCTTCAAAGTGAACACATCAAACAACTTCTAGCCTACCATATGTTTGTATCTAGTCTTCAGTTAACTATTGCAAAATAATAACAATCTGAAGCTGCTTACATATAATTTGCAAGAATAGAAGGGCTAAATAGTTTGCCAACTTCAGCTATGAAGAAAGATCTGATGGACAAAAAACTGGTCCTTTTATAGTAAAGATTTCACTGACACAGTCAGTGAATAGTTCAGAGATTTTTTTTGGGGGGGTCGGGTAAGATAAAACTACTGTGGCTATTTCCTTTAAGACTACTAGTACTTTTAGAAAGTAATAATAAAATAAAATAATACAACCCCCCCAACCCTAATTATCCTAATAAATCAGTTATTTTTCTGTCTCAGGATATTAATTTTACATAAGCAGAATCTATATTTGCCAAATAAAGGATGTTCCTATAGAATGACTTCCATAGCACAATGCATTGCAGTGCAATAGTTATGTAATATTGTGTGTCCTTCATGTTTTTAGTTGCCTTACAATCATGTTTCTATGTCTTTACCTCTCACACCCTTGTCAACCTTTCAGTTCCTCTCCAGTAGCTTACTCCACAGCTGCCCCAGATGGACAAGTGATAGCATATGCTGTGGCTGTGTGCAGGCTGTGTGTATTCTTGCTAGCCAGCGAGCGTGCGCGTGCTGATGGACTTAACAGCTGGCCACACAAAACTGATAATTACTGATCTCATGAAACTTACTGGATTTTAATTATCTTTGTGACCTTTAATCCTCCGTAAATTTGGCTCAAATTGATAAGTACATTGAAAACTTCTTGGAGAAAGACAGACCATATGATTGCTGCACTGCCTTGTTTCTAGAAGAAATCCTAAGAAATATTTCTGAAGTGACATCAGTCAGATGACAGCAAGTCAGAAAATGAAGGATCAAGGTCACAATAGTTTTTGAATCAAGAGAGGGACATTAGCACCAACATTCAGTCTGAGACACAAGTCAAATCTTGGAAGATAACAGGCTTTATTTTAGTCGTCTTTGTTACTGAGAATGAATAATCTTCTGGAAACTGATTACCTAGCTATCAAAAGAACAACTGCAGGAAAAAATGAGCCTACGCATAAACAAGTGCATGGAAAGATGTGTCAAAATGCAAATTATTTCAGTATGAGATTAGGACTCCGTTGGTGACTGGTATACTCAAATTTCAGGTTAACTTAGTCCATCACTGGGCCTGCTGAAATCCAACTGCTTGAGAAATCATGCATGATTGGGAAACGTAATGAGCAGGAGGCAAAAGGAGAAGCAGAAAGCAGACGATAGCTGATCTTATTCATAGGAATTTTTACAGCAAAGAAAATTTTGCAAAGTCAAGAGCTCTATGGAAAGTTCTTTTGGTGGCTTTTGGTTTAAGCTGTGGAAAAAAAAGTCAGCAAGAATAGAAAAGCATGCATTAAATCAAAGTAAAATGCTACCAAACTCAAATAGCAAAAAAAAAAAAAAATGGTTGGAATGCATACAAAAACTGTTTGTCAATTAATACTGAATAACGAATAAATTTGTAAAAATCAAAGATCAGGAGAAAATTTCTAATGAAAAAGTGAGCTATAGCTGTTGAAAAAGTCCCATAAGTTCATCCATATATAAGTCTGAAAAGACAGAAAATCATATTCATAGTCAAAACATTTAAAATGCATAGTATTATTGAAACATAATTTTTAAAGAAGGCGAAAATCAACACATGGCAGTTTTATTGAAGGTAGCTTGGCTGAGCCTTTTATACTAACTAAATTTACTACACTAAAAGCAATGGTCACCTCAAAGCCCTTAGATTTCCCTACTACTTCTGCCATGTCTCTCAGTCTTTGTGACACCTTCTGTCATATGTTTTCATTCTCCAGATTCAGAATTATGCTTCCCAAAAATCGGTGCAAGAGAAATCTCTATCACTTTTTCATTAATCCTCAGAAGATTTATTGTTAAGAACTTATCTCTTCGTGGTCTATGTTGGTCTTACCCCCTTGGGAGAAAAGCAAGCATGATGGCCTGGAATCAGGGACATAAAAATACAGCAAAGATGTACTTCTCTGATCATTTAATGTGGCTCAGAAGGAAGTGTTACTTCACACTGTCTAATAAATATCAAAGTAAACTTGGATGGAACACATTTTTCAGTAGCAGACAAATGAAAGGTATGCTCTGGCTGAGACAAGCACCATGCATTATTATGACTCACTACTTCTCTTGCCTCCTCAAATGAATGGGTAAATACATAACCTATTCAGAGAGCTTCAGTGAGAGGATTTTTACTACAACACTGGTCACAGAACTGTTTAAATGTAGGTCAAAGAAAAAAAAAAAAAAAAAGCCTTGTCCCATTATAAATTTATCAGGTTCAAAGATTCTCCCTGCAGAGCCTACATGACGCCCGAGAAAATAATTTATTATATAAAATAGGGTAAATGAATACAATAAGTTAGATATAAATCCAAATCAGCTTGAACCCTACACATTAAGTAACAGACATTTGAAATACTACTGGACTGTGAACTCTAGAATCAGAAATACTACAACTAGGTTGTGAAATGTAGGAGGTTTAACACATATGCATGTGTTTCTTCCTCTTATGACTCATCAGAAGGTTGGAAAGTGTTGTTAATGAAGCTAACTTCAGGTCAGTATCAATATACCATGGGCCTATGTATTTCCTAAATTAAGGATTATAAAAAGGAAAGATGTAGCTAAAGATGGAAAACAACAAATTGTACTTTTATTTGTAGGGAAATCTTAGAAGAAGATGTGCGTATTTAGTAGAAACCACTGAAGATAGCTATGCAATTTTTCTTATAGGCCAGGAATCTGTATTTCCATCTTGCAAGAAAAGAAGTAGTAAACGAGAAAAGTGAATATAACAAATACAAATATAAAATCAAATCAATGACATTAGTATTGGTCTCAAATTAACATAACTGTAAGCTAAAGTATAAAACCTATTTTAATATTCTGGAAGGATATCATTCCTACATATAAGAAAATCCAAACAAATTCAGTGGAAGCAAGTCGTCTTTAGCTGGTTAAATCTTCTAGATGTTCAGCTTTGAACTAAATTTTTCTCAGGTACAGGGAAAGTCCAACACTTTTTTTGCAGCATGTTAGCTAAATCCGTAACAGACATTCTAAACCTATACCTTTGTTGTTTATTTTAATCTGAAATGTGAAAGGACTGTGTACCATCTCTCCAGTGTGAGAACTAGGACAGTGAAACCAAGAAGTAGAGAATATATTTTCCCTGTGTTTCAGCATTTTAAAGACTATGCAGAAACAAGACAGCTTTGTTTTCTTGTATTCCATATCAGATCTGGATGAGACAAAATGACTGTGTTCCCTTTGGCTGTCTTTATGAAGAATCATTTCTTGTCACTTTATATTCATGAGGTAATTCAATTTAATGCATGTTTTTATCAGATGTCTGAGAGGTGCACGGAAGCCGATCACTGTCTGGGTCATTTGTGTAAGAAGCACCTCAGAGTACAGAACAGTTAACTCGAGGATAAAATTAAAAATTCATAATTTCAAAGCTAGATCTAAATTAAACAGCCTTTTTATTGTTGTTTTTTACCACATAACAAAAAAACCCAACCTTTAAGAGGAACTTGAAAACACCATAGAACAACTTACTTTTGCTAAATTCTCTGTCATGAAGAATTTTTCAAACATGAATGGACCCCTGCACCTAAGCTCTTCAGGAAGAAAATAATAAGTTAATATTCATGACCAAAAGGGAAAGAACCTATGCAAATTTTCACTAGGTAAGGTCCTGAAATTCTTATATAATATTGCTGCTGTCAGAAGGAGATACACACCTCCTCAGGCTTTATCTCCCATGAGCCTCTCCTTTTTAGTCTGTTCCTCTCAGGCGTTTCTGTGACTTTCATTCTTTTTATAATTTGTGAACAATTAAGTTGGTGGAACAAACATATTATAATATTCTAATTGTTTTGCCCTGATTTTGCTGATCGCGATGATAACAAAAAAATTCTATCATCTGCTTCACTTTATTTACGTAATAGGTAAGTAGCACTAGTTATAGTAGAAGGGGTATTAATGTTTTAAAGTGCATTAGGGGAATTCAATATAAGGTTTCCCGTAAGTATAATTATTATCATCTACATATTATATATCTATATACCTATATTTACTTTTTCTCCTCTGTGTTATCCTTTCTAATTGACTTTTGAATCATTTTGAACTGAATTTCAAATTCATTGAAATTGACTTCTCTCATTAAACTATAAAAAGATCACTATCAATCCATTAGGAAACTCAAGATCTCTAGCTAAAATGTAAGTAAGTATGTCAGAAGACCCTGTGTTATACCTCATTCTTGAGAAAAAACGAACCAAACCAAAAGTCCTACACAATGCTAAGATAGTTCCAGAGGATGGCCACTCGCTTTTCCCTGTCAGGGTGTCTAAGTAGCATGGCACCTTTTCATTAAGAAATAGCCATTTTCAGTACTCTTGGGCCTTTCACCTTGATAATCTATTACCTTTATCTTCATGTCTGTAGAAAATAGCATTAAAGTGTCTCATTGTCAGAAAGCTGCAATTTGGAGAAAGTACATCAGAAGAGACAGGCACTATATCTTTGAGAGTACCAATTAATTCTGGGTTTTTTGACTTAGTAATTGTAACTTTGCTGGGAAATACATACAAAATGTATGCAAATTGGGACTGTTTAAACCTGAAATACTATAGCAATTTCCACTTATTCATTTGATGCATATTTAGCCTCACAAAATCTAGATGTATTAAAAATGCTGTGAACAAAAGACAATTCAAGTGCCCAAATAACGTAATATGCTATTATGATGCAATATTTGTATTTCTCTTTTCATTACAGAAACACAATATTACATATAGATGTTAACACTAGTATCCCCTACAAATCAAACACAAGATTTAAAATTTTCATTAATTTTTACTCCCTCCCTCTAAGCACCAACATTACACAAATACAATGTGAACTGCATCATTTACTTACAGAAGACCATTTCAGTATTGCTTGCATTCTATTTGGCAAGCAGATTTTAGCTTGATCGGTCTATACACAGGATTAGCTGGCAGCTGTACAGTATAGCTCGTGATGTACTGAACCCAAGGTAGCAGAGTTAAGCCTGCCTCTCATTTACATTTGTTAGTTTCTGCTTGCTGCTGTGCTGACTACTTTTCATGAAGGTACCTTTCAGTCTAGACTACAGTCAGAGCAAGCCTGTGGGTTTTTTTTTGCAAAACACTGCATAGACAGTATCCTAAGCCACATGTTAGGGGTAACAAACTAAAACCCCCAAACCCCATAACTCCTGGTGATCTGGGGGTTCCAAAACTAAAGAGGAAATAATCAGAAATCCTATTTCCTTATTTTCAATATCTCATTAATTTAAGCCAATGCATGATTATCTGAAGCTTTTCTTCTGAGTCCAAGGCTGGTCATCCAGGACATAGTAATTTCTTAAGTTTTATGTTTTGTATAAAAGACATTAATGAGGTAAACATCTTACTTGAGCAGGAGCACTATAAGATTCTAATACCAGACTTAGCCGAGGTTGTTAAACAGTTAAAGAATCATTCCATTTTTTTAAAAAAAAGCTTTGCAAGGTTTTAGTTTACCAGTGAAAATCTTTATTACTTAACCAAGCTTGAAATAACAGGAAGCCCAGTAGCAGAAAACTGAATATCCTCTTGTTAAGGTGTCCTGTTTTTAAAGTTCTTAAAAATAATGTCAATTGCTCGTTTTTTTTTCATATTTCAATACCCAAAAGGCAGCTCACCAGGCAACTGAAATCATTCCACCAAAGCCAGTTATCTGGTTTCTTTAAAAAAAATTGTCAGAAGAGGCAAAAATCTATTTTGAAGGTATGCTTCCAGGTCTTCAAGATGAAAAGGCTTTCAGAGATAGGAGATGGAAGCTTAATAGCTCCCACCAAGCTAGGAGGAAAGTGACTTTTCTTCTGAGATATCTATTTTATGGTAATAGATTATAGTTTAGTACGTAATTTATTCATGGCTAAGTTTACTCATATCCTTCGGCTGGGGCTGCACAGCTAGAAGGCACGTCTCCTGCGTGGTGGATAGGGGATCCCTCTCTGGAGGGTGCACCGGATAAAACTGAAGAAGGTGCCGCGAACCAACGCAGCCTAAGGGAAGGCCACCCTGACAGAAAAACCACTGGCCCTCCAAGTCATGGGGCTTGGGCAGGAGGCCAACTACCTCCTCCTGGAAAAAAAAAAAAACAAAAAGTTGCAGAAACGACGAGCATCAGAAATGGCGGGGATGGAGAAAATCGGTAACGAAGTGAGGAGGAGGAGATGGAGCTGGATCGGTCGTGTCCTGAGGGGGAAACCGACGGAAGACTGCGCTGTGGCCCTTGACTCGAGAGCACGCAGCCGCGGACCGATCGAAGTGGAAGAACGATGTTCGCGCCTTGTGTGCCTCCTGGCACTGAGAGAATTCAGATCAGTTTACTCATATGTCACTGTACACAGAGAGATTTGAGCAGGTGCAGTGTGGTGCAGTACCATTTCTAGCCTCAGAATCAGTAGGTGTGCTGACAGAAAGTCAGACAAGCACAAAAATGTCATCAGTTATATTATCTGTGGTTCCAGAACTAGCATGGTTCCTGCCAGCTTCAGAGTTAACCTGTCTACTCTACTGTATGCTATGGACATGTCCTTAGAAGTCTAGGTATGTCAGTTGGTAAGATGTTAAACATAAGTCTCATGATAGCTGCTGTTTTTCTGGAAGATCCTGAGGCAAGAATTCAAAGCCCACATGAAAATCTCAGCTTGCATATTAAAAATTATGCTTGTAATTCTTCAAGGCATGGAAAAAAGCTTTGAAATTTCTCTGAAAATGTACCCTGAAGGACAAGAAAGTTAAGAGAAATACAAATGCAAACCCCCAAATCCTTTTTTTTTTTTTTTTTTCCTTTTTAAGTAGTGTAATGTTTGATGGTTATAAAATCTTTAGATGTTTTTGGTTTTCAGGTACTGAAAAAAGTCCTTAAAAAGAGAGGAAAAAACAGTCAGGATAGAAGCAACATAGCGGATATGCTTCTTCCACATATGACATATCCATGGGACAACCCAGAATCATTTTGGGAATATGCAGCTCCCGAAGGATAACCTATCTTTACTGCACCAAACATAGCTACTGATGTGTGCCATGTGTGCCTTTATTACACACTACCTTTTAGAAAGTCAATAATAAATCTAAATGTCACTATTTCCCAAGCACAGGATCTACATTTCTGCAAACTACTTTTAGCATCCATTACACCTATTATATCTGGTACCATAACATCATATTCTGCACTTGTCTCTTAATATACATTTCATTAAACCAACCATTTGTTTAGCATATGCTTATGCTAAAGATGCATCATGAGAACAATAAGTAGCAAACAATACTTTTAGCAGTAAAACTTTTTATTGAGAACTCTATTATTTAAAGACTGAGCACCACCTCAGAGGTATTGAGTGCTCTTGATTTTGCTAAATTCATTGGAAGTTGAGGATGCTTATCACTTTGTATGATGTCCTTAACACTCAGCAGGAGTGGAAACATGGCAAACACAGTTTTCTGACTGGTTATACAGTGTTATGCCCAAGGCTTGACTTTATATAAAGTAAAAAACCCATCAGGGTCAAATAGTCTAGCAGACCAGCAGCAAGGAGTGTGAAATTAAAGAAGAGAAATAAAAAGTATATTGGAAGTGTCCATCCCCACAGCCTGAGCTCTTCTCTGCTGTTATTTGACACCTACTAAGTGCCCATTATTATAAGAAGTTGTCATGGGGGAAAAAGGAACACCAAAAACATAATACTGCTAAGTTCAACTTACTGAGCGGACCAAATAAGAGAGAGGCAGTGTCAGAAAATTCTTACCCTCATATGCAGCATAGTTCAGCCACAGGAACACAACATTCACTCAGGGAGGTCTCAGTGTCTGGTTCAGGGCAGCAGCTCAGCACCAACATGTAATTTTTCCATCTTGGGCACTCTGCTTCTTGAAGGCATGTCCATGCAACAACATTTTCCCCAATCTTTGTTACTGGTGGGGTTAAATAGCCAGACAGATAGCCAGATCACATACAATCAAATCATTATCACAGTGTACCTTTCCAGAAGTTTTGGGTATTGTTCTGTCACTTCTTGATCTGTACCAAGACTCATAGCATGCAGTTTTTGTTTTCATTATCCTGTCATTCACATATCATTATGTTCATTTACTCAGTTCTTGATCAAAGCAAGGTCATATTGCTCCTGTGTCAGGTGTAAAGGAAACATTTTTTCTTGTAGCATGCTCATTTATAATGAAATTAAGAAATTTCCTGAAGAATCATTGTGCATATTTTCTCTGTTTTTAGGGAAGAAAATGAATAACCTTACTTGATGAGCCAGATGTTCAGCTGACGTAAATCTTGGTAGCATGACTGACTCTAAATATGTCTAGTTCCAGGGAAGGACATACTCTCATTTCTCAGTTCATCTGAGTTTTTCCCACCCCACCACCTCTCCTGAATTTCATATCAGTTTGGCATATAGCATTCATCAAATATTAACGGTGATATAATGTGAAATTAAACACTATTAGAACAACGAAATACCCTATCCCTGTTCAGAATTACTTGATTGTTCTATCTGTCATTTTACTTCTCAAGTCCCTTAATGTACTCTACTGTCATAGCATCAGCTGATTTCCTCTGAAACATAAAAATCTTTACAGTAATTTTTAAAAGCTTTCTTATAATTTCCTCTGTTTGGATAAGCAATTTATACTTATTAATCCCTAGCAGACACTGTCATATTCTGACAGGGCTATTCATATAGTACTGAGAAGCTAAAATTACATCTTCCTTATTTCCTTTCTTGGGCCAGATTCTGCTCTCACTAACAATGTGCATGTTCCAGGCAAACAATGTTGCTTTAACCTCCACTTACAAGATTTTCCTGCGGACAAGCACTTGGGGGTACTGGTAGAGGAAAAATTGGACATAAGCTGGCAATGTGCGCTCACAGCCCAGAAAGCCAACCATATCCTGGGCTGCATTAAAAGAAGCGTGGCCAGCAGGTCGAGGGAGGCGATTCTGCCCCTCTGCTCTCCTCTGGTGAGACCCCACCTGGAGCCCTGTGTCCAGCTCTGGAGCCCTCAGCACAGGAAAGACATGGATTTGTTGGAGCGGGTCCAGAGGAGGGCCACAAAAATGATCAGAGGGATGGAACACCTCTGCTATGAGGAGAGGCTGAGAGAGTTGTGGTTGTTCAGCCTGGAGAAGAGAAGGCTGCGGGGAGACCTTATCGCAGCCTTTCAATACTTAAAGGGGGCTTATGAGAAAGATGGGGACAAAGTTTGGCCTGTTGCAATAGGACAAAGGGCAATGGTTTTAAACAAAAAGAGGGCAGACTCAGACTAGATATAATGAAGAAATTTTTCACAATGAGGGTGGTGAAACACTGGAACAGGTTGCCCAGAGAGGTGGTAGATGCCCCATCCCTGGAAACATTCAAGGTCAGGCTGGATGGGGCTCTGAGCAACCTGATCTAGTTGTAGATGTCCCTGCTCATTGCAGGGGGGGTTGGACTAGGGGATCTTTAAAGGTCTCTTCCAACCATTCTATGATTCTGTGATACTACGATTTTCAGAAAAAAATTTCCACATTTTTGTGGAAGCACTTTTGTACATACGGTGCCACAATGTAGCTAAGCAATTCTTTGAGATTTTCTTGTGTTGCTTATGCTTTTTAAAGATGCATTGCATTAAAATAATTAAAATTATATATATTTATTTGTGCATTTTCACAAAGTAAAAACTTGAGTGGTGCAAGACCTTTGCCTTTGCACTTTTCATTGCCAGAATGACCCTCCACATGATGACCCTTCCTCATGCTCAAAACACCTGGCAGAAAATTACAGTAATTGATTCCCACCCAGTGTGTTTCCAGAGAAGAAGAATCTTAACATGGACTTTAAAGTTATTTATTTTGACGAAGGTATCCAAATATCATGCTGATGGGCAGCAATTTGAAAAAGCAAGATGGGTGGGATGCAAATTTTACATTTTCCAATGAATATATAATATTTTCCATTGATGAGATTAATTAAAATAAGTCATTGCAGAATTATTTTATATGCTTCTTGAAAACAAGAGAACACATAATAATTAATAAATTATTAACGATTAATGTTTTTAAAAGATGGATTTTTCCTCTTGTCCTGTAGCCAGTTTTCCTATTGGACTTTGCATTGTTTCTAGTATAGCAAGGATTTCTCATTTTTGTGTTTATAGTGCCAGACAACTATCTTGTTTTTGACAGCGTGAGTGAGGGCTGATTGTTCCTAACCACCTCACCTTTGCAATTTCAAAAATTGACCTGGAACTATCCTGTGTTTCTGGAGACTCTTTAAAGCATTCTGATTTTTAGTAGTCAAATACTAAATCCTTTTTTGAAAATCAGGCTCTTTCAGAGATGCCTGAAAATTAGGCTTCCAGAAACAAAGGAACTCCAAACAACTTCTCATTTTTGAGAATGTAGGCTGCAACTCATGGGAAATGCCATTAAAAGAAGCTATTCATACACAGTCTATAAAATCAATGTGTAAAAAATTGAAAGTTTTGTTCTGTTCAAGAATAAAAAAAATGTAATACATTAAACAGTTAAACTTCCCTTCTGTATCCTGCGGTGTGAGATGGTTTCTTATCTTTATCTGAGGGCCATCTGATCCATGCTGTTTTGTACTGGGACTTTGAGAAAAGGAGGAGTTGAATGCAAGAGATGGCAGTCTGACAAAGAATAAAGACATACTTCTGAATGCATTGAACATGACTTATACCATGCTTCTAGCTTAGAAGATGTAAAAGTTCACAAGTGACAAATATTTCTTTTAATATATTTATATGTCCAACATCCAATTATTTTTTATTGCTATTTCTGTAAAGCAAAGTGCTCTGTTCACAAAAGAATTATGCCCCAGTGCAAGGCTGAATTTAGTTTGCTTTTTCCTTTTTTTTTTTTTAAGTGTGCACTTAAATGTAGTTGGCATTCTGAAACATGGCTTAGTTATCCTGTGACTCTTCTGTCATGCAAGGATAGTAGGCAAATGCAAGAGGGAAGGGAGCTAATTAGACATTATGTAGAGTTGCCTGTAAACTAATAAGAAATATGATTTATAACCTAAAAAAAGATGACATTTCAAAAGTTTGGTTATATTTGGAATGAAGCTCAGAGGAATTTAAAGCTTACAGTATTTGCATATAACTAATGCCGCAGTTCTCTGTGGTGTCGTCGTGTATGCTGTTGTTTTTTCACTGTTCATATCTATTTCATATAGGTTTAAAACCTAGTCACTGAGAAACCTCACATTAGGACCAAAAAAGGTAATTAAGACCCTTGGTATGGAAAGAAGACACAAATACATACACAGCTGCCCCCCAATTATTTTTTTAAGAGCACAGAGATGTTGAAATACTGTTCAAGTATCATCAGCATGGGACCTCTTGCAAAAACAAACAAACACAAACACAACAGAGGATGTTGATGACAGTTGGTACATGCTAGCATCAACATTTCTTGTTTCTCCTCTGCAAACCCAGAACAAACTGTTGCTTGGTCGTTTTCTTATCCTGAGGCAAAAAGGAAGACAATTGTAATACCACTTTCCTGACCTCTTAAGATAGTAAGAAATTACTCCAGTTACTTTTCCTTATTGAACTCAACTGCTCTTTTCAGCTATCAACAGACAGATGATCAGGACAATGTTTCTCAGAGAGAATTCTAACTCGAGTCTGCTCAAATAACCTATCAAAAGGCCAAATGGAAATCAGAAGATGATAGTAGTTTATAATCCAAGAATAGTTTACCACGCTAGACTCAAAGTTTTATATAACTACTCAGAGGTCTACTAAAACTTCAGAAAATCATGTTTCAGGTGTGATCAATAGCAGCCTACCCCTCTTCAATTCTTCTCCTCAGTAAGCTCTAAAGCAGCCCATCCCTCTCCGCCTATTTTTATTTTGTATTTGCCCATTTTGTAAGATTCTAGGTAGCCAAGTAATGCACAGTATATAGGGCCCATGCTTTCAGTTTAAATATAAAAATCTGGATTTTGTAAACACCTCCATTAGTGATGACATTACATTTTCATTAAGCAGGCAAAGTTAGCTCTTGAAAACATACCACAGTGGTTTATCTATCAGGTAGACTCATCTTGTTCCAAGTACATACTGATAACGAGAACAAATACATTCATTATTGCTAACACAAGGAAAACTTCATTATCATGTTTTACTCTAATTGCCTCCCTGTTCCTTTTATAATATTAAAACACATACAATTCAAGGCATGTGGATGACTTTACATCTTTATTACGATGTGTCTTTCAAGACGGTAGTCGTGGGTAAGTTTCTTTGGCTTTCAGTAAAAAGAGCTGGACATTTTCAACAACATTTAGCTTTCTTCATCTTCAGATCAGAGGCCCACAGAATTAAGCGTGAGAAGGATTGTCCAGCCTAGGTGGCTGATTGTTTTTTTTCAGAGAATAAAAAGTGACCCAAGGACACAGATGCCCTAAACACAGAACAATAAGGATGCCCACATATGTAAATAGAATCAAACAATCACGGAACAGTACTGTGAGGTTGGAAGGGACCTCTGGGGATCTTTTAGCCCAAGCCCTTGCTCAAAGCTGGGCCAACTACAGCAGGTTGCTCAAGGGCCCTGCTCTAGTGTTTGACCATCTTCAGAGTAGAACAGTTTTTCATCATATCTAATTGGAATTTCCCATGTTGCAATTCATGTTTTTCCTTCAACCCTGTTGTTTAACCAGGTCTGTTAAAAGCTTATTTATGAAGTGTCCATGCATAGGGCAATGGTAGCATATTACTCAGTGCAGAGGTATGCACCCTATTTCATGGTTGGATGGATAGCTTTTTTGGTGTGGTTTTTTGTTGTTGTTGTTGTTGTTTTTTAAAGAAGGTGCATTGCACTTTGTTTTTTCTTCTAATTTGTTGAGGGTTGGTCCACACTACTGTGGAGCTTTTTTCACATATGTGCAGAACAGTGTTTACACAGATTTTAAATTGTTGACAAGTACGTTAAAAAAAGATTTAATTGATCTTTTACTGAGTACAGGAGATGCTGCTGTATTTGCAGTGCTTAATCAGAGGCAGATGTGAGCCAGGAAATAATGTGAAATGTGAATAACAAGCAAAAGCCATTATTCTTTGTAAGAAAAATGGAGAGGTTTCCTAGCATGACTAAATAAGCTCAAGCACTGTATTCATTCAGTGTATTTATGTAAATAAAGTAATATTCATCTGCTATCATATTTCCATTGCCAATCAAAACAAGAAAAAATGTTAAAGGGAAGCATGGATAATCGCTGATAAGAAATTATATAATCATAAGGAACTAATTATCCCTTTTCAGATTTGAGCTTACAGCTTCACATACTGACGTAATATTGATAACAATTCAGAGGAACTGTACTCCATTTCATGGGGTCTCTAGCATTATTATCTTTTATGGTAAAAATTCTGTCTGGAATAGAGATTTTGTTTCTTAAAAAGGAGATTTGTAAGTGCTAATGGGTTCAAAGAGATGTAATTTTGTGCATGTATTTTTCATAATGAAAAGGATTTTTCAAAAAATAAGATTTCAAAGAATCTCCTACAACTTAGCCAGACTCCAGGTTCATGGAAGAATGTTCTGCTGGCAAATTCCTCTCTCCCAGGAGAGGACAGTTTTAGGCCTTGCATTCTATATTGCTGCAAAGGAAGACAGAACGACAGCATAAACCAAGACCTATTCATAACATACCTACATAACACAACATGAATAAATAGGTGGGCTAAGAGTAAAATGCCCATCTTTCCTCTCATGTAGCAATAAAAACTTAGCAGCTGGTAATCTTCCTTCTTTCTGAAGTCTCCTCTTTGAAAGTCTCACAGGGATCAAAGTAGCCCATCTCTTCAGAAAGATCCAGCAGTGAGCAGAGATACATTTCCTCTGGCTAATGGATTGAATTAGTAAGGACTAGAGGAACGATTAGATTTTAAGGAGTTTGACAGATGAGCTCCTGTGAAGGGCACATTGGCTATTTGCTTTAATAACAGGTGCAGTTAATCTTTGGCTTTAAGAGGAGATGCTTTTTTTTTACAGATTTTGGTTATTATGTTTTATTGTCTCTTGAATTTGATACAGTATGTTTCAGTTGACATAGCAAAATAGCTTGAAAGCTCTGCCCAGCAGTAAGTGCCTGGACCTGAATTACGTGGCATCCCATTTAGATGGTCCTCTTTACAAAAAAAGCATTGCTAACCATGATATTAATTGTGAAGAAGGGTCATTTTGCTTCCTTCATTTTAGAGGCATCTTTGTACAAGTTATTTGCAATGCTAGCAAATGAATTCTTAATACAGCAAAATTTTTGCAAGAATATTCATAGAAGCAATGATTCATAAATATGGCACTTGTTTTTATGGAGTCACTTTTCAGAACAGATTTGTATTTCATACTGTTAAAGAGAACTCAAGGACTGTGATCTACTAATTAAGCTAGGGTGAGGATTTGACTGTCATTTGTATTGATACCCTGTTTGAACTTAGATAAATCACTTACAATCTTTGTCCTTCAGAATATTTACTTTGAAGATATGTATAACAATTCATAGCGGCTCTACAAAGGTTTTGTAAATTTTAATTCATGATTGTAAAGCAGTTTGATGTCATTGCAAGAGAAATCACTGTAATCATAAAATTGCAAAGTATTTTTAGCTAAAGTACACACATTTTCACAGGACATACCTTCATAAAAAGTAAGCTTGATGAAATTAATATTAACCATTGACATTCAATAAATCAGGCAGTGTATATGAATATTTAGTGGCAAAAATGCACTATAAAGAGAGATCTTTGAAGCTGTTGATCTGTCACTGTGCAGAGAATATCCACCCAAGTTTAAAATCAACAAATAATCAACATGATATAGAATATATACCTTAGTAAAGTGGCACTTCTCTTTTGGGGGAAGAAAAGAAACAGAATTAAGTATTTTTCAGTACATCCATTTTAATATACCCACATACTTTGCAATCATATTAATTAAAGCTCAAATTAGAAGTATAGCTGCATTGGAGCAAATTATATAAGGAAAGATAACTTTTAAGTCATTAGCATAAAATCAGTCAGTTTAATGAAAGGAGACCAGATAATTCAATATTATTCTTTTTATTACTTTTTAACCTTTTTAGCTTTTCTAAGGATAAAATACGCTGAACTTTCTGAAACAGCTGCTCAATTTCAGAAGATCCTATGATTTTCTTTTGGCAGTCATTATAAGTCAGGCTGCCAGCAGTAAAATCTAAATAAGCTCAGGAATTTTAAGGGAATTATCAGATGTCAGGCATTCTATACTTAATTGAGCTCAAATCCTTTATAAAACTTAGATGTGTCCCAAACAGTAAAATATATCCCAATATTTAATTAAGCCTGGATTTAATTAGGCAAATCCACTACATATGAAAAAAAAAAAAAAAATCAATAATTTGACCACTGTGGCCTCAAAAGTATTTGATTCATTAGAATTTTTTTTTTTGTTTAACATGGTCTTTAACTCAAGCATAAATAATATTTCAGGCTCTTTATCTTTTATTCAGAAGCCCAAAAGAGTCTGCACCTGGTGTCTCAGATACAGCACAATTATATATTCAAAGATTTTCCAAATAACAAACTTGTTGCAGAGTTAGTGACACATCCTCAGACAAATACAAAAGAGAAGTGACTTCTGCCAGAGAAAAACAATGTTAAGATGATGATCAGGAGAGGGGCTGTGATATTTCTATGGTAAAGGTGAAAGGAAGAATGTTTGGCTGAAAGTCAACAGCTTTGGCCAAGGAAAGAGAATTGCTTTTGTACATCTTTCCTTCTGTAATTGAGTTTGGGCTTGTAACGTCATCTAACCACTTCTGACAACCTGCCAAAATGGAGATGGCAAGCTCTTATAATAAATTGCTACAGAAATCATCCTTCATCTGCTCAGTTCAATGCCACAGCAACTTTCAGTATGCAAAATATACTCCTCATGTTTAAGTTTTCCTAAACAGCTGAGATAGCCTTGATTGTTTCCACAAATAAATAAATAAACAAGCCAAGGAAAAGCCAAGAAAAACACACGGCTTTTTCAAACCACAAATAGGTATGGAATTGAAAGCTACAGGCAAGCTGCTGCCTATGACCCTCAATATTGTCTTTGTGTATTAAGAGAGCACAAAACACCTAGGAATCCTGTTATTCACGTTACAACAAAAGACTGTTATTCATGTTACAACATGCCATAGGCTACCCAAATAAAAGAAGTCGTTGCTGGAGAACCGTGTTTGGAATTACCATTCAGTAATCAAGTAATTGTGGTGTCTACTACAGAGGCAGTCTCCAGAAGCAACTCTTAGCAGTAAGCATCTCAAAATTCTCTCAGTCAGGCTCCAGTCCAAAACATGTTTGTTCTGTTTGTTGTTCACTGATGAGGGAAATGCATCCATTTTCATCCCTGATTTTGATACTGTTGCTCATCCAGTACTACCCCATCTACAGGAAACTACAATGATGAGAAGAAGAAACACCTTCCAGTGATTTGGATTATTCTTCTCAGACTGGATAAATTTGCATTAAGCTAAAATGCTCCTTTGAATCCAGAAGTCTTACTTAAAAGTTCTTTTTTACACTTTCTATCATGATTCTTGAAGCAGAAATATTTTCCTTACTACTTTTTCTCATACCAGAGAACTTTCCTAGTTGCTAGTCGTCATTCCATGCCTATTCTTTGCTTGACATTTTTAAATAAGCCTGCTCACTGATACACAGATTTTCACCTTCAAGATGCTGGAAAAATAGGTTGGCACACAGGGCACATGCTACAATCCTGATTTTTAAGGATCAAGGTACCCCAAAGATACCTGTTGTTAGCTAGTCTTGAAACTATATGTAATTCATATTAGGTTATCATAATACAAATAAACATCTATTTACAACTTCTAAAATAAACAACACAGTTATGAAACTTGTAAGAGATTAAGGTGAGAACATTTATTTACACAATGACTACATATAAAGTGTATACCTCTTTCTTCCTCCCTCTGCAGTTATCCAATCAGCTATGGACACTAACTCAAAAACTGTGATTAGGGACTTTTATCATCCTGAATGCCTCTCAGTTTCCATTCATAGCTAGCTGTTATGCCCTTTTTTTCCCCTTGAATCCTCTCATTCTCTCCTCTCTACTCACTTAGTGTTTATTAACTCAAGCAAGAGGAGAATGAGTGCTTTTCTCACAGGCAAATGAAAGATACTTTCCATGTCTGTTGATTCACTGCATAAATTGCAGCATGAAATGTACCCTTCAACTGAAACTTTTATTTTATACTCACCTGTATTTTGGGTGCGTGTTTAATGAAACACAGGGAGTGGAGCTGGAGAAGGTACAGAAGGGCAATTCAAACAATGAAAGGGACAGAGCAGTTGCCTTACAGCGAGACATTGAAAAGGTTCAGACTCTTCAATCTGTGAATGAGGAGGCTGAGGGGAAATGGAGTGAAGAAAAACTCCTGAGTGCAATGGAAAAAGAGAGTGCAGAGCTATCACCAAATCTGAATAAAACTACTAAGCAATTAAAAAAATCATAGAATCATAGAATATCCTGAGTTGGAAGGGACCCACGAGGATCATCGAGTCCAACTCCTGTCCCTGCATAGGACAACCCCAAAATTCACACCATATGTCTGAGGGCATTGTCCAAATGCTTCTTGAATGTTGTCAGGCTTGGCGCCATGACTACCTCCCTGGGGAGCCTGTTCCAGTGCTCTACCACCCTTTGGATGAAGAACCTTTTCCTAATGTCCAACCTAAACCTCCCCTGGCATATCTTCCTGCCGTTCCCTCAGGTTCTATCATTGGTCACCAGGGAGAAGAGATCAGTGCCTGCCCCTCCTCTTCCCCTTGTGAGGAAGCTGTAGACCGTGATGAGGTCTCCTGTCAGTCTCCTCTTCTCCAGCCTGAACAGACCAAGTGACTTCAGCTGCTCCTCATACGGCTTCCCCTCTAAGCCCTTCACCATCTTCCTGGCTCTCCTCTGGACACTCCCTAGTAGCTTCGTATCCTTTTTGTACTGTGGTGCCCAAAACTGCACCCAGTACTCAAGATGAGGCCGCACCAGCGCAGAGTAGAGTGGGACAATCACCTCCCTCGACCAGCTAGCAATACAGTGCTTGATGCACCCCAGGACACAGTTGGCCCTCCTGGCTGCCAGGGCACACTGGTGGCTTATGTTCAACTTGCCGTCAACCAGAACCCCCAGATCCATCTCTGCGAGGCTGCTCTCCAGCCTGTTGTTCCCCAGTCTGTATGTACATCCAGGGTTGCCCTGTCCCAGGTGCAAAATCCGGCACTCGCCCTTGTTAAACTTCATAAGGTTGTTGATTGCCCAGCTCTCTCATTTGTCCAGATCTCTCTGCAGGGCCTCTCTGCCCCCAAGAGTGTCAACAGCTCCTCCCAATTTTGTGTCATCGGCAAACTTTGATAACAAACCTTCAAGTCCTGCATCCAAGTCATTTATGAAGACATTGAAGAGCACTGGCCCTAAGATGGATCCCTGTGGAACCCCACTAGTGACTGTTCGCCATCCTGATGTAACCCCATTTACTATAACCCTTTGAGGCCGACCCGTCAGCCAATTGCACACCCATTGCATTATGTGTTTATACAGCTGTATGCTGGGCATTTTGTCCAGGAAGATACTGTGAGAGACAGTATTGAAAGCTTTACTGAAATCCAGAAAGATTACACTGACTGGCTTCCCTTGGTCAACTAAGTGGGTAACCTTGTCATAGAAGGAAATCAAGTTGGTTAAGCAGGACTTTCCCCTCGTGAACCCGTGCTGGCTGGGGTCAATGACTGCATTGTCTTTCAGGTGTTTTTCAATAACTCCCAGAATAATCTTCTCCATAATTTTGCCAGGCACAGAGGTGAGACTGACAGGCCTGTAGTTACCAGGGTCATCCCTGTTGCCCTTCTTGAAGATTGGGACAACGTTTGGCAGCTTCCAGTCACCTGGGACCTCCCCAGATTCCCAAGAGGACTGAGAAATCATTGAGGGAGGTCTCGCCATGACATCAGCCAGCTCTTTAAGTACCCTCAGATGAATCCCATCGGGCCCCATTAACTTATAGGGATCCATCTGGAGCAGCAAATCCCACACAAGTTCGGGGCTGGTTGGGAGTCTGTCATTCTCACAGTCATGGTTCTCTAGCCCAGGGCTCTGGGGGTCCCAGAGCCCATCATCAGTGCTGAAGACTGAGGTGAAGAATGCATGAAACGTCTCTGCTTAGTCTATGTGCCTGTTTGTGAGGTGACCATGCTTGTCAAGTAATGGGCTAATGTTATTTCTCGCCTGCCTTTTGCTATTAACATATTTAAAAAAGGCCTTTTTATTGTCCCTCACAGTGCTGGCCAACTTCAGCTCTAGTTGAGCTTTGGCCGCCTGAACTTCCTCCCTATGGTGGCAAACATCATCTCTTGTAGTCCTCCCTGTTGCCTGACCTTGCTTCCACATACATTTGTTTGCCATACATTTTCTTTTTTCATCTTAGTTCTAGCATAAGATCCCTACCCAGCCAAGCCGGCCTTCTACCTCGCCTGCTTGCCTTCCGACATTTTGGAATTGCCTGCTCCTGTGCTCTTAGGAGGTGGTGCTTAAAAAGTGACCAGCACTGATGGACCCCAGCACCTTCAAAAGCATTTTCCCAGGGGACCTTACTAAGTAGTTCTCTGAGCAGCTTGAATTCAGCTCTCCTCACATCCAGAGTTGAGGTCTTGCTGGCAGTTTTCCTCCTGTTACCACAGATTTTAAACTTGACAGCTTTGTGGTCACTGTGGCCAAGGCAGCCACCAATCGCTGCTTCACCCACAAGACCCTCTCTGTTAGTAAGCAGCAAGTCGAGGAAGGCACCTTTCCTGGTTGGTTCCCTTAGTACTTGCACCAAGAAGGTATCATCCAGATGGTTTAGGAATCTTCTGGACCTGCTTGTACCAGCTGTGTGGTATTCCCTGTTGACATCTGGCAAGTTGAAGTCCCCCATAAGGACAAGGGCAGATGACTTAGAAGCATCCCTTAGATCCTTAGAGAATAACTCATCAGTGTCATCATCCTGGATGGGTGGACTATTGTAGACTCCCCCAGTGACATCCATGTTATTTGTCTGTCCTTTAATCCTTACCCAGAGGCTCTCAACTGTGCCATCGCCAGCTGCTAGCTCCATGCATTCCAGCCCCTCCACTAAATACAGTGCCACCCCCCTGCCTCACCTGCCCTGCCTATCCCTCCTGAAGAGCCTGTAACCATCCGTCATGGCACACCAGTCACAGGACTCATTCCACCAGGTTTCACTCATGCCTGTGATGCCATATCTCTGGGACTGGGCGAAGGCATCTAGCTCCTCTCAGTTGTTCCTCATGCTGCGCGCATTTGTGTAGAACCACTTCAAATGTGGTTCATTGTGCCCATTACCTCATGGAGCAGTCTGAGGAGTCTCACTAGCACGCACCTTCTCGAACTTTGGCATTGGTTTAAAACAGATAACATCAAGTTTTTCTGAAAGCAGTAAATAGCTCTGGATTAGCAACTGGTTGCCACAGGAAATAGTAGAAGCAGTTAGTACTGTTATGTTTAAAAAATATAAGACAAATTCATGCACAGCAGGTCCATTAAAAACTACTAAACAGAAAAGGCAGCTACCTAATTAGCTACCCTAATTCAACAACTGTGGATCCTGGGGTGCAACAGCAAAAATACTGCTTTGTTCATGTGGTTTAAATCAAATGAGGATCAAAGTCGTTTATTGATTTACTAATGATATGTAATTAACCAGCAATCATTGAACTATACAGTCAAGATCAATCACAGCAATACAACAGATAAAGCACAACATTAGATACCTACAAAATGCATTTACATTCCTTACCTCAGACACTAGGACTAGCTAGAAGTTTCTACTTCTCTTTGGGAGAAGAGGCAACTGATTAAAGAAAATTCACAGCTGATTGTTGATTCTTTAAATTTTCTGTATTGAGGAATCTGCACTGTCGTAAGCAGTTTTTGATCTCGGCGTACCAAAAGTGCATATCGAAGCTTAGGAACCCATCTGAAAAATCAGTAATGTTTTGAGTTCTATCTTAGGTTGGGTATTCAGCTTTTCTTATCGTGACGTATCTTTAAAACTGTAAGTGATCAACAGTTAAGATACACTTAATTAAAATTATCTCAACAAAGAGCCTTAAATGAACAGATTTAGCTTAGGAAGTCTAAGCCATTGAAGGCATTAAAAAGGTGAAGCACTTATACATGGTAACTGAAACTGTTTATCTTCAGGTTGCAGCAAAAATATATGCAAGAGCTAATGTATATGGCATGAATTGAAAAGTTCCACAAATTCAAAGATATTGATCTTATCTTCTTCTGAAATTTATTTTTTTTTTCTTTGTCTGTGTGAATATATCAAGAATTTCATTTGGAATTTACAGCACTAGCTGCTTTGTTTTATGCATGATATGAAAATGCAGGAAGAGAGAAAATTGTGTCAGCTTTTGTATCCCAAAACCAAATAACTAAATTCTCAGATTTTTATAAAACAAAAATACACCAAAAATGAGCCCTAAATCATGGAACAAGACTGGGAACTGCAAAAGGAAATACGTGTTAGAAAATTTTGATCAACTGAGAAAGTAATTGCATTGTGGTGTGATGAAAGTTAGAATTCACAGAAAACAATGATGTGTCTGATTTCAAATCCATTAAAATCAATGGCATTGCTCCCAATTAAATCAATCAGTACATGGCAGGGCTATGTAACAAAACAACCTTCTAGGTATAAAAGAGCACCTATATTCCAAACTCCTGTATAAGGCTTCTAATCAGATTTCATTTTTATGACTGATACTGCAAGTAAGAAAATCACTATTTCATAACAGTACCAATACAGAAAGAATATAAATTCCAGTTTGCATTTTCCCATTTTTAATGAATGAAATACGTTTCATAACTATTATGAAAATTTATGTTTACACTAAAAGAGCCCATTAGCTTGGAGAAAAGATGCATAAACTGAGAACTTGCTCTACAGGCAGCTCTTTCCAAACTTTCCCAGCCCTGCTACAGATTATAACCTCATTATAAAGATCTGTCAGTCCTGCAAGTCTTTGTTTCAGCCACTTGCAAATAATAAAATGCTGTAAAACTGCTTTTGTCTCTTGATACTTAATTATTCATTTGACCAACTCACCTCTCCTGCCCTTCCTTTCTCTTCCCTTCCTTTCCCTTCCCTCTACACAATTTTTGCACTAGATAGAGCCAAAAAAGTTATTTTAAAGGAAAATGAGACTGCCTATAACACAGTGGTTACAAAAGAGCACATATGTTTAGTTTGCTCTGTTTCAGATCTTCATTCGCCCTCCAAAACAAAAGTACCTCCCGAGCCTAGGTAGTTGCAGGGTTTTAAACATTTCCCTAGAGCTGGAGCTTCTCAAAAATTTAGAGCTAAGGAATGTCAAAATTGCTTTAAGATAGTCAGAAAAGTTATTTTTTTCAGCTTAGCCTGATCTGCTTATTTTATATATTAATTACAACTCTACTTTATGCAGAAGCTTCAAACCTGAAAATGCTTAAAAATTTATACTATTATGCATAACTGATGTTACTGAAGTTAATGGGACTGTGATTTCCAAACATTAGGTGGCTACATATATTAATATACTATTTTTCTTTATGATATTTTAAAATATAAATTCTTCAAATAAACCAGATTTTCAAAGCAAACAAACAAGAACATCATAATAGCATGTAACCCAGGTTCCAAACAAATTTGCCATCTTGAATATGCAACTGGAAAAACAGACATGGGCAGTTGATGTCAGATATATAGAAAGTATTAATTACAGATACTTATAGCTTTATGTGCCATCCTTTGATAGAAAGTTAAAGTTTCAAAGTGAAGTAATCAGAGGGAAGTAAATTCAAAGTAAAGATACACTTTAACAATTATATCACAACACAGATATTTAACTGAATGTATGATCCCACATTATCTCCGACAATACCTTTGCTCTATTTAGCTGTCCTGATTTCAGCTGCGATAGAGTTAGTTTTCTTCCTAGTAGCTGGTATAGTGCTGTATTTTGGATTTAGTAGGAGAATAATGTTGATACCACACTGATGTTTTAGTTGTTGCTAAGTAGTGCTTACACTAGTAAAGGACATTTCAGCTTCCCAGGCTCTGCCAGGTGCACAAGAAGCTGGGAGGGGCACAGCCAGCACAGCTGACCCAGACTGGCCAAAGGGATATTCCATACCATGTGACATCATGCCCAGTATATAAACTGGGGGAGTTGGCCAGTGGGCAGTGATTGCTGCTCAGGGACTGGCTGGGCATCGGTTGGCAGGTGGTGAGCAATTGTATCATGTATCACTTGATTTGTATATTATTATTTTATTATTATTACTACTACTATTACTACTATTCTATTTTATTTTACTTCAATTATTAAACTGTTCTTTTATCTCAACCCACGCGTTTTCTCACTTTTACTCCTCCAATTATCTCCCCTATTCCACCGGGCTGGGGCAGGAGTGAGCAAGCGGCTGTGTGTTGCTTAGTTGCTGGCTGGGGTTAAACCATGATATTAGCTTACATCATTGATAATACTTTCTGGGTTTTTTTTTTGTTGTTTTTTTTTTTTTACCCCTCACTGCTGCAGGTATATCCACAGGTCTCATTACTCCAGCTTACTGAAACTGTGCTGTAAGGACAGCATCACAAAATTCCTCAGAGTAACCATCTCATTTGTATCTGCTCACTTGTGCTCAGAACAGCCTCAGTCCTTCTCACAACCTCCTTTGCCTGCATGTCTCAGTTCTAGCTTACTTAACTCTGTGTAGAGTGGACATCCAGCACTACATCAAAGCAAATACATATTTTAGTTTTGCCCATCCTTATCAGTCTACTTTGCCTGAGACTTACCTGAACGCTCTAATCTAAAGCTACTGGAATAGCTGTCTGCTTTTAAAATCATCTAGAAATAAATTTTAAAAAATCCCTTTGCAGTGGGTTGACCTTGGTTGGATGCCAGGTGTCCATCAAGCCTCTCTATCACTCCACTCTTCAGCAGGACAGAGAGGGGCAGAAACTCATAGAATCATAGAATGCTTTGGGATGGAAGGAACCTTTAAAGGTCATCTAGTCCAACCCCCCTGCAATGGGCAGGGACATCTAAAACTAAATCAGGTTGCTCAGAGCCCCATCCAGTTGACCTTGAATGTTTCCAAGGATGGGGCATCTACCACCTCTCTGGGCAACCTGTTCCAGTGTTTCACCACCCTCATCATGAAAAACTTTTTCCTTGTGTTCAGTCTAAATCTACCCTGCTTTAGTTTAAAACCATTACCCCTTGTCCTGTCGTATCAGGCCTTGCTAAAAAGACTATCCCCATCTTTCTTATAGGCCCCCTTTAAGTACTGAAAGGCCGCAATAAGGTCTCTCCGCAGCCTTCTCTTCTCCAGGCTGAACAACCACAACTCTCTCAGCCTTTCCTCATAGCAGAGATGTTCCATCCCTCTGACCATTTTTGTGGCCCTCCTCTGGACCCGCTCCAACAGGTCCACGGCCTTCCTGTGCTGAGGACTCCAGAGCTGGATGCAGTACTCCAGGTGGGGTCTCACCAGAGCAGAGTAGAGGAGCAGAATCACCTCCCTCAGCCTGTTGGCCACACTTCTTTTGATGCAGCCCAGGATACGGTTGGCTTTCTGGGCTGTGAAAGCACATTGCTGGCTCATGTACAGCTTTTCATCTATCAGTACCCCCAAGTCCTTCTCCTCGGGGCTGCTCTCAATCCCTTCATCCCCCAGACTGTACTGATACCGGGGGTTGCCCCAACCCAGGTGCAGGACCTTGCACTTGGCCTTGTTGAACCTCATGAGGTTCACACAGGCCCACTTCTCAAGCCCATCCAGGTCCCTCTGGATGGCATTCTGTCCCTCAAGCGTGTCAGCCACACCAGTCAGCTTGGTGTCATCTGCAAACTTGCTGAGGGTGCACTCGATCCCACTGCCTATGTCATTGATGAAGATATTAAACAGCACTGGTCCCAGTACAGACCCCTGAGGGACACCACTTGTCACTGATCTCCATCTGGACATTGAGCCATTGACCACTACCCTCTGGATGCGAACATCCAGCTAGTTTGCTATCCACTGAACAGTCCACCCATCAAATCCATATCCTTCCAATTTAGAAAGAAGGATATTGAGGGGGACCGTGTCAAAGACCTTTCAGAAGTCCAGATAGGTGACAGCCATAGATCTTCCATTGTCCACTAATGCAGTCACTCCATCATAGAAGGCCACTAGGTTGGTCAGGAAGAACGTGCCCTTGGTGAAGCTGTGCTGGCTGTCTTGAGTCACCTCCCTGTCCTCCATGTGCCTTAGCATAGCTTCTAGGAGGATGCGTTCCATGATCTTCCCAGGCACAGAGGTGAGGCTGACAGGTTGGTAGTTCCCAGGGTCCTCCTTTTTACCCTTTTTAAACATGGGTGCAATGTTTCCCTTTTTCCAGTCCCCAGGGACTTCACCTGACTGCCATGACTTTTCAAATATCATAGAGAGTGGCTTGGCAACTACATCAGCCAATTCCCTCGGGACTCTGGGATGCATCTCGTCAGGTTCCATAGACTTAGGTATGTTTGGGTTCCTCAGGTGGTCGTGAACCTGATCTCTTACAGTGGGAGGAACTTTCCTCCCCTGATCCCCATCATATGGTCCATTGACTCAGGAGGTGTGGGAAGAGAGGTTGCCAATGAAGACTGAGGCAAAAATGTTGTTGAGTACCTCAGCCTTCTCCTCATCTGTTGTTACCAGCTTGCTAGTTTTGCTCATCTCAGGGGGTACTCTTTCTTTAACCTTTCTTTTGTGGTTGACGTACCTGTAGAAGGCCTTCTTACTATTCTTTGTGTCCCTCGCCAGGTTTAGCTCCAGAAAGATGGAAAAAACGTATGGGTCAAGATAAAGGCAGTTCAATAAAGCAAAAGCAAAGGCCACGTGTGGAAGCAAAGGAAAACAACAGATTTATTCTCTACTTCCCCTCAGTAGGCAATGTCCAGCCACTTCACAGGAAGTAGGGCTTCAATACATGTAGGAGTTGCTCTGGAAGAGAAACACCATAATAACAAATGCCCCCACCTCGTCCTTTCTCTTAGCTTTTATTGCTGAGCAGACGTCATATGGTATGGAATATCCCTTTGGTCAGTTTGGGTCAGCTGTTCTAGCTGTGTCGCCTCTCAAGATCTTACCCACGGCCAGCCTACTGGGTGAGGCAGGGGGAGTGTTGCAGAGACAGCCTTGATGCTGTGCGAGCACTGCTCAGTGGTAGCCGAAACACTGGTGTGTTATCAACACCTTGTCTAGCTACCAATACAAAGCACAGCACTATGAGGGCTGCTATGGGGAAAATTAACTCCATCTCAGCCAGACCCAATACACCCTTCTTTTCTTCTGTTAATGTGTAGAATTTCACTCCCTCAAAAAGTCAAATCTGTCCTGTGTTCAAGAGGAATCTGATTTGTTTCTATATAAATCTTTGGTTTATGGTTAATGGAAATTCAAATGTTGAAGGTTTTTTATCTTATGCCTTTGCTAGACTACAAAAGGGAATCTAACGCCTCTGAAACAAGAAGGAATTTGGCTTTTCAATCATATAAGCAGCAACTGCTTCAAGGCCCCAGAAAACTTTGAAATCCTGTCATTAAAAAAAAAAAAAAGTAAATCTGACCTCTTGTTTTACTTTTACATAGTACAGTGTAGATCTTTTCAATACATGCATGTCTACTAGCAATTTTATTTTCTTAATGTCAGAAATGGCCTGAATGATGTTGAAGTTTGATTGTGAGAAGCTGGATTTACTTTTAAAGTTTGGATTTTTAAATGTAAGTGGCGCAGTTACATGTGCGTATTTATTGTTTGTTATAACATAATTAGAAAGCACATAATTCCAAGACTTTGATGATTACATTGAATTAGACCATGTTTTCTGAATACAAACTTTCATTTTTAAATACAAGTTGCTGTAAACAGAGAAGCACTTTATCCTTTTGTTAATGTATAGTTTTGCTTATAGCGGACTGTCTATTGGATAAGCCTATATAAGTTGCTCCCCTAGAAGCAGGGAGAAGTGATGTCAGACTGGACTGGGTAACAGTGAGGGTCATGCAAAGGAACAAGCTTTTCTCCCATCAGCCCAGCTGAAGTTCACATTCTTTAAAGAACTGATAACTACAGAGTACTGGGAGTTGTTCTTAGAAAAATAAGGGTTCAAAGAAATGAAGACCAAGAAGGAAGACCATAGCAAGGAAATAAAGGAGTAAGAAGGAAGACAGACCCAGCTGAAAGCCCCTAAAAAGCTGTGTTTCATTACAGTTCATGGAAAAGATCTAAGCAAAACCTTCACACCTGTGTGGGAGAAACTCAATTGAGTGGGAAGGAGACGTGTAAAAAGTAACTATATTCTTCAGTATTGTGAGACTTGAAGGTAAAGATGTCTTAAATGGTTTGTAACTACACCTGGATAAAAGGGCAAGCTGTAAAACCGTCATTAGGAAGTTGGAAGAGTATGGAACACCCATGAAAGGTAAAACTACTAAAGGATAGAGGGTTTCATAAGAAGCTACAAAGACTAGGAAATGACCTCACAAAAAAACCTGTGACTGCTCTTAAATGAGTCAGATATGTAATATAGAACAATAAAGTATGATCACAGATCATGCTGCTATTGACTCAAAGAGCCAAATCCACAAAGAATCCTGGAAGGTACAGACTTGGGAAAAGCTACCAGACTACACAAGCCTGCTGAAGTTACCCAGGTCAGAAAGTAAATGCTTGGACACTGTGTTACTGAGTTTATACTGATCCACAAGAGAAGAAAAGGCACAAATAAGTAAGTCAAAATACTCTGCAAAGCAAAGTGCAAAAAACTTCAAAGAAAAAGATCATGATATATTGAAATGTTGCACAAATGCAAGCAGGACATACATTTTTATGTTTAGTTTAGACGATCCCTGTTTCACAGGGGAGTAGAAAACAGAAAAGGAGAGCCTGTGGCCACAAATGAATATAATGATAGCAAAAATGCAAAAAAACACCCCAAATGTGAAACTTGTAAAAAAACAGATTTAGACAAATGGAAGAACTATGCTGATACTGTTCGTTTGTGGACATTTCTGTCCTCTCCTGTATGAGAGGAACTTGTTCTTCCCAAAGTGGGAGATGGTAGCCAGCAAACAGGTAATGCTCAGGAGATTGATGGCTGGCAAGCTATGAAAAACTGCATCTTCCTCTGCAGCTACCTGTCCCATTGTTGTGGTTTAACCCCAGCCAACAACTAAGCAACACACAGCCACTTGCTCACTGCCTGCTCCCCCACAGTGGGATGGGGGAGAGAATTGGAAGACTAAAAGTGAGAAAACACGTGGGTTGAGATAAGAACAGTTTAATAATTGAAATAAAATAAAATAGAATAGTAGTAATACTGGTAGTAGTAGTAGCAATAATAATGTAATAATATAGTAATATAATAATATACAAAGCAAGTGATGCAGGATACAATTGCTTACCAACCAATGCCCAACCAGTCCCCAAGCAGCAATCACTGCCCCCTAGCCAACTCCCCCAGTTTATATACTGGGCATGATGTCACATGGTATGGAATATCCCTTTGACCAGTCTGGGTCAGCTGTCCTAGCTGTGCCCACTCCCGTGTTCTCACTGGCAGGGCAGGGGAAGCTGAAAAGTCCTTGACTAGTGTAAGTACCGCTTAGCAACAACTAAAACATCAGCATGTTATCAACATTATTCTCATCCTAAATCCAAAACACAGCACTATACCAGCTACTAGGAAGAAAATTAACTCTATCCCAGCCAAAACCAAGTCACCTGTAAACAGTGATTTATTGCAGAGGGAGAGAGAGTGAGGAAAAACATACAAGAATAGGAACTGGGTGCTGTGGCATCCCACCGAAGTCAAGTGTGTGTCTGCAAGTATGTGTGGGGATCCCAGAGTCCAGGCACTTTCCCTTCACTGCTCCCACCCCTAGAGAGAGTCTTCCCAGAGAAAGCAGAGAAAACGTTAGTGCCAGGACCAGCCTCCCCAGCCCGAGCTCACAGAGCTGGTCTTGGAGACCTCACCTCTCTGCTGAGCTCCAGACTTACCATTAAACAGGCATTCCCAAAGGAAAGTAAACACTGACATTAAGCAAGAAAGCAAATGCTCTCTTGCACAAAACCAGATGTGTTTCCCCTGGGTGGCAGTGGCACGTGTCACTCCAGTGACATGTATTTTGAGGAATATGTTTTCTCTGCTATAGCCCTTAGCCTAGCTGGTGGTCCTACTGCTAAAGATTGCTGTCAGAGTATCTTGCCCAATGCTCATTTTGGCTGAAATCTGAGTCTCTTCAAGACAGAGATTCACAACATGAATAAAATCTGTCCTGTGGAAAGAGTAAGATGACACGTGTCATGTTACAACTGGCTCATCACACATGCTCAGCCACTCACATAGCAGAGAACCTGTTTTGACTGACATGGCCCTTGCAATAAAAAGCTGAAAAGCATGCTTGTTAAAAAGGTTTCCAAGCCAGCAGGTGAACTTAACTAGCAATTTCTTGCATTTATTTTATGATCTCATGATTTATAAACTTATTTTAGGACTTCGGATATTTCAGAAGGCTCAGCTTCCTCACTCTAGGGGAATATTGTGGTAATCAGACTGGCCAGGTCTTTCCACCCAGGAATTTCAAAGGAATGAAAGATACAAATCTGACTTCAGGGAGAGGAAAGATGTAGACGTGAGAAGCAGAGCAGGGAAAAGAGAGCATACATCTTTTTTTCCACATTTTTTTCCTACTGTTGCACAGGAAGGGCAGAGAAGAGGAGCTTCTTCATAAGCTGGGTTTCTAAAAACATCAAAGATACAATTGCAAAATAGCAATCAATTTCCTCATCATATGCACTACAGGGACAATGCTTTTGCATGGAACAGGTCTAAAATATTTTGTTTAGACTTCAGCTTCAGGATGATATACATGCAAGGGTCAATGGATTTCCTCAAGAAATCAGGCTGGGCTGCACCTGTGTGAATTGCCCCTCAGGTGTTTGCAATGAGGGCTCCCACCTGGATACCTCAGGATGGCAGCTAGGATGCCTATAAGTAACTTCCCAGGAGGTAAGGAGGGGGTTTTTGCTTATGCTCCAGTGTGATGGGGAGGAGCTGAGAGGTGTTGGTAAGGGTCTTCAGTGTGCTCAGGATTAGTGCTTCAGAGAGAAACAGGCAGATGCAGGTATTGGGCAGGAGACTGGGTGGATTGGTGGGAGGAGACACTGTAGCACTGAGATACTGCTTGGGTAGTTAAGCCTGTGGTAGCAGTTTGCTTTGGTTTTGTGTAGGCCAGATGCAGCCTGGAGCTGAGGTCTCTGGATTGCTTGCCACCTCACCTGTGAGGCTGCAATTATCATTATGCTCTGCCCTTTGCCGGCTCCTGGCAGTTGGGTCTTCAAATCCTGTTTCCTGCCTGCTGTGCTAAGAGGGGGAGGGTGGGGGGTCTTAATGCCACCCGGATACTTAAAGTCCACTCTGACTCAAGGCTCAGAGGAAGTTCTCCCTCCTGTAACTACTAAGCAAGCTGAAGGGCATGCCTGGCAGCCAGCCCTGAGTTATAAAAGGGTCCTGTGTATGTTTTCGAGGGGGAGATTACTTAGCCCTGGTGCCTTTGCTGGCTCAGGGCTGCTAGGTCTTGTTTTTGGCATTGTTCCCCACCCTGCAGCATGCCTGCAGCAGTAGCCTGGGAGCAGGTAGGACCCCAGGGGGATCACCTAATCTGACCCAGATTAAGGAAAAATGTATGTTTTCCTACTAACAATGGCAGCTTCTGTACAGTTGGAAAGATCAGCAAAATCTATGACATAAATGCTTAAAAATGTTCAGGGAATAGCCTTATTTCCTTCACCTTTGTAGCTGTTCCCAGCTACTTGTTCCTGTGTAAAACAGCCCACTGCCTTTGGAGCTGGTGCTGGCAGAGGAGCAATACTGCCAGAGTACTTGGCCTGGGAAGCAGCAGCACAAATGCGGAAAAATTAAAATGGGTGTGCTTATGTAAAAATCAGCTTAAGTGGCTGAACTTTGGAAAATCACATCAGAGCATCAAATGCTCATTTTGAATAATAAAAAAAAAAAAAAATTAAAAAAGAAAATGAAAGGAAAGGAGAGGGCTTCTTGTCTTAAAATGAGCTCAGAGGAGCCCAGACTGCCCTGAGGGGGTCTGAGGGTGCTTTGTGTTTTGTCAAGTGGGGGGTGGGGGTGTCCTGAATGTCACTGAGGGGATTTTTGGGTGCCCTGTTTGTTTCTGAAGGGACCTGTGGGTGCTTCATATATTGGTGGGGAGAAGAAGTGTCTGTGCGTATCCTGAGCATCACTGGGAGAGGTGGGGGGGTGGTGGTGAGAGTGCCCCACCTGTCACTGGGGGTCCTTGGGGTGCTTTGTGTTTTACTAAAGGGTGCCTGAGAGTGCCCTGACTGTCACTTGGGGGGTGCCTGACGTGCCCTGTGCATCTCTTAAGGGGACTGAGGGGTGGCCCTTAACTTAAGAGGGCTGCGGGTGCTTTGTTTGGCAAAGGAGGGGTTTGGGTGCCCTGTCTGCCACGTGGGTGATGGCGGTTGGGTGTCCCTGAGGGTCTCTGTATCAACCTGAGGGAGGCTGTGTGTGCCCCATTTACCAGTGATGGGGGTTTGGGTGTCCCCATCTGTCAGTGAGGGCAGCTGGGGGTGCCCTGCTCTCCCCATGCAGCACCATGACATCTCCCAGCTGGAGCCGGGTGTTAAGCGAGAAGAAGCCACAGGGCTAAAGTGAGCACCTGCGGTAGGGTGCCTTTTGTGGGGTTTTGTAATAAACCTTGGAGTCGCCCTGGGGCAGAGGCAGGGCTATTACAGCGGGGGAGTACTGGGCAGGGACTTCCCTCAGAGGAAAGCACAGGTTTTCAGGGGAATTTTTTTGGGAAAATCTGAGGTAATTTAGAGGGGAGAGAGGTGATGTTTTTTGGGGAAAAGCTGGGGTGACTTGGAAATGACAAAATGAGCATTTTTGAGGGAAAAGCCTAGGTAATTTAGATGGGAGAGGTGATGTTTTGGGGGGAAAAGCTGAGGTAAATTAGATGGAATAGAGGTGACTTTTTTTTGGGGGGAAGCTGGGATAACTCGGGACAAAACGAGCATTTTTGAGGGAAAAGCTGAGGTAACTTAGAGGTGACAGGTCACATTTGGGGGTGAAACCTGAGGTAAATTACAGGGGACAATTTTGGAGAAAGCTGAGGTAAATTAGAGGGGACAAAATGATCTTTTCTGAGGGAAAAGCTGAGGTAACTTAAGAGGGGACAGGTGATGTTTTTGGGGGAAAGCTGGTGTAACTCAGATGACAAAATGAAACATTTCTTGAGGGAAAAGCTGAGGTAACTTGGAACAAAGTGAGCTTTTTGAGGAAAAAGCTGAGGAAATGTAGAGGGGACAGAGGTGACATTTTTGGGGGAAAATCTGAAGTACTTGAGGTGACAAAATGAGCTTTTTTGCAGGGAGGAAATCTGAGGTAATGGGAGAGACTGAGCAGATTTTCGGAAAAGTCTGAGGTATTGTAAAGGGACAGAGGATATGTTTTAGAGAGGAAAGCTGAAGTAACTGAGAGGGGACAGTTTTTAAGGAATATATGTGGTACTTAAGAGGGCACAGGGTAAGCATTTTGGAGAGAAAGCCTTAGGTTTCTGAAGGATTCTGAAGAGGGGAATCAGTGTTTTGGAGGAGAAAGTTTGAGGTAACTGAGGGAGCTGAGCAAGCGCCAGGGGAGAGCACTATCACTGATGAGAGTAGTGTTGAGGTTACTTAGGATTGGGGAAGCATTTTTGAGAGTGAAATCTGAGGTACATTAGCAGTGATGTTGCAAGAGGTGGAAAGGATGACGCTTTAAGGAGGCCATGCTAAACAAGCTGTCTTTGTGAGGTTGCTCTGGCTCTAGGCATTAAGGTGCAGGAGAGATGAACAGAGGGTCATGGAGAGAGTTTTTAATGGGGGGGGGGGAAGAATTCTTGTAGAGATTGATTGAATTTAAGAAAGCTATGGCATTTTACTTAATTTACAGTTCCAAGGTGCAGGTTCAAGAGGTTCAAGAAGGTTCAAGAAGGCAGAAAAGAATCACCAGAACTTCCCGGTCAGTTGAGCAAGAGGTTCTCGTGCAGTGACAGGCTAAGGGGCAGGGAGCAAGAGTGACACTGGGGAAAAAAGATGAGGAGGATGCCGGGATGGAAAATTACACTTGAAACATGCTGCAGGGAAGACACAGGCCTGACTGATGCAGTGGTGCTCCAAAAGTCAGTGCTTCCTGGCTGTAGCGGTAAGGAGTTGGCACTTGTCAGTTCTAACTGTGTCCTCCTTCTTTGGCAGCAGCTGGTGGAGAAGAAGAGGCATCATGTAGAACTGTGCAGCAAGAGTGAGCCAGAAGAGGAGCGGAGGCTTGAGGAGAGGGCAAGAGAAAGGTGCCCTGGGCAAAGGGACCTCCCTGCCTTCAGGGCTGGGGTTACCGCAGAGCACCAATGGCACCTTTGTGCCCTGGCTCGCTTTGCAACGGGTGACCTCCCTGTAACCATGGTTTGGGTCTTTGCTTGTGTTGGCCTTTTGCCGTGTTGCTCCTCTGGCTGCCTGGGGAGAGTGACAGCCTTGTAAGGAGGGAAACTGAGAGTTACGATCTCTGCACTCAAGGGGGAAATGGAGTTCTCTGGACCCCAAGCCCATCCTGCAAGCAGAGGAGGGCAATTGGCCTGCTAGTCCTCCAGCCATGGCGGTGGCATCTTTCTGCCTGCTGGCAGCCTGGCCAGCATGACCCCTGTAGTCGGGGTGTGTCAGGGCCTTTGGCTACCCATGAAGCCACATGGCGTTTTGAGTGCTCTGGCCTCCATGCCACCTGGGGGTCAGGTCTGAGGCTCTCCTTTCCAGCTCATGGCTAGGTCTTGGTCCCCAGAGGTTGGCTGCACAGAGCTCTCTTTCTCCTCTGGAAAGTCCTGTTTGTCCCTGTTGTTGTCTATGTCGTTGTCCTTGTTGGGGTGGTTTGTCCTTTAGGCACCTTAAACTTGCTGCAACTTAGTTTGAGTTTCCCACAAGAGCAAGGGCTCTGTGCAGCAACAGGGGGGTCCCCTTTCAGCCAGTGAGTGGAGGGAGAGTCTGGGCTTGCCCCTTCTTTCTCTGGATGGAGCGAAGCCACTTGGTAGTAGTGCAGGCAAGGTGACCTGCCTGTAGTCAGGGCCTGGGTCCCTCCCTGCCTGTGTGGCCACCTGCCCTGCTGGCAAGCTGCCAGTGTGACAGCCCTATTCTCTGGGTGTGTGTCCTGAGCTGTGGAGCCCTCTCTCCCCAGGAGCTGACTGCCCTCCGTGTAAGCAGGGCTGGGGAGGCTGCAGGGCTGCAGACGGCTACTTTAGCCAGGCAGCAGGAATGAGCCCTCCCTGGCCCTTCAGAGGGTGCAGGCTGAGGAAGTGCTGTGCTGGAGGGAGGGTGCAGCCCCACCTTTGACACTGGTTTTTGGTTGGGGTGACCTCCCTGCTGCTGGGATCGAGGTGGCTCCCGGGGTTCCTGAAGAGAGAGGAGGTGTGCTGCAGCCAGGAGGGCCAGCCCATAACTGGGGTGTAGGCCGGAGCCTCCTGCTCCTCTGTGGGGCTTCCTGGGAGTGCCAAGCGAGTGGCAGGGGAGCACCCTGTAAGCAGGTCTGTGCATGTCTCTGCCCCGGGCTGCCTCGCTCAGCAGGAGGTGCTTGAAGAAACCCCCTGTAATCTCTGGCCCTGGCCTATCGGGGGCATGGGGCTGAGATGGGTGAGGCCAGGCAGGGCATGCCCTCCCTATCATTGGTCCTGGCCTTTGGCCCTACTGCTCCCCACTGCCTGGTTGCTGAGAGTTGTTCCTGCTGGTGTGGGGGAAGGCTGAGCTCTTTGGCTCCTCGGGTGTTGACCTGCCTGTAATCAGGCTACGGGTCTGGGAGCCTTTGTGCTCAGCTGGCAGCTTGTGACCACCCCATTAGTGGGGTGCAGGTCAGGTTGCCCCCACATGGGAGAGAAAGAAGGAGCCTCCCTTGGCCTTTGGGACCAGGGGTGCCCTGTAACTTGAGGCCCAACCAGTGTTATGGAGTCCTGGACACTTTGCAGTCCAGGCAGTGCCTCAAGCCCCCTGTCAGCAGGGGTGCAGCCTCTGTGGCCGCAGCTTTGCATGCCCAACTCCATTTGTCCAGGGTGCCCACCTCTGAGCCCATCTCCAGCGCCAGCTGCAGCTCTGCTGTGCCAAGTGACGGGTGAGGAAAGCTGAGCTGGAAGGATTTTGTTGGGGGCAGGGTGGCATTGGGTAGGCGTTTGACTGGTGGCCAGCAGTGGTGTGGGAATGGTCGGTGTGCCTCTGTCCTTCAGGCAGAGGAGCTGGCGCTTGTCTGTTCTAACTGTGTCCTTTAGTGGCAGCAGCTGGCAGAGAAGAAAGAAAAGGCACTGTGCGGAACTGCAAGGCAAGAATGAGCCAGAAGAGTTACTGACAGGTACTCAATAAAATGCATTTTCAGATGAGTTCCATATGTAGCGACTTTCCTACCCCACTTGGCTGTAGCTCCTGCCTATCAAATTGCAGTGTATGTTATTTTACCCTTGCAACAACCATTGCAGTTCTTGCAGTGGTGAGGCAGTTTTGTGTTTGGCCTATGGGCTACCACATGGAAGCTCAAGGATCATGGGTTTGTTGACCCCAAACTCTGGTCTTTAGTCCAGATAGGGGTTTGGTAACATTGCAGTACTACAGAGGAGGTCTTGTGGTAGACAGGATTCTGGTGGTATTACAGTGTCCCTGTGGAGGGAGGGAGGTTTTCTAGTCCAAGTTTGGTGGTATTGCACTCTGCTAGGCATGACTTTGAAAAGAAAAGCCAGGATGTGGGTCTGCAGGTGGGTTCAGCTCTGTGGGGCTGAAGGCAGGGGTGTTGGGGGCTGGGCTGGGCTTACAGCCCCACGGGGCTGAAATGGGGGTCTGGGCTGTGGGCAGGGTGGGGAGAGCCCCATGGGGGATTTAAATTGGGTCCCATGTCAGGGGACCAGGATGAAAAGTTATGTATTTCCCTATGCTGTTACAGGTGTTTTCAAGCAAATATGGAGTTCATTCTTGGGAATGGAGACAGGATATTTAAAATACAAGAATGTAGAATTGTGAACATTTCCATTTTTACCTCTGAATTTGAGATCAGCATCTACTAAACATTAACCAACACCACCTGAATGTAACTAAAATTTCAGTTTCTGAATTTAGTCAGAACTTCAATAGGGAAAAGAGAAGTGATCTGAATGCCTATAAAAACCTGTGAAAGCTGAAACAAAAGGAAGAGTAGGTTAACAAAACCTGAAGACAAAAGTTTACGTGAATGAAAGCCTTTTGTGAGCTCAGACCGCTATACTTGTGTGATTAGTTGTTGCTTTTATATATCACATGCAACTTGTTACAGGAGACAGTTGCAGCTTATTACCTCAGAAGGGAATTAGCGATGCAACTTGCAAAGGTCATCTTGGTGTACTTTGGCAATAAAGGACTTTATGCTTTTACAATAATGATGAGATAGCAGCAGCTATGGCAGAGAATGAAGTACTTCTTCAGAAGTGAATATGAGTATCAAAATCTATACCACACTTAGTTCTATATAGAATGGTTAAAACAGTTCATGAAGTTGAATGTGATTTAGCACTATAAGCTGTTGTATAGTTTTCAATTTGTAAAAGAGGGAGATGTAAATGAGTGTTTGGCTTTTCAAAGCCTATGTAACTTTGATACTGGCAAACATGACTGAGTAAGATAAGAGATGTCGGTGCCCACATAAACTACATGACATAACCTTTTTATACAGATACAATTTTTTTCTCCTGTCTTGGTTATAACCACTTTTCTTAAGGATCTCACATGCTCCACCACACACTTCAAGAGGAATTCAATAATGCCAATTCACTTTTTCTTCTTCACTGAATGAAAACCAAAGATGGAGTTAATTTTCCTGACTTGTGTCTCATGATCTTTCAAAGATGTGAAGGCAGCTGACACATCTGCCTGCATTGGACCTCTAGCAGACCACTGGCTTTCAAGAGCAGGTGCTGCAAGTGTAGAGGGATAAGCTAGCTTGGCTGAAATGGCATCAGACTTCCATGTCTAGGAAACTGAAGATCTCTACATCCTAACTAAAAATGCTTTCCCTCCCTGTTACTCTTGTCTTTTGTCACTATCTAATTAATAAACAAAAAAAGAGAAAGCCTACTGTTTTCTGCAATTATAATAATCTTCTCAGTTTTATGTTCTCTTTTCATCTTGGGCCTCTTAAAATAAGGCTGAAAATGAGCTTTCAGTTGTAAAGAAAGAAAAAAGAGATGGTGCTGATCCTTGAAAACCATCTGATCATTTAATAACAACTCAAACTGCGGGCTACCATAAGGGGATGGCAGTAAGTTGAATCACACTAAATTTGTTCAGTAATGATTTAACTTCTGTTATGCCTCAAGAGAAAAATCTGAGACTGTATTTACCCTGAGTTTTAAGTCAAACAGAAGTAAATTAATTTTTAATATAGAATTAGTATTCCTCTTTCTAATGAGGCACTCCTAGAAATCCACTGTGTTAAACATTATCAAGCTGCCTTTCTCTAAAATACTCCTGAGAATGTGTACAGAGCATCCTTTATTCATGCAGAAATGAAGTAGAAAATAAGCAGCAAGAACTTTAGCATAATAATTTGTGCAGGAAGAGAAGCAGCAGGAAAACAGCTTTTGTTTGCAATCTGACACTTTTTCTTCTTCCTGCACAACACTTTGGTCCCAAACACACCATCATGTAGGAAACAGCCACAGCTGGGGTTGTTCTGCCGTTTATACTGGGGTCTCCTCTCCTCCTGCGTCAAAAAATTTCCATCTTAGCGTGAATGAAAGGAGCGTATTTGCCCCAAAGCCTGTAAAGAGAGCGGCGGGTGCCAAAGGAGGACCCCGGTGCTTGGGAAAAGAAAAGCTGGGCCATTTGTCAGTGCACTCCCACTGCTCTCGTTTGGCCTTATGAAGGCCCCTCCAAGCTGTTTGCAGCCACCTTTCTGTTACGTCAGTGGCTCTTAGGACACTAGTGCCACTTACAAAACAAATGTATCGCTACTGCTGCCGAGTAGCACTCGCGTGTTCAGGAGAGGCAATGAGGCGAGGGGGCCGGGGTGGCCCTGGGGCTCGGAGGCAGCTCCTGAGCACACAAACACCTTTCAAAACCTGTTCCTTGTATGAGATCTTAAAAATACACTGTTGACGTGCCCTGATAGCAGTGCTGCTACTCGTCAGCTTTTGTTTCATAGCAGGGCCTGGGAGTCTGTTTCAGCAGTGGCATCAAAGTGCCCAGTCATGGTCCAAAGACCTTATGAGACAGTCCCTGCACAAAAGAAATTCATATTTGAGTAGATACACCAAAGGAAACCAGGGATGGAGATGGATACTCATGAAAGGCATAGGAAGATCTCCCCAGCTTTACCAAGCAAGTCGCAATAAATGAAGAAAGGGGATGAGTCTCTTAATGTCCAGTAGACAGCCAAAACTCTACTAATTCTTTCTTTTCCCTTTCTAGTACCTCATGTCTCTCCTCTTCCGTGCACAGTATTTTATTTTTAATGCAGTACTTCCACAGTTTGGCAAATGCTGTGAGAAAAGTAGAAATAGCCTGTTAAAAATGAAATTACATTGTGCCAAGGCAGAACCATACAGCAGCAGTGATAGTGTGTCTCACTACAGTAGCTTTTAAAGAGCACTAGTAGAAAGGGATTGTCAGTAAGGATGATCTTAGGATTTGTAGTTCATCTGAATAATGGTTACCATAATTATAACTTTAACCACAGACCTTATTGCATTGCTAGCATCACTGTGTTAGCATGTTTGTTATTATTCTGACTAATCTTTAATTTCAATTGCAATAGATCTCAGGGGCCCAGCTATGAGAGTCTGTTATACAAACCACGGACAGACTTGCAAAATGAAATAGCCTGCGTCCTGAGGTATTTAAAATTTGAGGCATGGCAGTAAAAGTTCCTTTTTAGGAAACAATTGTGTTCTGCACTAGACTGCAAACAGGCAAAAAATTGTTAACGAGTTATAGAAAAAGATAGTATTTTTTTTAAAATAATTAGAAATTCATAACATTCTAGGCTAAGAATAAAGTTTTTAAAAGGATTGCATATTTGTACATGTATATGCCTATTAAAATACATACATACTTACCTGCCCTTCTACAAATATTTGTTGAAGTCCTTTTTCTCCTTTTTGATTTTTTTCTTGTCAATAGTGCTATAGGCGTTTTTTCAAAATTATCTTAATACACCTGTCATTTCCTCTGTCATGCATGAATAATGCAGTTTTTCCAAACTCCAAATGAAATTACAGTCTACTACAATGTGTTGGATAGTGCCAAGTGGGTATAGCAAATTAGATAATCCATCCCCTTGAGTCTGAATTACTTCGGTCACTTTGAAAATGTGACTTGAAAACACAGGAAAGGCTGTACAGTTTGATGTCCTTTCCAAAAACATTTGTAAACTGTAAAATGAAAAATTCCACATTATGTGCAATCAATGGTATGGTAGTTTCCAGTGCCTTAAAACCAAACCTCTTCTTGAAAGTATTTTTCACCAATTTTTGCCTCACTTTGCACCCACCTTCAGTAATTTTATGCTCCAGGGATCTATAAAGGAGACATTCCTGCTTGCTTATGTATGGAGAGAAAGAGATTTTTATGAATATCAAACAAGCATAATTTGTGCAGAAACTCTATTAAAAACTCAGTTTGGCACTTTTACTTGTATTAGTAATATGAGAACTCCATTAAAATGAATTTTCAAAAAATATGTTGGACCCCAATTCTCTCAACTCATTCCCATAGTTAATCTTAGTTTTCATTGCCCAAGGACTGCTAATATATTAGTATTAACAATATCCTCTTTATTACCTTGCATAGAGCTTCTTACAAGTTCTCTTGTGTGAATATATTTACATTTATTTATACACATACGTACTTGCAAACACGTTGGATGAAATCCTGGGCCCTCTGAAATCAATTGTAAAAATTCCTACCAATTTCAGCAAGAATCAGAATCTTATTCTATGATTCTTGTAATTTGGTCTCAGTACTTTTAGCCTCAGAACAGCAGATTAACCTCTTACAGCTTTATAGGTAGTCTTTATGCACTTTGGGTCCTCGCCTTGCATACAACCATGCTAACTAGAATTTGGCCATATTGGTTCAACTTATTTTATTCACTCATCATATTCACTCTGCATTTCCATTTGTTTAGTACTATGTTGCATACATTATACTACTATGTTACATATTCTTCATTGGCTTTATTCACAGAAATCATACTTTAATTTTTATCACTTCTTCACATTTTTCCTATTCTGGAGAGGCATGTAAAAGAAGCTTTTGTATCTTTTTAACCTACACAAACTGTTGCTAACAAGCTTCTAGAATGATTTAGGAAGCTACACTAACTGATTACATTCCAGAGCTGCTCCATATTGAAAATAATTAAAGATTGTCAGGGTATTTTACTACCGTATAAAGTAAGATTTATTATTTTATCTTATCTTATCTTATGCCTTAACAGCAGCTTGATCTTGCCAATTATCCTATTATCCATAATTTCAGATGCATTACTGAGCTATTTGAGTTCCTATCATTTAAATCTATTACCAAAAAAATGCTTAAACCAAAAAGGAATCAAAGTACATGAAGCAGTAAAGGTCACTTCAGACTAGTATGTGGAAACCTTGAAATAATTTAAGGACAGATTTGGAAATACCCCACACATATTTGGTTAGATAGTGAACGATTCCCATAGTATATGATTTATAACTCACAGGAAGCAGATGAAGCAGATGCTGGACTGAGTTATGTCCTCTATTACCTCCCTACTGTTTACTAGTGCAAGTTAGGAACACAGTTTATCTTTGTGACAATTCTAGTCCTGATACTAATCTGTATCTCCAGCTTCCCAAGCTTAGAAGATTTCTCTATCTATTTTTATAAGGAAATTATGACATTGTTATTCACAAATTAATTACATACTAATTATGATTATAATTATGCATTAAATAATCAGCTCACTGTTATTGGTTGCTACATTTATTTGTAGTAAAAGCAGTTACTTTGAAACACATACTTCAGGTTGTGTGTACAATACCAAAAAGACAACATTTCTTTTCTCTTAGTTCCCTATTTGTTGTGCCAAACATTTTTTTCTTGGGTGAGCAAAGTCTTTTTCAAAATAGTCACTGTATTACTCATTGACTTATTTATTTTGAAATGTGCAAACAATGAAATAAACAGAAAGCAAAAAGGGATGTTTTCTGCTAAGTAATGAATAATTCAAGCAGCTAATGATGGAAACAATGACTTCATTGACGCTACAGCTCTCTAAGGCAATGCTATAAAAAAAATGCACTGAAACAGAGCTATCCTTTAAGTTAAGAATCAGAGCAGGTGCAGGCCTGTTGTCTGAAGGTTGTCACTACCAGCTGAATGGACTGTGTCTCAGCTTTGACTGGCATGAGTAGGCAAAACTATTCATTCGCACCCCAGAAAAGGGCAATGGTGAAATGAGTTAATCCACATACCACAAAGCCTGGGAGTTGGATTTAGTTCTGCTGATACAACCATAGGCAAAGGAATGCCAAAGCGTGCATGTGGAATAATTTCTAACACACTCACGTGAAAGGCTGTCCACAGTGAAAAACATGCAAAAAGAGAACCCACACAGCCTTTAAGACACTGTTCATAGTATTTATTTGAAACCAGATCCAGTATGATGCTGATGTTATACGGAGAACAGGTACACAGATACTATTTCTTCCTTACTAATTATTTTTAAGCAGCAGAAACATCTGCCCATGAATCCTTTTAATTCTTTTTGCAAAGTGGTATAGCTTCACCAAGGAAAGTACCCCAGAACAGCCAATGGCGAGTTGATTAGGGCACTTCTCTGACAGATGAGACATGTAATTTTGTCTCACATTGACAATTGCTCTAAACTGAACTCTCCCATGTTGCGAGTGAGTGCTCTAATAGCTAGGCTGTTGCCTCAAATAACTGTTGCCCAGTTTTCAAGAAGAAGCATTTAGGCACTTAACTCCGGCTGAGGTTGTCAACAGAGAATCCTCCTCTGACAGAGACACACTCAAAGTTCTGGGGATCATATCTCAAGAGCAGCAGTATTTAAGCTACAACGTTTTATAGACATCCCATTAGCTAATTTAGTCTAGTCCTTTTGTGAATCCTGGTCTGAACTGATCAAGTGAGAGTGTTCACATCACCTAACTGTGGAATTTAACTTAGTCATTGTAAGTCAGACACACTCCATGCAGAGAGCTAACTCCTTCACAGAATGATTAGGAGCTCCAAAGTTTTCTTCTTGTCTTCTTTACTGTGTTTCAGAGAATCCTGTCTCTTGCAGTTGACAATATATAAGAAGCCTAACTTAACGACTTAATTATGTGATTAGTGCCTTAGCATTTTCCATTTAATACAGGAAAATTATGTATTCGGTTTAGACTCTGTGTTTTGTTTCAGGAGTGTGAAAGTTAGGCACTACAATCACAATGTATATCACAACTGGCATAACTCTGTATGGATGTATTGTTTGATGCCAAACATTGAGTTTCATCTTGATATTATTTTTGACACCCGATTTTTTAACAATAAGCAAATTAAGCCACAGTATTCTTCCCAAGATATCCTAACATCAGCCAGACACACAGCTCGCTCTTTATCTATTTGTAGAACCTAGCTATACATTAAGACTTATACCCTGGAGTTCTCCCAGATGTTTGCTTCAGTACATAAACTTCAGTTTGTACAGAATTCAACGGCTATGGTACCCTGTAAAAGCAACCTATATAAACACTGAATTGGTACTAAAACTGGAACATTGCTTCCTGTCAAACGCTGACCTGATTTAAAGATACTTGTAGTGTACAGTCTTATAAAATTGAAATGGTTGTGCCCTGCACATTGAACTATTGATTGTAATACCAGTTACATTTACCTGTGGTGTCACGGCTAAAGTTTCTGGATGTCCTCATAGAATGACTACAGGTAGTTGCAAGTACTGCTAAAATATCTTCTTGGAGCCTAAAGCTTTTTCTTTTCCAAAATGCAGAAAAGTTTAAATTCTTTGGAGATTTCAGTCATTATTAGTAGCTAGCATTAAATCTAGTTTGTGTTACTCTTATGGTTTAAAGCAGCCCTAAAGCTGCTAGAGAATGCTCCTGTGAGATAAGGCTGAATAATTTTTTGTCACCCTGTTGTATAGAGACTACACTCTCCCCTGTACTCTGACGGTCCCAGCTTGTCCTGGGAGTCCCTCAGGGCAATAAACACCTAGAATAAACATATATACAGCAAGTTCCATGTTTTTTCAACCTTTGCTGGAGTTCTTGACCAGTGCACCTGAAATCTTACTAAATAAGACTGCACTTACTGATTGTCCTGGCATCCCCATGCTACAAAATTTCTAACTTTATTCTTTAGCTTAAGGTAGGATGAGTGGCTACTTGTTTGGGTGACCGTTTGTACTGGATCTGTCTGGGATGGAGTTAGTTTTCTTCACAGCAACCAGTATGGTGCTGTGTTTTGCATTTGTGACTAAAACAGTGTTGATAACACAATGATGTTTTAGCTATTGCTGAAGAATGTTTGCATAGCATAGAGGCCTTTCTCTTTTTCCAACTCTGCCTCCCCAGTAAGTCCATTGAGGGTATGCAAGAGGTTGGGAGAGGACACAATGAGGACAGCTGATCCAAGTTCACCAAAGGGCTATCCTGTGCTATATAACATCATGATCAGCAATAAAAAGAAGCAGAGAGGTTGGGGTTTTTTTTGGGGGGTGGGGTGGGGGGGAAGGTAGCCATTGCTCAGAGACTGGCTAGGAGGTGGTGAGTGATTGCCTTTGCATAACTTGCTTTGATTTTTGGTTTGTTTGGTTTTTTTTTTTTTTTTTTTTTTTTCTTCTCTGTCTTTTCCTCTTTCTTTTGCTTATTAAACTGTCTTTATCTCAACCCATGAGTTTTCTTGCTTTTGCTCTTCTTATTCTTTCCTCCAGCCCGCTAGGGTGTGGAGGAGAGTGAGCAAGCAACTCTGTGGTGCTTGGCTCTGCGGTGCCTAGCTGCAGGCTAACCCACAGCACCTCTACAAAATCAGCTAGTTATAAAAGACCAGTTGGAGATTCAACAATCAGTATAGCTCCCTCTGAGGCAGTACAGGAGGACTGTACTAAAGAAAAAAAATCTGCATATGGGGAATGTTTCTAATATTTTTCTGTAGCTTTCCTATGGGAAGTAGAAAATGTTCCATTGATTAGGACATTTAAAACCAGACTGGCTTTAACAAGAAAATATCATCACAGTGAAATCTTTGGCAGTTTGACAATATGATTTTATATTTGTGTTTCTGTGACAGTTCTGATTCTGGAGCTCTACTGAATCATTGACAGCCATGGCAACACAACGGGAAAGGAGACAGGAGCACCATGCTATTGGAACTGTATAGCAGAGAGACTGTTGCTGCTTGAGTTGATTATAGCTGGTAAGAAAAGTGTTGTCACAGAAAAAATATGCTGACAACCAGAAACAAACCAGCTTTTTAGTCCCTTTGGGCCAATCAGATACATTGCTCATGACTGAAACACACTGACCATCTTGAAAGGCGCAGCACTGTTAACTTGAGTGTTTTGGACAAATTCTAATCAGTTTTGTTATTTTCTTTCTCCTTAATAACTGCCTCTGAAATTTCATTTGGATGCTGTATCTTTTATCTGTTTTAAACTGTGTCTGTCTTCATGACGACTGAGGTCTTCACTTTACATTATATTGGATTATGTTTGTAATGTATTTCAGAATCCTTCAAAATGAGAAATGTTACAGGATAGCTATTGTTTATCCCAGTCTTAATGGCTGTGCAATTATTAAAAAAAACACAACCCAAACCATAATCTGGGTGTTTTATTGGAATAAACAGTGTGACATTTAAAAAAAAAAAAAAAAGATTAAGCAGCTGTTTCTTAACTATACTGTATTTGTTTTTTGTATAATCCCCTTTTATGATTTTCACTGATTATAATCTAGTTACTAGTAATTAATTCTTAATGTTTTAATTATTACTTTTTTAAATGAATTTCCTCTGCAGTTTGGTCTTTTCCAGGATTCATATGTCCCATATGTTTTGTTTTGAACCTGAATGTATTCTGGTCAGCACCAGTAGCTCCTATATAGAGCTTAAAAAAAGCCACAAACAAAACCAACCAAACAAAAAAACCCCCACTCTCAGAAACTCAGCACCTCAGCATATGCATATACAAAGATTGTTCTAAACCTGTCTTTCTCACTGTAAGTTATCATAGATTCTGCTACTGATAGAATACCAAATCTATTATTACATACAGACTGCGGAACGAGAGGCTGGAGAGCAGCCCCACAGAGAGGAATCTGGGGGTTCTGGTTGCCGGCAAGTTGAACATGAGCCACCAGTGTGCCCTGGCAGCCAGGAGGGCCAACCATGTCCTGGGGTGCATCAAGCACTGTATTGCTAGCTGGTCGAGGGAGGTGATTGTCCCACTCTACTCTGCGCTGGTGCGGCCTCATCTTGAGTACTGGGTGCAGTTTTGGGCACCACAGTACAAAAAGGATACAAAGCTACTGGAGAGTGTCCAGAGGAGAGCCAGGAAGATGGCGAAGGGTTTAGAGGGGAAGCCGTATGAGGAGCAGCTGAAGTCACTTGGTCTGTTCAGGCTGGAGAAGAGGAGACTGACGGGAGACCTCATCACGGTCTACAGCTTCCTCACAAGGGAAGGAGGAGGGGCAGGCGCTGATCTCTTCTCCCTGGTGACCAATGATAGAACTCGAGGGAACGGCAGGAAGTTATGCCAGGGGAGGTTTAGGTTGGACATTAGGAAAAGGTTCTTCATCCAAAGGGTGGTGGAGCACTAGAACGGCTCCCCAGGGAGGTAGTCATGGCGCCAAGCCTGACAACATTCAAGAAGCATTTGGACAATGCCCTCAGACATATGGTGTGAATTTTGGGGTTGTCCTATGCAGGGACAGGAGTTGGACTCGATGATCCTCGTGGGTCCCTTCCAACTCAGGATATTCTATGATTCTATGATTTTTTTTTCCTGCTCCATATCCAGTGTAATAAGATTACCCAGAGTGATTTAAAATATGTATATGTGTCTACCTACAAATCTGTCTGTGTCCCTCAAATCTATAGGAAATTAAGGAGGCTATAAAATCCTGTAAGTAGACAGCAACATTTCAGATACACAGTCTCATACTCCAGAATAATATTCTACAGAACATTAAGATTAGCTAAAATTATTTTAGGACTATAATCTTCAATTTAGAATAGTTAAATCTAATTGAGACCTCTATTCTGAGAATATGGAGCAGATATTAACTAAAATATCAGATAAATATATGTCTTAAAAACCAGAAAGAACAAGTACTCTGTTAAAATTTGATTTGAAATTTGTGCAGAGTTCTGACAATGCTCAGATGATGTGTCTATGAATATGACCATGGGCTTAGGCCCATCCTGACATGGGTAACAAAATCCTCAGGAATGCTCTGGTATTTATCTTCTGCAGTCCCCGCTAAGGACTTCCCAGAAGAACATTAATTCTACTGGAACATACAGATTTCTGTCATACCTGTTTTACATGCTTAATTATCTAAATTAGAAAAATAGATTATATAGAGCTCAATAAGTATGAATTTTATGCTAAAAAGTAGGAGTGAGTGAAAAGACTCCAGAACTGGATTAGAGGCTTACATGGCTGAGCAACAGGTTAGAAATAGTCTCATCTCTGTTGCACATTGGATGGCCTGGAGGAGTGGTACAGAGTCAGAACAGAAAATCGTCAGAGCATGTCAGAAAGACCAACACATGTTCAGGGATTTTTATGGTGTGAAACTGCTGTAAGAAATGGGAATTCAAAACATTACTAAGAATGAAATAATGAGATCTGTGAAGGCTTAGGGAAAGAAAAGCAGAAAGCACAAAATAACCACAAGATTGCGAGGTGAATGCCAAGGTGACTGGTTAGTTGTGTGAGATGATAGAGAAGTGTTGAAGAAGATTTTGGAAGAAAAATTCAAGACAAAAGAACAGATTAGCAGTAGGATTTCCCTGAGGATATATCATAGGCAGGGAGAAACAAGATACTGGGCAGACTAGGTGGTGAGAGCTAAGGAAGTATAATAGAGACTCGTTGGCACAGAAAATTCTAACAGGGACAAAACCCTTCAGTCAACACCGTGAGAGAAAGTGAATGGGAAGAGGACCCACAGAAGATGTAATCAAGGGGATTATCATCAAAACAGGACATAAATGACATACATAGTAGAATTCAAAGGAGAGAAGCTCTCTGGACCAAGTAGATTGCAAAAGATAGAGAGATCAAGAGTGTGTGTCTGTGGAGAACAGATTCTTAGAGTTTAAAACAAAGAGATGATTAGCAGCCCTTGTAGGGATAATGTCATTGATGAATCTGTTTCAGGCTGGAGTGGCTAGTACAGAAAATCAAAGACAGTGAAAAAAGACATCTCCAAAATAAAACATGCTCTGTAAGAAAGAATATGTGCAGCTGAAACATTTACTGACTAGGCTGATGAAAAAAATCAATAGAGCAGGTGGTCATTTCAGGATGAGAAGTTGCGACTCATCTGACTTTAATGCCTGTGTTTAGCAAGAAGAGTTCACTTGAGTACATAGAAAAAAAATAGAAGTCTCGCTTACCAGTATGTTTTCGTCTAAAAAAGTCTTGCAGCCACAATGGAGATATTGTTGATAGACCTCCCCAAAGCATTTTAACAACAGAGTATGAAGAGGTCCTTGTAACAGCGGGCAACAGTGTGGAAATGAAAAGCAAAGGTAATTGGAATAAACCGTGTGAATAGTGTGAGCCAGATTTGACCCACCCTGCCAGAGCAAAATACAATGAGCTGCAGTACAATGCAAGAGGAAAAGCTGGGTAAAAGTCAACTCTGATGCTTAAAAAACATTTAAGAAGAAGGGGGAGGAGAAAGAGAAAACTGAAAGGTTTTCAAGATTCAAAAAAATGTAAAGTTTAAAAGAGAACAAGAAAATCACAGAGAATCAGAACACTCCCTACCCCCACTCAGTTAAGAGAAAGGAAAAGAAAATGAACCGGTAAGAAAATCAGCCTACAAGGATGAGGTATACTTAGTTTTAAGTATGATATTAAATATAAACTAGGTTAAAATCCAGATCATAATAATATATTTGGTTGGGTCACCTAAAAAATATGGGTGCCCATGTTTGGTATCAGTCCTTTAACTCTGAAATGTTAGTTCTTTTGCACATGACTTACCAGTATGAGTGGTAAAAACACAGGAAAACACCTCCTTTGTCAGGAGAGGTAATACATGTCATCATTACATTCAGATGTAGCATAACCCTAAATAAGGAATCTTTGCTGCTTATTATCTATGATGCACATTTTGATGCCTGCTACCAGCCTTTCTCTTCCCTGGGCTGCGATAAATGGCTTTTGTCCTGCATGAGGCTTTGTACACTCTGAAGTCATAGACCAAGTAAATCTTTAGCTCCTGTGTTTCAGTTCTCAGTCAAGTGCAGCCAGGCTATAAAACAGAACTTTATATAGCATAATAATCTAATGAAATCTGTGCAACAAGAGGTCTAGGTGTACAGTGGATCAGAATTTGGGGACTGTTTTCTGCTTCATAATAGTTGTGCTGTGTAGCCTTTGGGAATTATTTAATTTCTTTTAGCTTTTATTTTATCTTACTTAATTTTCCACATATACCATCTTGCCTATTTATACTACAAATGGCTTGGGGCAGGGACTCTCTTTTATTATATGTTTGTACAGATCCTAATAAAATGGGTTCCCAATATCACACTGAGTTTCTGGGTGCTACTTTCTCATCAATAACCACTATGAGAAGTGCTGATAAGATCCTGACATTATAAAATGTGATTATGAATTCTGATTCAATACCAACCTCAAACCCTAAGTGCTGTTCACTGTGGATGTTTTGCTGCCATTACAGCCATTCCTTACTATGAGTAGCAACTTAAACAGAAACAGATGCAAAATAAATATCATTATTTTTATTAGCTTTTTTCTTCTTCTTCTATCCTGAAGGAGCTTTAAGAAAAAAAAATATTAATAACACATATGTATATAGATAATGCACTGCTATTAAGCTCCTGTGGTTCTCTGTTCAATTTTCAGACTCTTAATGGTAAAAATGTAACTAGGTAGTTCTTCCCCAATCTTCCCCCCCATAATATCTGTAAGAAAAAGAAAGGGTCACTCCAAGCCACCTGGCAAATAGAACCTTAGATGTCTGTTTTACTAGTCGTCTGTTGCCCAATTATAAGCAACTAGGTCCTTGCTTAGTAACTGAGCCTACATAAGAAGTGTATTTCTATATAATTCAGTAAAATCATGTTTTCATCGTTATAATACACAACAATATATGCCTGCCCTAGACTTTTTATGCTTCTTCCACTGTGCTGGGAGGAGTGATCATGTTTTTTGGATCCATTCGTGGGAGCAGTGTGTTGTGGGATCAAATTGGTTTGGGTTATGATTTTTCAGTAATCAAAGCACTTGGTCTGTGTACTTGAACTGATGCCTTCAATAGTCTTTCAGCTTAACCTGGCATAGTGACAAACAATATATGCTAAGCTGGGGGCAGGGGGTCCCTTATGAAAAGTATATTTGACAAAACATTAGTTTCTGGCAACTTGTTAACTTGGGTTAAATATAAAAAATTCATCTCAAAAAAGAAAGGGTATAAAGGAGGAAGTATTTCCTGTTGTCATTGTCAAAGCTAAAACACCGATTTTTCACTTCAAGCACTGTTTTTACTCTTAAATTACCCCGGTATATAAATGAAAACAATCAATGAAAAAAAAATCTAAAAATGCAAGAAAGCAATTTAGCAAAAACATTTTTTTAATATAACTAAACTAAGAAAACTATGCCACACTTACTTAAAAAACCCACAACTACTATTCACACACCACTGTGATAATAACTATATACCAGCTATTTGTTTATGATTAATTCTGATTTTAGATAATAATAGCTCTGTAACTCAGAAATTATATAGATGATGTAAAAAACCCCAGCTTTAACCAAGGTACCCTGTAATCCCTCTATAGAGCAATGCAAACTCGCACCATGAGGACACAGCAATGTATTCAGACATCCGCAATTTCAGAAACTCTTTCGGTGGGGCGTGCACGTGTGTACGTGTCCCCGAGCATGTTTCATGCCGCATGGGTATTTATTCCCCTTTCTAGTGGGAACGGGGAGCCCATGGCACGGTGTGTGTCAGATTGCTCACTGCGGCACCCAAGAAGGGGGTGGCGGCTGCTGCCCTCCCTTCGCAGCGGGAGGAGGGATGGTGATGACCTCGGCCGAGCCTGAAGCAGCAGGGCTTGAGCACTGCACGGAATGATGGCGGGGTGCCTGGGACAGGTATGTGGGAAGTTGCCAGGCTCCATTAGGAAACCTACCCCTCCCCTCCCAGGGAGGTGCCACCATTATATGATTCCTTTACTCATGTTTAACAAACCAGCTAAGAATGAGTGTTAATTTGGGGGGGCACTCGGAGAGGAGTGTTTCCTTTGGCACTACTTTTTCACCTGCTCCCCATCCACCTGCTGGGGTACTGAGGATTTTTTATTCACGCCTGAGAAAAGATATGCCTTTCACCCCCTCGTGTGCTGCAAGCCATTGAAGTAGTGTCTAGATAATAAAACTGGTGGACCATTCTTGACAAGAGCCGGCAGACTGATTGCTAATTTAATGCTTAGGCATTATTCACATTTCTTTAACCATAGTTGCAGCATAATGATACATCTCCATTGCTGTCTTGTTGCATGATGGAAAGAGGCCAGAAGAAAACACATAAATGAATAACATTTTTAAAGGACAGTATCATGGAGAGTATTGAAGCATAACATAAATACAGGCTGATAGGAGGACTGACTAAATAAAACCTCATAATCCTACCCTATGCCAAAGTCATCCAAAAGCACATTTTATTTAGCTTTCATGCATTTTCTTCATTATTTAGAAATAGGAAGGACAAATCCTTCTCTGATGTATACATTTTTAATTATTACAAAGGCTCTGCTCTGTCTCTAATTTAGTTTGGGAGGTTGTCTGTTCCTTTTTGAATAAGTTTAGCATGAAAAATTGTGTGACTAAATGAAGATCTTCCATTTAAAAGCCTCAAGAAACAGATACAGATGAAACATCCATTTAAAAGCCTCAAGAAACAGGTACAATGCAACATCTAAATTGCTATACCTGTAGCATTTTCAGTTAAAACTCCTCTTGCTATAACACATTGAAGAGTTAAACAGATTTATCTGGTCCAATCTTAAGGAAATCTTTATAGTATTGTCTTAAAGTAAAATACTGTAATACTTTAATTTTATTGCGTGAGTTTTGTGGTAGTTTCTAATGAAAATTTGTGTGATTTTTTTTCTGATTAAATTATTGCAATGTAAATTATGTAACTGCAGTTGGTACATTTATTTAAGAGATGAAAAAGGAATCAGTAAGTGAACACTGTGTAAGGAACAATCGGTTGCCAACAATCAGCATTTGTGTATGCATATAGCATTTTGGCCAAAAGGCTAGCAAATAATAATAATAATAAACCACAAACAAAAAGCCTTATAATTGCCACTGACTGTAATTGATTCTACACCAGTTCAAGATTTATCCATAGCTTTCAGCTAAGCAAACTGTATTTAAATTAATTTAATTAAATGGCTTTGTGTATTTCAAGAAAGGCAATTTTTTTCACTTGATTTTATGTCCATCAGAAAGTAGGTTAAACTCAGTGTTCTATATTATCATCTGATAAACTGAATAACAACTGATACTGAATATTAACCAATATATGAGAATATCAACTTATCAGATTGCTAACATAGAATCATAGAATCATAGAATCGTTAAGGTTGGAAAAGACCCTTAAGATCATCGAGTCCAACCATTAACCTAGCACTGCCAAGCCCACCACTAAACCATGTCCTCGAGCACCACATCTACCCAGCTTTTAAATACCTCCAGGGATGGAAACTCAGCCCTTCCCTGGGCAGCCTGTGCCAGTGCCTGACTACCCTTTTGGTGAAGAAGTTTTTCCTAATATCCAACCCAAACCTGCCCTGGCGCAGCTTGAGGCTGTTTCCTCTCGTCCTATCGCTTGTTACTGGGGAGAAGAGACTGACACCCACCTCACTACAACCTCCTTTCAGGCAGTTGCAGAGAGTGATGAGGGCTCCCCTCAGCCTCCTCTTCTCCAGGCTGAGCACCCCCAGCTCCCTCAGCCGCTCCTCACCAGCCTTGTGCTCCAGACCCTTCCCCAGCCTCGCTGCCCTGCTCTGGCCACGCTCCAGCCCCTCCATATCCTTCTTGGGGTGAGGGGCCCAACACTAGCACAGGATTCGAGGTGTGGTCTCACCAGTGCCCAGTACAGGGGGACAATCCCTGCCCTGGTCCTGCTGGCCACACTATTCCTGATACAAGCCAGGGTGCCATTGGCCCTCTTGGCCACCTGAGCACACTGCTGGCTCATGTTCAGCCGGCTGTCGACCAACACCCCCAGGTCCTTTTTCCTCGGGCAGCTCTCCAGCCACTATATATTAACATATATAGTTAATAGTAAGAAAAGTGTTTAACTATTTTACCAGCCTCCCATGTGTTCTGTAGAGGTGGCACACCTTAGCAAACCTGTAGTATAAATCGCTTTCTCCAAGGGTTGCCAAAGGTTTCTATGTGGCTATTTAATTTGATTTGACTAATGCATCCCACTCCAAATCTATAAACGTGTTTGCAGAGATAGCGAGGTTGACCTCACTTCCTGACTCCAAACCTATATAAAACTCAGCATGTAAAAAGCAAGTGCAGCCTGTCAGTGGTGCCCCAGCTACCGTCGTACAGATTGTGAGATTTTTATCTTCCCAAGACTTAATAGAACAAGTTACATTAAAAGAAAGAAAAAGATGTTTTCACAGAATTGCCTCTTGTTCTGTCACTGGGTACCACTGAAAAGAGCCTGACTCTGTCCTCTTTGCACCCTCCCTTCAGCTATTTGTATACATTGATAAGATTCCCCTCTGAGCCTTTTCTTCTCTAGGGTAAAGAGTTCCAGCTCTCTCAGCCTTTCCTCATCTGTGAGGTGCTCCAGTCCCTTCATCATCCTTGTGGCACTTTGTTGAACTTTCTCTGGCATGCCCATGTCATTCTTGTACTGAGGAGCCCAAAACTGGAGGCAGTACTGCAGGTGTGGCCTCACCAGTGCTGAATAAAAGCAAAGGATCACCTCCCTCGACCTGCGGGCAATACTTTACCTAGCGTAGTCCAGGATACCAGTCACCTTCTTTGCAGCAAGGGCACGTTGCTGGCTCATGTTCAACCTGGTGTCCACCAGGACCCCCAGGGCCCTTTCTGCCAAGCTGGGTAGCCCCCAGCATATATCGGTGCATGGTATTATTCCTCCCCAGGTGGAACAATACCTCTCCTTTTGAGGTTCCTGTCAGCCCATTTCTTCAGCCTCTCAAGGTCCCTCTGGATGGTAGCACAACCCTCAGTGTATCAGCCACTCCTTCCAGTTTGGTGTGGTCTGCAAACTTGCTGAGGGTACCCTCTGCCCCGTCATCCAGTTCATTAATGAAGATGTTAAACAGGATTGGACCTGGTGTTGATCCCTGGTACACCACTAGTCACTGCTCTCCAACTACACTTTTCTTTTTTGCTGCTCTTTTTTGCTAAGCAGACCCTTTCTTTTGCCCCTTGGAGAGTCTTATGGATTTATTAGCTTCTTCTGAAGGAATAAAATTGGGTTTACATTTAAGAACAATATAAAGGAATCAAACAAAACCAGATGTCTAGTAATTATGAAACCCAGGTATACCACCTTCTTGTGGTACAATGTAGTACCAAAGATGCATCTCAGTGACAAGAAGTAATTGGGTTAATGGCACAATGCCAGACCCAAACTGATTGTAACTCCATTCTGTACTTATGGACAGCCTGTGTCTCCGAACTTTCACATGGTGTTTGCTCTGGGCCTCAGGTCTCTAGCTTTGACCTGGCTTTTGCTCTGGAATGATGTGATTCTTTTGTTTGGGCTTAGATTCTGAACTGTAGCTATCTAAAGCAAAGTCAGTCATAGTCAGTCACCAAACCTTCTCCAAGAAAGGTGCTGCTGCTTTAGAAAATTATTTAATTTATGATTTAAGAAGATAATCTTAAAAAATAATAATGCAAACAACAAAATAACTAACTCATCTTTCAGGTTTGCTATTCCAAGGCTCTTGAAAAGCCCAACTTTTATATTTCTTCCTCAGAGCCCTAGGCAATCCACCCTGTTTTGGTAGGTAGCACTGTGCTACCTGGATTTTAATCTGTTTGAATACTTTTGACTGGCAGCCTTATAAATGGGCAAGAATGTGAAGATATTACATCTATGTAAATATAAATATGAAAGTACCCCCTTCTTTAAATTGAAAAAGCTAGTAATAAACTAGTGGCAGTGGAGGGTCAAGACAGAATTTCCTGAATGGAAGAAGGCAAATGGGAAGTTGATACAATGTGTTCTGTGTTTTTGTAAACTGAATCTTCACAGAAGGGTATTCAAGAGTAGTGACTTTAGATGGAGAAATAAGTCATTACAAATGAAAGAAAACAGAAAAAAATGCTTTTACAGCAATTTGGGTAATGAAAATGTACTTAGAATAAAGGATGGAAAGATTAAAGGAAAGTACCTAGAACTTCGATTTGGAGCAGGAATTTTGCTTATATGTTGCTGGGTTTCCTCCCTCCCTCCCCCCACCCCATTGCATTGCTGTATCAAAATTATTATGTTTTATGATTCCAATTATCAGATGTTATTTAACAGAAATGGATGTTCATGACACAGATTTGATAACAAATGAGTGGTTATAGGTAAAAAAAAAAATCCATGTAATTCTGTGTAAAATAGAAAATGGCAACTTCTAATATAGATACTGGTTCCATTATAGCTTATTTGTCTAGAAAGAAATGATGATTTTTTTTTTCCCCTACAGCATTTCATGAAAACAAATGTGTTTATTTTTCTGTCACAGAACCAATTCGCCATGAAAAAATTCAGAGTTCAAAAGTGAATTTTTTCTCAGGGATATACAATGGCGCACACAGGCACCACTTCTTATCCTCTTGAGGCAGAAACTGTAAATTAGATTTTAACAAGCCAGATGCAGGCAATATAAATTTGTATAACAAGCCTTAGCAAAAAAAGGAAAAAAAAAAAAATCTGATCATATGTAGCGTGGAAATACTGGTAGTTAATACTGAAGTAAATTCAGATTTGTTGTGGTCATTTATGGAAAAACAGTATTGCATGACTTGTACTGTATGTACAAATTTGAGTACATTTTTTCAGATATGTGTCAGGGTGCAGCAAGGGCCAGCTGCTCCCTAGGGGACTGGGAGCTGTGAGCCAAGGGTGACCCCGGGCCTGGCAGTGCTCTCACCAGTGGATACCATCCCTCAGGGTCTGACCAAGGTGGGAAGAGCCGGGTGCTGTAACAGGGTCTGTCGACAGTCCCAGGCAGGCAAGTGCCAAGCTGATGTCAGAATCCATCTAGCAACAGGAGAAGGGGACAGGAATGAGGCTGGAGACATGGCTACAAGTGTGAGCCTGAGGTTCATTCTGGGGACAGAGCTGGAGACCAGCACTCCTATGGGGCAGGGGACTGAGGGCCACAGTCTGAGCTGAAATGGGGCTCCTGGGTCCATGTGCAGGGGTGGGAGGAGTTCCCAGAGGAGGCTGGGCAGGGCCATCAAGGGCTGGTAGTGCCCTCAGAGCCCGGACAATATGCAACTTTGTTTTCTTACGTGAAACAGCCAATGACAATAACATTTTAAGAATTGTTACTTATCACCTAAATTAATTGGTAAATTAATTAATTAACCAAGGGAAATGACTGGTGGTGGTTAAGCTCCTCAGAACTATCATACTCATTCTAGGTTTTTTTTGCAACTTGTTTCTATTTTTAAGGCTGTCTGCTGAAATATAAAAGGGACTAAGAAATAAATCAAGCAAGCAACAATACCCACAACAACTTTGAAGAAAACAAAAAAGTCATGCCCATGATCATGAAATACCAAAAAGTAGCTTCACATATGTCATGCAGATATGTAAGTCAGTGTGGCACATACGTAGCTTGACTGTTTAGAAAATGTAAGAGAAGTAGGTAACAGGCTTTCTTTCCACCAGCCAGAAAGAAGCTATTCCTAAATCCTAGATAGCACGAAGTACCACAGGCAGAAATGCCCATGTCCCTGCTGATTTTAGTGTTTACTACCTTTTACTGTTACATTTAGGGAATTTTCAAATTTATGTTCTCCAAAACCCTTCTACAAACTGATTCAGACTTTTCAGTCCATTAAGGTCTATTTTTCAATATTGTAGGTCTAAAAATTAGGTCTCTCTGGTCAGTGTAAATATCTTTATAGGAGAGTTAGCAATGTAGAAACATTGTAGGGTTTCTTTCAACCCTGCTTCCAGTGTAACAGTAGTGTGTCTGACAAAGAGAAGAATGGTCTATCTAGTCTCCAGCTATGAAGAAAGAGCTTATGGAGGCTTGTAGCCATTCTGACTTGCCCCAGAACAACTAAACTACACTGGTCTCCTTAGACTGGGAGGCACAACATGGCTTATACTAGAGGGAATTGTAAGGGCTGTGTGTTCTTTAAGAAATCTGTAGTATTTCTGGCTGTTAAAGTAAAGGAAATATTTTCTTTCATCATTCCATCCTCACTTTGCAAACTTGCTGAGCTATGGATGTGATGGAGTGACAAGCTGACACAGGGATCCATGAAAACAGTTGCACAGTGTTACAATAATTTCAAAAGATTTGCTGATCTTTTTTTTATTTATTTTATTTTAATGCTTTATCACTGGTAACCAGCATGCTGTTACTACTTATGGATACAATCTTTACATCATATGGAGGGACACTGAAGATCCTGAGTAACAGTCAAACATGTCTTATGTTACTCATTACTCTGCAAGAGTAAAATCACCAGCCAGCAATTGAAAAAGAGAAATGATCACATCAAGAATAGAGTATCCCAGGGAGAAAATTCATGTCACAATAATTACATGGTTCACAGTGGAGGATGTGTGGTTATTAGCAATTCTGGAGAAGCTAATTAAGCAAGTCAAAATTCTTTTTAAACCAGTTTAATCAAGAGAAAAGGTGTTCCCGTGGCTCTGAACAACTAACAAACATACAAAGATTGAGAATTCATGGGTACATCAAAAAGAAAGGAAAGCTGGTAATTGTACTGTACTGAGCTGAGCTACCTACAATTAAAAAAGTGCTAGCTAATGGAAATAGAATTCATCAAATGATTCTCTTCGGCAAAACACAGCAAAGCAAGGCTACCGTTGATTAAGCCTCAGTGCTTTGTTAAACAGTGCGTACATATTTCTTTATCATGATTGACTACATTGTGCCTTTCCATCATATCGACAAAGTTATTTTGAGGCAACCTCTGCCTTGCCTGATTCACTCAGGGATATCAAACTAAAGCACAGGAGAGTCTATCATGGAACAGAGAGGAAAAAGGCACTTCAGCTCATATCAGTCACCAGAACCAAATTCAAAATGAATCGTGTTGAAGTAAACAAAACCTTCTGAAATATTTGCAGAGTGTCATGTAGTGTCATGTTCTACCCATCCCCCACCCTCCTCCAGCATACTGGTGGTTTGCTACTGGGACCAGAAGAACACTGACTGGCTCATGAATATCTGTCTGAATGCCAGCATTGACTGTGCTTCATTGTGATTCAGGAGGTATAATGGAGTAACTGGATTTTCCTTTCGCCCTAGCCTCTTAGCACACACACAGATTGTGCCTCTGGAGACAGTACGGTTCTCAGCTATCTTACTCTGTTTATTGTGAAACCATAATGTGTCTGGAATTATAACTTTAGTTTGTTTCTTTTTAAAAGTGTGCAGTAGTTTGCCTAGCATGCAAGTTTGCTCTTAGATTCTATTTAAATAACCTTGTGATCATAGTGTTGTGCAATAAAATAAATCCACTATTGTAAGAAATTATATTCTAGAATGCAATATAGACAGTACTCAGATTTTTTGTTATTCTGCTCTCATAATGTCAGCCAGTGTCTCATTATAACAGTCATAACAATTCAGTTCTGAAATTCATCACAAAATCTTTGCAATTCTAATGCCTTAAATGATTTTTCAAAGTGGAATTGTGGGTTCTGTCTTTACTGAATCTCAAAACACTACAACTGAAAACTGATCACTGCTAAAGAATAAACACTAAAAGAGCTTAATGCATTAAGAATATCTTTAAGATCATGTACATTGTGAATTCAAGAATCATATACAATGAAATTTAACTGATACCATATACTTAACTTCAAGAATATATGCCTTCTTACATAGAGTTTAAAATGCATGAAATTGTCAGAATATTACACAGAGTTAATACATTTTCCTGTGCTTAGCAATAAAGAAATATGATAAATCAGAGAGATGGGTTCAAAACTAGATAGGCTTTTGTGTATAGGTGAAATAAGAATAGTGGGTGTGGAGGAATGATGAAATGCAAAATGACATGAAGTTTTAAAGATGTTACTAGGCAGTGGGTGGATAATACATATCTATAAACAAAGATCAGACACAGAAGGAATATATGACAGAACTGTGTGTGCTGCAGACAAGCCACATGCACGTGCAATGGAGTTGTGTCAACAATTAACAGGGATGCTTATATTATTAAGCTACATAAGACAATACCTATTGACCAAGATATCTACAGTGGGCTCATGTTATCTGACTTTAAGCATCTAAAAACTAATAATCTAGTCTAATCCAGTTTTTCAGGTTCTCTAAAATCAGTGGAGAAAGGATAATGACTCACCGCATTCTATCATAGATTTATATTCTCCTGTGGAAACCATTGACCACAGAGGGAGCTAATGGCTCAGTGAAGTGGCTCAAGTTAAAAGTGACATGTAACCTACTCAAATAAAAAGCAAATTAAATGAGAAAAGGCTTTAAAAAGGAAAATAAAAGGAAGAAAACAAAGACCAACAATTAGGTGATACCCCAATCTACATAATAAATAATGGAAGAAAAAGTTATACAGCCTGATGTAATTTTAAAAAAATACTAGAATTATTTTTAGCATTATTTTTTTAAATGAATATTCAAACCAAGTGTCTCAGAAATGTCTAACTACATATCTTACTGCAAACTTTGCACAATGGTGTTGCTGGTCTGTGCATGGTTTCAGATATTAAACTTCCAGTTCATTCATACATATCTGGAAATGTATTTTATGCAGTAAATTTTTATACTGGCACTCAACTAGTCCTCTCAAATACGTTATCCTGTTTCCTTTCTTTTTGTCCCTGTTCTACAAGAGCCTGATCCAGCCTAGTGAAGTTAAAAGGAATTTTTCCATTTACTTCAAAACAGTTTGGATCAATGCCATACATCTCACCTCTCTTCTTAGAAAAATTAATTTGAATCACCAAAAACTTGCAAAGATGTCATTATATAGTCAGTTGCTTAACAGATATCAAAATAAACCTTCTGCTATGTATCTCAGAGGCATATTCTAATAACATTTATCTTTTAAAGTCATTGATGAATAAGTTACTGATGAAATGGTTCCTGCAGTATAAGGACCAAGAAACAAAATAGCTAGTGTTCAGTTAATCAGTTTACTTAGCCATTTTAGATGCTTATACTACATGTCATTTAGGAGTTTGTTTTTGTAATTACTTATCAACCAATATTGCTAATGTAGTTTACAGTAGCCACCAAAAATTAGGTTTTCCTGGCAATGAGAAAGCTAATCTACTCATCTCTTTCTTTGTACTGTAAAAGTATGTGTCACTGTAAAAGTATCAGCAAAAAAAGTTCCTGTATTTTTGTCTCATTGTTTTGAAAGATGAATGTATGAGTCTTCTAAATACTGCAAACAGGACTTTCTATCAGCCAAACATATTTTAAACGTGTAAATTGATAATGGTGAACTTAAGCAGAATTACTCTGAGCAGCCTGATGTTTCCTTTGTGTGAGGTTTCAAGGAAGTTTTCACTTTGATTCACAACAAAAGCTAAAAAATAGAAAGTAAGTTACTTTTAAAGCATATTACAGAACAATGAGAACATATCTGTGCATTTCTTTTCTGGTGGGCTTTTTTTTTTTTTTTTTTTTTTTTTTTAGTTTTGGTAAATTAAATGTAACAACTGATTGATTGTTGCATTCTTCAGAAGCCCGTCAGCAGTTAAAGGCAGGTGTGTATGTTCTTATTTAGCCAAGATTATCTTCTCCTGTAGAACAAGGGAGCCTTGGCATCCTGAGAGATCTTTCTTAGTATAGAATGCTTACAACTTTTCCATTCTTTGCAAAGATCCTGGAAGCCTGGAGTCACCAAATCTTATATATCAATAGGAATGCTTCTCAAGAGTTAGAAAGTCTGGAAATCTGTATTACTCTCAATCTTCTTACAATAATTAGTACTAAATTTCAAAAAAATACTTGTTTATGATGTGGGATAGCACTTTTTTATAAGGCAGAGTCTTATAAGAAAGTCCATAATCAGCTTATTTGTTTTAAGGTAGGAAGGCATTTTAATAACTTACTGAATTTGTAGGCTAAAAGGACAAAGGGTTTAAAGCTGGATTCTGGATTCTGGTGTGTTAAACAGTAGGTGACCATCTTTAGCCATAAGGGCACAGGATTTGGGATGAATTGCCATCATGAAATAAAATGTCGAAGGACTTAAAGGGTTTAACAAAAGCTTGAGTGCACCTTGGAAGATTAGAAATGTTACTTTATTTCTGTTTAACAGAACTGTGTAAAATTCAGTTGTCAACCAGAAATTTATTTTGAAAATTGAAGACATTTTGGATATTATAAAATCATTTTGATTTTATTCTTCATATAAAAAGTCATTTAAAATAATAAAATAACAGAACAATAACAAAATCTTAACATTTCAATAACTACTTTAACAGTTGCATTTATTCATGTCATTTTTTTCATGTAAAAAATGACCTCTAAAGTAAAAATCAATAAAATAAGATATTTAACAAGAGCTTCTTTTCACATTCTTAAAACCATAAATAAATTTCACACTGCGAGAACATTACACAGGCCACTCAGACCAAAGTAGGTTCCAAAGAGGCCAATATTTGTCCATAGTTAATGTATTGGTGTTATGAGCAATTTTTAGCTTTACAATAAATTTTGATAATAAAATAATTTTCTCCCTCCATCATCTTCATCCTGATCCTACCATATGTCTCCAAAAAATAACCGTATTATCACTGTGTATAATCAACTCTAAGGGAAATTAATGAAAGAAATAGGATGTTCTCAAAAATTGTGAAGATTTTATGTAATGAAAATTATTCTGATTAGTCTTGAACCAACAATCTGAACTTTCATGACATGTTTCACTGCAGATTGTTTTTTAAAGGTCTACATAAACTCATTAACTTTTTTGCAAGCAACATGTTATTCTAATGTTTTAATTACATTTTAATTACTTATGTTTATTATATTCAAGTAATATGTTTATAATTATTTAATTATATTTAATTTATATATTTATAATTATTATAATTATTAATTATTATAACTGGAGGGTGATGATACAGCAACATGCATAATTTACCCCGTTCTTTATAGCCAAAGGAATTCCCCATCCATTTCACATACTTCCTTACTCTCTTTCTATATAGACGAGCAGTGTTTCAAGATGCTTGCTATTTATGAGTTTTTTAGACAACAGAAGACAAGAGCAAACAATACACTGAGAAGAAAAAAAAAAAAAAAAACAACACAAAACTGCTGAACTGGAGAAGATATCAACTTTTCTACTTAATTTCTGAAACCTTTTCCAGTAAAAGCTACTCCTGCTGTACCTGGGAAAAATCTTAAGAGAAAAAGAACACATATGATTCTAAAAGACTGTCTCTGCTATCCCTGTATTGACGGATAACAAGATGGATAACAAGTGAACTGTGTTATAGAAGTCTGTCAAAAGCTGCCATAAAAGTTATTGCAATTTAACTGATAAACTCTTGGAAAGGGGAATGAATAATAGAGAGGATGAGACTCGTTTTGAATGGAGCATGCAGTAAACTTACTGCCTTGATACCTATTTCATTCTGGTCTCCAGATGGTATGCAGAGGAAAGAAGTAAATCCCTTTGCTTGCAGTGGAAAAACTGTGGCCCACAGACACAAATATCTTTGCGTTTGTCAATACAGCATATCCTTTATTTGTAAATAAATTCCTCAAGCTAAGAGCTACCAGACAAAGCAGGAGGGAGTTTCTCATCAAAGGAACATACAGTCATCCTCAAGAAAATAACTTTAAAATGTAAAACACAGAGTGGGAGAGACAGAAGACAAATACACACAAAAGATTTCAGTCATTCAGTGAATAGAGGGAGGCATGGTTTAGGCTGTTTAGAAATGTTGAACATATTTGAGTAGAGCAGAAGAAAAACTGAAAAATGAAATAAAAAAACAGAACAAGAGAGAAAAAAAAACAAAACACAAAAAAAAAAAGCCAGGGTGAAGGAAACGTGACCAAAGAAGTAGAATAACTAAAGGTGTTTTTAAAGAGACAACTGAAGTTACATTTTTGAAAGGGAAGGGGGCAATGATATTATGAAAGCAGAAGGCTTGTCTGTGACCTATTAACTATTAGCTATTAGATGAAAGAAAACCAGCATATTACCCTTTTATTGAAAACATTGTCGTGCTTGAAGAACAACACCTCCAAGTGCAATGCCTTCTAGGAAGAAGCTCTCGAGTCATTCTGAGTATAAAGAATAGCTTAAGGATGTAGTTGATACTTCATTAGGCTTTAATTGTGCACATTTTATTACTACTAATGAGAGTTCTCCAGATGAAAGAAGCTGAGGGGGAGTGAGAGTAAGCTCGTAGGCAAGGCTTTCAGCTGGGACATAGAGGATCCATGGGCAATTTCTAAGTGCCTCATACTCCCTCTGGGTCTGCCAATGTTCTTTGCCTCTGGAATACAAACGTAAGAATGAGTATATAGCTCCAGGATATTATAATGATAATGATAGATGCAATGATGTTTGTGAGATTTTTATGTAGTGTATTCGATCCTGTAAGACTATGAAGACATCAGATATATACTTGTGAAATAAAAGTGAAGTGATTTTTTTAAAATGGTGATGAAGCAAAGGTTCCTTTTCAGAAGGTATCAAGTAGCAAGCGTCTTGACTGTTTCTGTGAGATTATCTCAATTTCTGCCTTACCTCTCTCCTTCCCTTCTTTTCTTCCTTCATAGTACTTCCATAATATGAAAATATCCATGAGTGTTTTCAAATTTAGGAAAGACAGCTTTGTAGAAGTTATAGGAACTGGTCCTCACACTGAACTGTAATTCAGAAAATCTTGACAAATTAGATAATTTCTGGTTAGAAATTAGGAAAATCTTTCTTATGGTATATGCAATGAAACTTTGGAATATTTTGCTCAAGAATTTATGGAATCCCCTTTCTTGAAGTTTTTGAAAGGCAGGTTAGACAGCTTTCTCTCAGGAATGACTGAAGTGTATTCAACTTTATCTTTAGCTTGGGCTAGATGATTTTTCAAGATTACCTGACGGGTCTGAGGTTTTGTTTATTTGTTTGTTTGATATCTAGTATAGACAGGCAAAAATTAATTGAAGTAAACAGAGATAATGAAGTGCTGGCAAAGGAATTGCTTCTCATTATTTTTGGCTGCATATTTGCAGATACAGTTGTTTTGCATCGTAGATACAGTTTCATTTACCATTGACCAAAAGGGAAAGATTCTGTACACCTTTTAAAATTATCTACAATAGCATAAGAGAAAGTGATATAGCAGAAACAGTGATAATAAAGAGGGTTTTTTAATATTTTCCAATAGTATGAGTAAGCTGAAAGAGTTTGGAAGAAAAAAATAATCCACTTATGGTCATAGTTACTATACCTCCTTCCCAAAACTAATCAAAGAAAAGTAAAGGACTGCAAGGTGCTAATCTAACCATGGAATGGAGAAAAAAATTCACTTGCTAAAAAGAATTGGATGAATAATATAAAGAAAGATTAATTTTATCATATTTTCTCCTGGAATAACAGCAACAACTTTTTTTCAGATGTGAATCATTTGAAGCATCCAAAGACTAGACAAAGTCCTATAATAGAGAAAAAAGAAACCTCTACTGGGGACGTGAAAGAGTGATATCTCACTTCCACTACCTCAGAAAGAAATAATTGGATGAGGAATATGGTTTCAGTAATTCAGAGAATTCCCTCTTTCAGCTTTCTGATGATTTTAGTTGCTGTTTGGGGACTGCATCAGAATTAGAAAGCAGAAGACACATGAGCTGATGAAATGCAAATTGAGAAAGTTATATTGAATACATATATAAGAAGATAAGACAAAGAACAATTTAGTCTTAATATTGAACAAAAATACAACTACAGGCAAGTAACTTCAAAAAGACTAAATGGATTAATAACAAATTGATCCTGTCTGCTCTTTGGTAATTCTCTTCAGAAGATGAGGGGGGAACCACTAGAAGCTGAACAATCTGAAATGTGTCCTTTTACAGTTCAGTGGAGAAGTCAGGGCCTCCTACTGATTATTCAATGGGAACTAATATAGAATATATGGCTGTTAGAACTGAACACGTCATGGGATGGAGATCAACTACTGTGTACTTTTAACGTATTGTCTGTTATAAACAAATCCACTGAATTTTTCAACTGGAGTCATTAATTTGGTAAATTAGTGAATACTTTTATACATTATACTTTAGAGGCTTTATAATTTCTTTAAGGATCATAAAAAGATGAGATTCAATAAGTCACATGTACTCAGTAGTGATGTGCTGAAGAACCCATGGGCAAAAGAGATCAAAACGGAAAATCAGGTCTGTGTTTTCAAAAAGAGTTTAAGTGGGATTTTTTCTAATGTTATCATCTCTGTTAAACTGTGAGCTGTACAGTCCTCAGAGCATAACCCAGCTGACAAAAAATGCAGGCTCTTGAATTTAAATATTTCTAAATACAAACAAATGTATTAAATAGCTGGGCAGGAATCCAGTCTAATGTATCAATCCCCTTTATTTTACATAAAATTCATGATTTATGAATTCCTATCAAGCATAGGAAAAATAAAGTCAAAATCCTCTCAAGTTGAGAGCTTTGATAATGGCTATATTAATGAAATATAAAGGATTTTTTTTTTAATCAAATCTATTTTCTCATATGTACTTTGTCTATCAAAACAGCAGGAAAAACTGAATATGGAAATTTTTTTTTCTAGTTTTTTGGAAAAATAGTGTTAAGCACTTAAGATTTAGGCTGCCGTTTTTTGCTTTAGCTGTGCCTGAAAGTAGCTTCAGCAACAGAAACTGTTGGTCAATCAACAATTTCCTTTAGACATATGAAATATAACTATACTGTGTCATTTTGTATACTTTTATACTAAAACAGGCAACTTCTTAAGTTGCCTAGAATGTTTTTCATTATTATTATTGAAATAATTAAACATTTTGAGAAATTACCAAATTTACTTTACATATTTGATTGTAGTTCCTTTCCTCTCCTCTCCTCCCCTTTCCTCTCCCCCTCCCCTTTCCTCTTCCTCTTCCCCTTACCAACACTGACCTATGCTAAGAAATTGCAGATTTGTCCAGTTTCAGTAATTTATTTAGAACTGGTCAGTACTCATCACAAATCTGTGCTTAGTAACGTATGTTGAAGATGTTGATGACCACAGCTAGTTCAGAGCGAATGAGTGTGCGTCCTCACTTATCACAGAAAGCATCAGCAAAAAGGAAACTTGCTTAACAAGACAAAAGCTTTTTTTTTGGCTATTCAAAGTGATTACTTCCTTCACAACCTACAAAAGATCTTCACGGGTCAAAATAGACTAGTGTAAACAAGGCACTGTAGATATTCTGTCTTGCCAGTAAAGAGATATTTGACCTCAAGAACTCTGAAACATGTATTATAAAGCAAAAATGACATTTATAATCAAAACTAAAAGGGAGAAGGGCTTTTCTTCATTCACTGTTATTATCTTTTCTGTAGCAGTTTTCTCTAATAGTTTAAGCATGGAAACTAATCTAGCTGTCCCATTGCAACAGTCCTTTTTTATCATACTTCATTTTGGCTTTGATAAATGCAATATTGACTCATTTATTCCTATAGGAGCAACTGGCCTTTGGAAAACTGCAAGTGCCAGGTATGATGGAAATTATTCAGGAGAAGGGTGTTGTGGTAGTCCCTGATGGTCCAAGAGTACTGTGGAATTTAGATCTATTCCAGGTATTCACAAACGATCTCTGAAATTCTTGTTTGCCTCAAACTTTAGAAACAGAATAAAGAAAAACTATTAAATATTCTTTAATATTTAATATTCTTCAACTATTAATCTATAGAATTAGATAGCATGAGACTACAAGAGAAGCTTTTAGATCTAGATGGAATTATAACACTTCTAATACTGCTGATAGAGCCATATTGATTGTATAAAAGCTGTAAAGACTGTACAGATTTTATAGAAATTTACATAAAAATAAAATTAATTCCAGTTTTCTTTCCCTTTTTCTGGACTTATGTCAGCAGTAGTGTTGTAAATAAAAAAATAATCTTAAAATTAAGGCACTTAAGTATGTGCTAAACTTCAGACTCCTGGCTAAAATCATGCTGAAATTATCATATAACTAGGCACGTGCTTAAGCAGGTTCCCTGTGCAACAATGAGATGTAACCACAGTGAGAACTATTCAAGAACACAGAAGTACACACAAGCACAGTAGGTTTAGGGTTTTTTTGTTGTTAAAACTAATGTCCGAAAGTCCTCTGTTTCAAGATATTTATTAACATTGATACATTTAATTAAAATATATCAAAGCTACATGTGGATTTGCATAGCCACGTGGTTGAAAACTGTACAGGCAATGTTATGTTCCAAAACTGCTGAGGCTACTTTTTAACATCTTTTAGCACCTTTGTGAATCTGGCATCAGAGAGGTAATGATCTTTACAATGAAAAGATGCAGTCTTAGCATATTTGATGAAAAATATTTGCTCATTTGAAAGTCATATTTTACATGTTTTGTGCCTGAAACTGGATACAGCCTTTTTTCTATTTGTGGCTTCTTTATAAGAATAATTAGCATTACAAAGGAAGGAACTATTCGGTCATCAAGCTGTTCCTCGTAAAAATTTTCATTTCATAGGGATAACAGTTCCCTTCTGAAAAGAATTCTTCAATGATACTTCAGTTAAGTTGAATACCGTAACTAGGAAAGGTTCAATTTTTATACAAGAAGTCCGAATTGCAATTTAGACTTCTTCATTATTGATTATAATGTGTTATCTGGAGAGTTTGTTCCGTGAAGCTTAAGAGTGCACCAGTATTAATCTTTTCCACTTGTTTCCATGGCTGACACAATATCATTGTGGTTCAAAAACCTGTGCTCCATCTTCCTTTAATACATCTTTATAAAATGCTTGAAGATTTGAAATGGATTTGGTATTATATACTTTCTTATCTGCCAAAAGCTTGTGTGCTAGTGAAAATGTGTTTTAATGACAATACAGAGCTGATTGAGTTTGATTTTTAATATTTGGGTAGAGCAAAAGACAAAGGAAGAATATTTTCATGCTTTCCAGTCAATGAACTGGGCATTAAAAAACCTCAGCATGTTCTTAACACCCACTGAAGACACTGAGAGATAAGACTGCTTAACCCCATAGGAAGAACCAACAATCACCAGCTGGATTCTCTGTTCTCATCCCTTTCTTTGTATTCCTTCCCAAGTTACTGCTCAATGAATACCTGATCTTCTTTTGGCATTTCTTAGCCCACATCTTCAAAAATTATTAGAATAAATTCTCTCCTACTTCCTCAGAATAATGTAGATCAAGCAAATCTACATTAAACAACTACATTCTAATTAAAGAAACTAAAAAAGTCTTAATTTCTGATCCTTATAAATTCAGAAAAGGATTGTTCTATGCATTTATAGGAGATTCAAGCTTCATACAGGCCTTGAGTGAATTGATTGAAATATTTTTCTCACTGTCCTACTGTGTTTCTTTTTACTATTGTTTCACCTAACCTAGTATTTTCAATATAGTCCATGACCTTTCTAGCCAGTTTTTTTCTTGCTAGAAAGTGAAATAAATTTATGTAATGAAACCTTTGCAGTGGGCTGTATAATCTTTATGAGGAACAGCATAGGCTTCAGATACTTTCTCATTGCTGATTATATGACATTGGGCTATGTTTGTTCTGTTTTCAGGAGAGGAATAATGAAAGATAACAGTAGTTGTTCCCAGCTTTATTAAAAAGAATGGAGGTTTTTTTGTAACTGGGAAGAGAGTGGATTCATCTAATCTTCATTGGGATTTGATAATCTAAAATTGTTGAGAACATTGTAATTTTTCTTCCTTTCTTGCTTCTATTAATTTCTTATTTATATTGCAAATTTACACATTTGTTGCTAAGATGATGATAGTGTAGTGTGTAAAGAGAGAATGCAGGTTCAGCAGAGTGCTCATGTGGGAAAAAATAAACTAAAGAGGATATTTTATGATGAAGAGGGAGTGTCATTGTTCCAAAGCCTAGCACAATTGGATAAATACATTTTAAAGATACCATACCTCCTGACAAGAAGGAAAAAAGTGAACAGTAATGGTACTTTTCCAAAAAGCATAACTGAAAAATCTAACAGTAAACTATTTTGCCATATATTTACAAATCAATTAATAATTAAATTGATCAAAACATACTTTCTGAGAATAGCCTAAATCTGCGTAAGAGAACTGAACGTGAAAATCAGACATCAAATGCGATTAAAAAAAAATAATGAGTCCATCTAGTAGTAAGTTCTCCAGAGTAATTTTAAGACAGCAGGGAGTATACCCTTTGGATTCTTTGTGGAAACTATTTCCCTCATGTTATTTGTGAAATTGCTACTAATTACCTGAGGAAAATTTAATGTAACAAAGCCTGACTTAACAATCAGGAGCATTAGCTTTCCTCACTTTATGCCATTTCAGGAGCCTTGAGAATAACACACACACCTGAAAATCAATTTGTTCTCCTATAGTTTGTCTCAAAATGTGTTAAAACATATACAGATACTGTTCTTATACATCACAGAAAAATATTACCTTTGCTATATCATCATCACTGAGAATATAGTTTAACAGAACAAATAGAAACATAAATAAATTTTCCTGATTCCAAAGGACTAAATCCAGATGTTGAAAAATGAAACATTTGGCTTAGTAGCCTTATTTTAAGAGTTGGTCATGTTATTAAAAAATCAATTAATCTGAAGTCTTTCAAGTACTAGTTAGTGAAATAAGAAGGGGAAAAAAAAATCCTAAAATATCTAAACACATTCACACATTCCTCCCAGTCAAGAAAACACTGGTCTTCATATGTGGTCTGCTTCCTATGAAGTGTCTTTGACATTGCAAAAATACTTCTTCAAAAAGCTATCATAAACCATACTGATAATTCCAGAACTATATATAAACATTGAGAAAAAAATAAACCTGTCATACCCTAAGAAGACCCTAAGTTATTCATACGCTACAATTAATGCCTAAGGAAAAATGAAGCATTATCCATTTCTTTTTTTTTTGCAAAGATACTGCACAAATGTTATTCACTTGATTCAGAATGCAACATCCAATCACTAAACCCTGAATGTATACAAATTAAACTGGCTTTTTTTCTTTTTTTTAACAAAGAAGATAATTAATTATGTAACAAGAAATCTATATTCTTTTACAATAGTTTAAGTCTTTGTATCAAGTTTAGATATCCTTAGCTTCCTCAAACAAATAGTCTAATTTAGGCAGAAATAAGAGGTATTCGTATAGGAAGGATTATATCATATAGGAAGGATTACATGACACTTATTTTTGACTAACACTGAAATGTTTGGAATTTAAGAAGAGCACTGAGAACTTTTTTTTTTTCATCTGGATGGAAAAGTGATGCATTTACAATGTGGAATAAAAAAATCAATTAAATGAAAATATTGTTTTTTTAAAAAATATTTCAATTTTACGTAAGAAACTTTTTTTTAACTGCAAAAACTTGTATTATTTTGTGCTCGTACTTTGATCCTCACACCTGTAGAATGAACAAGGTGAGAACCTGACTTATCATTTTTTATATGGATTTTTTTTCTTTTTTTTTTTTTTCCCTTTTTCTCATAATGTTATGATACTGGACAAAAGAGAAGGAAAAACTCCTAAAATCTGATGCAGTCCAATTAAGCCAATTCTCTGTATTGCCAAAAGAGAAAAAGAAAAATATAGACACAAGAAACAAATTTAGAATATAATACAAAATAACAAACTGAAAATTTACATTTGTGATGTTAATTCTGCTTTGGGTTTTTTTGGGTAATAATATTAACTGTGAAAACTGCAATTTGTATGTCGAGGGTTTTATGGGGAACTGCTTATTTTTACTGAAGTATCCAGCCTTAGTTCTGCAGATCTCTTATTCCTGGTCAGAATTTATTTTCCTAATCCTTCCAAGCAATTACTGTGTACTGAAAGGAACTAAAAGTCTGCATACAAGAATATAATGCAAACTCAGAATCTTATGTTGCACCCATTATGTTTTAATTTTTACTTTTTGATTACAGAGCTCAAGCCCACTCTATTTTCTCTAGCCTTTCACCTTTTGTTTTCCTTGTGATCTTCCCCCTATGACTTGATATAGTCTTTCCCATCTAACAGAAGTGATTTCAGAAACTTCATATTAAACTCTATAATCTTCCCGATAATTCTCTCTTTATTTTCCTTTTCATTTCTGCGCACAGCAGGCATGTCCTTTAATGTGCTGGACTTCTCTCTTGCTATGGACACTTTCAGTGTCAATAGACCCTTGGTTTACTGTCTCCCATACCATGTCTCCCAGTGGTGGTCTCTCAAAGTTAGTATCTGTTCTTGTTCTGTTTGCAATGGTAATATTGCAGCCATAGTACTCCCACGTTAGACACCTCCATTATCCTAGCAAAGGTCCACGTTAGAGAAACTTTCTAAAAATATTTCTCTTGAATTATGGGCTCAAAATCATGAGGCACTGAAGCATCTTGGCACACCGACTATTCTGTACGGTTCATGGTTTATTGCTACTTCCTCCAACACTGGGTTCTCAGTTCTGAATTAGGATGCATTTGGTTCATAGGGTAATTCAGGTTGGACGGGACCTCAGGACTGGAAAGGACCTTCTTCTCAAAACAGGGTCAAGTTGCACAAATGCAGTCTGCGTAGCCTGCTTGATTGTCCTGATGGTGAAAAATTTTCTCCTGAACTGCTTATTAAATCCAATTATACTTATCTGTATTGGGCCTGGCTGAGATGGAGTTAATTTTCCCTATAGCAGCCCTCATAGTGCTGTGCTTTGTATTGCTAGCTAGAAAAGGTGTGGATAACACACCAGTGTTTTGGCTACTGCTGAGCAGTGCTTGCACAGCATCAAGGCTGTCTCTTCAACATTCTCCCCCCCTTACCACAAAGGCCAGTAGGCTGGGCGTGGGCAAGATCTTGGGTGGGGACAGAGCCAGGACAGCTGACCCAAACTGACCAAAGGGGTATTCCGTACCATATGACATCTGCTCAGCAATAAAAGCTAAGAGAAAGGAGGAGGAGCAGGGCGGCATTCGTTGTTACGACGGTTTGTCTTCTGGAGCCACTGCTACACGTACTGAAGCTGTACTTCCTGGGAAGGGGCTGGACATCACCTGCTGATGGGAAGTGGAGAATAAATCTGTTGTTTTCCTTTGCTTCCACGTGTGGCCTTTGCCTTTGCTTTATTAAACTGCCTTTATCTTGACCCATGAGAATTTTCCGTCTTATTTTCTCCCACCTTGTCCTGCTGAGGAGGAAATTGATAGACTGGCTTGGTGGACACCTGGTGTCCAGCCAGGGTCAACTCACCACACTATGCCACTTGGTTTTCCCTGCTGTTGACTGACCATTCCCAGAATCACTTGCCACTAGAATTGCCACAGAATTTCTGAAGTTTGTTGAGCTTCAGTTCTAGATACTGATTCCAAATGAAGTAACTCAAGGCTATGGTAGCAGTCTGGAAGAGAAAATGTAGAAGAGATCCATTTCCTCCTTTTCAATAAAAACACAGTAAAATTAAGCTTTTTGACATTATGTGAACTCCTTGTGTCAGTATCTGAATCAATACTTGTTTTCTCTTAAGCACCAGAAGATTATTAACTAAACTTTTCAATAGGTGTGGGAATCAGGGAAACATTGTCTCCATGAATGCTGGTCCCTGTGAATAGTAGGTCATGTCAAGACACACTACAGGACAAATAACGGAGAATTTCCATCTGTGAACAAGAGTATTCCACCAGAGCTCAAAGTGCATCACTGGCCGCGGGCATTATTTTTTTTTTTGTTCCTAATAGCTGCAAAGCTTTGAACCTTCACTGACAGGTATGCGGAGCTTAAGGGTTTTTTTGATAATCTGTATTCATTCAGAAGAATATAAGATCCATCACCACGGAACCGATGCATGTGGGATACTGTTCAAAAGCACCCACATTACAAAGCTATTCACACAAATATTATTGAGGTTAAAAATACTGGCTGACTTGAGGAAGCACATCTTCAGAATAAAAAGATAGATTTAGATTAGATAACATAAAGATATCTAAGTACTGGTAAATTAGCTGTTTCCTGATTCACATTTTTCAAGTTCTCATCTAAATTATGTTTCATCTGTCCTTTTCTCTCATCTCACCTTACTGGGGGGAATCTTATGCACAAATACAAGTTAAATTATCATTGCTTACCAGATTTTCAGACAGGTATCTACGTATGCATGAACATATACATATATATATATATAAAGTCAATTTCCCCACTCAGTCAAGAAGCCCCTATAGACATCTTCAGATCTTCTTTATAATTCCTCAGAACCCCAATTAAAATTCTATTTTTTCAAGCTGTCTTCAAAGCATCTGACAATCGTTAAACTCATAGAGTTTTAAAACCATTGCCTAATATCATCTCTGGGCTTTATTTTACCACCCCCAACCTCCAACCATCTGTCTCACTCCATCTGTTGTCTCGTCTTCTACTTAGTTTGAAAATTCTTTGGATGGGGATTGTTTTCTTGGCTCTCATTTGTGCATAGGGATCCTGGCCTCTAATAGACTTCCAAGTATTACGGTAATGTAAATAATAGTAAGCAACAACTTTAGTTGTCAGTCAAGGAAATATATTGCAATACAGTTTGACCAAACAGAAAGCAACAGAACATTTACAGTATCTGAAAGACTTTATTCATGGGGCAATTTTTAATGCCTTATATTCAACATATTTTTGTAACAGTAATTTTCAAATGTCTGTATATAAGGAGTAAGCATTATTACAACTGACTGTGCTAAAACTGTAATTTAGTTAGTGGGGCAATGCAAGTTAAATCTCTACCAGTTTTCTGAGATTTTGCAAGTTTATTTGCTTCTTTGAGTTTAGAGCTGCTGATTCTTCTGAAAATTCTTTTGTAAGAGTATCGATAATGTAGTTTGTCAGAATACACTGCACTATTAGCCTGAGCTAATCACTGGAAAAAAATCTAGACTGAAGTTTGCTTTGCATTTACCTTACTTACCTACTTATACTGGCTGTTTATATGGTTTCTTTTAATCTGGTCAAAAAATCTATTAATCATTAAGAAAACAGAATACTGCATCCCTCCACAATTAAAGCCTGGTCAGATGTATCTCCATTACCATTTCCTCCAGAGAGAGGCTGTCAGATTTCACTTTAATTCCAAGACTTCTATGAAAGATCACCTTAATTATAGGATTCTTGGCATGGCATTTATATTGTCATTCAGCTTGATTGATGCATATTGCTGAGTTGTCAGTCTAAAAATGTATTAAATTTATTTTCAAAATGTATTTTCATTAACTGTTTACTTGTTATGCAACTGGAATATAAGATATGCCTTTTAAAAAACTTTCTTAAAAATACCTATACATTTTTCGTTACAGATTTTGAGCTTGGCTCTCGTTGAGAACCTCTCCATGTCAAAATGCTGAACCTAAGGAAATTGCTGCAAATTTATTCTTTGGTTTAACCTCACTATCAGTGCATCTATGCCCAGCTCAGTCTTCGAAAGCAGGAACCACAGGCTATGTGAAAATTATAAGAAAATAAAGAGTGTATTATCTTCTGAAATATATTCTTATGTTCTAGCTTATTATAAAACTTTGGTATAGGCTAAGAAGTTTCCCTTGACCATACGACACTACTATTTTAGAAGTTTTACACAGATCTGCATATGAAAGTAATAGCATTCGAGGTCTATAATAATTGATGAAAAGATAGTAAATAATGAAAAAATGTGAACAAATAACGTTTTGGGTGGAAAAAAATTACATACCTGTTGCTGCATTCTGGTGATGGATTCAGATGATATTATGATGATCTTTGCTGTTACCATGCAGCTCCAAAAATGTTTATGTACATTTTAGTTTCTCTCCTGCCAGAAATATTCATATATAAAACCAGGTAAAAAAATCCTATAGACTATTACTGTTGGAAAGAAATAAAAAAGAAAGGAAAACTACTGAGATAATATATATTTATATGAATATAAAATATATTTTCAATAGATAATGTGTTGAAATAACAGATCCCAAGCCAGCAGTTATACTGATTATATAACCAAAGTAGACCAGGCCATTATCTTTCTGAAAAATTTCCAGCCCCCTCAAAAGCTGTGCTAAACCTGCGACCTGCAATGATACGCTGTTAGTGAAATGCTTTCCATCTCATGGGCTGAACATTTGACTTGTGATTGCCTCCTGCTCTTTCAGAAACCTGGTACAATGATGAAGATGGCAGTGAATACCAGCAAATAGAATTTACTTAGTCTTGATTTCAAATAAACCAGTGAGCTTGTAGCTACTTCACCTCTTCATTCTCTGTGGTAAAGGACGGAAGGCCAAAGACCAAAGGATTAAGAATTTTTGGTAATATAATGAAATGCTAGCCACAGTTGAGTGTAGAACAAGTATATAAACATTATGAATGAATACCACTATATTGGCTTTGTTATCTTTCAATTCAAAGTAGTGCATCTGATTTTTTCTCTCTGTTTTCCTTGGTTTAATAAATGCCATGTCAAAACACTTTAGTAGACTGAAAAAAATATTTACAGACTTGTGAGTGCCAACAATATTACTGTAATTATCATAGAAGTGATGTACAGCATTAAAAAAACATTCTTATTTAAGAATTTATTATTTAAATAGTGCAGTTGAAAGGCATTATCAAGTAACTGCATAACACAGTCAAGGCAAGCAGAGAATCCACTTCATTGTGTAGGACAGTTAATTTATCTTCTTTACTCTGGAATCCTGCTTGTCACATAAAACTCTGATGGCAGAGCTGAAGCTCAGTAACATAAGGCTTATTAAAAAAATAAAATACATTTCAACCTCACTTTTAAAGTAGTAAAATACAAATTAATTAGGATGCTGCCAAATGAATTATGCAGCTTATGTTTCAGAAGTCCCTAACAATTTTATGGACTGATTCTTAGGTACCCAGCTTGAAGTAAACATGCAATTTACAGTTATGTGTATAGAAACAGCACACGAGTTCAGTCACAGAACATGGAACAAAATGAAGAGTTTGCACGCAAAGAGTAGATATTTTAACTCCCCCCTGAGCATCTTAAAAGTTCAGGCACAAAGTATTAGACCACTTGTTCTAACTTCAGGTATCTATAATGTATATACAAGTCAGTCATTGTGACTTCCTTTACATGCAGTGGAGAAAAACAAGTATCTTTAACGTGAGCCTTGTCAACCTAAGAGACATGTAATAGATCCTATTATTTCTCTACAAGAAGTGGAAAGACAGTCTAATTGACTACTCTGATGTGACCTCTAAAGTAATCTCACCTAAAATATTTCAAAATATGACACTCCAAAATAATTCATAAAAGATGAGTAAATATTCCTGAAAATCCTTGTAATAATATCATTTGTCTTTAAGCTGTAATTCAAATTATCATCTGCAGTAGTTTATGATTAATTACATTATTCTATTAAAAGGAACTTGCAATCTAGTCAAAAGGTTTACTTGAACTTTTTACATTTTTTTGCAGGTTATTAAAAAGATAATAACTTTTTTCAGCCTACCTTCCTGCACCTCTAATTCTCAGAAGTCCAACTGAGAGTAAGCTAAGCAATGCAAAAAAGCCTTCTGTTTCTTTGTAACTCAATATTTGTTTAAGATAAATTCCCTTGTCATATTAATATATATTATACAATATAAATATTCAGTGACAATGATCTTCAGCTTTTGAGGCAAAATTAAATAAAGTCTCGTATTTATTCTTCTAATTACATATTCCCAAAACATTTAGAGGTATAGACAAATATGTATACAGGCTTTTGACACTTTTTTTTTCCTTTAGATAATAAAATGCTGTCAGTTTTCATTGATATATATGTCAGTCTTCAACCTGTCATCTAAATACTTTTCTGTTAGATTTCTTTTAGTATCTGTTGATGACTAACTACATTATTTAGTTTTACCTATGATTTAAGAGCAAATATTATCCTTTTTCCTAATGGATGAAGAATGAAAAAAAAATAAAAGACACAAAAAATCTTTCTAGGATGTTCACTGCCCCTATGTTCTGGAAAGTAAGAGTTGTAGTTACACTGCAAAAGGTAACAAAAAATGGTCTTTCATTTTAAACAAAATTTGTAAGTAGAGTTCATTGGTTACCAAACCATGTTACTGAGTGTTACATAAAGAACAGAAGACCTTTGCATAAGAACATACAGGGGACTGGTGGAAGGAGGAGTTACAGATGTGGTAGCTTATAAAGTTTATCTGCAGACCCATGGTCTTAGATGCAGAGCTCTCCTTTGACCCAGAAATACAATTGGGGAATGCTTAAAACAGAAGTTTCTGAGAGGCTTGACTGCTCTGTTCTTCATTTCAGAAGAACCAGGAGACATAGAGGGTTGACAGTTTCTTCATTTTGATCTTTCCACTTTTTTTAAGAGTGGAAAACACCTAACAATTAATTTTCACATTATAGGTAAATATTTTCTCTGTTAGTTTATCTAATTCATTTTTAGTTTATGATAGAAGAAATTTTTAGAAGACAGAGATTGTAAACTTGTGGGGTTTATTTTGTTGGGCCTTTTTTTTTTTTTCCCCTCAAAAAAGAGATCTGGGTTTACAGTTTCATGTAAACCCTCATTCTTCATTCCTTCCCAGATCCCATGAGCTGGCACCTTTTTGTTGTAAATCATGGTAAAGAAGAAAAGTCCCAGAAGAGATTTTACAAGGGTGGCATATCTGTTTGATGATAGTGTGCAAGTGCAGAGCCCTGAAGGTTAACAGATGCTCCATGCTTCTCAGAGTCATGTCTGATGCCACATTCACTGTGAATCCAGCTGTTTTTCTTGATACGATATCAGGGCTCTGTGCATTCAGGAGACTGAAAAATCTAATGGGTAAGATTACGATCCAAAGCACACCAGTGTGTTTATGACATATTTGTATTCCAGGTTTTACATGAAATTATGAAATTACTTCTGATCTACTTATGTAGATATGTCAGGAGTTTTAAAGAAGAAGGAATTGATTGTTCCTGCGAGGCATAGTTTCTTCACAATTTTTCATCCACTTCCTTGGCTGCTAAGAGCCCAAAATGTACATCAAAGGACATTTTTGGGAATTTAAATTAATTGGAGGCCTTCAGTCTCTTGTCTTTTTCCAGTCGTTTATAATTAACAGTTAAAATAATTGATAACTTTATTTTCAAGTCTCCCAGCTTCTCCAGCTAACAACACACTTTCAGAACTAAATGTTGTAATTGGTAGGACTGTGTTTTCCCAGACCACTTGATTTTCCTTTAAGCAACAATCATATAGTGAGAATCTCTTTATGTCAGACTCTTTTCCCTCAGTCTGGACATCATAAAATCACTTATGTTTTTTCACGATGGGGGTGGTGAAACACTGGAACAGGTTGCCCAGAGAGGTGGTAGATGCCCCATCCTTGGAAACATTCAAGGACAGGCTAGATGGGGCTCTGAGCAACCTGATTTTGTTGTAGATGTCCCTGCCCATTGCAAGGGGGTTGGACTAGATGACCTTTAAAGGTCCTTTCCATCCCAAAGTATTCTATGATTCTATGTTCTAATTTCTCCTTTTTCTATTTGGGTCAACTGTTAATTTATTCTGTAAGTTATAGCACTTCTCATTAATCTGGAAAATTCTATGTCTATTTAGAATGAAGGGTGAGCTAAGCTTCATTTGAAAAAGAAATCTAAATATTTGCTTAAAATATAAATCCTGAATTTGCAAATAAAATGTTATATTGCACAAAGAATTGAAATAGAAGTTCATACTAAAATTTGAAAAGTTGTTGTGGTGTGTTGTGGTTACCCTAACTTAAAGAAGACTATTACAAAAATGAGTTATTCAATAAAAGTTTTAGACGAGATAAAAATGCATGGGGAAGAGACACTGAAAAGTTCTGGAGAGGCAACAAGGAGAGGTGGATAAAATATTGGGTCTTGATTGAGTATCACGGAAATACAAAATGCAATTATTATTAAAAATGGAGATAGCAAAAAATAGAACAGATAAAGACAATTGGTTTTTTTTTTTTTTTGTATCAAAAGATACAACCTTTGGAATTCACTGTTACAAGACATTAGACTTCTATTGCTTACAAGGCTCATAAACCAACACTTTTATACTGTACAGTTCTGTAACACCCTAGTTGATAGCAATGCAAGCAAAATACCATATCAGAACAAATTTCCACAGTGTTTACAAGGAAAAACTAAGGCACAGTAGCTAAAAGAAAAGGACTGTTACAATATATTTTCATAGTTCATACCTCAGGTAAGAAAAGATGAATGAATGCTTACAATGAAGGAGTTCACCGTAAGTGAGCTTTTTTTCCTGTGATTACATATAAGTAGTCACTTTTTTAGGTAACCGGAAAGGGAAAATCCATGTTTTGCCAAAGCCAGTTGGACTTTTATCATTGTCTCTAATGGGAGCAGACTTTCATGTTCATTGCTTTTACTGGAAGTTTTCATGAAAGTTAACCCATAATGGTCATGAAAGACTAAAAAAATAAGGAAAGGGCTTTTTTTTACTATTTTTCATATATTATTCAGTTATTAGACTTCAATTAGAATGTTTTGGTTTTTCCATTTGACATGTACTTATTAAGTTTAGAAAAGGAGGAAAGATTATTATATTTCAGTAATATTTAAGATTGTCTGCTGCTTATAATTTTTCTTAAATTAACATCAAAACTATAAAAAACTTTAATCATGCCACATAGTACTCAGCTAGCGTCATTCAACCAAAAGTAGATGATATACTTATTAATCTTGTTAGCTACCTGATGTTAAGCTTGAAATTCTTTTTCCTTGCAGTTTAAATACTCTCCATCATGTTTCATTCCAGTAAGTGACTGCTTTCTACATGAACTTTGTTTTCCTAAAGAAGGAAAAGGCTTTCATGCACAGATCTTTTTTACACAGGGGATGAAAGTATCAATCGTATGTTTCCTCTTTTTTTTTTTTTTTTAATTAACCTTCGTAGTACAAGAACTCCAGATTTTAAAACAGCATTTTTGAAGATAGCTGTATATAGTGATAATGGGTAAGGAAAATAACAATCAACTAGTATGTAAATTAGGCAGACTGAACAAGTCTATGAAATCAAACTAGCTGGAATGAGATCCCAGGTTTCAGGAACATTGAGTAATCTATTTGATTACTCCAGCATATAAATAATCTTTAATTTTACCTCTGATAAAGAAATAACAAATCTATAGCGATTTTAAAATAGTGAAAAATTAACTGAATTAATTTGGAAATTAGGAAAGTATTTTGTCAAGTGTCTTTGGAGGGTGGAAGAAAAAAGAAATTAAATTTCTTATGGATTTTTTTTTTATTTCTTTCTAGATAGCAAATAATTTTAAAAGTTACAGTTTAAATATCATAGATTTTTTCCTTTGATCTATTTACAGTAATATAAAACCTATTTAAAAAAAAAAAAATTAAAGAGGATTTTCTAGTTACAGCTGCTCTAATAACATGAAGTGTCTAGGAGTCTTTTAAATGCAGGTAGGACAAGGCTTCATCTACAATTACTGTCTAAGAGACCATATAAATTTGATTTTATGTTCTCAGTTTTTCCAAAATTAAACTTATTCATCAGTTATTGGGCTTGACTGTACATCCGGTGAAGTCATAGGTGAAGTCATTACCTTAAAAAAGCCCTTATTTTGTTAATTGCTTTTGGCTGTATTTGTTGATCTCCTGCCAAGATATTGACATAGATCCCAGTCAAACAAAGAGTTTAAGTCTGTGCTTAAGTCTAAGCACATAGTTTTATCTAATTAAAATTCTGGATGGATGTGGCAGACTTCCAGCCTTCAGTCTTAATACAGTTGGAACTCACAATTGGATCAGAAGGAATTAAGCCTTCAATAACAAAAATATCAGTCCTGAGGGATAGAGGTTTGATGCGATCCTAGTAACAAAGAAAAGGAAAGCTTTGACCACACCATAAAAATATGTTTTACTCCTGCAAAAAAAACTTCTCCATAATATGAGAAAGTCCAATCATGTATTCTGAAATCCTGTCTGTATTGCACTCAGCAATCCTTTGTCAACTTCAGTGAAACAAGAACATCATTCTTTTTGGAATAAGAATCTGTTACAGAATGATTCTGGTATAGGCCTGTTACACACTACAGAATACATAAAACCCAAAGTTTCACTAAGGTAGTATAAATAGATGCCTATCATTCTCTCTCACATAAATACTTCCAAAGACCACAGAGAAGTTTCTCAGAAGTTTCTTTGTTTTTTAGTGATTTCCTTGCATAGTTTTCATTATTCTTTCAGGGAATATGCATGTTATTTTTCACATTGAATTCTGATTAATTTATGGTTCACCAAGAGATAATGCATATTCTGATCTTTCATAATCACCAATAAAAGTGGAAATAATATATTTTAGATGACCTAGGATTTAAGTTACCCCTACATGCTAGATCAGCTGTCCTTAACACACCATCTGAAATAAGACTCTGTCATGAAAAAGGGCGCTGAATAGCAAACCACTTCAAGACTTTCTGAGTGCTACTCTGCTCTGATATTGGTACCCTTGTAAGCCTGGATAATTCATCTGCATATTCAGCCCTTCCTGTGAAAAGTAAGAGGCATAATTTAGCCACAAGGGTTGGGTTATAACATTTTTTTACAAAATACTACATGAGGAGAACTATCTGTTTTAAATTTAAGTACTCCAAAATATTGTATATGCAAAGCATTAAATAAGAGTTGAGCTGGCAGCCAGCGCTGTTGTATAGATTTATCCTAAATTCCCATGAGTATGCTACAACCGGGTACAAGTGTTTTATTTCTGTTTTAAGAATTATTAAAAGAGGTTTCTGGTCAATAAACAGTAAAGTAGTACTGTCACCCAGCAGACACCTTTAATGAAATTTTGCTTGGTGCTAGGCAGCTGGTAGAATTACCTAAAATAAATATCTTGCAACTTTCTCTCTCTCTGTCCTTTTAATGACACTCACCTAATAAAGATAAAACCAAGTATTAATAGCTATTTAGTAGAGTGAATATCCCAGAAAGTCTTCACTGTAAAAAGTAAAAGCCTGTTATAAACTTCAATGAACTAATGGGAAGAAACTGTTTAGAAGGCTGGATCAGTATTACAGTTCTAAGAAAACATTGCCTTATTCTGGAATAGTAGAATTTTGGATCCTGAAGGCTGGGGCAACAGCCTCTCCTAAATATAATTTAATTTTTAAAGGTTTTCTGAAGGTTCAATGTGGATTTAAGATGAAGAATTTCAAGCCTGCATGGACATAAATAAAATATGTTCTTTAATGTTTTATCCAAGAATATTTTTTCTTGTCAGCAGAAAAAAATTTATCATGATTCAAAGAAAATAAAATGACTGATATGTTCAAACTAGTCTTCATTCAAATCGTATCGTTTTATCACCACAAGTCAGAGTATTTACTGTATTTCTGTACCTCTTTTTTGCTTTTATATGAGATTATCTAACATTAAGCAGTTTCACTTATAAATTCTGCTTGGAAACTGGTATTTAGAGGTAAGCTTCCTTAAATGGTTGTAATTTTAATGTTTCACATTTCAAACTCTTATTTTTCTTTTAAGCTTTCAAAATTGAATTACTTGAAAAGAGCTGTTGATGCATAGCATCAAATTTAATTCTACCTAGTCAAGTACAAACATACAAACTTAGCAAGGAAATAATATAAGAACACTTACCAGCTGAGAAAAAAATGTGGGTGAAATGAAATAATGGCCAAAGATTTAAAGTCACTCTCTGGAACTGGAAAGGAGCAGAGAATCTCACATGGTATTGCCAATCTATAAATAAGCATTTAAATTTATTGGCTATAGCAGAAGAACTTTCATGTTTACATCTTCACTTGTGTGTATACAGCCTACACAGTTTGGCCCTGAGTGAATACTTCTGAATAAAGAATCCAATAACATAAAGCAGTATTGATGTGCAAGCTAAAAAGATCTAAACCTTGAATGAATTTCAGGGATTCTTTTTTCCAGTGTCTGTTTCATACTAGCTATGCATTTAAAAAAGGAAGTAAATGTTTTTGGTGATGAAGATCATCATGGAAAGAAAACTTTTCTTCTATAAAGTATTATTTTTAACAGTTGTTCTGAGATCCACCCCCTTCTTGCCCTATCCAATCTTTGACCTTGTCAGGTTTAATAGTTTTTAACTTTTATTGAGCTGTCATATTCTTGTCTCCATTTTCCTTGCTAAAAAATTACCATCTGTCTGAATCAACAATATTTTCATTCTTAAGGCATCTTCTCCCACAACATATGTCTTCAATTTCTAATGTGAATCAGAATACTTCAAGAATGTTGTCAACGATTATGCCACTAATCTGATGGAATCAGCCTTGACATTTTGCCAATTATACTGTACACTTTAAATAAAAATATAAATAACACTTGCTTTGTTGCAAAATTCAGTAAGAGTCCCTAGGATACCGAAACATAGAACTTCATATATTTTTGGGGAGATTCATGGAATAACAAGAAATTCAATTCTGTGGTATGCTTAGTAAATTACTTTTTTAGTACTAGCATTTTAAAAAATTAGATGTTTCTTTAGAGGGTATTTTTTACATCTAAATGATCAAGTGAATTAAACCAATAAAACATACATTTGCGTAACTCGGGAAGCATGTCATAGTATAAAAAATGTTCAGGCCATGGAATCTACATCTAATTATATTGTTGCCTACTTCTTGCACTCTAATTACTGATTCTAAAGTATTCACAATCTTTTATTACCTTCACGGATGCATTAATTTGACATTTTTTCAGCACTAACAGAATTTATAAAATATATTTTGCCATTAGAAAACAAGAACTTTTAAAGACTTGAAAGGAAGTGGAAGACAGTAGAAAGTTCAAACGTAGATGGAAAGAGTCTTTAATGTGATTTACTTTTGAGAGTATGTTCTAAGGAAAACTGATTTCAATTGGAAGAAATGAGGAGCCTTTGGAGCCTTCAATATTACTGCCTATACACAGCATATTCTGCACTGGGTTTTTTTCATAGAACTTTGAACAGTTTAGTCCTGCAAGGTACTGTATGTCTTGTCTCCTCCATATTCAAAGGTTTTCAGCAAGGCTAGTTGAAAGTTTTCAATCAATCATCAGAGTTATTCTGCCATGTAAAGTTATGTTTTAACCACACAGATTTTTTCCTAAGAAAAAGCCTGCTTTTCAGAATGTTTGTTTGGGTTTTTTTTTTGTCCTTAAAAGCTAGATGGTGCAATCTTGATAAATCCCAAATGTCAAAGAAAAGATAAATTACGATTGCCTAAGAACTCTGTTTTTTGCAGTTTTCATGTATAGTTACATCACATAAAGACATCACATCATCTGGATATGCAACAGGATGCCAGATTCAATGTGTGCACCTCAGTATGCAGAAAGAAGTATAAAAGGACCTTACCCACACTACAAGTCTGAATTTCTGTGTGTGAAGTGTTAATTGCTGACAAAGACTAATGCAGTCTTCTGCGTCCAGAGTGGGAAGGAAGAACTATTGCTCTAGGCAACTGATAATTTCTCTGCAAAACCTTCCTACCAGCTGAACAGCAGAACTGGGATAACTGGCTTGATGAAGCTATTTTTCTTATTTAAACCCTAAGTCTGTTTTCTTCCCAGTTTTTAAGCTGCTTTAGACTGCTCCATTACTTATTTTCCGTATTTCCATAAGGAATATGTGGAGCCTCCGATTTAGTTTGTTAAAACACAGCTATTTGCCTTCAGAAATGGTAAACGTCATTGAATGTGCAGCAAAGTTCCCATGTACACCCCCTGGGAAGGAATCTATATCTTGCAAAATATTTGCATATGGGGAAGCCTTGAGTAGGGCCATGGAAAAACCACACAAAGTTGTCTTATATTGTTTGAGACAGCAAATGCAGTTGTGTTACTGAATCATAGTTCCTTTCATGAGATAGTGCAGTAGACCTGACTCGCCTATCACACAAAGTCTCAATTTATCTCAAAACTGTAATTTTCTTACATTACAAGAAGCCTTGTACAGTGCCCTGAGCATTGCAGTGGCATAGTATTTAATAATAACTCAAGGATGATTACAATACTTCTGCATATACACACAAAGGCTTTCTATAAATGTAAACAGGTAAAACCAAAAAAAGGAAAAAATCACAAATATACACAGAAAAAAGAAGTCAGACTTAGTATAGAACAAAAGATGACAGAGAATATACTTTTATTTCCATTTGACAGGGACAAACTGGCTTTTGATTTCTGTAGCTGGGACACAGAATATCTGTATTTCATGAGAAAGTAAAAGCTTGTGTCCATGACCAGTGTAATGAGTATTTGTTAAGGTCTTACATTCTTTAAATTTGAATATCATCTATTTTAAGATTGTACTAATTTTGGCACAACTATCAAGCAAGGACACATCATTTCAAAGAACATTTTTAAAAGTCAACAACAATTTATGTGAGGAAACCTTTATTTCTTGTATCACTCTTTACCCAAATTGAGATTATCACCAGTCTTTATTATGTTCTTTCTTATGGTTTAAGACAGATACTAAAACAGAAAAGAAAAAGTACAGCAGATTATGATAAGATACTTTATCCCATGGTAAGAATAACAGCGAAGATGAGACTTGTGTAGAATGAAATTTGCATTCCAGTCAATGTTCATGTGTATAATCAAGTACTGTGTGCAGTTAAATGAGTCTGTTGTCTTGCTATAATGAATATCTACATCCATCCTAACAGTTAATGAGGAATAAATGACTTATTATCAATGAATGGCAGTATCTAAATAGCTCTGCAACAAAAACAGAATATTAATATGTGTAGCTAAAATAGATCTTAAATGATAATGAACTTACTCAGACTATTAATTATTTTAAAAGCCTTTAGTAAGGTTTACTGCTTCTGGATGGAATTGGAGCTCAGCTAGTTCAAGTGTCCTTAGATGTTTGCAGACAGAGTTAACAAATGACCCTTTAAAATTGTATCTCAGAACTGAATGGAAAAGGGCTTTTATGAAATACAAGAGCTGCCATGAAAGATCAGACCATGAATCTCTCTAGTTCAGCATTTTATTCCCACCAGAAATTAGGCCTACTTGCTTCAGTGGAAGCAGCAAGAATTGTCTCTATAGCTGATTGTGCATTAACCGACTCACTTCCTAACCATCAGGTGAGGGTGAGCCTGTGCCCTGAGGCCTTTTCTTTTCTTTTTTTTTTTTTTTTTTTAATATTTTCTATACAATGCAAAGATCTCATTGCCACATGAATGTCAAATTCATTTCTGAATATTTCTAAGCTCTTGATCTCAATGGTACCACATTCAAACCATGAAATTGCAACTATTGCAAAAATTGGGCTTGTTGTTCAGGTATTCTCAGCAGTGAGTAGACGAGATAACTGCTTATCTACATGGACTAACAAATTCTGGATGAAGAATTCACTGTGGACTTTCATTTAATTCTTCCTAACTTTGGGCAAGTTCTCAGCTATTATTTACATCTAAGAAGCTATTCCCAGAGCGTTGCTTGATTCAGGAAAATTAAATATCTCAGGTAGCCTTAGTAAACCAGTAGAACACTAAGCAAGTTTTGATTTTGCCATCTGATGCCGCAAAGTTCGCATAAACCTTTGCCTGGATTTCATGATCTCCAGGACACCATTCTAGGTATGTTTATTTTCAGACTCTTCCACTGAGCACAGGAAATGAACATGGGGAAAATGGTTTAAGAGGAATAATTTTGAGGTGGGATTCATTATTACAGGTATTTTTAATGGATTTTTCCCTTATATATTATGAGAGCAATATATATTAAAATTGTAGTGTTTTTAGAAGAAAAGACAGATTCCACTCTGATGCTGTAAATGAAATTTTACGCAATACACAAGAAAAACATTAAACTTCACAGTAAATTCATATAAGTACACAGGGCAACAAGTCTAAGTGTAAATTGTTATATAACAGACAGCACTCTGTAATCTGATCTAAACACACAATATTATGTATCTATGCAGCTAGTTGTGTGTTTGAGTGTTACACTGGACTTGAAAGAATCAATATCTGAATTTCAGATAATGAATGTTGCCAAATCTAATTAGTTGCCATGAGAGATTTTCAGGCAATTTCCAGAATAAATTTTTGTTATACTTCATTTCCTGATTCAGAGAAACTCAAACAAAAGTAAACATACAAAAGAATTAGAAATATATTGTTTCCCTCTACGTATTCTTTCATGCTTTCATCTCACCTGAAATTCAATCTTCTTAATGCTATGTTCTTTTAAGATAGGTCTGCTTACAGATATTATACAGACATATCACAAAGGCTGACCTGAAGCCTAAACCAAGGTCATCTAAGTCTGTATATATTAGCTACAGTTTTAGCTCAGCTCTGTGTTGAGTCTGGTGTCTGTTAGAGAAAAAAAGCATCTCTGTTACTGATTTTCTATGATCTCTTCAAAGATTCTGCCTTTCTGTGACACATTTTGGCAGTTAGGTTGACAAATACACTCCCACTTTTGCATATTTCCTTTTTGCATTTTCTCCTTAACTGAGCCAAACCAAACTGATATTTCTACTTCAAAGTACTTGGTGACTTAAATACCATTAACAAATCAATAAAGTGAATTAAAAGGCATCTAGACACCTGGTGTCAAGATATTTGAGTAGTTTCTGTAGCACTCAAAATCTCCTTGTAGGTCAAAAAGAAATACCTGATGTGTAAAGCCAGTCGTTTCTTAGTGTAATTGAAATCTTAACAGTCTAATTGATGACTTATTATAAGTTTAGATCCTATTATTACAAAAATGAAAAATTAAATTAAAAATGAATATATATTCATTCATATATTTGTGTATATTCATTTATATATTCATATATATCATATATTATAATACATACACATTATTTATATAATATGCTCATTTATTTATACACAGAAAAAGTCTTAAAAAACAATAATACAGTTCAATATAACATACTACTGGACTAAAGGCTTTATTTCTCTGGACTTAAAAATAGACACTTTCCTCCAGGATACTCAGACACCAAACCTTTTCTAAGAACCATCAGCAACATATGCTTCATGCCTTCTTCCTTACACGTTTTTTAAAGTTAGAAATCAAATCCGAATTACAGAGAATTGACAGATTACTCCAGTTTATACAATAGATCAAAGACTAAACAAGTTCTGATTCAACAGAAACACCCAATTCAGTATGAATGCCATTTCCTTGGATATGTCACTTCTGCACTAGTACCTGTGCAAGGTTTCTTTGAAATACCAAGGACTGAAGCATTTGTTATAAAAGAAAATGAGAATCCAAATATATTTCATGAGGAGATGATGCATTCTGAAGATTTGAGGATTTTCTGAGAAGAATGCTTAAGCTCTTCAGAAAGTGTTCTGCACCCAAGAAAATTTCACCTTAAATAAAACACCTCTCTATAAATGTGAGCACTTAATCAAAGTAAAAGAGTTTCTCTCTTCAATGAAGAACTTTAGCTGGTCTCCAGACAGTGTGTGGGAACAAAGAAAACAGGGGAACTGGAACAGTTGAAATCCACGTTTCCTACCAAATCTTATCCTAAATAAAAACAGTTTAAGACACCATCAAAAACATGATGTAAAACATTTGAAATCAGGAATCCAAACTTTGTTTAGTTGCATGACCGCACACTGAATGCTTTCTGAAAATGATGTGCTGCTTTTTCATGAACAGCATGACAAAATTTCTTTCAACATACCAAAAAGGCTTCCCTTTTGGCCTGTGCAAAAAATACAAAAATTTTCAAGATAAAACAAGCAATGGAAGCATTGCTGAGGGAAGGATAGGCAGTTTGGATGACACTAAGAAATAAAAAAAATTAGTAGGTACCAGAATGGTGGGAATAGCCCTTAATGTAGGAAGCATTGACTATGCTGTAGTAAATCAGATTCAAATTTTAGAATGCATTGGTTTGATGTTAAGAGTAAACAAACTGAAAACATTTGATATAAATGTTTTCCAAATTTCCCACATCATAAATTGTCTTTACACCTAGTGTTTATTAGACTGAAAGGCTGTATTATCATGCTAGCAAGTGAAAACGTCATGGTCAAAACAAGCTGCAAGTACAGCAGTGCTTTGACTGTAACCTGAAAGCAATTATCAAGGGAAGTGTTAAGATATATTACATAAAAAGCAATTTAAGTGTAAAAAGATGCTCTTATGTTCATTTAAGTAAGAGAAATAATATGCGGAGTTTGTTTTGGTGTATAAAGTGTTCAAGATGCTGTGTCCATTTGTTAGTTGTAGGTAAATTATACTACTGGAGTTTCCTGGATAAAGTCACCTTGATGTTGCTGAAATATTAGGGAGAAAATACTTGGTGCAATAATAGCTTTGTTCAATTATCTCTTTGCTATGTAAGATTAATAAACTTATTTTATTTATGATTTATAGTAGCACTGGGGAATCTAACTTGCCTGCTTAAGTAAAGACATAGATCTCTTTTTTTTTTTTATTTTTGTGATGAAATAAATCTTAAAGTTTCATTTTAGTATCTGATTGTCAGTTTCTATCCATCAGTTATTCTTTTATATTTTATTCTAAAAAGGTTTTCCCTGGTACACCCTATTTCATAGCTTTTTCAAAGAAATCACATGAAAAGTGTGAAAGCATTCAATGAGCCATACATGCCTACATAAAGTTAAATATACTTTTTATCTCAGTTGTATATTTATTTTATGCAGTATGTCACTTGATTTGCAGTGAGTGGAAAATTTGAGTGTTGCTTTTCATATCAAGTCACACATTAAAAATATTATATGGTAGCTAGAACTATTCTGCTGTGATTGAAGCCATCCCCAGCCCCTTTAATATTGCATGTTTCTGCTGTGGGCAGCAGTCCTCAGGTATACTGTGCAAATACAGAGCAATGGGTTTGGCATCAATACAGTTATTCATGCTTTCTGTAGCAAACCAGAACCCACCATTAATTCATTTATGTTTCATTTACAGAGCACATCCATTTTCTAAATTGTTGCAGGGCTGTGCACTATCATTAAGATTGTCAAATGATATCTTACTTGTATGAAACTTTGAAGTCATTACGATCTTTTGTGAACAAGAATCTTGGTGAGCTGGTATGTATTTGTTCACAGAAGTACGGTCAGTTTTGTGTTTTACAGGCAGGTGGATGCTGACCTGCTGGTCAAATCCTCTCAACCATACTGAGGGCAAAATAGCTACCAATACATAGCATAAGCTCTACTGGATTATACTTTATAATCCATAATTTATAATATATAAATATATTTATAAATATATTATATATTTATATATTATATATATAATTTATAATTTTGTGTCTTTCATAATAGTGGTAGAGAGGACATACTGACTTTACTGAAGGAGGAAACATGAGGGACATATTACAGGATTGGAACAGAGAAAAATTTTAAAAAGTTTTGCTTTTTAATGGAAGACAATGGAAGCTATACTCCTAAGGGTAAATTTTCTAAAGGACTTAATTGAAGTAGAAAACTAAGTTGATGATTGTCAGTGAAGCGAACTTTGGAGTGAGTGAACTGCTTTCAAAAATTGGTTTTACATGTATTTAAAAAAATGTTTCCATGTTAAAATTGTTGAACTATTTGACAAATGGCAAAAGCTATCTGAAATAAAGTACATAGACTGCTTCTGAAATCTGTAAGGAGCAAAATAACATTAGCAATGTGCCCGGAGTCAGGATTCCAGCACAATCTTGCTTACTTCTTTCCCTGTGTATCTTTCACTAAGTCACAAAAAGCAAGAGCAAAAATGTTCATTCCACAAATACTTTTGATTCTGGCAAACTGGAAAATTGTGAAAATCTGATGTTTAACTAGACATTCCAGAGGCCGTTGTTTCTGATATATGGTTTTTCAACAGACATCTAACTTCCAGCAAAATTAAATAAGATCTACTTCCAAGTATCTGTATCCTTATATAAAAATATGGATACTTACTCCTTACAGGTGAGAAACTTACTTTCAAGTTCAGTGGCCCAAACCCCAAAACTCACAGCATTTGGAATCAAGCAGCTGATCAATCCAAAACAAAAGATCAGTTTTTCTTCATTTTTTAATATGTGTAAATGTAGTCTTGAACTCTTTCTTTGAAATGAAAATTAAAGTATTTCATTTGGAGTTAAATATTTTGATTTTCAAATTTTCTTTTTTTCAGGACAGTTTGACACAAAGTCAGACTATCAGTTTTATTTTTTCATAAATAACTATTCAAAACACTTCCAAATGCACTTGAATTTTTATTTAAACTAAGGCAGTTCATCATAACTTGGTGAGGCAAGTCTACATTTATAAAACGGTATCATATGTCAGAAAAGTGTGTCCGAGTGGTTTTTTTTTAGTCTATTTCTGAATCAGAAAAAGAGTTAAATACACCTATGATGAGACCTTGAGTCAGTCAGAGCTTCTAGGTAGGTCTCACATTGCTGTTTTCCTTAAAGTGGATATAATGTCAGCCACATGAAAAGCTTACAAACTCTAAAGAGAGACTTTAATAAAAGACAGAATTAAAACTGCAGGGTTTTTTAAGTGGAGCAGCCCTGCTAGAGGTGGGTGATAAAAATGGAAGTAAAAAGGTTTCTTAAAGAAACTTTCCTGATCTTTTCTGTCTTTACAGGACTGGGTCTCTCCTCCAGTCTGGCTCTTGGTTTAGAACTTAGAACTTGGTGCCTATGACAAGTATCTTTCGCGCTACCGCATTTGAGTGCTGCCTACACGTCCGCTTCTTGCTTGTTATCAGAGGGATCATAAGAATTTTTGCTGCTCGTTTTGGTTTCTTACTTTCTTAGTCTCTCCCATGCTGCTTATCCAGCAGCAGCCTTGCTCAGCTGACTATGCTCAGTTGCTCTCTGGGAAAGAATAATGTGTTCCTGACAGTAACTGATGCATAGCATCAAGGCAGTCATCTCTCCCAGCCCCAGACTACTGGCAGAAAATAGCACAGGCTACTCAACAGCGGACATATATACATATATATATATATTGCAATGGAATTTTTTTTTAGAATTGATTGTTTTCAAAATTAAACCTAATGTTGTCTATACTGCAAAAGGATAAAAATAAGTGCAGGTTAAAGTAGTCGTAGATGTTCAACTTCATCAGCCTCAAGGATCTTCCATGACAGAATAATCTGAGTATGTAATTAAGCTTGATTTGCTAACTCCCTGTTTACAATTTTACTCTTTACCCCATACTCCATCAGACCATTGGGTCTACTTGCTACATGAAATGACCCGGTTCATTGTATTTGCAAATATATACATTACCAAGTCTTCTGCTCAGTTACTAGATAGTAATATGGTAAATACTGACATCTAATTTCACCAGTCATCAGAGCCATTATAAATGTGTATCATATCCTCTAGTCATCTGCCAGCATCACCTCTACATTTCTGTTGACTTTTTTCATAAAAAAACCCCAAAACATAAAACAAATCTCAGTGGTAAAGTCAGGTTTATTGTAAAAGTTAAGAGTTTTTTATAAGTACATCAGTAATAAATAACCTAAAATGTAAGACAGATACAAGTATTACCATTAGAATAACTGTAATAGTGGTTGCTTATTTGTTTGTGTTGTTTGGCAAGAAATTATAGCTCTTTCTGATATAAAATACATGACCAATTGACCTGGATGATTGCATTGCATGCTATAGATTATTCACAAACTGGCCAATTATGCAAATATGTAATCATTTGGGATTGAAAGTCATGTCTAAATAGAGCATTTCAGTGAAGCCTGGGAAATGCATCTAATTAATCTGAAGGATATTTTGGAGGATGTTCCTCTTATGACCACATGCTGCAGAGTGATTCCTCTTTCTTTCTGCTTTCACAGAAGAAATATTTAGTTCTCAGAACTGCAGGGAAAATTCTTAAATATTTCACAATTTAAAATTTTGGCTATATAACTCAAAAACTATTAAAAAAAAGAAATTAAGATAGACATATGTAATGAAGCTACCCATAATTTTTTGAGTCTCAGTCATGCCTCCTAAAAATATGGGATGCCAGTATTGCCTGTCTGTCTTGTTTAACTATGAAAGAGGAACATAAATGGTAAAGAAATATCATACACGACATTTGCACAGAGAAGGTCAGTCAAAGTGCATCTGGCCACCAAGTCACATGAATTCTTTCTGTGTTCTGCTGGGATCAGATTTACAGATGACAATAGATAATCTGTCTGCTCACACATTGTAATCAATCCCCTTCTTTTCATAAAATAAAAATCTGAAGGAAAAAAAAAGATTTTTTTTCAAAACTGTTTACAGTAACAATATAAGAAGTTGAGAAATATGCCATTACTAATAATTCATATTGTTTATTAGATATGGTAGAACATAATTAACAGTTGCATTGTAAAACTTTTTTCCCCTTTTAATCGCTTAGGTATAGTCAAATGACTTATTTCGTGGTATGGTGAAGTAGAACAGTAGAATTGCCTGATATAAATAATAACCTCAGAACTAATTGAATCAGTATTGTAGTTAGTCTTTTTTCTTTACATAGTGTCTTTTGCTACACCTTGATTAGTTGGTAGTGTTATTGGAATGAAAACAAATGAAAAGGATAGATAAATGGTAATAGCAGTGTATACACATAAACAAAACAAAACAAAACAAAACAAGAAAAACCAGCATCAGCTAATCTTAAATAAGACTGAAACTCTTATCTTTATCCAGTCAGGGCTAAAGGAAGAGGGTTCACAGTGTAAATCTGAGCTTACCTTCAGTGTTATTGGAAAATTCATGTTCATGCTGTGAACAAGTGGGGCCGATTTCATTTATTTTAGTTTGTTGTCTTTATAAAACTCACTGAAGCTGTTTCTGTGAATGCCATCTCATTATTTTAGGTTTCACTATAGACAATTTTGAGGTACTTTGCATGAGAGATGCTTTATGGAAATAAATTGACTTGACTTTTGCATGTAAAAGTAGGGAAAAACTTGCCTTTCAACTGTCTTGGATTTTGTCTGTTAAAATGTAATTGCAGTGGCTTTTCAATGTCCTGATGCTCCCCAGTATATGCTGTAAAGAAAAAAAACAGGAAAATACTGTCAAATTATAGATAACAAGTTCACGTTTCTTCTGTTATGTTTCTTTTATAGCAGCTGCTTTTTACTTTATTTCTATCCACACTTTTCCAGATGGTGTTTGTGCGTGAAGTGTGTATTTAATGTACACCTGTTGCAAAGGAATTAATAACTAATAATAGTGAGATATGTTAAGATGGATGGAATGTTAATCAAACTTATATACAGTGCATTAGTTCTTTATAATTTTTCAAACTTAGCAGCTTTATTTCAAACAATATTTTAAAATTACTAGCTTTGTCTCTCATGCTTCTGCTGTGGTTTTTGGTTTTGGAGTATTTGGTGGGGGAAAGGGATAGCCTTGTTTTGCAAAAGAACTGGTGACTACCTCAAGCTAACAGTTTTCAGCTATGCATTCTGCTTCAGTACCTTCCAGTTAATAATTAATCCTTAAGCAGTGACCTGAACCTTGATCATTATTGCTTAAAAAGTCACAAAGGATGTTAATGAAATCTAAGAAATACCTAGGTTATCCCTGGAGATCATGACTCCTGGAACAGATGGAGAATAATGCTTGTCAGTCTACAGTAATTCATATTTATGAATGAAAAAGAGTTAAGGAGTCTGCCTGCATGACTCCTAACTGGCAATGTCATCAAAAGCCTGTGAGAAAATATTTATTTCTGTGATACCTGCTGATGTAAACATTATGAGAGAGGGAAAAGAACAGTTAGGAGTGATATCTATATATTAAAAAACTTACTAGGGAAGGGTCCAGATGAACAAAGGTGAAACAGTCAAATTTGTCATATTGGTGTCAGAAATAAAGGACTGTGCCAGTTTCTTCAGATATTTAAATTTGTCACCAACACCACAGCATTGATGAAATCTCCTTAGGCCAGTGACAGCTTTGTTTGCTCCCTGCTGCATGACATCTGCCCCTAAATTTTCAAAGCAATACACAGAAATTTAGCTTTGTAACTCCCACTACAGTCAAAAGAAACTACTACAGATCTGAAACCTATTTTTAAAAAAATTGACCTAGAAACTATTTGGTGTCTTTTGCAAGTGCTACGCATCAGAATTAAGAACAGTTCATTACTAAACCAATAACTTTATCTTTGAAACACATATTGTATATTATCATCTGTTATAAAGTACAATTGAGAGAGCAAACATTATGCCTGCTTCAGTTGCGGGTCCAGGCCATGGATATCGCAGGATAAAATGTTTACCTTGGACAACCATAATTGTTGCCATTGAGAAATGACCTCCAGAATAACAGTATGGTGTATACATTATTTCATATACCACAGAATAGTCACCTCATATAGCTTTACTCTGTGTGCTGGTGAAGAGGTATCCATTACTTTCAGGTTTCTGCTCTTTCTCAGCACCAAACAAAACAATTCTCTGTAGTCCATTTTAATGTCAATGTTATTGACTGCAGCAAATTGAAGATAGATAGGAAAGAATACACATACATATATACACTTTTCCTTATACTGCAGACTTAATGATACATGAAGATAGTTACAGACAACAAGAAGGAAAGAGTTGCAAGTGGCTACAAACTGTTCTGGAAGAATGGGAGGATCCTGGTGTTGGCATGTACATGTCAGACTTTTCCTGGCTGGACAACTGAAACTAGTCCTGAGACTGATTCAGTAGTGTTTAAGTGCCAAAAGATGCAGACAGATCTGGATTTGCTTAATTTGCTTAACTCCAGGCACTTACCCAAGGTCTCCAGGTGATGAGTCTCACCACTCTGGCCTCCATCACTTCTTGTTAGGAAAAGAGTGACACCCAGGTCATGACTTGGGACAGCTCGGCACCTAGCAGCTGCTCTTTCTTTCCATTGATGGTAGATTCAGTAACCTGATTATTGCAAACTTACTTGCTTTGGTAAGGCGGAATTAATCAGGGCAGTCAAATCAAACCCTGTCTTCCTAAGTTGGGCTACAGTCACCTTCTGTAAGTCATTGGTACATACTTATTATATCCACAATAAAATTAATGGGCTTTGAATGCCACAGATGATCATTGCTATCAAACTCTACGGTTTAAAAATCACCAGAAGTATAAACCCAAAAGATAAGCTTAGCCACTCTTAATATAATAATCTTTAGGAAGCCATTTGCAGTATACAGAGCAAGGTGTTTTTGACAAATGACAATGTAGTGTCCTATATTTTCCCTTGTTGTTCTGTCCAGCCTCTTTTCTCCAAGGTGACTTGGTTCTCCCATGATAGTTTTTCCAAATAGCACCACCACACTTGTATTTACCTTTGAAAAAAGAACAGAAGGAAGAGGAAGGGAAGGGAATGATGAACTTTCAAGTCATTTGATTTTCATTCCAAAAGTTCATAGTTCTGGCTGTAAGTGAATTGCATAGTTTCAGATTAAGTTACATTTTGTCACTTCATGTTATGTTATTCTGGTCTGATGTAACATGATGATCAAAATAAATATGAATTAATCAGACATCTACATTTACCTTTCTTAAACTGACAGAGCTACTCTAATGCTATATTAAGAGCAAAGCTAAAGAAGCATGAAAACTAAAGCCACTTGATAGATTTTTTTAAAATTCTGAATCATTATTTTAAAGTTTTATAAACTGAGTTTAAAATATTATTTTATCAGGTCAAAGCTGTTACTTGTTCATGCCTGTGCATATTTTCTCAGGAAAAGTAATGAAAAAATGGATTAATTGCATTCACTGTCACATAAATACTGAAATCAGAAGAGCCTTAACAGTAACATTTTCTGCTTTTAACATTTTATAGTTGAAAGAAATAAAAGCAGGAGCTGTAGACTGAAATAAAGGCATTTGGTTCCTCTGCAATTAATACTTTAAAATGACAACTGCATATTCATTCTTCGAAGAAGAATTCACATTAAATCACATAATAAAAAAAGGACATATAATGGTAGGTTTAATACTATAAAAATGACGTGATTACTGAGAGAACTAGAGAATTATGTTTGTCCACTCAAATGCAGATTAATCAATACTAATCAAATTTGTGCCTACCTTTATGTTTCATTCAGCAGTAAGAAGGTATCCATGGGACATACTCTTCTTGCATGCTTGACACCAAGAAGGAAGCAGGAAGCTGTCTGACATAGTGAAAGGGAGACAAACCACAGTCCAGGGACACTGCTTCTGCTGAACAGAATATGTTTGGCTCTAACTAACAGGGCAAGAGAGCATATTGCTTTCCCATGCACTGCACTTCTCAGGGTCAAGGAGTCTTGCCTATTGCAATTCAAATTAACACATTCCTTTGAAGGTAAGATACTATATCAATCTTATGGCTTTTCATTTTTTCTTGAAATACTCCATGAACTATATATATACATCTCTCCAACCATAAATAAACACACACATACGTATGTGTGTGTTTTTTCTCTGTGCTTTTAAATAAGTGTAAGCACAGCAGTAATACATTTCACTATGTGCTCACTGAAAACAAATCAAAGGATGGCATTTTCACACTATTTAAATAAATCACAACATTCCCTAGTTGGTGAGCAAAAAGTCTAAATACAACAGGGATCTTGAAACAGCCATTTCCTTGGAAAAAAAATTGGGACTCAATGACAATACAGAGAGGCTGCTACTTTTATAAATGAACTAGAAGGAATATGGTTGGTTTAGATATAGGCTGCATCTGTGCAGTAAGTATCTTGCCATTCAGATATCTGTGGTTTCAGTACCTCTACTAGAGTGAGTATCTCCAAAACTGCAAGCATTGAACCTAAGTCTTTTTTTCTTTTCTCTCTAGAGTATTCATTCATAATTCTGCCAACTTGAACTGCATGCAGAAACAAGTCATTACAAATTGTGCTACAATTTAGTTTATATATGGGAAATATAGACCTGAAACTAAAATGTTCTAATCAAAACATTACATTCTGAGCAGGCAACAAATTAGTTTGATTAGTTATTGTGCAAACTGTTGGCCTAAGAAGCCATCCGTAAATAAAGACAATTGGGAAAATATTGGAGTTTCTGAATTAATGCTAACTTGCTTTTACGTTTCCTCACCATGTAGTCCCAATGTGACACTGCAGAATCTGCACAGTAACAGCGTAGTATGAATATGTAAATATGCCAAATATGCTTTAAGCTTCAGTCTGGCATGTTGATAAAACAGAAAGTTATTGCACGCTCTGAAACTGAGCATTAAGCTCTCCACATTTGCTAACATTAATCCAAACTACTCCATGTACTGCAGCTTGAAAGATGTTCAATTAAAACTCATTCTGCCTGGTATAAATTACTATTATTATGTTGTGAAAGGAAACCTGGAAATATCTGCTAACTTGTTATATGTGTGCTGCCCTTACTCTCACCTCACCTTCCAGACAGTGATTTCAGAAAATTGCCTTTAGTTATTTAAAATTCTGTCATGAGCTGGTTTAAGAGAAACAATGAAGAGCTGAGTACATGCATAATTTTTCTGAGAACTTTGTACTTTAGGCTACTGAATAATAACTGCTGGCAATAGCTGTATTTTGAACATTTATTGTTATTTCCAGGGTGGAAAAGTTTACTTACACACACACACTCACACCCACACACGCATATTTTATTAGACTGAGATTCATTGCTGCAGACCATTGATTTGTCTTAAACTATACTAAGAACAGTTGGATGCAAAGTGACTTTCAGGTCTCAAGTCAGAAAAATAATTCATTCATGTATTGCTTTGATGAGAAAAAAACAATTTATGCAATGTTGCAGTCACTTTCTCTCATTTTTAATGAAACTCATTATTTTGAACTGTGTAGATTAGCTATCCAAACATAAATTCTGTAATTCTCAGACAAGAAAGGACACATGTAAATATCTAAATTATAGTCTAATCACAAACAGAGTGGTTATTTGATTGCTAAAAATGTCATATTAATCATATGGAAAGTTTAACTTTTATATTAGCACAGTTAAGGCATATTTCAAAGCATTAATTTTGAAAACCTCTTGTAAATACAGACAAAACCAGGTAAGTGTCACTATATTTTATTTCCATAAAAATTATTCTAAAACCCCTGAGTTTCCAAAGTAGAAAGGTCCTTAAATACCTGTCTATCAGATATACAGGTAATTCCACTAGTATCCACTTGTACTTAATAGCAAGCATATGCCAGCCAACTTTTGCTAAAGTATGGCTGACTCCTGGGAGTTTTGCATAGCTGAAGACAGAATATTATAATGAACACAATTAAAAACTTGGCAGTATTTTCAATGGCATGACTCCCCAAACTCCCAGTGATAGCTATAAAATCAAGCAGATTTTGCAAAAGCATACGAGGACAGCAGAGTTTTGTATGCCGGATAAGATCTTTTATATTTTAGAGTGGTATCTGACAGGGCCCGTGAGGCATTCAGGGATCTCTAGCATCTTTCTCTGTTCTCTAACAGCATTTGTGGCTTTCCCAACATAGCTGGAAAAATATCTGCTAGGGAAAGCCTGAACAGAGGTCTCTAGGCTCTAGAAACCTGGTTAACTGGCTAGTAAAGTGCTCATGTACTCATGAGATTATTGAGACCTCAAGAGTGCTGCTGCAGGAGGGCTCTAGCTCAGATCTCAGTGTGGTTTCGCAGTGAATCTCCTGATCATCTCTACTTTGCCCGAAGAGGCAACCTAGGATCACGGTTCTTGCAATCAGCTTGCTAATGGGTGGAGTCCCATTGAACGAGACTATATCTGGTCCATAGTAAACCCTCCCAAGACAGATAAATTGCAAGCATCAGCTCCTTAATGCCAACCATTGCACCCTACAGATCCACTCCTTTTGTGCCACTACACTTTCTCATATAGGCATAGCCTAAAAGCTTCTAAGCATTTTAGGACATTTAAAGTAGCAGGCAGGCATCTTGACAGTTATTTTAACATTAATTTGTATGTGTCCTTATATGTAATAATTTTTAAAGAGATAAGCAATGCACTGTAGATATTCTATAATCACACTTTAACTTGGCATAAATTTTGTTACAGTTTGGTAGACTGACTTCAGACTAATTGAAATATGACTCACTTAAAACATTAAATTACCAAACTGCAAATTATGTAAATTATCATTTTAATGCAGAAGTTGATACAGCTGGATTACAAATGAATGAACCTATTTCCCTAACTGACTTCTGTCACCTTGATATGTTTAGTGCCATCTATGCTAATCTCGCAATTTAGTCTGTCCAGAAGAGCTGACTGATAAAAGTTCTTAAAAATTGCAGCTCTAAACACAAAAAAACCCACTTACCCAGTAGCCCTCTGGTTCTCCCCATCAGAGATAGTACTTCTCTTAATTTATATTTCAATTACTTCAAAGTCATTTAGCCATTTGCAAATATCATATTAGATGACTAAGAGAGAAAAGTAGGAGAAATTACATCAAATTTTACAAAATACCAAGTCAGCAGACAGAAGATCTAACTTTACAGATCTGGGCCTTGTTGTCAACTGGCATTACCCAGTTCACAAGATGTTTGGAATATTAAAGAACAGCACAGCAATTATTTTCTTTACTTCGATAAATGTACTCATACCTCACGTAGCAGTCAGCCAGAGGAGCTAGGTCATGAAAAATATTAATGGCTGGATCTTTTTTGAGTATGATTCAATCACAAAAGAGGAAAAGAAAACCACATAAGCAAAATCTTTCTTTGTAAATGCAAAACAAAATGTCATTAGGCCATTGATCACCAGGTAGCAATACTCTTTATATATTGTCCTTTATTCCATTACTCAAACTTCCCTTTTTTAATACAGGATTGTGTCTATTAATCTTAACCACTTAAAATAGTGTCAGCCAAATATGCTCAGTATATGCCAGATCCCTTCTAACTTAATTACTCTGGGTAACATTTTGAAATATGTCTAAGTTGCTTAGGAACCATTTGAATCATGGCCTGTACTTTTAAGACTTTGGCAAATTTCATCCCTTTGTATAAACTCATTTCTGAAATGAAGGACCAAAAGTCTGGATTCTTTCATACAAAAAATTGCACTGCCATCACAAAGGACTGCATTATGATCATCTGTTACTAGCAAAGGAGAATAGAATTGGAAATCAATGGACTGAAACAAATCCATAGAGAAGGAGGCCTAAATGAGGGATAAAATAATGACAAGACTTGAATCCTTAATCTCTTTTGGTTCCTTCAAATAGGGATGCAAAGGAAAAAATAATATATTGGAGATAACGAAAGTGGAAAGGAAAATTGTGTCTACTACTTTCACCATCTCCTGCAACATCAGGATCTCATCTGGCAGCACTGATCTGGCTCACGGCTGCACTGAGCAGACCCAACCATAGGTGGGAACACAGCTGGTATCACCACCTCCAGTAGTGGATTCTGCCTGGATGTGATACTTGTGTTTTGCTGACTTTACGTCAAGTTTCTTTTTAATTCTCTCCTTATTACATCCCCTTTTTTTCTTTTTTTTTTTTTTTTTTGTTTTTTATGCTTTAATTTAATAAGTAGTTCTTAAAGTGAGCACAAAATTCTACCATGCATATATTCACTAAATTAAGCAAAATTTTTTCAGTAACTGTTAGCTAACTGCTAACCCCCCCTCTCCTTATTCTTAGTCAGCTGACCACATCCACTGCATTATTTTGTATAGCATAGATAGTAATTTTAACATCTTGATTATGACAGAATTAAAAAGACTGCTAAATAAGAAAACTTTGTCTCATCTAGGGCATTGGAGGCATTAGGCATCATTAAGCTAGTACCTTGTGCACAGCGGAAGAAAGAGAAGTACTTGCCATTGTTACTAAGCTCCAGCATCAGTAAAACAAACTCTGTGGGGTTGGTAGAAGGTAGCTGACAGGAAATCTCACACCCTTGGCTTCTTTGAAAAGGATGACAAATACATGAGGGTTCATTTTATATTTACTCAAATAGTGTATACATTTTATATTTGAATAATGTCCAGTTGGATTCTTTGGTTCAAGATATTGGAGCATGCTATACAGAACTGAAAGAAATGCTAAAGAGAAGAACTAACCAAAATCCAATATGTAAAAAGTAGAAGAAAACAAAGAAATGGTACTCATGAAGACTTTGTACCCAAATCTGAGAGCTTTCTAGAGTGAACTGCCATAGTTAAAAACTGCCCAGTTCATATAGTTTAAACCAAATCACGGTCAAAGTAGTTCATTGATTTATTATTGTTATTAACCACCAATGAGTGAATTATACATCAGGATCAATACCAATAATGCAACAGATAACCCATGATATTAGCCACTTACAAAGTTTAATAAACAGCCAAAAGTTCTAATCCCTCTCCCCACTCACACACAGAGTTATAGGTACAGCTCCTGAAATGGCCAGGTGAGTTACCAGTTCATGCCCTCACCTGTGAGTGCAGGTTCCCTGATTGCGTACTCCTGTGGGAGATGTAGGTGCTTTGGCTTAATGTGTACCCCTGCCGCTTCCTACAGCACAGTAATCCACATATTGGTGAGAAAGCAATTCCCAAGTGTTTTCACACACCGCCACCATTAAGCTATTTGTCGTCAGGCCTTTCTTACTGAGATCCAGAAAGAATCCTGCACCATCTCTTTCTAACCTCACCACCCCATCCCAACCCAGTGCTAAACAACAATTTAGCCAGGGAGCATGAAAGCTGAATTGCATCTTTGTTAGGAATAGTTTGTTTCTAGCATCAGAGAGAAAAGATAAGGATGACAAAATATTTTTAACTCTTCTAGAAAAAGTCATGGAAATATCTCTTCATATTTCTAACACCAACTTCAAAAACGAGTAGGATAGGATAAATAGTTGTGGTAAGTTAACCCTGGCCAGCAGCTGAAACCCACCCTGTGTCTTGTTGACTCCTCTCTTCCATGGAATGGGGAGAAAACAGATGGAAGAAGAGAAGACTTATGGACTGAGATAAAGACAGTTTAACAGGGAAAGCAAAAGCTGTGTATGCAAGCGAAGCAAAAAGACCATTCATAAAACAGCAATATCACTGCCCCCTTCCGTATTTGTTTTTAATAGTTTTCCATATACAAGAGCTAAAATGTCTATTCTCTCCTGCCAATCTGTTAATCAAATGCAAAATAATTACTCCAATAAAGAGCAGACCAACAAAGGAGCCTTGTATTATAAAAAGAAAAGTTCATAGATTAATTTAATAATGGGATAAAATACTGTTTCTGGAAGTAAACATTCACCTAGGAACTAATGAGAAGGAAGCCATACCCAGATCACAAAATGCCATGACTATAAGGTATAATAGTCTTTTAGTAGGAGTGGAATACATCTTCAGAAAACTAATGAGATATTTGAATGTCTGCCAGAAACAGGTACAAGTACGTTGCACTCAAGTGGACAAGGCTTAATAGAGATGGGATTTGAGCCAAGGGATCAGGAGTCAATACTAGACTATCAGAATAAAGAAAATGAGACAGGGAACAATGAAAACACAATTGACACTAACAGGGATGTTGATAAACACACAAGACAAAGGACACTGGAGGAGACTGTGTCTCAGTTATGGCATTATAAATTACAAGCTCCTGTGAAGCTACTTCTGAGCTTGTAGGAGCATTATCAGGATCAGAACCTAGCCTAGGACAAGTATGCTCAGATTTGAAACAGTCAAAACATCTTATCATACAATCAAAATTACTTGGGATTCCCACATCACAGAATCAAGTGATTATGAAGAATTAAATTGCTGTTTTCCAATGACTGATAGATTTAGACTAATTGCATTACCTTATTTTAAATAAAATGTGGGTTGGGGTACAGTGATGCAATATAAAGGACTACTGGTCTAAATCTGTACAGAAGCACGATCTCCTTCCTGCAGAATAAAGGTCAAGACCAAATATTATTTCCTTCTCTGTCTGTAATCTGTTTCCTTTAGGTGAGTGTTCACAGATCCTAAAAAGTCTAAAAAGTAAATCCAGGTATAGGTGTTTTGTCACTTTGCACACCAAAGAACAACCAAAATTCATAAGCCATTCTGAGAATGCAATTTAATATGGGTTTCTGGAATAAAACAGCCTGCTTGTGAACTATTGCAACTGCAAAACTCACATACATCAGTTCCATGTCCATGCTTTTTTTCCTTTTTTTCCTCCTTTTTTTACTTAACAATGTATCAGGAAGACAAAATCAGAAACATGGATAAACAATATTAATATTACATCTCTGTCATTACTTATTCATCTAAAAGTTGATATCAGTTTTTATTTCAGTTAAATGTCATCTTTTTTCACTTCAAATCTAAGTCTCTAGAGGACAACAAACTTAAAGACCTGCAGCCAGTAGACCACTAGGGAGAGACAAAATAACTGCTAGGAGAACTTATCTCCCTTACAGCTGACAGCTGTTTATTCTCCCGAAACAAAACACTAAAGGCTTTAAAGGCCTTATAGGAAAACCCTTAACATCAAGATAGATAAAGAAGTGCATTGCAAAAGTTTATATTATCAGTTGATTTTTAACCCACTCCAGTGATAGTCCAGTTGCAAGAAGAACTAAAAAGAAAATTGTTCTGGTATTAATTTATTTTATATGTCTATCCACTTTTTGTAGAATCTAGAACATTCTTTGAGATCTGACTTTTGTTTCTTTTGTGTTTTTAAACTTCAGTTTCTTGACAATTAAAATTTTAGATCTATATTTGGTCCAGATGGCAGGTTTTTTGTTTGTTTGTTTGTTTGTTTTTTATAATGAAGTATAGTTCTTTCTTGCTACTGAAACACAATTAAAGCAAAATTTCTTAATGATAATGTAAATGAAAAGTCATAGAATATACATATTTGCCATGATATTAACCAGTGGGCCAGCGTGCAGGCAGGAATTTAAAATTAATGATGCCAAAATCCAGAGAAGCAGAAGGGACACTCCTTTGTGTACCTTAAAGGACAGAGAACTCACTGCAGGACTAAGATACCTTGGTCCTTATTTCCATTCCCTTGGTATTATTTCAGATTTTGTTTGAGAAAGTAATGGACTGAAAATAGAAGGAAGGGCTAGAAAACTTGCTCTTTACATTCAACTTTGCTAAAAGGCAGAGAAGAGCAGTCTGTCTCATCAAGTTTCCTACTGGAAATAAAGTTCTTTCCCACTCTGCCCCCAGGCCTCCCCAGATGGTAATACGGTATTATCCAGTGAAAGCCTTTCTGAAGGAATGTTTTTTTTTAGTCTATAACTTTGACCTCTGAAAAGTGGGGGCCAGAATTTTGGAGATTCTAAAGCTTAAGCTTCCTAGGGGACCTCTTCATAACTAGAGTGTCCAGAAAAAAGAAAGCAGACATTGGTGAACCTGTAACAAAGCTGCTGTGAAAAATAAACTGCTCCTATAAGCTTGATATCTATTTATAATGCACTGTATTTAATTGATCTAAGCATCTCCCTATAAATTTAATTACAATATGGTGAGTAACTTTGTTGACATAATATGTTATAGTAACTCTAGAGACATTTTCTGGAGGGGAAAGTGACTTTCAAGTGGGTACAATCCAGTTGCAACACTTGAAATACTTTTATATGCAGAATTTAAAAGCACACGAAGCTGTGTGCCTTCATTTGTGCTGGTAATATAGCCAAGTTTTCAAAGAAACAAGTGTATTCTGTAAACCAGAAGACTTGTGCACATAAATGAAGGCATACAGATCTCAGTATTTTTTTCAAATGTTCCCAATATCATAATTAATTGTTTTATTAGCATATGTGTTTCCATACTCAGTGAGTCATAATTATTGGGAGCAAATAAGAGAAGAGGTAAGGAGGTGGTTATTTTAATACAATTTGTGATTCCTAATAATGAATTACATGGATAATGAAGTTAAACACCAGTGAAGAACTGAAATTGATGCCAATATATGTATAGTTTTTATCTTCCATTTTTTTCAATATTTCTTTTGTTTAGTACAAGATTTTTTTTCTTTTTTCCTGACTCATTATCCTAACATTTGACTTTAAAAGGTAACACTCAGCTGACACTGAATTAAAACTGAATGCTGTCAACAAATTGCCTTTGTCAGGTAGTTGTCTGAATAACTGTGTAAAAAGCTCAGCTACCTCTTTGATGAATACTGCATCTAAATAATTTAACATAGCCCTAATCCTTAAAGCTATAAAGAGATATGAGAAAGAGAAAACTTAGGCTGGTTCAAAAACAAGCTAAGGGCAGTATTATTGCAATCCTAAAGGCATAATATGGCATTGATGAACCTTAAACATGCTAGCAAGCCGTAAAAGCCTCTATATCATTTAGAGAGCATTTGCAGGAATGTGTTAGTTTCTTTGAACTGAAGAAACATGTTTCTGCTGTTCTGACACTACATAGGTATCTCAAGGACATTGAAGAATCATCAAGTACCATAAATAAAAATTTTGCTAGTCAGAAGTGCGTTCCAAAATCCATCAACACAGGAAAAATATTGAGAGCTTTTTCCCCTCCAATACATACAAAATAATTTTAAAAAGATAGCCAGGAGTTACCTAATTAAATAGAGACTAAATACATAGCAGGAAGACTAATCAAGTGTTAGATACATTTATTTTCATATAATTCATAGAGGTCATTCAGATCATTCCCTTAAGACACAACTAGTTATATGAACTCCAAGAATACCTCTGAAGGAGGAGAGAGAAGCAACTTCTGCTAGTGTTGCTAGTGATGATCACTGGCAGAAATTAGCCTTCATATGAAAAAAAAAAAAAAAAGTTCCTATTGTATTATCCAATAAAAAATTACTATTGTATTATATAACTCTCTCTCTTTTTTTTTTTTTTTTTTTTTTAACCACAGAAATCACTGATAAAATAGAACAGAAATGACAATGGCTTTTTTCCACATATCTTAAAAATAATGATCTGTGAACACAAATACTTATCTTGTGGTTTAATTCTATCCCTGACCTTCTGTAATATACACAAATGCCTTCATTTATTATCTTTCTGATGGTTTTCTCCATGTTTGCAGTGCTCCCCTGCTGTCTCACAGAAGGAAAACTATACCTTATAATACCTTAAATATCATTCTGCCATTACATTATTGACTGCCAAATAAATTTTCACAGCCTATAATTAAATAGCCCTGTAATGCCATTTGAGTAGATTTTGCAAGCTTAATGGAACTGGAACAAAGCTAAAAAGTAGAAATGCTGAATTATACTACCTCAGTGTTCCATCTTTGACTGCAGTTGGTAGTATATGTATAGGAGTATAAGAACAGAGTAGCGCTTTTCCTCTTATATATGCAATCCAATAGGATCAGTGCATATTTCAACATTCAGCCAATATAAAACCTTACATACACACATCAATAATGAACCAAAATGATGAGTAAATTTGGCTTTACATCTAAGTGTGTCCTCATAAGACTAATTTTGTTCTGGACTAAGATGCAGTAAAAAAAAGCAAAACAGTTTAAGATAGGATAGGATAGGATAGGATAGGATAGGATAGGATAGCATAGCATAGCATAGCATAGCATAGCATAGAATAGAATAGAATAGAATAGAATAGACTATTTCAGTTGGAAGGGACCTGCAATGTTCATCTAGTCCAACTGCCTGATCAATAAAGTTACAACATAGTATATAGCTCCTGCAAATGCATTTTTATTTACTTTGAGGTTAGTTCTTTATAGGAAAATAGTCCTAAGCATGCATTTTTAGATATCACTCAACCAGTACTTCATGACCCAGAAATACTATTAAGTGCTACTACATAATATTTACTTCTGTGACTCAAATATTTTATACCTAGGAAATATGATCAATACACGCATGGTATGTATAGGGTCTAAGCACCAGTATACTTACTTCTGTGCACCTATTAGGGAGCAAAATGGTTAATGTAGTCTCACTGAAAACTGTACTGATCGTATTCACATATTTCACAGAAAAAGAGAATTTTTATGATTTTTGGAATGAAATGAGTTGATATTGGGTCTTAGAATGACCCTGCATTTCGACTTTTAGTTGGTATATATTATAATATGATTAATGTCAAATTAAAATGAAACATTAGTTGTTCAAGATATTTTTCATTTAATTTTCATTTTCTGGAAAATTCTGAAAATTTCAATGTTCATTCCAAAACAAATTAAAAGTAAATGTCAAATGTCAAACCTCATGTTAAATGGAACTTTCACTTTAACTTTCTATGATAAGTTAAAAGGAAAAATAACAGCAAAGACTGAAGAACTACTTATAGAGCTGCAGTGATCAGTACAAAGAGAGAATGCTTTCATCAGGAATGTCTGTGAATAGGTGGTGTAAAATACCATAGATATAAAATTTTAATTACACCTGAAAGTTATCAACAGCATATTCATTTTAGTGAAGATAAGTGTATGTTCAAATGCATAATTCACTCATTTAATTGCCTGTATTTCTCTTTAGACATATATTTATTTAGAATATTTCCACTGTCTCAGGGAATATATCACTGATCCTATGCTTATTGCCTTCTAGTATGATACCCTGTTTTTGGTATAGTCTCCTGAGGGGACAAGAAAGATGGCTTTGATGTCAGCTTCAGTGATTCCACAGTATCAAAGTCAAGCAAAATTAATGTAACAGTGAAAGAAACTGCAAAACACAGTCCTAGAGACCTAAATTTCACATTCTTTAAGCACATGCCTTACAGGATCGCGTCTCTGAATATCACTGCTACTTAAAAAAATAACTTGATAGTTTATTTCTTTTATGTAGCAAGAAATATAACCTTTTATGTTGGCTCTGTTGCTAATGGGTAGCCTTTGAGCAACTGAAAACCTAATGGTTCTCAACAGTTTGCGATTTAAGATTTAACTGGATGAAATGCTCAGAAGAGTGCTTACTAAGATTTAAAGAATTTCAAAAAAGTTACTTTGTGAGTTAACATCATCTTTTTAAGTTGCAAAACTGTTTAAGCTTTTGCCCCAAAATTCAATTAAATGGAATCAAAGAGTTTCAAAGTAAGAAAACATTATGTATTTATTTCTTTTTTGGTAAAAACATAAAATGCTTCCACAGACAACATTATGATTAAAAACAAAAGAAAAAATCCCACCAACCTAAACTATAACCAAATGAACTAAGTGAACTAGCTCGTTTAAAAGTTGTTTGCATAAAAGGATGAGTGAAGATTTAATTTTAAACACTATCAAAAGTTCTGGAAAGATTGAATCAATATCTGTGCTGATGGAAAAAAAAACAACCATGTTAGATGTAAAAACCATAGTAGTTAACCCAAGGAAATCTAAATACTGTGCAGTTCTGTATCTGTTGGAGTTGTCTAATATGAATGAGAAATTTTGGCTTGTGTCAGATAGTCTAGCATGTAATACCCTGTTTGAAAGCAAGTTACTTACATAGACTGTAGTTTAGAATATATAGCATATATGAGCACAGCTCAAAACAAAGAGGTAGTTTAAAACACCACCAAAATCTAAAAATTAACCATAGTGCTTAGATGCCTGGCCAGGTTATTGACTTCCACAGTCAAACAAAATCTGGGTACACTTTCCAACCGACACTGACATTTTATACACCTGTGATGTAGTTCTTCTTGGTCTTTATTTGCTTCCAGCAACAACTATTAGCGAGGGTTCATTTCAGTTGCTAGTTATCAACAGTTGCCAGTGCTTTAATTGTTTGACATACAGACATATGGGATAATGGCATTTCTAATTTAATGTCTTTTTGTCTGCTTTGTGAAAGCACTCTCCAAGTCTTGCTGAACGCATTAATATTGAGGCAGCATGTTTGGCATTTATCTTGCTTGATGATGAACAACGGGGAAGAGCTCTCTGTTTTTTTGATGAAATCCTACAAAGTGAAGTTTGAATAGAAAATAACGCAGTTGTAGACCTTTCAAAGAGAAGTAAACAAATATGAAGAAAGAGTTGGAAACTGCCTTTGAAAGTCTTTCAAGAAGAGTATTATTGTTTTGAAAAGTCTAAGGAAGAAGGCAGAAGCTTTTATAATCTCATTTAATTATAAATTCATCAAGACAGTGGTGTAGAATGGTAATCTCTTAATCCATTTAATCTCACCCACTACAAAAGAGTAAAAAAAAAAAATCCAGATATGCTAACAGAACTGTGACAGCAAATGGTGGAAGATATAAACTTTTAGTTCCTATAGAGATGTAGACACAGCACTGCTGTTTCACAGCAAAAATGACTTGTCAGATATGTAGTTCATAGAATGACAGATTTACAGAATAACTCATGTTGGAAAGGTCCTTCAGAGGTTATCTAGTCCAACCCCCACCTGCAAATTCAAAGCAGGGCTAATCTGATCAGAAGGCTCAGAAACATGTCCAGTTATATCTTGAACACATCCAAGGACAGAAATCCCACTGCTTCTCTCAGCACCTGTTCCAGTGTTTGTCCCCCATCATGGTACAACAGAAAAATCCTTGTATCTAATCTGTTTTTCCCATGTTCAGACTTGTGGCTGTTGTCTCATGTCCATTCACTGTGCACTTTCAAAAAGAGTCTAACTCCACCTTCTGTGTATCCTCTGATCAGGTTGTTACAGACACCAGTAAGATTCCCCCTTCACCTTCTCTTCCCCTGTTGAACAGAGAAGTTCTCTCAGCCACTCTGCATACGTCCTTTTCTCCAGCCCCCAGCCATCCTGGTGGGCCTCTGCTGGACTTGCTCCAATACATCAATATCTTTCTTGTACTGGGGAGCCCTAAACTGGATACAACACTCCAGATTTGGTCTCACAAGTGCCAAATATAGGAGAAGGATCATTTCTCTGGACTCGCTGCCCACAAGGCTTGTTAAAACAGCCCAGGATGTGACTGGCCACCTTTGTTGCAAGGGCACACTGCTGTTGGCAGGTGTTAGAAGATGAGATAATCTACTCACAGAATGGAAAATTTAAGGGCCAATTTTTTATATCTTCTCTACAAAAAGCTCACTTGAAAGTTAATATTCCTGCTCATGAAAGCCTGTGTAATAGAATCTTAAACAAGTAACAATTAAACAACATTAATTGAACAATATCAAATTACTAAGAATGCATGATGGTCATTCTTTCTCAAGCCAACCCTCAGAAGTCTAAGGATTTAATAGGGATCACAAGACTATATTACGTTGAAGGTGACAGAGTCAATATTATTTTTGTGCACTTGCTGAAGCTTTTCAGACTGGAAATTAGTAAAACTTTATCTGCTTTTTCAGTTCTAGTTTTCAGAAATAGAAGCAGAACCATGTCACACCCTGAGCATAGGAAAGAAGTCTTTGCAGTGAGGTTTCTGATCCCTAGCTACAATTATGTACCATATATATGCTGTGTTTTATTTAACCAGCTTTAAAGCTTTAAAAATGAAGGTGAACATAAGCAACAAATTCCAAACAATAATGTAAAAGGAGTGCAGATGACCAGAATCCACAAGTGGATTTGAAGATTAGGCCATTTACAATGGTTATGTTTTTGAATGCCAAAGAACTTATACTCTGATCTAATTTTTTGTTTCAGGAAACAAAAATACTTAGAAGTTTTACTGAGATTTTAACATCAGCCCTCCAAGAACAAGCAGTGAATTTTTTTTCCAGACATGAATTCCATAAAATCACTAGAGAATGATGAGAAAAGTACAGTTGGCCACACAGGAATGATTTTTAAAACTTGCCCGCAGTTGCAGAATATAGTCACATTAAGTCAAGAACAGTAGGTGTAACAATAACAAAATATTGATAATAATTTTGTACCCAAGACAGGAAGAGTGCTCTAAACTTCTTTACAGATGGGAATCTTCCTGGATATTTCAGTGGGAAGAGTTCTGTTCACACAACTGGAGCTCAGATTCCCACTGAAGATGAATCCCACAGACACAGATCATGCTATTTCCAACACTTCATTGGGTAGCTTCGAAACTAGCAGACAACTATGTCCAAAAATGTCAAAATGTTAATCTTTTTTTATCACTTTATGCACTGTCAGCTTTACTTTAGCACAAAAGTCACCAGCGTTTCATGAGTTCTTTTTCCAACTATAGTGCTGCTGTTTTGAAAACAAGCAAAGACCTTTATAAAATAAAACTGATATGCAGTCAGTACTGTTAGAAGACTTTTTGTGTTAAATTAAGACTATTGAATAAAGATTAACATTTTTCTCTGAAACTAAACAGATCCACAGAGACTAGTCTTAATGTAGTAAAGAATGATTTCTTGCAAATGTAGCTGGGCTGCACCATGTGAGTGTTTTGATCCAGCCTTCAACATCTAAACAAAGAAGATGAAGGGCATTTCTAAAAAAAGAACTGCTGCTCTGTGTATTTCTAGGGAGTATCCATATGCAGTTAGCTTGTTGAATAGGTGGTTGGTTTGTAGGCTGTCTTGGCCAAAAGGTTGTTGATTCTAAATAACGGAAAAGAAAACCAAACAGAACAAAACTGTTTCACTTCCAAATGTGTGGATCATCTATATCTTACCAGAGTGGTTTGGCTATGTGTCCCTTATACTAACTTAAAAGAAAACTGTTTACCACTGTGTCGTAGGCTTCCCACTGAAAGAAGTAAATGGAAACGTTTTCCTGTGGTCTTAGATCTGTGTGGTATGTTTTTTGTTTTTTCTCATTTGTTTTGTCCTAAGTCAAGGTCTAAAGTCTTTATGGGATTTTGAAAGCATCATCAGCCCCAGCGCAGATATAAAGCCATGTTTAGCTAAAAGCTTAGTAAGATAGAACAAAATTTAGGTTTATTATTATATTCAAGGCCTTACAACTTAAATGCAGATAAAGGGTGAAAATGGACAGAAAAGACATAACATAGAAGAAAGGGCTGATGTTAATTAGAATGACATTTTTTTTCTCTGATGGGCTTTAAAGTAAAAACAGTTTAAGTATGAGGTAAAAGGAATGCAGGTCCAATTGCAATAAGTGAACAGGAATCACTTGATCAAAGAGATAGGATTGGAAAATCCTGTTTGAAGCAGGATACAAATAGAAAAGACTGCATTTGGCATGGTCAAAGAAAAAGATGTTAGAATGTGAGAGAATATTTTGGAGCAATATGTGGATGGTTAGGGAGAGCCATACCTTTGTGATCTTATGAAGAAAAACCTCTGAGCCTTAGACATTGTTGGTTGAAGCTGATGTCTCACGTGAAGAGCATGCTTGTTTTATGGACCTTCTTGATAGGTTGTATTGAGTTGTTTGACAAAGTGGTTGGAAAAATGTAGATAGTATGTGGGGCATGCAGAAGCAATAAGAGTTTTCCTTTATTCATATTGATCACAGTCGGGTAGATATTCTGGAGATGTCACAGAACAGGCTGGAGTTTTCATGCAAAGACAAGACAGGTTAGGGACATTGACATAGACCAGTGAAATGACATATGATTCTTTAGTCCAACATATATCTTCTATTTCGCTTTTACTGATGTTAGTCACTTGACCTTGTCACTCAAGGCAAAAAAACTCCCACAGTGCAGATAAATTTTCACAATACAGAAACATCTTTTAAGGCCAGAAAAAATCCCTTATCTTCTGTCCCCCTACTGCAATAAGATGCTATATATTGAAAGCATGATGCTACCTGTCCTGAACATCCTGGAGTTGTGAGTGATCTTATTGGAAAGTAAATTACCTACAATACAGCATATGACTCACAATACAACTTTTCTGATGTGCTTCACAGCTTTTTTTCCCATCATCAATGTAATATTCAATAAAATTCACAGGTAAATATGTGTTGTGTTATACCGAAATTAAGAAAATAGTGTTAAGATAACACTGTTTATAGTGCAGTATTTGTAGTGTACTAAGGTTTAAAAAAGGCATGTATATATCAAAAAGAATAACAACAATGTTGATGCTTAAGATTTTTCATAACAACTTCTACCAGCCACCTCTGTTATCAAAAGCCCAGGAATCCCAGTCAGGGACTAGGATCTCATTGTACTAAGTAATTTATGACTGCAATCCTACTCCACACATCCATGCTTCATTCTAAGGAAAAAAAAGCCCTTAAGACTAACTTCTCATTTATACATTATCTAATGATAATAATTCAATATTTTACATCAAATATAAAGTTTATATTAACTCCATATTAAATCTTATACAATATTTGCTACATAATGATAATATTATCTAATGCCTTTATCATTTGAAGCCCTTATTTAGGCATTTGAAAGTTACATACTGTACATATGTAATACAATATTTACTCATGAAAGAATGCTACAGATAATATATTAATACAAAGGAATGTCCGCTCCTTGATAGCATGTTACAGTCTTCTCTAATATTCTTTGTTTATTAAGTTGGAGATTTTTTTATTTATTTATTTAAGAAAGGAAATATACTGAGAAACACCTGGAAAGCAAGAAACACTGCACAAGTTTCTCTGCCAGAAATCTTAAGGACAACAGGATGAATGTGAATAAAGAGGTACAAGAGTATACACAAATTATAGATTAAATTTTGTCTTATTAATAAGAGGTGACAGGACCATATTATGCTACTAGAAGAAGTTTCAGACTTTTATTGTATGATTTGATTTCTTAGAGATCCGTATAGGAAAACTGAAATGCTTAGTGACAGAATATTTTTTTTACTGTCTCCTCTGCAGACACAGATCAAAGAAAGCTGGACTGCTATTTATTGTATTTGGCATCCTAATAAAAATTCTGAATATTTGCATTACTTAATCACCTTCTAAGTTCCACTAGTTTTTTATCCACCAAAATTAGCAATTCATATCTCCAAGTAAATAAAAAATATAGAAAATTAAATAGAAAAATATAGACATGGCACAGATGAATAAATGGATGAATATATTAGATAGCAATGTCAGTTAAACTGCTCTGGTTTATGTTTTCTCAGCATGTCCATTTTCAGGGGATTATAACATTGTAGTAAAATGCTGTCAGCCAGCTTTCAAATCACTCAGATTAGGAACACCTGGATTTTCCTTTTCTGTCAATTAAAAATATTGACCCACAAAAAGTTTTCATTCATCAAAATAAATTAATACAGAGAAATATTTTTTCCTGTACAACAGTAAAATTCAGTATTATTCTTCTTAAGAAAGCGGTTAAACTCAAACAGGAATATATTTGGAGTATTAAAAAAAAATTAGACTTTTAAATTGTTTATACACAGTATTGACTTTTTATGGTTTTTGTTATGCTCACGTGAAGCAATAACGTATTGAGGAAAATGTAACTCAATAAACAAGAATGCAAGAGTCACTGATAGGCTTTTTTTATTTTCCAGAAGCCGTAACTTTGCAAGGTGCTTCACAGACAGAAAAAAAGTCAAGGTTCCTGACCTGGGGAACTTTGACTAATTTTTCACCTTTGTATAAGAGAGTTGCTGATCAGAGGAGAGAAAGACTGGAAGAAAAAGTTTTATAAAAGTGAAATGCTGAGTTAACACAGCAATGGCATGGGCACATCTATTCATTATTTTATGTTTGCTTGTTTTTATTATATCTTGTATTCCAGAGTGAGCTTTAAGGCAATTGTGGGTTTTATTAAGAAAATACTCCTGGAGAAGTTTATTTGAAATTGTTCTCACCAAACATGACCTTAAGCTTTAAAGTTTTTATCACAGTTTTCAATCTTGTAAAGTTCAGGTCTCTGAAGATTTTATGCAAATTCTTACATTTAGTATAGACAGGAACTGGATTCTGTAAGTATTTATGCAGATCTTTGTAGTCCTTTAAGTAGGTAACCAAAGTAAAATGTCATTGGATTAGTTTGTAAACTGAATTATTTTGTGCGATGGAAAGAAGACCTGTATTTGAAAATTATTTGGTGAGTTTTTAGGATAAGAGATAATTCCTTTGCCAGTTATAAAATGTATAAATTCAGTAAAAGTATTACGCTTAAAAAGTTGTAGGTATGAACAGAGATTTTGCTCCACTATAATCTCACAATATATTTGTGTATCCTTTTCAGGCCTGTTACATTATTTCTTCATATGAAGTCAATGCAATTTGCACTGATGCCAACAGCAAAACTTCCTCCTGGGTTTGAATCTGAAGGGCTGGGTTCTCTAACATCAGCAGGGGTCTTATCCACAGCTTCTTCAATGGTGAGAAACTACTGTCTTCTTTCCCCACCCTTTGTTCTGTGAGCAAAGAACACCATGTGACATACATTGAACTACTCTTTTAGCATGCTGTGTCAAATAAACTATATATCTCAGGTCAGTATATAATAAAATGATGGTCTTGCTAACAATTTCACTCTTTTTTCAGTTTAAATAAGAAGTTACTGAAATTTAACTTCATTTAAATTCAGATCTTATCATCCTTACTCTTCTGAACAAATGTTGTTTTCAGTAGTTGGAAAGATAGACTTGGGGGGGAACATTTTTTAACAGATTGGGCCCAATTCTTCCTGATTGTTTAAAAAGTGAGGACAAGCAAATATTATTTTCAGGCATATTAAATTCTTTGTCAGTGTAGAAATATTAGAGGGTCTGAACACATTGGAACAATAATGTTCTTATGATTGGTATGATTTCTGACTCTACTGCTCTAATGCAGTTATTGCTAAAATTTCATAGTCCTAGCGCAGAATTATAATAAGTGGCTGTAGCAGGAGGAAAAGGCAGAAAATAACAAGAAGCAGCCTGCACAGTGAGAAATTATCCCATGTAGTCAGCTTCTTGCCTATACATTTAAACTTCATCTTTTAAGTCTTTTGAAACAAGAATCATTCATATTGTTCTGTGATGACCTCTTTAATTAATCCAATAAAGAACAACATGCTCTAGTATGGCTCATGGCCATTAGAAAGCAAAACTGAAAAAAAAGCAGAAAATGATGTGTGGAATGCTGAAAAGGAACGGGACACCTTATTCCAGCAGAAAAGTCATCAATTAACAAACATAATGACAGAATGAGCAAAACAATACTGTTGAGGAATACAACAAAATTGTTCCTTTTTTTTTTTCCCCAGACGTGATTGAGTTTCTGGCTAACAAAGAGATATAGTCTCTCATGTGTTTTTAATTGACAGATTGTTTGTAGAAGAGATTTGGTTTTGAATCTGTTTCTTCATTTTAGTAAAATTCATGTTTTCTCTGTGTGCATTTAAGAGTGGGAGGAATAAAATATCATTTTTCTTTTTCTCCTTTATGAAGATCAGTGAAGATCCTCTTCAAGGTTTTCTTTGGAGCACATTCTGTGGAATAGGATGCTGAAGTACATCGCTTATCTTCTCTAAGAAGTCTAAGTCTCTGACTGAAGTACTAAATGTTTTTCCTAGGGAGGAATACAGATTATCTTGACATTTGCCTATATTATGTTCTTCTACAGATGAATGAACTATTATAACATCTTCCACCTAGTAAATGACAAGCTGACATTTTCTTTTAGATAAGTACAAACACTTATCCTCTAATAACTACTTAGGTATAGAACCATTTGTTTTAAAAATCTTATTGTTACATGTAGTTAACATCTTAGACACTTCATTTAGAAAGAAATAACTTTTGAGAATTTCCTGACCTGGAACTAGTAAGAGTAAAAGAAAGAGATACACTAAAACTTTTGCTCATTTAAGTCCTGACAAAGAAGTAGGCAAGGCAGCAAGTAGAAATAAATTCTTTGTTTACTTAACATATTGAGACTGACTCCTAAATCAGTGAGAGTTATTCCTGCACATCCAGAGGAAGTTTTGACATCTTGAGTTTGCTTTTTCTTTTCCCTTTAAAATATTACTTGTATTTTTAATTTCCAGCCCAAAATTTTTTGTTAGATCTCCATCTGTGTTAAATCAGCAGGTGGCAAAGAAACTTGCTTAAACCTTTGATTCTGTCCTTAAATCACACACAAAGGATTCTTCCAAATGTTGCAGAATGGGAGACATACTATTGCCAGCCACTGTTCATAGCTTCTGCAGTATCTATGTACAGTGGAGTTAAACAAAGATGAACATATAATGTTAATTCTGACTGGGCTAACTTGTTGTCTAAAGGTCAAAACCTTAGATCTTCTGAAAAGTGGTTGTATTTCAGCAGCTGCTATTACTGGGCTTCTGGAGCAGAACATTAAAAATCTATTTTCACTAAAAGTCACATACATAGCATTACATCTTCTGAACTTCTCTATATTTTTTGACATGCTCAATTATAAGAATAAACCAAATGTAGCCAGGCTGCATCTGGACACTAGAGAGCACCCCAAGAATACATTGATATTGATTGTCTATTCTGGCCCATTCTCCCATGCTCCATGATCTCCATGCTCCTCTCACACTTTCTTTCCCTTGGCCATTGATGTTATCTTTTTTACTCATCTTCTCATTGACCTCGAGTTCTTTTGGATTCATCCCCTCCTCCAATTTTCATTCTTTATATATCATACCAGTCATTTAGTTCTTGCTTGCCAAATCACAAAATAAAAACCTTAACACAATTATAGAAAAAAAAGAAGCAAGCAAACAATGCTTATGAGCTAGAATGCCAGGCTTGTCAGAACAGGCAACGGATCAGAAAGTGAGCATTTTAGGACAAGCATAAGTGTAATTTATGGTCCTGAGCTACACTGTTAAACCTAAAGATGCTCTATGAATTGACTACCTCAGCACTGGGATATAAACGTACCCCTTTCTCGTTTGTTTCTTTACCTCACTCTGTGGCTTTTTATGATAGAAAATCCTGATAGGTTATGGGCTGTGGTAATCAAAATCTAGTTTCAGTCTAAAAAAATGTAGATTGCCAGCCAAATATGGGTGATAGATCCCTGCAAAACCCAGTTTAGTTTCATGTAGCATGCTATTGTATGGTCTTTTCTGCAAACCAAAGTGTAGTTTTGACACTTCAACACTCCACGTATCATGAAGTGAAAATATTTGAATGAAGATACTGAATACAAACATCTCTTTGGCATTACACTTCATAATGTATAGCAAATGTCTTTCTTTTGTAAAATTGTTAAAGGACACAATTGTTAGATTAATGATGTCAATTTATAAAAAGTAAATTATTAAAATTCCTCATTTATATAAAAATGTTGTAAAAAAAGTAAAAAGTTAATAAAAAAAAGAAAGTAAAAGTATTTCATTTGATACATTATTCTATGTAGAAATTTACCAAGAGCAGAAAAATTTCAAGGATAAAAAATCTTAAAGCCAAACATGGAAATTTGCTTTATTTTACCTCTTCGAACATTATTACTTTGCTTCAGTTTCCTGGCTATGAGAAATAATACACGAGTATGTAAAAACTGCATTTTATGACATAAGCAGAACATATGAGGAAAGTTATATGTCCAAAACTACTAGACTCAGGAAGTGTTTTATATCCTAAGTAACTTTCCCATAGTTCATTATTAATGTGTAATTGATACTGACATTTCATGTTTGGTTTTTTTTTTTTGTTTTGCTTTGGTTTATTTTTGTTTATCTTCCCTTTTTGCTTTGGACTGGAGGATGGGGAAGCCTACATTATTTTACACATACACAGACCTCATCCCTTCAGTGTTCAGCATGAAATTGGAACAAGTTAAACCAAAGGCCATATTCCCTCCTTTATGAATATCTTTTACATTCAAACTATTGCAATCAAATGCGAGCTCATGGCATGTAAAAATAAAGCTCTGGATTCCACCTATAAAATCCCTCTGGAGTACAAGACTGTGGGAGAGCTGGTGTTTGATTTCTTTCTCTTTTATCTCTGATTGTAGATACAGTAATTCTAGCCATATGCAGTCTGTTTTTAATTGAAGCTTTGTATGAAATTTTTTATTCTTTGATGCAAGATTTCAAAGCTACGATGTAAGGTTGTGAAGTGACCAAAAATGGTCATAAGAAGGCCCTAGAGTATCGTCAATGTCTTGGACAGCAATGTAAGAATGTGACTAATTCTTTAACTGAGAGTCTGTCAAAAAAGGCGCTGAGATTGCAGTAACACAAAACTGTAGCTGTGACTGAAGGTAGTGACAAAATCCCCTTTGTTTATAATGAGAACAGGGATCAGGCCTGTGATAAACTAGTTTTTCTTTATGTTATGTTGTAGCCTTTGCTTTGGTGATGAAAGTGATTGGTTTCATTAGTTTTTGGGTTGGGGTTTGTTGGATGTTTTTTGTAATTAAGTTCCCCTTACTTTTGGTACACACTTGCCATTCCACTATATTGCAGAATTTATTTACTCTACTGGTCATGAACCAATTTTTCGTTTTAACTCAATCTTATTTTAATATTTCATTCCTATATATCTCATTCCTGGTTCCTAGGAAGGAAACAGCAGATAAAACAGGTTTGCAAATTTCTTGCCATAAGGGCTAAATTATATATAAAAAAAAAAAAAAAAAAGAATTAATTATTTAAACTGATATAGTACAAATGCACTCTTTTGGGCATCGCGTAATAAATTAAAGACATAAAATGGGACTAAAGTCTCATGACTAAATACAAACTGTATATATTACATGGGGGAACTATTCCATTTTTGATGTAGAAGCTAGGAGAGGGTCTGTACTACTTTGATAGAGCACAGCAGCTGTCTGTTTCCCCATACAGGCAGACTCACTGCCTGCCAGCTTGGAGCATGAGCAAGGAAATCTCACCTCTGCCAGTACACAGACACTTGTCCTGGACAATATCCAGTTTATTGTGTTGCAAGGTCCTGGGTTGTTTTAATAGGTTTTCTGGGTTTAAACTAAAAAAGTTTTATTTGGCCTCTTTGAACTGATGGTGGGAGAAGCACAATCACAGACATTCATGCACTACTCGCAAAAGTGAGTTGCACAAGAGCTGTGCAGATCACGGGAAAGGAAGAACAAATTTTAACCAGCTCTCCAAGTTCATGTCTTTGTGCTGGTGTACAGGGGCCTTTGGGCTATAATGGCTGGCTTGTAAACTTCAGACAAGTTTGGAAGTTCGGAGGAAAACATTCCAGAATCTGCTGCTTAGCTGGAGAATCTCAAAATGAGCCCTTTTTTCCACAAAAAGCCACACAGGTGTGATTTTTGTTCAGTTGGCCCGAGTGGCCGGCCACGTCTCCTACAGTTAATGGGAGCAGCTGGTTGAGTGGCATTTTGTGAAAATCAGGCTTTCATATGAGAATTCATGGAGCCCGTGTGTATGTATGTGTGTGCAACTCTCTGATGATGCCTTCTGGGCTCTCCAAAGGATGCGGGGAAGGTACACATGTCCATCCTTGGCTATTTTTGAGGCTGAAAATAAGATTAAGGCTGAGAAATGCAGGGAAAAGGGACCAGGAGAAAACTTGAGCAGCCATGACTATTTTGTATCTTTAAAAATCTGTTCATTCTGAATGCTCCTGCAGAAGTGATTTAGTACATCAGTCACTGTAAATAGCAGACAATTGATTACTTGGCTTAATGCCACTGCACTCTGTGCAGTAAGAAAATACTCATTTTGTTAAATCTTCTAAGTTACCACCATGAAAGAACATGCTTATTTCTTAATAAATTCACTGACATTGCATGTTGCCATCCCCAGAGTCATGGCTTTCTACAGCGCTTGAACATATTTTGATGCATTCATTTTTACTGCTTTCTCTGATAATTGATTTCATATATAACACCAGGACAGATGCAGGCTCTTGAACCAAAGTGCAGTGCAAGGATGACAGGGTGCAAAACCCAGAAAAAGCTATCAATTTATATAAACCACTGCAGAATAACATCTTTCTTCTGCTTTCCCATTTATCATGGCAGCATGTGAGTCAGAGAACTACTTAAAATAACTTTATTTTTAAAGAATTTATGCAGGGTATCTGCTGCACCAGGCCTATGTGATAGAACATTGGTTCTAGTGCTGCTGACTGGTCATAGTATAGGTATATTAATGATGTTCCAAAACAAATAAATACACAAATACAGATATGCATGGGCAATTCTAGCATTCTGAGTACAAAAATCCCCTCCCTAGAGGGGCGGAGTCCCTCTGTGTCCCAGTGAGCTGAACAGGGTCAGGGTCAGGACTGGTCCTGGTGAAGGCATTGGTGGGCAATGACCAGCTGCAGTTGTGGTGACTGGGTGTTTGATGCGGTGGACTGGGGTTGACAAGGCCCATGGCCAGGCATGGTCACAGCTGCAACACAACTTAGGCAGTTACAAAGGGTGAGAACCTCAGATCAAATTTAATCCAAGCATTGCCTTTGCATTTAATGATAAAGAAAGACTGTGAGCCTGCAGCTCTACACGCTGTATCTTTTATTCTCTCATAAACCAAGAATAGTGCAAAGAGTGTTAAGACAACCTGCTCTCGTACTGGCCTGCTAGCAAAGGTATCTACCTTGCCCTGAAATTCATGTTGGGATATGAGTCATATAGAATATGTCAACTCTTTGTAATATTTGCATAAAGAGCTGCTGACGTGCAAAATTATTGTGAACTTGGCCTTCATCACCAACTTATTGTTTATGGGATACTAACACATTTAATTATTTTAACACAGAAGGGACTGGCATTCATGACTTTTTTTTTCTTGAGAAATCTATGATAATGTTTTGCCAGTAAGCTGAAAGCAAAACTTTCAATCACTTTTTGCGGCAGACTGGTCAATAATCCAAATGAAAACATGGAGCTATTATCAGAAAAATGAGTGTATTTCAGCATCCCTCAAAATCCAGTCATGTAGGAACTTAAAGAAGAATTTAGAATTTGATTCCCAGCTACTAGAAGTGCTCAAGTAGAAAAGTCCTGGGGTAAGTCTCAGGAGATATGGATTCAGTTTCCGGATCTGACCCAATCTGCATCGCGTCTTTTGTCAAGACATGTGACAGAAAGAAACCTACAGGATCTCTGTCTTCTCCCCTTCTATCAGTAGATTGCTCCAGACGTAAGGCAATTTTTAAATGTATTAGACTCCTTTTTAAAATTATTTATGTTTTTTGGGGGTGACAAGGACTGTCTCTTATTACAACCTTGTACAAACAATCACCCAGTAGAAAACAGATTTCATATTGCATCAATTTGTATCAATGAAAACAAAAGAGCTCTACTTTACCGATAGAACTATTGCCTTCTTTAGGAAACTAGATTGTTTTCTTCTTCTTCTGAGAGCAAAGCTATTATTTCCCGCTTTAAAAACAAACAGACAACTCCTAACTCTCTTTGTGGACTTTCATTTTACAGGTCAGCACTGTAAGGTTTCATTTCTTTATTTCCAGTAGAAAAGTAATGTAAAGTGATCAGCACAGATACACTCTGTGTTTGATGGCCTAAGGTCATGTCAGCTCCCCACTTCATTTTTTTTACCTAAACACTTCACAGCTGAGATATAGGTAAAATCTCAAAAGTCTAGAAAAAAATGGATAACAGTGTGCAAGCTGATATTTTCTCCTCATAATGTATCTATAAGATAGTTAATTTTCAAGCAATGTTAGGTGATAAATGTTCACACTTTGTATTATCAGTTTACTCCTGCTTCCACAAAATATATCCTCCCAAGGCCCTTTCAGTACTTTTGAGTCATAGCGGAAAAGAGATGAACAAACAAATTTGTCAACATTGATCAAAGCTGACATTCAAGTTACCCTTCAGAGGCCTTCTATACCAGTTTTCCTCACCCTGCTGTTTTCAAGGCTTCTCATGTGTTTTCATGATTGGTGATAAGCCTTTTTGATGTGTATTTTAGATCCAGCTTTTGATTCACTAAGTATGGGAATTTCCAGATCTGAACCTTGCCAAATTAATTTTTCAGATTAATTTTCATCAACAGGCAATTGCCTACTCAAGTGCAATATGGATAATTCTGCCCCTGAATATTTTAACAACATTGCCTATACACTGTTCCAACTTCAAATTTTCATGCTAATCAATGAATATTCATGAAAACACTTTCATTTTAGAAAACTTTGAGATAATTTTCAGTTAAATAGAAGGAACTATTTTTGAAGTACTGCAACTAGACAACAAAACTGTGAATCACATTTGGTAAATTCTTCGGTCTTGATAAATGAGGAACTATATCTCTCAAATGGTGTGGCATAGAATTTTTAAAGCTAGTTCAGTCACACTCTGTGCAGTTTTATATATTGCATGAAGCAAGCATGTCAAGACAATACATTAAAAGAGAGCCTACAATTAAAAAAATGCCTGCCCATAATCTTTATACTCTCATGATTAAATGAGAAAGACACCAACATATATTCATACTTTTTATATGCAGGCATTAGAGCTTGGTAACTAAAGTCTTTTAACCAAGAAAATTAAATAGGCAAGAAAAACATGTAGTTTAGAACTACCATGAACAGCATACAAATAGTGTTTTACAGTCAGAAATCAATCTTAAATCTGGTACAAGTTTACACAATTAAAATAACCACAGTGTGTGTTTTTTATGGGGAGACATTTCAAAACAAGATTTCGTACCAGAAGAGACTCAAAAAGTGTGCAAGATAAAAGATCTTGAATATTAAAAATAAATTCCTAACCATGAAAACTTACTTATTCCATCAGCTGAATCCATTAGCATCCACTTACCAGGCTAATTACAGTAATAAATAAATTAAATTATTGCTAATTACAACTTCCAGTTCCTATCCCTCTTACTGTTCTGCACCCAAGGTGTGGAGGGATTGCTTTTGCTGTAATAAAACCAGCAAGTATATACAATGAACGCAGTTCATGAGCAATTCAAATATTGGAGTTTTGTTTTGTTTTGTTTTTTTAAACAAGAACAATATACATGGAAATAATTGCAAAGCAGTTTATAACTAGTTGTGAATTTTGTATGATTCATCTTTTATGAGTAGTCAGCCTGGCAATAAGATGACTTCTGTTTTTCCCAAAGTGCTGAAGAACCACACCTCCCACTGATTTTGTCTTGTAGGTTTGCTTGTTCAGTACTCTAAAAAATAAAGCTCAGAGGTCATTTGGTAGAACAGCTGGACAGTTGTTCCATAGCAATTAATTTAATTGACATGAGAAATCAGCAATAGGAAAGTTCCCACCAAATGCAAAATAAGTAAAAAAACAGTTAAAAGTTGCTTAGGCAGTCTAGCACTAAGCAAAAAAAACCCCAAAAACACCAAACCAAAAAAAAACCAAAAAACCCTCACCTTTGTCTTAGAAAGAGTATACGTCTTTCTGCACAAGTTTGTGAACTGTAGGGACTGCTGAGCTTGTGATATAGAAAAGCTAGAATTCACCCACACATCCTTTAGGTTCAGCACTTTGATACTGGTACTATTTTTTCTTCTGAAGACTCTGAAGATGCTTACTTCTTTCTTAACGCCCAGTATGAATTCAATCATGTTTGCTTTCTGAACTGATCTAAAGATTGAACATGTTAGAACCATAGTACAAACATAGATTAGAGACTGGGAAAGAAACAATGCTTCCCAGTACTCATGATGTTATTCTGGATTTATGCATGTTACTGAGTGTGAAACTTGGCTTGCTGAAACTTAATTTGCTTAAGTTCCAGTTCTGTACATGTAGCACGCATGTGTAAAAAACTAGATGGTCTATGGGAGTCAGTGTAGCTATTTAAGGAAATATGCAATGGATTTGCAGGGTAGATGAACACTTGGTAGTGAAATGTCAATGAGGTGGAAAATATGGCTTTGGGACATGGTAACATAATTACAATGCTAATCAAGGACAATGCGAGACTCTCCAGTAAAGTTGACAAGCTTGAGAATTAATCCAGGATTAAGCATTTCAAGATTACTGGTGTCCCAGTGAGGAAAAGCCTAAGAATTTAATAATCTTTCTGGCAGCACTTCAGAAAGATGAAGCAAACTATTATTTATTTCCAGAATGATACTGGGCTGCCTCACCATATTAATTTGTGTCCAGCCATCTCTTCATGGCTGCTCTCAAAACTGACCCAGTTTTCACAGAAGAACACTTCCTTAAGAAACACCACAATATGCAAAAGAAAATCCACTTTGTTTATATACATGCAGATACTGCCACATTTACTCACCCTCCTGTCTTACATTATTGTAAAATACCTCCTCCATTCAAATGTATGTATAACTATCCATACTAGTCTAAGTGTGTAGACCAACAGTCAGACCCTGGAAACAGATAGAACAATTTAAGAAATTAACACTCTACCCCTTCTCAGCTATTTCTTTCTGTCCATCAGATATGTTATCAGATTGCACAAACAAAATCACAGGGGATTTATATGTGTTCTCACTTGTGTGTAACTAGCAGGGAAAGGCTAATTACACCTTTTATTCAGCATTATCATTCCACTTTTAAAATCCAGCTATATAATAACGATTATAAATACAAAACATGCTTACAATTAAAATTCTAAACCTCAGATAAAAGCCAGCTCAGCATAATTATTTTTTCTCCACACTGAAAAGCATGGATTGATGGTAACATTCCCAGATGAATATAACTTTTTATTGCCTTGAACTTTTACTGTGAAGCATCATTTTATCATTTCATCATATTGCTTGTTACACGGAAATTGAGGTTGACAAATGGCATGAGTCTCAAAAAATGGAAGACTGTTTCTAACCTTTTCTGCTAGCCCCACAATAGACAGCGCCTGTATCACAGGAAGACTGAAAAGATTTTCTCTTATTTTCAGATAGGAAAAGCATAGCTAATTTATACTTCAATGACATGTGTTACTGAGAAATTACATGATTGCATTCTACTGGAGAGACATAAGTTGTCACTTTTTTAATGCTATAAAGGCCTAAATTGGCATGACATACCAGCTTGATGTAAAGTCTGAATCATGTCTGACTGATGTATGTCCGCATGTTTTTTATCTAGTGAAAACAGGCAAACATCAACCACAGTGATTGTTTAGGATTCAGAAAATAGTTTTTTTCTGTAGAAAGAAGAGGAAGATGAAAAATGTAAAGTTTACGTTTAATTTCCAAAATGCTGGCATAAGTCAAAATAGAAGGCAGCACCTATTCCACTTAGATTAGATTAATTTCTATTACATATAATTTTTTATTTAATTTCAGGAAAACGAGTTGAACTATCTTTTTCTTTACATTTAGAGGCATAACATTAGGATTTCAATAAAGATGGGATATGAGGTAAGGACATGTAAATGAAAAGGTCTGTTGATAAATAGGAAAAGAGGTGTGGGTAGTTATCACACTTCAGGGTCTGTGGTCAGAATAAAACAATGCCCCTAATTTCTTTAGTCTGCCAGCTGCCAACTGAGAGTGTATTTTTAGACTTTCAAGAAGAAGACAAATGGCTTTAATATGTAACTCATACTCCAAGATGGAATTTCTCCATTTCAGTAACATATTCTTGTCAGAAAAGTCTGTCAGAACCTCCAGAATGACATGTCATTATTTATGAATCCAGCACCAGACTCCAAGTACTCGTTCTGGCATTAGATACTATGATGAAATTCAGGATACTTGAAATTTTCCAAAACCTGCTATATTAGAATCTTAACGTTCTAAAAACAAGAAAGGGAAAAATTATCCCTGACCAGTTCTAGTGAGAACTAGCCCTTCAGCAATCAAGTACAGAGAATGAGATGTGTCAGGAAAAACAACGTAGCTATGTACTCTAGTAGTAGATTAAGTAGAATTAGAGATACCCAAGATGGGTGAAATGATGTGAGGGGTACACCTGAGCCACAACACCTGATTCACCTGATCATTATGGGCTGTAAAGCACAGAATAGATTTAAGGGATTTTAAGAAAAATAATGTACTCATTTTGCAGATATGGAAGGTCAGAATGAAAATAATATGTTGTCCATTCCCACAAGGTGGTTTGGGAAAAGGAAAGAAGATATTTGTTGAAAAACAGCTATATATCACCAAATGCATGCTAGCAAAACTGTAGGTGCGAGTCAGTGTCTCGATATCACATAAGAGGTGAAAAGTTAGGCAGAGATAGGTCATAAGGACTTAAAATATGAAAGCAAGTCATTTATACTTGGTGCAGCAGGGAAGGGAAAGACTGCGGAGAGAAGTAAAGAGGGGATTAGCAAGAGCTAATCCTAGCTATGAACGTTTGTATGGTTTATGTAGATTATAGTCTGTGCAGTGGTAATGGATTTGTTGCAGAGTGGCACTCACATGTGTATATTTCCTGCAAATTATGAATTTAAATCTGTCAAGCTGTTTTTTAAGTTACAGGTCATCAAAAAATGCTTTGATAAAAAGCAGCTGCGTAGTGAAGGTTACAAGCAGACTCCTGTTATATGCTAAAATGTTTGGTTTCTCTTTATTCTGCATAGCAAAAATATTTTTGAATTGCCACCAAGCAAAAATGAAAAATTTGTACATGCTTTGAAGGCCAATGATCAGGCTATTAAGTTATACATATTATAAAATAACCCTTTTGTGTTATTTTATTTAAAACATCTAACAACTTTCTGAGTCACTTCATCTTAAAATAAGACAAACTTTCAACCAAAGAAATCTTGACACAAAATCTATGCCTCACTTACAGTCAAACAAGACTAAAAAGAAGAAAACAAGCAACATGCATGTACACATGTATATAAACACAGTGAATCGTATCTTATAAATTATACTCAGCCATAAGAAAAAAATATGTTCAGAGAGAAGCAGCACAGAGCACTTGCTGGGAGCTTGCAGAGATCCACATATCTGTAGGGAATAAGTGTGATTTCTTTTGAATAAAGGGGCTGTCCTTGCCAGCTGGGAGAGCTAGGATGCACAAAGCCCTGAGTCCCTCTCTACAGGGAGCAGCTGGGGTGTCTGACACTCTGTCGTTTAAACTGTTAAGGTCAGAAAAATTCAGAAACTTACTTGGAAACTCACATTGTCCCTAACATAGATGTTTGTAGGGCAGCTGGTGACCCTGGAGAGATTCTAGCAGAACATGGCTTAGAGTTATTACACTCTGTAAAAATGAATGTGTCTCTTGGTTTTAAAGGTCAAAAAAATCAGAACAGTATTATCTCCATGTTCATCCTCTGTGAATACTGTTTCATGCACTCAAACCCTTCGTTTTACAAAAAGGAGACTAATATTCTGAATGTCTCAAATGTGCGATGTTTCTGGTGGAGTTTAATGTTTACTGAATATCACAGAATGGATTCTGTACCAGGGAACTATGCAGTAGAATATTAATTACATAGCTGGAGCATCCCAGTGAATATTGACAGTATTTTAATGGAAGCCATCACCTAGTTCAAGTAATGAACAGGCCCTTAAGCCTGCAAAGGTCTGGAGAAATGTAAAATCTTAGTGAAAGATCAGGACTTCAAACTGATGTATCCTTGATATTATCCTGAGATTTAGCTTGTCAAAGATACAGGTTTTCTAACAATGCACAAACCAAATAGTGTTAACTGAAATAAAAACAAATTAATATTGTTAAGAAAATTATGCTTATGCAGATAGTTCTTGCTTTACTATTTATTTTTAAGTGGGTATCCTAAAATTATAGTATGGCAAAACAGTTTGTGTTCCTCTCATTGGGCGTTCAGAAGTATATGTGTGTTAGAAATGTAGCTAAAGGCAATCCAGAAGTGTTTCTCAGTTTGCTCTTTTCTGGATCAATATTTGTGTGCTTGTCTGTACACATCTACCTGCATACACACAAACACAATACCCATTTAATTTAAGTTTGTTCACTGTTTCTTGACAGCTGCTTAGACTAATGCAACATAATTTGCTGTATCCTTTAAAATCAATTCTTACAGATAATATTCCAATAGTTTTGGAGTTTCTCTTTCAATTTGCACAGTTTCAGACACAAAATAGAGCATAATCTGCAAATGCCCTGTTTTACTGAAGTAAGACAATATAGACTGCTGATCTGCAGTACCAAACTATTGTCCAGTTAATTTAGTTTCTCATTAACTTGATTTTTTTTATCTACAGATAAAAGGCAGGTGGTTATCAAGTAGCTGTGTAATCTTGCCCTTTCAGATGATCCTCAGTTTTTTGGCATAACAGAGCTGTACCTCTCATCTGTACCTTGTTTATGCAAGCCATCTCCTCATTCTTCTGGCTTCCTACCTTGACAACACAAACATTTACAATAGTCTTTAACTATAGCATTTTCTAGTAAAATCATTATTTCTTCAGTGTTTGAACAACTGATGCAGTGTCTGCATATTTCCTTTTATTCCTTTTATCTGCCCAGACCCCCGGATTAGAAAAGAATTTCTGAAAGCTGCAATCTGAACTTTTCTCCTAGAGTAATAGTGTTGTTAAAAGCCTAAACATTGCAACAATTGTAATTGTACTGTCAATTTCTTAATATCACATAATTTTTGTAGTAAAAATAATGCCTGACCAGCTGAACTCTCACTTGCTTTCAGTATATAGAGTTAACAGCACTACAAAAAACATTCCTGTCTCCATAATATTGTATAGTAAACACTTTTATAATAGATATCCAGCATATTTACATAATGATGCTTTCAGATGTAATAAATTGGCCATATTAATGTAATTTTACAATTTGGGGAATGGAAAAAGGATAGGGTAGACATAAAGTGACAGTTTTATTTTCCATTATTACAAATTAAGATGATGCTTTTGCAGCTAGCTTTGCTTCATTGGATTCTTTTACAAATGAAGGAAAATGCTGCCAAGATGAAAAATTCAGTGTAAGAGATGTAACTCCACTGAGCACTTCTTTAAGTATTGTATGCCTTGCATACAATCCAAATACTTTAAAAACTTGCTTTCTATTAAGAACAGTGAAAAACAGGCTATTAAAACATCATTTGAAACATGCAAACAGTGAATTCAGATATACTTATTAATCATTATAACTTTCTTGTAAGTGGCAATAGAGTTGGAATACTCTAAGAGCAAAACATTCTCTGGCTTTTCTGGGCAAACTAGATTAACAACAAAATTAGAAAAAAGCACATATTTCAACTGAGCTTTAAAGACAACTCCCAACTGGTCATGGACATTGGTCCTATTTCCTGTACATCACTGTCATGGTTTAAACCCAGCCAGCAACTAAGCACCACACAGCTGCTCGCTCACTCCCCACCCCGTGGGATGGGGGAGAGAATCGGAAGAGTAAAAGTGAGAAAACTTGTGGGTTGAGATAAAGACAGTTTAATAGGTAAAGCAAAAGCCGTGCACGCAAACAAAACAGAACAAGGAATTCATTCACTATTTCCCATCGGCAGGCAGGTGTTCAGCCATCCCCAGGAAAGCAGGGCTCCATCACGCATAACGGTTACTTGGGAAGACAAACGCCATCATACCTAATGTCCCCCCTTCCTTCTTCTTCCCCCAGCTTATATACTGAGCATGACGTCATATGGTATGGAATAGCCCTTTGGCCAGTCTGGGTCAGCTGTCTTGGCTGTGCTCCCTCCCAGCTTCTTGTGCAGCTGGCAGAGCAGGGGAAGCTGAAAAGTCCTTGACTAGTATAAACTCTGCTCAGCAAGAACCAAAACATCAGTGCGTTATCAACGTTATTCTCATCCTAAATCCAAAACACAGCACTGGACCAGGTGCTAGTAAGAAAATCAACTCTATCCCAGCTGAAACAAGGACAATTACTTTCATTTTCTCTTATTAAAGTATAATTCTTTAAATCAGAAGATTCTAGAGTGAAGTATTTAAGGATCTAAGTCCATTAAATTTTTCATGAAAGTCATCTGGGCTGGGTTTCTTACATATTTTTGGTATTTTCGAGAATGTTGTTTTAGCTTCCAACTTCAGATGGTACTATGAGAAGACACAAGAGATTAAAGGCTACTTCTTTGTGCCTTCTTCTCAGGAACCTTTGTACTTGGACCAGCCTCAGTCAGAATGTGATAATGAGATTAATCACTTCATGCCTATTGCCCAATGTAAAAATAAAACTATAAAATGTTTTGTTTAAAAAATGACTTTTTGATTTCATACTTCCCTCTAACGTTATAAAATAGATTATTTTTTTAACAAATACAGTGTTTTGAGATAAGCACATCATATTTTTTTGCAGAATCAAACTGTACTCCCCTATATTTCATATATTCTCCAGCAAAATCTTTTGTTTGCTCATTACACTCAACCTTACGGAGAAGCACTGTTTGATGTAACTGTAACAGTAAGCATCAGAAAGTCAAATGGAACCCGCTGTAGACTGGCATGATCCAAAGTCCTACAGTACTTTCTTGTCCAGCATGAGGAAATTACTTTAATAGCTTGGATAACATTATGATGATCAGATAAATGCTGACTTAAACTCTCCACTTCAAAATCTATACTACCATTCCTCTATACAGAGCCACCAACAGACAACAGGGTAATTGTTTATTCATTTACTTAGATTGGGTTAATTACAATTTCAGCTAATTAGTGATTTTCATCTGAATTCAAAAGATGATAAATTAAAAGATCTGTACTCCAGAGTTTTTAGTCAGTAAAACAAGCTACCTCCTTCAATCTGATTCCCATTTTTGTTGCATGAGGGAGAGACTCTACACACTGGGCAGCAATCCAAGACAACTTCTGCTCTTTTAGTTAGGTGACAAAATGAATCTAGCTTCATCAAGCCACTTGAAGGTAAACTGAGCTGATATTTCATGAAACTGGGGAGAAAAAAAGCCATAATGACAGGTTTTTACCATGGCTCCAAAGAAACCATGGGATCAACTACATTACAAAATAACAGGAAGTATAAATACAATTATTTTACCTATATTATCAATAAATCTTTTTGTATTTAAAGCTTTTAGCCTGTTTCCTTGTCAGCTGCAGGCTTCTTAGCAAAAATAAAAGTCGATGAATAAAAAAGTAACATGTTCTATGTCTTAAAATATGAAAGCAAAGGGAAGAAATTCTGGTGATGTACACCATCAACACTAACAATGGTTACATTAGAAAAATTTGTCAGGGATTTTTAAATTCTTCAGAACATTACCAGTCTCCTTCTAAGTTATTCTTTATTATTATTATAGTTACTATTTTTATGTAACTAGTTGGGGTTTTTTTCATGTTTCTATGTAACTAGTTGCTGTTTAGTTGTAGCTTTCAGAGAAGTAAAATGAAAGACTTGTGTGTTAAATATAATAGCAGGTACATCAGATCCTCAGATCCTGCCAACTGGCAAATTTCTTTGACATTAGAGCCTATGCAAGAATTATTCATTCTACTACTGTAATGCAGAGCATTCATCCCTCTTTAAGTTATGTACATCATACTCTTATATCTCTGCCAGGATGTCTGAACTTATTTTTCACCAATAGGAGAAAAAGAAAAGACTGAAAATTATTCTCTTAATTAGTATGGCAGGCAAACACACACAGTAAGTAAATTTCAGTGTACTGTTGCCTTGTGTTTGCTTTTGTACTACCAAAGATTAATTAACTTATAGCTGAGGTAAAAAGCATATATTAGATGACACAAAGCAATAGAAAATGTACAAATCTGTAATGATAGCAATATGAGCCATCCACTTGATGCATCTTGTCATTGTCTCTGTCTTTTAAAAATAATCTTTCTTCATCGGGGGTGGGAAGGGTGATAAAGTGCTGTTCTAAAAACTGTGTGGCTTTTCTTTAAGCTTGAACACAGGGACTTAAAGAAAATATTCTCCACAAAATATTTGCATGTTGTCCCTCTAGTGTGTGTACAGTTATGTGTATGTGGATTTATACACACACACACATATACAAATCTGAGGGATCCACTCAGTTCCTTTGGAGGTGATGTGGGTGTTCTAGAGGCTAAGAAGAGTAAAGTATCTTGTGCTACTACTACACACACGTTTCAAATACTAGATTATCCGGGTGACTGTGCTGTCCATTTGTCTTCTTGCGAACAGTCTGTTCTTCATAACACTCTAAACTGTTAGACATATTGGCCAATTTCACAGGAATTGGAAAGAAGTCTCATATTTCTTGAAAATGAGCCACTAGATGGAGGATCAAGATGCAAATTACTGCTGTCAGTGAGGAAGAGGCAGGAGGAACCCAGACATTCAATACTTTGCTAGGAAGCAACTAGCCACAGTTTCTTTCTTGCCTGCAGTGTCTCATAAGAAGAACTAGGTTATATACTCTTTCTACTGGAATGTGGTAGTTAAGGCTTCAGGGAAAAGGAAAGCATCCAGAAAAAAAACTTCATTAGTTCCACTGTCCCAAACACCTGGTCACATTTGACTTTCCTACTTTGAAAAACTTTCTGTAGGTGAACTCCTGTAACCAGTGAAGAATAGATTCTGCTCAAATCATATTTCACTTTGTTTTAAATTATGGTGCTGTATTCCTCAGAGCAAACTCTAAAAACCTTTGTTTTCATTGATCTTGTAGGTCATGGCATAGCATGGTTGCAGTATACATAGGGTCAAGGACAGTATACTAGCATGGCACATAAAAAAAATTCCTTTTATCATTGGATATAAAATGTAAGAAGGCTGTATTTTTAAGTTTAATTCAAAGACTATCTCTATGACCAAATAAGCTATTTTGTAACAAAGGACTGCTGTATGAACTAGCTTAGCCCTTGACAATTTAAAAAGCCCTATGTGCAGAATGTAGTAGCCAACAGCAATAGAAGCAGTAGAAACCTCAACAGGTTACAAAGTTGACTCCTTCTGCTATGAACTGAAGATAGGAATATCAGCATGACAAAATGTGCTAGAGGAGGCACTGAGGGAGGTGTCTGAAACCTATTGAAAAATTCCCACTAGTTTCAGGTCTGCCGCTGATTTGCTTTCTTTTGTTCTCAAATGGTTATCTATCAGTTCCTAATACAGCTAGGTTACCAAAGTAATCAGCTATACTGCAAGAGTCTGTTACTCGTAGGACATAAAGGCCTAAGACAAACAAAACTCAGGCACCAAGTGGCTGTAGGCCTTTCTCCTACAATCTTAGTTCCAGACTGCCTTAAATTCTTTTTTCCTAGTGCTAGTTCTCTTCTCTCCTGACTTATGAAATCAATAAACTGTCTTGAGCATTTCATAAAGTGGTTTTAAGGAATACCTATACCTTTTACTGCTCTGAGATCCTAACTAAATAAGCTGTCTGCTCTATAATGCAGAGCATTCTTTTTTCCTTTCAAACACTTCTTCCTGTATGCTCAGAATAGGTCAGCTTTAGACAATTTATTAAAAAAAAAAATGACACAAAACCCAAAAAGACTTCAGGGTTCTTTTTAACAGCTTATCTTTTCTTAAATCCTTTCTTCTGTGATACACGTTTTATCGTAATCCATTTTTGTATTTTTTGTTTTGTTTTGTTTTGTTCCTCACATGGTTAATGCTTTTAGTATTTACAAATCAGGATATTTACTAAATCTGTTTCAGATACAATTAACTCTATTTCTTTTGGTGGAGCAAATAATTCTGTGATATTTGGCTGGATCCAATACAGAAATTAAAAGCATGTAAAGTTCAGTGGAATTAACACTGACCTAAGGAGATAAATATCTTTTTAGGTACTGTGTGTACCTCATTATTGTATTGCATATTGAGCAATGCCAGTATCCTATAAGACAATCATTAAGGAAAGAATTAAGAAATTATTTTTTTCCTATTTATTAAATAAAAAAAAAAATATTGTGGTAAATATAAAATCTTTTCCTTATTCTAAGGAAAGGAGCAATGTCCCATTTATTTATTCATTCAAAAAGAAATTTTTAGCACTTCAAGACTGTTTTATAAATTTCCAGAAGGAGTAACATATTGAGGAAAGGATATTCTGCAAGAAATTATTTGACACATGCTTACTTCTTGGACTAAAGTAAAGCAAACTGGTTTTGTGGTCTCCAATTGTTTATAAAGGCATGAGAAAGGAGACTTAAAGAGGTTGAGATTTCTGATCTAGAAATCCCAGATCTTATCAGCACATTCAGATTTTTCTAGAGGCGAAGAGCAAATCATGAGGCTCCCAGGCAAGAAATGTATTTGTTCTACTGCTTCGTGCGTACTTATTGGTGAAAGAACACTAGAACTGGGTGAAAAACACAAAACACATTGTCCAAAAAGTATTTATTCTGAGTATTAAATTGACTGAATTCAGGCATACTAACAAACTGTTCACCTGTAAACTTTCAAGCAAGAAAAATATTCTCATTTAAGCATTAATGAAATTACAATTACTGTTAAGATGCCTATCTGAAATCCTTCTCTGAATGTGACAAAGCAGAATTTACCCTGAAAACACTTAATTTCTAGTTAAATCAAAAATTATTATGTATTAAGGTCAAAGTTGTTAAAAAACAGTTCTCAATGTTTATCACTGCTAGTTGCCTAGGCTCTGGCAACTTTGGTGAGTGGATATTTCAGAGAGAAACTCCCAGGTATATTTATCTACATGCCTCAAATTCAACATCAGATTTCATTTTTCACCAATCCAGTCCTATTCAGTCACTTGAAAACTGAACACATGATAATCAGCATCTTGCTATTTGTCTGTGTGTTCCTCATGATGCCAACCAATCTGCAGGCTGGGACAGAAGAAACCCTCCCATGGCAGTCCTGTGATAGGTATGTGCTGTAGTACTTTATCATATATATTTATTTTTCTGTATCAGTTCTCATCTTCTGTTCAATTAATGGGACAAGTCTAATAACTTGGTTGTATGTACCTTTTAAAGCTGCTTCAAGAGTAGGAACCTGTCTCTAAAAAAAAAAAAAAAAACCACCTCAGATGAAATTCCAAGATTTTTTATATATGTTTCTGATCTGTAGCTGCATGAAAGTAAAAAAGGCTGAAAAATTACTTAAGTAGTTCAAAGTTGATGAGACAAGGACTTGAGTTGTAACACATAATTTGGTGGTTTTAAATCACCCAAAACTTAGGAATATTTAGGTTGAGGAGTATGGTTAAGGCCTGCCTACATTTAGACTTAAAGTTACCTTACGAACGCAGATGAACAACTGCTGATGGGTTCTCCCACTGAGAAATGTCACAGAGTAACTGACTGTATTGTTTTGCTTCTAAACCTTCCTTTATCTTTCCTGTCTTGCAACAAGCATATCCAGTTGAGCTATTGTTTGAAAATTATCTGTCACCGAATGTATTTCTTTGTGCAGATGTAAAATTACAACAATCACACTATTTTTTTCTGTTCATGATGATTTGACATGTTGATACCAACAAGCTGTACTTTATCTGTGGCTCTGCTGTGGTCAAGGTCTTGTGGACAAGGTTGTCAGATTTTAGGAAATGATCTAGGGTCTACAGCCACTTTCCTTTTTTGACAAAACTGAGTTGGGTACTCTTTAAAAACATAGTAGGACTCTAACAATGTAAATATTTTGTTCCAGGAAATAACATATGAGAGAAGATAAGAATTATCATACTGGGATGAGTCAATCGCACACTACAGCACTAGCCGACAACCAAGAATGTCTGTTCTCATATGTTTTACATGAAAGTAGAAAAACATTATGCTTAATCAAATGGTATGAGGAATAAAATACGTTCTTAAGGGTAAACAGACATACTGGAATCCTTCTGTGATTGCTCCACATATCTGATAACTAGTTTTGAAATGGGATTGATATTTCTGAATGTTATAAAGTTTTATTCAAATCTCCAAGTGAAGATAAAATATGTGTTAATGAATCGCATAAGTTGTAGAGCAACATTTATCAACTTACTGCCCCATTAACAGACATATTTCATAATCACTTTCATTTCAGTCTAGGAAAAAAAAGTGAGCTAAAGAAGAAATTGTTGAAAAAAATGGACTTTGTAGAAATACACATTTCTTCCCTACCCAAAAATATATTTTTTTTTTTGTTGTGACTTTTAAATAAGATAAAACTGAGTGGTTCATTTTAGATATACTTTCTATGACTTTTATTGACATTTCTATTTTAAAACTCTGTCAGTCTGCTGTTGTGCAATTTTTCTACAGTTTATGAACTTTAGAAATTAGAGAAGGAAAGCTACAAGGTGTAAATTTTTTACTCTCCTCATTCTATATCTTTTCCAAAGTTGGAGATATTTCCACCCAATTGTTACAAAATATATGAGAGAACAACAAACCCAAAACAAAACGAGGAACCAACAAGCCAAACAAAAACAAACAAAATACTTGGGGGAAACCTCCCCTCCCCCAGTTACTATATGTAAGTTAAACCAGGAGATTATGGGTCAGTATTTAAAAAAAAATTGAAGTTGTATGTATATGTCTCAATTACTTTAATAAGAGATAGCGTCCTTAGTTGTTATACACTTTTATAAGGCCTGTTAGGTACCTTCTTTTAGTCATCTAATCCTTTAAAAAATCTGGCGTTCCTACATTGCTTACTAGCACACTTTCTGTTGAAGGCAAAAAGTCTTAACTATTTTTATAGAGTTAATTGATAGGTTAGTGAGGAAAAGTGGCTATATTCTTTAGAAACTCTGACTAGCTGTATATCCAAACATTGATATGTACACAGAGAAAATTAATCCGATCTTTAATTCACTTGAGAGTCATAGAAATAGAGAACAGAAACTGATCATGAGAGGCTGTCCCGATCCAATATCGGGAGAGGTTTCGATACGATCCCAAGGACGAGATTAAGACGCAAACAAGGTCAAATGCCGTACAACCTTTTACTTTTATTAGAGGGGAGAAGAGAACGGAGGGAGGAGGGAGGGCAAGGGAGGAGAGGAAAAGAATTGGAGAGAGAGAGAGAGAGAAAGAGAAGGAGAAGGAGAAGGAGGAGTTTGTCACCACCACTTCGAGTCCGGTGATCTTCTGCAGGGTCTTCGGTGGCCTCGGGTTCCGGCGGGGATCGAAGCGGGGGGGGGGGTGTGAGCCTGGAGGGTGCAGGAACAGAAGGAGTGGTCTCGCGCGCGCCGCTGCCGCCCCCGCCGAGGGGCACGTGCGCTCCTTATATAGGGGCTCCCACGCATGCGCAGATCACAAATGTGTACGTGCAGCTCGCCACGGCCGTGCTGCCCCCGCCTCTGCTCTTTTCGCGCCTTTTTGTCCCCGCCTCAGCTCTTTTCGCGCCTTTAGTCCCTGCGCAGGCGCACGAGCTTGTTTTTTTCTCAAGGCTGTGGAGAAGATGGTCTTCTCGAAACGCTGCGCTGGATGGCGCTACAGCAGCAATGTCGAGACAAAACCGCATTTGGTACTGGTTCTCTACAGAGGCCTACATGGTCTAAGTAGTCTGTTCTGGTGCAGGTCCAATTATACTATCAAGCTTCATAACATATTTTTCTCACTTGTTTTAAAATTTCAGGTGATGGAGAATTTATAGGCTTTCTAGGCATCCCATCAAAGTGTATAATTACCTTTATCATTACACTTTTTTTCCTACTGCCTAGCCTACATCTGCATTGTTTCATTTCAAATCCATTATTCTCATCCTATTCGTAGTGAGCACAGAGAACAGATAATACCCTTTTGCTTTACAGCTACCTTTTATGTATTTGAAGATTTAACATTTCCTTTCTGTCTTCTCCTCTAAATAGTCTACATTAGTTCTCATATTCCCTATGCTTTCTAAATGTCTGACCAATCCCATTGTTTTCCTCTGGGATCCTTACAATTCATCTACATATTTCAAATATTTACTGGATGACCTCTTACAACAGCTGCATGAGTGGAAGAAATGCATACAGACATGATTTTCACTGCGGAAATGTGCTTTTATTGCAAGAAAAAACATAACTGTAAATTTTCCAGTAGTATAAATTAAGCAGATTGGTTTATACCTACTTAGCTCTTGTTTTCCCTTTGCTTTCTCATTTCCCAGTTCTGGATTTTTCCACGTTCACAATGAGTTCCTCTTTTCCTCCTTAGTAAAAGACAACAGAAGGTGAGTTGAAGCTGCTGGATGGGAGGTGGCTTCTTGTAATACTTCACAGAATAAGGAAGTAAAAGTACAGCATTAAGTGGCAGAAGGAAGGATAGGAAGAAAGAATTTCAGGGGTATGAACTGGTTCTCCCTTGCTGCCAGGACCATTATGGAGCTCAAGGTGGCTTCCTCCCTGTGGAGCACTAGTTCCATGTTCATCCCTTATTGTTACAATTGTAAACCTCACTGCTGTCTAACTTATCTGTCCATCAGGTTCCCACCTGTATGATTTTGATTAAATCCTCCATTCTCAGCTCAGCTCTTCACCTGTCTCCTGGGTTCTCCTGGGAGAGACCATTGTTAACTCCCTTAAGGGAGTTGGTCCTCAGCCTAGCTTACTTTGGCAGGGAAATCTATAGTGGACATCAGCATATCCAACTCTTTCATGAGTGAAAACAGCTGAAAATACTTGTTCATTCCCTCCTCTCTACTCCTACATCAAGTAAATCTCAATTTAATTTTGCAGTATTCATTTATTTGTTTAGCTGATTTTACTCCTGGAGAGGGCAGCATAGAGGAAGAAAGAGGAGAAGTGTCTAGAGTGTAATCATGTTTTTGCTGTAGTAACTATATTCTGTGTGCCAGTTTGGGTAAGTTATCTAGAAAAGCTTAGAAATATCCAAAACTGTTTCATTTGCTAACTAGACAAACTCAATAGCTGCTGATAAAGCTTTATTGCATGGCTTATTTAATTTTAAAGCAAGCCATCTAACAGAACTCACATATTCCCTTTCTGGTAGCTGACATAATCTGGCTCCTGAATGAGGGTGAGAAACTTATGCATATGAATTAAGAAACATTTGTTTATTTAAAAAGTGATTGACAGAGGGTCAAGAGAGAGATCTGATGTGATTTAGATCAGCTGTTGTTTTCCAACATCAGCTGAAGAGGCGTCTCAGAGATCATCCAAAGTTCTGCAATACTAAAGCTGTAAGGACTCCAGATTTGATAGCCAAAAGATTGCAACAGCATGAAATAGTAACACTTCTTTGGGTCTGGAGAATCCCAGAAACACTCAATAATTCTTATTCAATAATACAACTTCTCTGACAGAAGCTAGGAAGGGATGTGCTTGTGCGCGCACATGCAGAAAAGATAGACGTACAACCCTCATACAGAAAACTTAGAGTTTAATATAACTAAGAGGAAAAGAGAGCAGGAGCTTTTACAATGACCAGCAGCTTTGCTACCTCGATATTTTTTTCTTTCAAGCTACTCAGAAAGATTCCCAGAGCTGCCTCAAGACCTCTCAGCAACACAGACAAAATTAAATTTTGCAGCTCCATGGGTGAGAAGCTGAGAAGGGCTGGAGCAGGAACACAGAGCCACAGGGGAGCTGCGGTGAGCTCAGCAGCTTGCTCTTGCTCCTGCTGCCTGGCAGATGGGAGGTTGTGAGCAACAACTGCTCCCACACCAGCAGCCGCCACTGCCGCCTGCCTGCTTTCCAGAACACTGGCATAGATAAATCATGTAGTGGGGTCATGGGCATCATTTCTATGTCCGCTTTGCCTATGCCAACAGCCACTTTTTTTCTGTGCATTTTTGTTACATATTTGTTTTCTGCACAGAATTGTAACTCTAACATGAATGCTCTTAAAAAGAACCATTTATGGAACATGCTATCATGAAGTACAGTATCAATTGTGTTCTTTCATAGATTTGATACAAATTGCTGCTAACACTAATAGCTCTCTATTAGTCCTTTCAGTTTGTATCAGCTGAATGAATCTGTCTTTGAAGCTGAATGAAGAAGAAATGAACTAAAATATTTAGTTCCGTTTCTTGAAAAAAAATCTATAATGAATGAACACTTTGTCTTTTGTTTCAGCAAGCTGCTAAATTTAAATACAGTGCTCCCCTACCAAGACCTATGCAAGTTCACAAGCAATGGACATTTTTGTGCCCTGAGGGTATGTTCTTGAGGAATTTCTAGTTAGAAATTGAGTTCACTTCCACAAATTAAAGAATTTCTTATACTTGTATTTTAAGTCCTTCTTAGTCATGTTTTAAATTTACCATTTACTTGAATCCTTTGTGACAGCTGAGATGTCCATTACATTTTAGAACACTATTTTCAGTGCATATGGCACTGCTGATATTAAACATTCCCAAAGACTTTTAAAATATGTAGATATATTTCCACGATACTTAGAGTTGCTACCTCTTTTAGTATTCCTTAGTATTGACTAGATCTTTCCACGGAGTCTGTTCTATTGCTGTTTGCTTTACCATCTTCTTCCCTGACCATGTTTAACTGAGCTTAGGGCCAAGGCATTTTGAATATGGCTTTTGTGTAGGAAAAATCTCTTCTTCCTTGAATCTGCTTTTCATTAATAAGGTTTCAAAACTGTCACCTGGAGGTTTCCTTAATCAGAAACCCAACAGTTTCTGCATTCTAGCTCTTAATTGCATGTATTGTTAGAAAACTATTTCATATGAATAGAATACTTTTGCTAGTTACAGGAAAGAGGAACACTTGTTGTTTTCAAAGAGTTTTTAAAAATTCTGATGAACTATTCCTTAATCCATCACAGACAGTTTAATATTGATTTTTTTATTGCACAGCTACTTCCATTTTTAAGTAAATGTATTTATATATATATATGATGTACCTTTTGGACTCATTTATTTTTCCTAGAAATTAGACTTGGAATGGAGAAGAGAAAAAAAAAATTCCCCCAGTCATGCCTATTCAAGACTGATTCACTTACTTATTCAAATCTTTAAAGCCAGGCACTACGTTCAAAAGATTATGGAGTTATTCAAAAAAGAACATGTTTCTCCCATGCTTTAGTCAGCTATAAAAAGCTACCAGTAGCAGAATTTAAAATTATTATTGGTTTTCAAAGTAGTACCTAGTGAAAATAACATGTGCAGTCACAATAGAGGGTTAGTGTTTTGAAATGACCCAGTCTCATCCAACAGTACTGGGCTATTTCCAGTTTACTTCTGAATGTTTACCTTCACTAGAGACTATATATTTAAGAAAGCTGGACAATGAATAAGTGCACATATCAGTGTATTGGAACAAGAAATTGAAAGAGTTTATGAGTTAGGCAACACAGAATCAGGAAAAGAATAGTTGAAAATGTATGTTTTACATATATCACAGAAACCTATTGGAGAACACAAAATCGTTATTTGAAGTTTACCTGTCTAAATTCAGTGTTTCTTTTGCTCCTTTTGCTTTCCAATAGCTTTTTCTTCCCCTCGCCAAGTAACTGCATCCTGCATATATCTTTGCTACACTAGAGATTAATGGTATTATTATTCTCCAGCTGGGAGAGGTCTTCATTTATTGTCATTCACTTTAGTCTGTCACTTCTTCTGTTTTCCATGACCTCATTATAAGCCATAACTAACCATGCCATCTTTATGCTGTGGCTAGAAGAGTGGAACAGGTCCCTTTGAAACTAATTTTGATTTTGTTCTTTATTTCCTCTATTCAGCACAGACAAAGTATCAATGTGGTAATCATTATTTGGAGACATACGTTTAAATTCTAGCTAATAAAACTTTGCCCATAATTTCCCAGGAGGAAAGAGCTGCAATCTTTTTGGCTTTTTTAAGTTTGTCTCCCTTGTCATGTGCAGACTAGCTTTTAGGGCATACTGATGGATTTAGATGAAGAACTCCTACATCAAAGTTCTGAAAGCCTGAACTATGAGCAGCATGATTAAAAATTTGTTGCTGAAAAGAATATTAATGTATCATTAAATACATATAATATTTGTAGATAACAAAAGTCAGAATAAGAAGAGGATTGATCACTGGAAATCCAGGAACCTTAAAGCTAGCTGAACAAACGTCTTGCAATCTATATTACTACTGTTAAACTGAAAATGTTTGAGTGATTTTGTAAGACCAAAGAGGAAGAATTAACTTCTAAACAGTCATACTTACATAAGAAATCCCCAAACAACTAGGAAAAGATCAAATGAATAATAAAAAAAAAAAAACAACCTAACTCAAAGCTGAATATTACTAGCTGGAATATGTAATTTTTTTTCTTAATGGTCTCCTAATTCATAGGTAATTTATTCAGTCTCTCACAGTATAAATAATGGTTTATAATCTATTACTTTCAGTAAAGGACATTTAAGCAGGGAAATTTCAGCTTTGCAGATCTCACTTTGACCTATATACTTTAAGTTTTGGTTGACAAGACTTTTAGCAACAGCTAATACATATATTCTACTACTACTTGTCTGAGTTACACAAGAAATGAATGTAAGGGATAGATTTATTACAGGTTAGAGGATCTTGACCATATGTACACCTTCTGTTTCAGTTTTGAAAAAGATTATAAAACTCAATGAAGAGAACAGACCTCTGTTTTCTTGTGTAGCTAGCAAAAACTTAATGTCGAAGCTGATCTAATGTTCAGTATAGGAACTCCATTATACTGCTGAAAAGTGAATCAATGAATGTACACATAGGTAAATCAACATATTAATCGAACTTTACCTTCTAAATAACTCTCAGATTTTGTTACCTGACTTGATTATTCCCATAGGTAATAAGCATATGCTTATAAGCTAATTGTCAGGCAAAATTTTATAGTCTTATTTTTTCAAGTATAGTTTTTCCTATGATGTGGAATAAGGGAAAATTAAAGGTAGAAAAATTGTTACAGACTGATGATTTTAACAAAGCAATTGCAAAAACCAAGGAAGCCCAGAGCAATGAGAAAATGTGTCTCCTGAGACTTATGGACAGTAAGTTTCCATTGGTTTTAAAGGGAGTTATTGCTACATCTTTCTGCATATCTTGGTGACAGGGAGCTAGATAGATCAGGTAAGTGGAGCAAGCTTCCAGCATGTTTGTCTCCTTGTTCCTTGCAGCCCCCTGAGATCTGAAGCTTGCCAGTCCTGTATCATGCCCTTTGTCTTCCTGATTCTGAAGCTAGGCAAATTGCATATGGAAATCAGGTAACTCCTTTATCATAACATTAGCTCCTTTATCATGATCAGATCACAACATTTACAGTGTCTATGACTAAACCAGTAGCTCTTAAAATATATTTCTGTTTTCCTTTCTCCATCTTACTTCCTTGCTTTCTACATTAAAAAAATGCAATTATAATTTGTGTCCTGTGAAACATAAGTATAAAATTAACTAGCCAGGACAATTCCACTTATGCAATACAGTCATGAGTCTGTGAATAGAAAGACAAGCTAAAAGCAAGATCCTTAAACAGATGGAGCTTTATAAAAATTAGTGAGCAATTGGCATGCCTGTAGTTTGCCAGAAGCTAGCTGCAAGTAAGAAAACATCAGAAACAGAAGCTGCAATTTCTTCAATTTCATTCTTCTTTTTTATTCTCCTTTGTGCAAAATTGTTTTATTTTTCTTAAAGGCAACAAGATTAAACTCCATCAGCAACAAGAACAGAAGATGACTATTTGACTTTCTTCAAAAAAGACAGTTAAAATTTTCTTTCTACTGTCTAAGATTGGAAACATGTTTCTTCCTTTAAAAGTGTCTATGAGACTAAAAGGAAAGGCAATACAAGAAAACATGCACTGAAAGTCTTAATTAATCAAGTTTCAAGTGATATAACAGCTGTCTTACCTTTCTCTGTAAGCTTAATAAAAGGTTTCTTTTATGGCAGGCTGTTATAGTAGAAGTAAACCACTACCAACCTAACACAAAACCTTATGTCACACTTGTAATGTTACTGTAAGAAACAGTAAAATTATCAACAACAATTTTAAAATAGTGGTCAAGAATTTTGCTATATTTCCTACTTCACTTGTCTGAAGATTAAATATTCACACACAAAAAGGTAATTTTAATACTCAGACAATTTATCTAGGTAAGAGAACAAAATCTGGAAGATTTTCTTCAGAAGTATTCTCCACTATTATGAAACCAATGGTTTCCTTCTTCTGAGAAAAAAAAAACAGAAACAATCACCCTCTGCAGCTTTCCAAGCTTCCCAAGGTCCACAGTTCTGAGTGGTCAGCAGGCTTTACACTTCAACCTTGTGCCCCAGTAGCTCTCTGACTGTCTAAGTCTAGCATTTGCCAAGGGTGAAGTGTACTACCAAGCAGGGGTCCCACTACCTTCCCATTGCTGTAGGGCTCTTTATCACTAATACATAAAATGATAAAAATTGTGTCCAGCCAAGCAAAACACTTTGTAACCGTTGTAGTGCTGTAGGCTCAACTGAGCCTGTTCACCAGTTAACTGTATGAATAAACAAACATACAAGTTTTGCCAGATTACAGCATGAACACTGATACAAACTATCTTTGCCAAAGAAAGCAATAAGTGTCCTGTGACCAGCTTGCAACTCCTGTGTCATGCTAATGACAAAGTACATAATTCACAGGATCTATTTAATGGCACTGGTGGAAATCACGCAATCATGCAGATGAAAGCTTGCTTTTCTTTAAAAAAAAAAAACAGTCCCAGTGCAGTTGTGATAGGGTGGTGTGTGCGCTGACAAATTGCAGAAATGTAGAACACACTGTAACCAAAAAAACATCATCATCAGTGTTAAGAAAGCTTTTTGCAAATCCTTTCCCATTTAATTCTCCAAAAGAGTAAACACACAAAAACCTGAAGATAGAAACAAGCGCAACTCACCAAAGAGAATGAATTGCAGATCGTCAGCGGTGCAAGTGCCTTTTCCAGGGGACCATTTGCTGGGGAGCAGAGGGTGAAGGACACTGTTGTGGATTTAATTTATGAACTCATTTTAATAACTTTAAACTCTGTTCAGCAATAATCGTCTACAGATTTTTACACAAATACAACCTGTGATCAGTGTTTTTCTTATCAAGTTATTTGTAGTTATAAAGCTATTAGTTGAAGGAACCACTTCTGTTGTTTTGGTTTATTCAGTTACTTTTATGCTCTTCATTTTGACATCAGTTAGAAATAGTGAAGGCAGCATGTCACAATTCTGATAACAGTTAACAATGGTAAAACAGTTAAGTTGCCTTCAGCTGACTCTTTTGAAATACAGACTGTCCTTGATGTTCATGTCTAGTAGTTTGCTACCACTGGAACAGCTGATGATATGTGGTAACTGGCATTACAGTGCCTTGAATTATTTTCCCTTGCAGTGGCTGACTCTGAAGAGTTTTACACTCTTAAAGTGCTACACGAAGTGGAGAGAAGCATTATCAATCATTAAAATTGCCTTGCATTTTAAGATACTTATAGAGTGGAAAAACACTGGGATTGAGCAAATAATTCATACTCAATCAACTAGTAAAAAAAAATTTAATGGTTTTTTCCTCCTTGTGATATATGCATGAAAAGACTATAAATTCTTTGAATGTGTATATGAATATCTTGGACAAATATTTGTTCAAGTCTGTCTTGCACATAAGTTACACTATTCTGCAAGTGTTCGGTGCACACTGTGCTAAATGAAAATTATGCTAGTACCTCTGTCAATGATCGCAAGCCATGGGGGTTTTTTCTGCTTTGTAGCTGGAGGAATGTGTTACTTTTAAGAGGATGTGAAACTTGGAAATGCCCTTGACATTTTCAGTCACCATCTTCTAATTATTTTACTATTTCTTTTGTAATATTTGCTGCTGAGATTACTATCTCACAAGTTGAGATGAATTTAGGTTTCATCTGTTTTTGAAAAAAAAAAAAGTAACCAACAGTTACTTAACAGAACTTAACACAGCTCTTTGAAACACTTGAACTGTTGAGTGTTAGGTCTAAATTTGCCACTTTGTAGTCACAGAAAATGGGCCACAACTGAAGTATATCACCAAATCCAGTTGTGATTTGTCTTTGTTCAACAATGGTGTTATGTTTGTAACGAGATATTACACTCGTTAGTTACATTCACTGTTTTACTCTAAGGAGACAAGATGAGAGAATGTCTTAGATCTGCAGACTGATACAACGGGTGAAACATTGTTCTATAGCAGTAGGTCTCAATGTGCAGAATCAGCAGCTCTAAGTCCATTTTACTAGAGCAATCATATCTGAAGATATGCGCCTACCCAAAAGGTACAGATGAAGGGAGGGGGTTACTCCACTTACAACTGTAGCACAGAAAGCTTCCTATTACTCTCCTCAACAAACTGTGGAGGAAAGAAAACCAGAGGGAAAACAAAATAAAAACTTGTACGGTCTCATCATTAAAACTAAAAATGGTTTTGGAATACAGTTGTGCCCTAGCCACAGTAAACACCTGGGCCCAGTGATAATCGAAGTTTGAAGGGAACTAGTCGACAGACATCAGTTGTGGTTAAGTAAGTCAAGAGTATGATATAATACGAAAAGCCAAATGCTAGGTATCCAACAGACATGGGTCAAGATTACATCCCAGCCTTACTTATCTAAAACAGAGCTCATTCCATGCATTTCAGAAAAGCAGAAATTGGCCTAAGTGAGCCAAACTGAAACCAGTGGCAATTTTATTAATGTTTCAAACAAGGAGTCACTAAATTAAACCAGGGAGATCCATGTAGTCCAAATCCCATTTCAGTAGGTGCTTGGTATGGCTGCTGTACTGAAGGCATTCAGCCAAGTGATTAGTGAGACATGGTCTAATCACTGCACGCAGTACTCAAGGTGAGGCTGCACCAATGCTGAATACAGTGGGCTAATCACCTCTTTTGACCGGCTGGTTATACTGTGTTGAATGCACCCCACGATGTGGTTTGCCCTCTTGGCTGCCAGGGCACACTGCTGACTCATATTGAGCCTGCTGTCGATCAGCATGTCCAGATCCCTTTCTGCAGGGCTGCTCTCCAGCCACTCCTCTCCCAGTTTATGTTTGTGCCTGGCATTACTCTGTTCTAGGTGCAGAGTCCATCTATCTAGATCCTTCTGCAAGGCCTCCTGTCCCTCAAGAGAGTCAACAGCACCTCCCGGTTTGGTATCATCAGCAAACTTGCTAATGATGCATTCAACTCCTGCATCCAGATCCTTGATAAATACATTGAACAGGACTGGCCCTAGAATTGAACCCTGAGGAACACCGCTGGTGACCCGTCACCAGCCAGATGTAGCCCCATTCACTACAAGCCTTTGAGCTCTGCCCATCAGCCACTTCTTCACTCAGTGCACTGTGAACCCCCTCATCCCGCAGCTGGACAACTAGTCCATAGGGACGTTGTGAGGGACAGTACCAAAAGCCTTACTGAAATCCAGAAAAAATACATCCACCACTTTCCATTCATCCACTAGGCAGGTGACCCTATCATAGAAGGATATCAAATCAGTTAAACAGGGCTCTCCCTTTGTGAGCCCATGTTGACTGTGCCTGATGATTGCATTACTCTTTAAATGCCTTTCGATAGTACCCAGTATAATCTTCTCCATAAGTTTTCCAGGAACTGAGGTTAGACTAACAGGTCTGTCGTTCCCTGGGTCTTCCCTCATGCCCTTTTTGTGGATTGGAATAACATTGGCTAGTTTCCAGTCAGCAGGGACCTCCCCAGATTCCCAAGACTTTTGGTAGATGATCTAGAGGGGTCCTGCTATAACATCCGCCAGCTCCTTCAGTACCCTGAGATGAATCCCATCAGGCCCCATGCACTTGTGAACATTCAGCTGCTACAGCTGGTCCCTTACAATTTCAGTGTCCACAAATGGAAAGTCACTGCTCCCACACTCGTGGTCCTCCATCTCAGGGGACCGGTCAGCCCGAGGTCTATCACCATTACTAAAGACTGAGGCAAAAAATTGCATTGAATGCCTCCACTTTTTCTTCATCCCTATTAGTCAGATGACCATCTTCAACAAGTATCGGTCCAATGTTTTCTTTAGACCTCCTCTTGCTCTTAACATACTTAAAAAAGCCCCTCTTGTTGTCTGACACAACATTGGCCAGTTTCAACTCTAACTGAGCTTTGGCCTTTTGTGTCTTCTACCTGCATAAATGAACCACAGCTCTGTACTCTTCCTGCGAAGCCTGACGTTGCTTCCAGAGATCATACAGTTTCCTTTTCCTCCTGAGCTCCACGAGGATTTCCCTGTTCAGCCAAGCTGGTCTTCTGCCCCACTTACTTGATGTACAACACAGTGGAATTGCCTGCTCCTGTGCTTCTAGAAGGTCGTTCTTAAAGACTGACCAGCACTCGTGGACGCCTAAGCCCTCAAAAGCAGATTCCCAGGGTACTCTGCTAAATAGCTCCCTGAGTAGCTTAAAGTTTCCTCTCCTGAAGCCCAAGGTATCACACTCTGCTCTCCTTTTTTCTCATTATGCTGAAAATTTTAAAGTCAACCGTTTCATGACCACTGTGGCCAAGACAACCACCTACCATCACATCCCCCACAAGTCCTTCTCTATTCACAAACAGCAAGTCTAGGAGGGCATCTTTCCTAGTTGGCTCACTGAGTACTTGTGACAAGAAGTTCTCTCCTACAAACTTCAAGAATTTCCAAGACCTGCTCATCACAGCAGTATGATATTTCCAGTTGATGTCTGGGAAGTTGAACTCTCCCATAAGGACAAGGGCTACCGAGCCAGAAATTTCTCCTCATTGCTTATAGAATAACTCGCCAGTGCTTACATCCTGGCTGGGCCATCAGTAGTAGGCACCCACTACAACATCTCCTTTCTTTTCCATCCCCCTAATCCTTACCCAGATGCTCTCAACCACATCATCACTAACTGTAAGGGCTGTGCAATCAGGACTCTGCCTTACGTATAGTGCGACACCTCCACCTCGCCTGCCCTACCTATCCCTCCTGAGCAGCCTGTAGCCCTCCATCCCAGCACTCAACCATGGAACTCATTCCACCAAGTCTTGCTAATACCAACAATATCATATCTCTGGGAGCTGTCCAGTGCTTCCAGTTCATTCTGTTTCTCACACTGCGTGTTTTGGTGTACAAGCATTTCAGATATGCTCCTGAACGCTCTGTGCTCCCAGGAGCAGTCTAAATGTTCCCACTAGCATTGCCACCCTCTGGCAATGCCATGCCAACCCTTGGCTTAGCTACTGCAATCCTGTTGATACCCCCTTCCCCCACTGATTCTAGTTTAAAGGTCTCTCAATCAGTCCCGCCAACTTACTCCCAGAGACCCGTTTTCCCCATCAGGACAGGTAGATCCCACCAAGCTCCAACACACGTAGTCTCTTGAAGGCTCTTCCATGGTCTAAAAATCCAAAGTTTTGCTGGAGGCACCAGTCCTGGAGTCAAGTATTGATATCCTTGGGCTTGCCTGTTTCTTCCAAAGTCTCCCTCTATTACTGTGTGGATTGAGGAAAATACTACCTGTGTTCCCAATTTTTTTAGCATTCTTCCCAGGGCTCTGAAGTCTCTTTTGATTGACCTCAGACTTTTTGTTGCAACATCATTTGTACCCAAGTGAAAGAGCAGAAGTGGGTAGTAGTCTAAAGGTTGAACTAGACTCTTCAGTCTTGTGGTGACGTCCCTAATTCAGGCCCCAGGGAGGCAGCAAACTTCCCTGAAAAGAGGGTCTCATCTGCAAACGGGTGCTTCTCTTCTGCACAGGAGGGAATTTCCAATGACCATAACTCAGTGTTGTTTCTTCTCGGCGCTGGTCTTAATCCAGGGGTTGTTATGAGGGGTTGGTCTCTCTGATCTTACCAAGACTGCTTGCACAGGTTCCTCCTCTTTCTCGTTATACCCTTAATCTACTGTATTCAGGGCCTCATACCTGTTCTGTAAGAGTCTTAGAGGGTAAGGAGAGGTTTCTCTTACCGCTCCATGCTGTAACCTTCTTCCGCCCTTCCTTATCCCTTGCGACACTGCCTTCCTTCTGGCACAAAGCAGATCCAGGACCTGCATCTGTAGTGGCTATGCTGAGTTGGCTTCTATGCATCACAGATGGCAGAGTACGGCTTCATTTATCAGTCTCCCTCTCAGACTCTCGAATACTCCTCAGTCTGCTCACCTCCTTGTGCAGTTCAGCCACCAGACAGAGCAGTTCATCAATCTGGTCACAATTCCCACAGTCTTGCTTGCAATGACTTTCCGGTTCTAGGAATATCCCTTCACAAATCCAACAGCTGGAAACCTGGGTGGTTGCATGCTTGAACAGGAGCTCTGTCTGTGTGGCTGCATTGGTTCTACCAGGTGCTAGAAGCTCAGAAGGAGCAGGGGACACTGCTTTTTGCCAGGTGGTCACCATGCTGCAGCACACCTGCCTGCTGCCATGCACCTGCCTGCTGGGAATATACGAGAAGGCTTAAGATCCCACTGCAGTAATTGAAAACCATTAGGTAATTTAAAAAGAATACAGGACATTTATATGTCTTTCTTCCTTACTAGAGTCTGTTTACAAGAGAACTCTTTGGCTTCAACATATAGATATAATGATGCTGAAAACATGGAAAGTGTCTGCTACTTTGTTCACAAAAATTGCAATGAGTGTAATTGGCAAATCTTGCAGAAAATATCAGCCTTTCACAATAGCTGACCAGCTATTGACTAGCTTTCTTTGTCTTTTTTTTCTCTTCTTCCCTTTCCCCTTTCCCTTCCCTCTTTTTTTCTCCCTTTTGTGAATCTTACCATTTGTATTGTAAATATAAAATATGTAGCTCTGTGGTCATTTTATTGAAGCTATTAAAATGAATCCACTGCTAACACAAGAAAAATCTGTCCTAAAATTTTTCTGTTCATCATATTTTATTCACGGGTGGAACGAAGAATGAATTTTCTAAGGAAATCAGAAAAATATATTTGAGTTATTTTAATGAATTTTTTTCCATATTAAGAGGAACATTTCAGTTTTCATTTATTTGAAGAAAAATTTCTCCAAGAATTCTTCTCTGACCTCCATGGTGAAGGAAACATTTCCCTACAACTCCTGGAGGGACTGTGCTGGAGCACGTATTTCCATGGAGACCATGGGAAGGCCCCACAATGGAGCAGGGAAAAGCGTGAGGAGGAAGGAGTGAGAGAGAGGAGCTGTTATGGACTGACTGCAGCACCCCATTCCCCATCGCCCTGTGCTTCTCAGAAAGGAGGAAGTAGATGAGTTGGGAATGAAGGAGTGAAGTTGAGCCTGGTTTAAAAACAAGGAGTGGGGAGGGGATGGTGCTATTTTAATTTTGTCTTGTTTCTCACTACACAACTCTATTTTAATTGGCAATAAATTAAACTAATTTTCCCCAAGTCAAGTCGAGTCTGTTTTGCCCACGATGGTAATTGGTAAGCGATGTCCCTGCCATGTCTCAACCCACGAGCATTTTTATCTTCTTTTCTCCCCTTTCTTGTTGAGAAGGAAGAGTGAGAGAGTGGCTGGGGGGAGTCTTGCAGACAGCCAAGGTCAATGCACTATACTCCTACACAATAGGAGCAAGAAGCCTTCTAGAGTCCCCACGTGATCAAGGCATAACAGTAAAACAAACAAACAAACAAACCCCACCACTCACAGCAAAAGAGAACACAACAGAGGAATGATATCAGTTCTTTTTGAACAGATCTTTGTACATTGTAGAAGAAAGTAAGATTTCAACCATACATTTTTCTTTGTATGAGACTCATTAGAGGAGCTACCTTAAGTCTGAGTTTGAAAATATTCTGGAGCTATGCAAGATGAACCGTAATGAGTTGCTAGAGCCAAACAGTATTCTCCCAGGAATCCCAGAACTCAGAAGTGAAAGAAGTGAATTAGTAGCACCGATTACCTTAAAATTGCCTTGGTACCTGAGGGTAGTGTGTCAAGAAATGTGATGTTGGTTTTTTGAAAGGGTTCTAAAAGAGATATGGGAAAGTACACGTCTGTAAGCTTGATATCCATAGCTAGAAAAGTAATAGGAACTATAATAAAAAGTAGAATTGATGTCCACCTGAATCCAGGTGATGTATTAGGGGAGTGTTACTGTTATTATAAAGATAAAATCTTGCCTTAGAAAGATTTGGACCATCCAAAATCTGAAAAACACTTTATTTCTATTTCAAAAAGGTTTTTAAAATTCTGTTAACAAAGGTTTAAAAAAAATAAAAAATGGCATTGGTGTAAGAGGGGAGGTCCTTGTGAATGAGTAATGGTTTAAAACAATGGAAGTAGAAGGGTAGAGGAAATTGTTATTTTTTCACAAAGAAGAAAATTTACCAGTGAAACTTTTCAGCAACTTGTGTTGGAACTTCTACTGTTCAATGACTGAATGACCCCAGAAGTCATCTGGAAATGGGTGTGACTAATGAGATGACACATTTTCCTGATTATATTGAGTTATTCAGGGAGAATGTTGAAGAATTGTTGAAGGGTAATAGAACAGCAAATGAAATCCTGTGTAGATTAATATAAAACTAAGGAAATGGGGGGAGAAAACATAGGAAACTTCCTATATAAAATGATTGGTTCTTACCTGACATCTCTGAGCAGAATGTTGGATCTTTGATAAATACTTCAATAACTATGCTATCTCAGTGCTCAGTAACAGAAAAACAGACTAAACGTTAGGAATTAGTATAAAAGGAGTAGAGAACAAACTTATGCTTGTGTATAAATTCATATGTCATTCATATATTGGCTAATGTTTGCTGTTCTTGTGCTCTCATACAGAGATAAACAAAGTGAAACATTCTGAAAAGGGCAATAAGAATAATGAGAAGTATGAAATTGTTTCTATGCGAAAAATGGTTCAGTAACCCAGCCCTCTTCAGCCTGGAAAGACTGAAGAAAACATAGCAGAGGTGTATAATCTTATGAGAGGCACAGGTAGGGTATATAAACATCACCTTCACCATCTCTTTTCTGTAAAAGAATTAGGAGTCATGAAACAAACTTGGTAGGAATTTGGTTCAAAACAAAAGTGAATGATACTTCATTGATGGGGTAAATATTCTGTGGAACTCCTTAGCAAAGGATATCATGGATGCTAAGATTTTACATCGGCCCAAACATGGCAATTGCCTGAAAGATAATCCATCAAGGATTATTACAGAAAGCATACCTGACTCAGAAGGTTCCTGAACTGAGAGAAGGTGAATGTTGAAAGAATATTAAAGTATCATGTATGCTTGTCCTGTCTTATACTCTTCAGGCATCTGTCTTTGGCCACTGTTGGAGACAGACAGCTGGACTAGACAGACCTTTAGTGTAACCCCAAGTAGATGATCTTACATGCTGTCAAAAAAGCATAAATGAATGAAAAAACTGCCCCTACAGGGCTTCTAGGTTCACAAACATATCAGGTCTCTTCTTTGAAACAAAGATCCTATAGGCTTCCCATAGTCTTGCTAGCACAGAAAGAGGCATAAAGAAGAATAAACAGAATATTATGGGATATTTGTCTGCCTCTTTTAGAGTCTGATCTAAAGTGCAGCCATAAAAGATCCCGCCATTCATTTCAGTGGATATTGGTCTTTTCAGTGAAAAGGTAAGGCCAGATAAAAATCTGTATATAGAATGTAATACTATAGAGATGCATTTAGTTGCAGAAGATGTTAACAGCGACCTGTACTCATAGTATTCTGCAAGTATAGCAAAAGTGTTAATGTGTTAATGATTTACACTGAGTATAATAAATACAGAAGGAGCTGCAAACAAAAACATCCTTTTGTGATCCTCTTCCCTGGCAATGTATGGCAGGCATGGCAGGCAACTCTCTGCATGCTACTGACTGTAGTTGTCTTGCACTTGATTTTCGGCTTACTACTAGATTAAGCCATGAGCAGCTCTCAGTGCTTGAGCTGTAGTTGTATCTGTGTGTACATTTGTACAGCACTTAGGAATTATCAGCTCCTAATAAAAACATTTGCATTTCTTGTAAGGGCATATGACTGATCTTATCCTATAAATGCACTTAGTATTAGCTGACATAAAAGCACTGAGAAGGTTACCAAAGCCAAAACACATGATGCACAAATTAAAAACAAGCAACAAAACCACTTATTTCAAATCATCATTTCAGTATGTATTTCTCCAGTTCTACATAAACATCTAGAAGACAGTTTATGTAGTCTTAGCAAAATAATATTCCAAATGCTGACACAAAATTTGATTATGGGTTTTAAAATATCATTAAAAATCAAATGCTTGAACATCACGTTTACAAAGTAGCAGACAGACAGGTGGATGGCAAATACAGAAACTCCTCTCATAGCTCAATATGTCTTGTTGTATAATTATAAAGTCACAGGAGAAGGAAGAATATTTTTATGTAGTTATAATGGATTTTGCTTCGATGTAGGATTTCTCTGCATACAGAAGTAAAGTATGCTTTGGGATATTTGTTAAGGTACTTGGTCAATTCTTAAGGCATGAGTTTAAAGAATAGCTGAAGGATTAGCAGTGCTTTTCTTAAGAAATACAAATTCATTTGCCTGAATCCATTTGTGCTTTTTTCTGCTGCAGTCTTAAGCCCTGCATTTGAGCTTCTTAAGATGTGTTTTAGCTTAATACTTATTCTACTATATAGGGCTCTCAGTTCCCTTATGTTAACCAGTATCAAAACTAATCACAGAAAAAAAGAATCTGCAGAAGGAGGAGAGAAGTTGCTATTTATATGGCAGGCTCATTATGTACTTCAGTATTTTCCACTGAAGGGAACAAAAACACGAGAGCTGATGCTTCTGAGGGAAACACTAGCTGCCTCCTCAATTTCTTTTGTGCATTGACTGAACTGACAGTACTGCTGGAGTAGTCTACAAGCTGGAAATAGATGTCCACCACAGGTGCTGCCATTTTTTTTCCTATTCCTTTAGTAAGTTAAACTAATATAGTTAATATCACCACCAATATTTACCACTGTCAACATGGTATGCACTAAAATGCACCAGATTTACCAAAAATACCAAAATCTCATCTGGATTTTAAATAAATGTTCCAGTTAGCACAAAGTTTTCCAACAGAATAAAAGAAACAGAAACAAAAAAAAACCAACCCAAACAATAGAGTTAATATTCTACTGGAACATGTTTTCTTTTGTGTCTGTTTTATATTTTAAAAAATGAATAAGTATTAATTGATGGATAATCTAGATCTTTTTAGTTTAATAAAATCCTTTTACATGGACTGACTATACCCAAATTTCTAAGAGAACATCCTTTTGTTTAGGAAGCACTGTTCACCTTATCCTTGACAATTTTACAGATCTGAATCAACATATCTCCCAGGTTTCCTTGTACAAAAATATTAATCTGTGGTGATAATAATAACACTTATATTGTAGATGTTAATGATGTTTATGCTTTTAATTATCAAGTGTATTAGTAAAATTATCTTATTTGATTAGTGGTGCTTAGGTCATCTCCTGTGACATTACCTAACTAAATATATAAGGTGATTCAAAACTTTAAAGTGGAATATAGGATTTAATTGTACAGGGAAGCTTCTAAATAAAAATGAATTCACTTCCAAAACACTTAGTGATTACAATCCAATTAATTTCCATGGAAATCAGCTGTGCCAAGGACCTGAAAATTTGGCTTTTTTTTTTTTTTTTTTTTTTTTAAGCTGCTAGTGTTAGGTATTCAAATCCTTAAATATTAAATAAAGACATTGACAATAATCCACAATATTTTCCAGTCTTTCATAAACAAGTCACCTTCTTCTCACCTGTTCTTATCTAGTGACAAAATATCTGTGTGTGCATGTGTAAATACAATGAAGGAGAAGCAGAGGAAGAAATTGGTCTGTAAATCTCATTAATTCAGTGATTAGCACAAAGAGAAATTATCCACATGCTGAAGCACAACATTATTCTCTTACAGGACAGAAAGGGTGAGCTGATGTTTGGTATGCAGTATGTTAAGTCCTTTTCAGTAAGCGAAGTGTGTTACATTACTCAAAATTTCTTATGTGGAAAAGATGTACAGTATGCTGACGCTACTCATCTTTTATCTTGTTCGGCTCACAGACACTGACACATCAACAATCCGATCTTCGTTCTTTTTGTTATATTCAAAATCATAGAAAAAGATTATTTATTCCAGGAATAAGCTCAAGCTCTTTCTTGCAGAATATAATTTGAAATGGGCAAGTAGTTACTGTGTTAGATAAATGTCAGTAAATCCACTAGTGGCAAACTTCCTTCATATTGTTTCCAGAGCATTTAGCAGAAAAGAGTGACAGTGTTAGACGCGTGAATCCTTGAAAATACAGCTTAAATGAAAATGGAGATGTGCAGTCTTAATTGCCAATATTTTGATAGTTTTTTTATTAGTCAATTTTTTATTTGCTGGTATCATCAGTCTTATTTTGTGTTTATTTCAACTGTTGCAATTTCAAAGCACCTTAAGCCAATCTTTCAAGGATTACATAAACCTCGGCAAAATGTTTCCTGCAGTGATATAGAGTTAATCATCTGGTGGTCTAGGAAGAGTACTTGGTTGCTCTATGCACAAGATGTGGACAGTGCTTCTCTTAAACCTATGCTTTTCTTAATTGAGGGACCAAGTGAGAATGGATTAAGAAAACAGGAAGACTTATGAACAGAGACTATCAATAGTGATTACCAAGGTTTCCCTAGTTGCTATACCAGCAGAAGTGGGCTGCAGCTTCAGCCGAAGTACTGGAGGGAACCTGGTGCCGATTTCCTGGCAGGGGCAGTGAGGCAGAGCATCTTGGCATCCATGTCTTGAGATGGCAACACATCAGGGATCCCAGGAGCAGACGTCTCTGCTGGGAATGGCTGCCACAGCTGTGAAAGCCAAATCTCCCAGATGGCCATGTGAAGACCAGGGAAATCATGATGCATCCTGGCAGTGGTATTTTGAGTGGTGATTTCAATACCCTTCTATGAGTAGCTGTGGCCTGCAGCCTTGGGGTAATCTGCTGTGAGTACCACAGAAAGATGCACATAAGCCAAGGTGGCATCTGCACCAACATGGACAGCAGGATCAACAGTAAAGATCTGACAGGGACAAAGGTTTTGACATATACCATGTTCAGAGAATGGTGTACTGAGTAAGAAGAAAAGATGAATGATGCTCTTCAGTTTAGCAGCCACTTCAGTGGCAGCAGCAACAGCTTCGCTGTGTGAATCTGATGCAATTACAAAGCTTGCTCACTGTTGCATAGTTAGCAGAAGAGAACTATCCACTTACAAATGATTAAGGGTGTTTGTGTGACGGGGTTAACACGTAGCATATCCAATGTGAATGAGCTGTGGCCACTACCAAACATGTTATCCCACTGAGAAACGTGTACCTTTTTAAGTATTTCTACATATTTCAAATTGTGTATAGAAGAGTACTTATAGCATACTTCTGTAAGAAACTTGAATTCAACAGAAGTGCATGAGACTGCAGGGTCAAAGTGATTACAGCAATTAACAAATAAGGAGCTGAAAATCTTCCCTCTAAAGCTGATACCTAAAGAGTGAATCAGGTGATTCTCACTTGAAACCTTTTTGTGTTACCTTCTTCCCTCTCACCTTCCTCCCACTAAATATCTCTGTGATTTGGCTTGCAAACTACAATATTAAATCTTCATTCATGTGTTACTAGAGAATTGTTCATATTCTAATATAGAAGACCTTAATTCCCACAGACAGTAATTCTTTAACAAGAACTGGGCAATGGACTATGCCAGAGCAGGCCATGACATAGACAGCAAAGTTGTCCCTATGGACTTACTATTTCATTGAATCCTTGTTTGCGGCAGAATAGGGGATTGACAAAGTGAAATAATCTCTTAGCTCCTGAATGGAAGTAGCAGGTGGGGAAGTGACACTGGAAATCCTTTTAGGAGAGGAAGAATTTGAGGTTTCACAGAGAAACATATGTATATAGAAGTCAAGCTTCCCAATAAGGTATTGAACTTTGGGACATTGATCTTAGAAACTGAAGTGGAGAGATAACAGATCTCAGCAGGCAGCAAGACACCAGGGGCAATCAGACACATCTGCAAGAAGATCTGGAGGTATGGAATAAATTTCAAAAGAAATTTTCACAGTTATTGCAAAGAAGGTGGTGTTACAAGTTACAGGAACTATCCACAGGTAGTTATGAACCTGGACTTTATAAAGGATGCAAATTTCTTGGAAAAAATAGGTGTTGGGGTGGGTTTATTAACTACTGGAATTGTATTGTATATAATGCATGGGCAACAGGCAGGAAATTAACAAAGAGAGCCTCACCAGACTGTAAGTTAGTAAAGATTTTCAGGTCTCACTGTTTGTGCTGCAGTGTTGTGTACATACAAGACTAGACTGGCAGAGCAGATACTGAATCTGTTTTTCAGGAAGAGTGATTCAAGAAACTCGGTTTGCTGTTGAACTCAAATTCTTTTAAGGGCAAAAATGGATCTTAATCTTAAATGCAGAACCAAGAATTTGCTATTATATGTTTGGGTTCTATCAGTTTAACAGCTTAAGCTATCTAATTACTACAGAAAAGCTTCATTAACAACACAGCTAATATTTTTGGTTTGGTTTGTTTTTTTTTTTTTTTGCGAGACTACACATTCCATCACCAACAATTTCAAGGCAATGCCCATATGGCTATGGAACTTAAGATGACATTAATGTTAATAAGGATGCAGGTATTGTTTGCACTGAAGATCATCTCACTTGAAAGAGTTCCTGCAACCTTGAGAACAGGAAGGGCTGTGATCCAGGTGAAACCCTATTTTAACTGCAGGTGATGTAAACTGCAGCAAAAGGAGTAGTAGTCAGTACAAGTAAGCTGATGGCCTCCAGGTTTTGGATGTTTCTTTCAATTTCCAGACCCCCATTGGGTAGTACTCTTAGGGAGAGGACAGGACAGAAGGCAACATTTTGCCATTATATAAAACCTTAGTATGCCCATATCTTGAGTTCTGCATACAGTTTTGGTCTCTGCCTCTCAGGAAGCTGCAGCTGCTCCTGAAAATCAAGGACAATAGTAGTATCTCTACTCAGGCTGCAAAAGTATTCCACACTCTTCCTCATTCATGAATATATATAGTAGTCAACACAGAGAGTATCCATGTGTCAGAAAGAAGGTTACGTAATGCCAGTCGCTGTCTTGACACTGGCATTTGAATTCTGTATAGGAGACCAGAACTTTTACTTATATTAATGTTAGGTGTAAAACTAAGTGGTAAATTATTTTCTACAGGAAATAATATTGCATTTGTATTTAGAGAGAAATTTTGGAAGATTGTTAATTGCTTCTACCAGCAACAGGAATTCAGGCATCTCTTTTGTTACAGGTGAAAATCAAAACATTATAAAATAAATAAAATAATCAAGAAAAGTACTTCAGAGGACTGATAAACTGCAACCAGTTTATCACCCATCACCTGGATAAATGAAAATTAGTTTCCTTTTATTATTATTTAATGAGATCCTACAACTTGGTGCCTCCAACTACTCCTTTTATCTCTTTCTAGAGATTTATGCCTCCTCAGTTAGAGCCTGGGCACACAAAGTTTTCAGTTGACATTTGGCATAACTGAGGTCAAAGCTTCAGACAGAAAATTACAAGTATGGCAGGAATAAACTACTCAGGTCAATGGTATACAGCAAACTTCTAAATATGGTGGAATTAAAAAAACTTCTTTAGATACAACAATTTTAGCAATTCTGTTATTGTATTTGAACAGCTGAATAGGAAACCAACATCAATCTCCAATGCAGGAATATAGACGCTCTTTGGAAAAGTGTGCAAAAAAAGATGTCTGATAGATTCTACGTGTCCATCGACTGCTCGTCTGAATCTTAAAGAATGCAATAGCTTCCTCTGCTTCAGCTTTCTCATTTATCTGGAATATACTTGGAGGATTCTTTGATGTTTATCAATTTAAATACTTGCTGTTCAATAACAATTATGTGCTTTTTTGAATAAAAATCTGTTTTACCTATCACAGAATCCCAGAATTGCTGAGACTGGAAAGCACCTCTGGTAGCCAAGTCCAACTGCCCCCTGCTCGAAACAGGGCCAACCAGAGCAAGTTACCAAGAACTGTGTCCAGTCCATTTTTGAATATCTCCAAGGACGAAGACATTACAGACTCTCTGGGCAACCTCTTCCACTGTTTGATCACTCTCACAGTAAAAAAAAAGATTTTTCTTATGTGTAAATGTAATTTCCCATCTTTCAGTTTGTGCACATTGTCTCTTCTCCTGTCACTGGGCACTACTGAGAACACTATGTCACCATTTTCTTTGCTCCTCCCATCGGATGTTTATACACATTGACAATATCCTCCTGAGCCTTCTCTTCTGCAGACAGAACAGTACCAGCTCTCTCAGCCTGTCCTCATATGACAGATGGTCCATTCACTTAATCATCTTTGTGGCCCTTTGCTGGACTTGCTCCAGTAAGTCCACGTCTCTCTTGTACTGGAGAGCCCAGACCCAGTACTTCAGATGTGTCTCACCAGGGCTGAGCAGAGGGAAAAGATCATCTCTCTTGACCTGTTGACAACACTCTTCCTAATGCAGCCCAGGGTGCTGTTGGCTTTCTTTGCCGCAAGGGTGCATTGCTGGCTCATGGTCAGTTTGTTGTCTACTCTCTGCTAAGGTGATTTCCAGCTGGTCATCTCCCAGTGCTTACTGGTGCTTGGGTTATTCCTCCCCAGGTGCAGGACTTGGCATTCCCCTTTGCTGAACAGGATGAGATTCCTTTCAGGACATTTCTCCAGCTTATCAAGATCTCTCTGAATGGCATCAAACCCATCTGGTCTATCATCCACTCCTCCCAGTTTTGAATCATTTGCACTCCTGCTGCGGGTGTGCTCTGTCCCATCATCCAGATCATTAGTGAAGCTGTTAAACAGTATAGGCCTCAGTATTGGCCTCTGGGGTACTCCACTGGAGACTAACTTCCAGCAGGACTTATCGTGGCCAGTCACGGTCCTCTGAGCCCAGCAGTTCAGCCAGTTTTCAATCCACCTTCCTTTCCATTTATCTAGACCTTATTTCATTACTTTGTCTATCAGGAAGTTATGGGAGACAATGTCAAAAGCCTTACTAAAGTCAAGATAAACAACATCCACTGCTCTCCCCTCGTCCACTGGTCACCTCATTGTAGGCAACTGTCAGGTTGGTCAGCTCTTGAGAGTGTTAATAAACCAGTATATATATTATTCAGATATGCTCATGGAAAGACTAACTGCATTAACAAAATTCTTGCACGCTACCTGACAAAAATCCTGTGAAGAGTCAAATGTGATTAGTTATACATTAAAAAATAGTTTTCATACTATAAAGATACATATAAAGAATCCTTTCACAGTTGTGATACAAAAAAAAAGAAAAGCAAAACAAAACAAAAAAAAATAAAACAAAAAAAAATTCCCCACCTAATATTCATTCAGTCTAAAGCTTATTTGTGAAACTTGTTTATTTTGGAGCCAAACCAGTAATTCCCAGAATGATTATAAACTCACTAAATACCCTGCCACTAATGGGTTGACTTCAATAAATAAGTTAGGATGGCAGTATTAAATCCTTTGGGAAATCAGCAATTAAGCCAGTATATGCAGTTTACTAGACCAAAGTACTTCATCCAAATCCTACCCGTAAAAAGCATTTTCCCAGTTCTTCACTTAAGACTTTCAGAAGATCTTCTTGAATTCTAAGAGGGTCCAAACAGCTCATTTTTCCCTGCAAATCTGGGTCACCTAACCCACAGCACTTTATTGAAGTGTAAGATGTGGAGTGTTTTCTAGACTTCAGTAAGTAACTTTTCCAGCAGTAAACTTAAATGTCTTAGAGCATTAGCTTAACAAAATATGACAACAGTTTAGCTTCATAATAATCTTTTTTCTCCATGTATAGTTTTTATACTATAACTCATATAACTACATAGTCCCATAGTTGTTAAATTCACCTTTATCAATCTAATAGGATGATTGTTTTTCCCTCTAAATTGCATGCTGATATAGAGCTCTGTTGAACTGGTGGGGGATAGAATTCTTTGAATATTATATAAATGTTATTAATTAAATAATGTGATAACTGGTAATGTTCTAATTCATTTTAGATTTTGGTTTCTTATATCATCATTAATGGTTTTGGCTCATATTTTGCGTCTAGAAAAAGTCATACAATACCAGGATAGGTTGTACCAGGAATTAGCCTAACTCATAATTATGGTATGTCTACAAACATAATAGAAAGATACAGCACTTTCTAGAGACCACTAGCCTACTTAGGACAGATTCAGCTTGGATTCTGAAAGCAGAGAGAAAGCTATCTTCCATGTGTGTGAGTTTACAACAAGAGAGAATCAGGTTACAGATCAAAAAGATAAAAAAGAAGGAAAAAAAAAAGGATTAAAAAAAAGACTTCTTAATCATAAGGATGAGAAAGCATTATCCAGAAAGGCAAAGATATGTCCATCATTAGCGGTCCTTAAAAATAGACTGGACAAACATTTCTCAGGAAAGACTTGGTTACAATTGAATGTGTATTTGCCTGGGGGATGAACAGAAGACTCCCAAACTTCTGAACACTGCCAGGAGACAGGGTGAAGCTCAGTCACCCACAGGAAGTTTTGTCAGGCTAGTCAAAACCATCAAAGATATCATCCAGAAATGGTCATGAGGAGTAGAGCACAGTAAGAACAGAGCTTCTTCAAAGTGTATCAGGTTGAGATTGGAGTTCCTGTGTCAGATCTGTCACAGACTCAGTTAATATGAAATTCTGATTCTGTTAACACATCAGCAAGTTGAAAAGTACTGTTAATGTATGTGTTTCACCTCTTGTAGTGTTGGAATGAATTTGTTTTTATTTTTCCGTTATACCATCAAAATTAATTATATTTAGGATGTTGCACAATGTGTTAATGTTGGGAATCCAGATTATATTTTTTAATTATTTAAAAAGCTACAATGGATTTAGGCCAGGGCTGTGCATCTCTTGGACTTTAGCAAAACCTGGAATAAGCCCAATCAAGTGTACATAACTAACATTTACAAATGGTGACAGTTCACACTACATTTAACTTATTTTTCCTATTTATTTTAATGTGACAGATAGCAAAGCAGACTTAACTACGGCTTTTATAACAGCTTTCCTATTATTTCAGACTTCCTGTGCTTTGATAACAGTTTATTCCAGACCAGTCCGGCTTCCTTTGGTTGATCCTGCAGCAAAGTCGTAATAATCCTATTGGTAACATTACAGGCTGTTGCTATGGAAATTAATGTATTATCTCAGAAAAATGACAGATGGCTTGAAGAGGGAACAAGCCCGTACTTAAACACTGATCCTTACATGACTAGCTAATCCCTAAACGGATGTCACTTAGAGAGCAGCTAATTTCAAAGACTTTAGTGAAACCATATGAGTCATCAGAACTGCAGAGGACAGAGGATATGTTAACTATTTTGCTTGGAAAGAGTTAAATTCTCACTGCTTCACTTCCACTTGTGGCCCACATTGCTTTTCTTTCTACATGTTCCAGACATCCTGCAGTAGGTCAGGAACCATCATGAGGTAACAGGAGTTCAGCAGTATTGTTTGTGCAGCTTAATAATAGCTTCCTCTCATCCCCCACTCTGTGTGAATTATGTCATTAAAGAGAGAAGCGATTTCCAGGGCAAGGCAGCAGCAATGAAGTAGCTATCATTTGCTGATACACTTCAGATTAGAAAGTAGAAAACAAACAAAGATAATGTGTATTACAAAAGGATACTTAGCATATTTTCAGTCTTTAATTGTTGAGGTTTATTCTTTCTCTTAAATTTAAACAAAAAAGTAAGGGCTTTTTGCTCATGGCAGTGTATATCAGGCTAAATTATGGAGAATGCAGCATATAGCAAGTGGAATTCGCTCATGAGGGCCAAAGTAGGAGAGTGGGTTAGAAACTCCTCTGGGACACAAGTGCCAACAGGGAAATGGATCAGTGAAGTCGAATGAGAAATACAGTGTGTTGGACTTTTAAAGGAGAAAAGGATGACTGTGGTATGGAAATCTTGTTTAAGATTGACTGATTTTCATTCAATACAGAATTTTTTTTTCTTTCTGAGAAAACAGAAGGAAAAATACAATGGAAGAATTTTTTCCTATTAAGCAATACTGCCTTTGACTTTTTTGATCATTTTATCTTCAGATTCATTTGACTGATTTTTATAAATCACATAACAGCACATTCTTCTTTGGTGGTGATTTTTTTGATATTTCTTGGCTATAAATAATGATGTTGCAACAACTGTCAAAACCATATTGTTGGTAAATACTTAGGAAAAAAAAGATCACCTGGCTGTGATGCTTGCAAAATGCTGAGAATTAAAATTATCCTTGCATAATGCTTTGAGTAGCAGCAAGAATCACTACATATGAAAATGTATAAAAGTAAATCTGAGTCACATCAGTAAATAACATATTATTATTTCAAAATTATAAAAAAATGTGTGTCAGAACAGGGACTTGATTTAAAAACTCCAGAGCTGAAAGCCAATGACCTAAATTATGTCATAATTTTATTCCCAAAATATATCAATTCCACAAGGGTAAACTATTATTTGAATTATCTGGGGGAAAAATTGTTACTGCTATGAAAGTTGGATGTATCTTTTGCAGGTTATAGCAATAACACCTGCACTGACCCACTCTTTAACCTCAAATTCAATGAAACAAACAAGCAAGAAAAACCACCATCCACACCCCAGTAAAAAGCTGTGCAGTAATAACAAGCAAGATTAGAAAACATGGGTTGATGGGTCATGCTAGACATCTGTTGTGTAACCACACACATCATGTCCCTTGCTAACTTGTATTTTATTTTTTTTCTTTTTATGTAAAGTTAATCAGGTGGCTATAGGAGACATTAAATTCTGCAGTTTTATTTAAGCATCTGCTATGGGCACAAGTGAATATAAGGGAATGAGTCCCAATGGACTACCGTTGTTGCTGTTAGGTGAAAGTCACAGATAGGTCAGAGCCATTAACAATAATGTTGTAACTGTGTAAAAAGCAAAGCTGATGTCCAAGGAACAGTGTAATGGGGAAGGCAGTATATAGTGGATCTATCCTGTCATTGATGCTCCCTCTGTGAACAGAGAATTCCTGTGATTTTCTTCTTATATAAAGGTTGGAGGGTTGTTATGTGGGTCAAGGACAACATTAGTAATAATACATTGATTGGATTTGTAATTTCTCTTTCAAAAGAAATGGTAATATTTGGTCCTGTCAAGGCAGTTATAATGATCAAATATTTGTGATATCATTAGGAGTTGATTATATACCCTTCTTCCATGAAGCTAGCATGCAGATAATTTGAATATGAGATAATATTTTTGATAGGCTAACTTCTAAGAAAAAGAGCATCAACAGATGTGCTGACAGAAGGAAAGAAAGGCAGAAGGAATTTAGTGTCACAAGTATTTACTATGCAAAAGGTAAAGTGGAGTCTTCTACAAGTCGTACTCTAAAGCTATCCTGTCATTGACTGGATAACTTTGAAACTGTGATAAGAATGCAAAAGAGATCTCATGCCTTAACTGTACTTCCAGGATACCACAGGAACCCTGAAAATTTTCTAACCTGAAGTTACACCTCACAAGCAAATAGAGAGCAAGCAAAAGATGCTAAAGTATTTGATTCAACCATTTACATTGATTCTCAATGCATTCTCAATGCATTTGTATTTCAAAAGTTTCATTTTTAAGCCAGATATTCTATAATTATGTTTGCAGTGCGGTACTTTGAGTCTGTAAGGGTGATTCATACCAATTCATGGAGGTTTAGGTCAGAAAAGCTACATGATTTTTTCATACTAGGGTTCACTGCAGAAGAGCTTAAGATCTTCACTTCTTATCCTTCTTTACAAGGCAGAAATTTGATAAAATATCTTACATTGAAGTGTCAGTAGAATAGATTTCAGAACAAAGCATTGAAATGAACAGAAACATAACAGAACAAATATACAGAAACAAAATACTATTAATCCCCAAACTCTAAAAGGGCTCAGATGCTTGTCATGCATAACCCATTATTTGAAGGGGACTAGGTTGCATAAGACAGTAGAATGGACTACAGACCAGCAGCATTGATTTCTGTACTGGGCAAGTTGGTAGAAACCAGCTAAAATCAGACCTATGTACATTGATAAGTGATACCCTGGGAAATATTCAACACCACTTTCACTGAAGGAAGTCATGAATCAAAATCTGTTCAAGTTCTATGACAACATCTTTTGGATAAGATTGATCGGGATGATATAGACTGCTTGAATTTCCAATAAACTTTTATAAGTTACCTTAACAAAGGCTCTTAAAGAGACTAAATTGTCATTGCAAGAGGTGGGTAGCTGTCTCATAGATTTGTAACACAAGCTTTTCAGGAAGAAATAGAAAAAAATAGGAAATCAAAGTTGCAAAGAAGTAAGTTTTTTACAATGGAGATTTCCCACAGAGCTTTTCAGGCATCTGTACTGTGCACAATACTATTCAAACTACTCATAAATAATGTGGAAAAGGGGAAATAGAGAGGTAACAACAGCCTGCTGACAGTACAAAATTAGAACTGACTACAAAGAACCTCAGAAGGATCATACAGTTGTGAATGACTAGGTAATAAAAATGGTAGATGAGACACAGCATTGATAAATGCAAAGTAATGCACACAAAGGGGAAAACAATCACAATTACACATATACAGCGATAAGGTCTAAATAACTATTAACGTTCAGGAAAGAGGGATGGTTCTATGAAAATATCAACTCACTGTTTAGAAGTAGTCGAAAAGTCAAGTAAAATGTTGTGGATTATTTGAAAAAAAAAGAAAGTATTTTGTTATGTCATCATTTCAATCTCTGTTGGGTCGATATCTTGGATATCAGCTATAGATTTAGCCATCTTCCTCTCAAAATCATGTAGAAGATCTAGAAATGGTGCAGAGTGACAGAACAGACCAGACATATAAGAGTTTCTACTTGACAAAAATTAAATATTCCCTGGTCTTTAGTTTAGATAAACTATGAGGAATGGATGATATACGAAGCATATAGGAAGTTAAACACATCTTGCAGAAAATGAATAGGCAACATTTATTCTCCATCTTTCCTCAGAGTTTATTGTACAGCTGATATAAAATTGGCAAAAGCACTTATGTGGAGCACTTTTCCACATATGTATAATTGAACTATGGAATTCATTGTTACAGGAAGTGAATATGAAGAGTTCAGAAATTATTAAGCAAATTCATTGAAGAAATGCCTGTGTATTAAACATGGTGCTGTGGCTGCAGCCTCAGGAGTGGGAAGTCTCAAAACCACCATCAACCAGATACTGGAGCCAGGGGGAAGGCGTTCACTGTTTCCCATACTCTTTTTCTAATCATCTGTCACAAGGCACAGAGAGACAGAAAACCTTTACCATGGCCTAGTATGATGGTTTTTACATAAGGGACAAACTGTGGAAAGGGTTAGCTAGAGGCATAAAAATCCTGATCTCAAATACGTGGAAGTTAACAGCAGGAATCCCATCAGCACCAGTGGCTTTGCCCTAGACCTGTGTGTTCCTCTCCACCCCTGCATTGCCATCCCCTGACTGTAGGCACAGGAAGAGCAGCAGCCCTGTGCATCATGAAGTTACACTGAAGACTTTGAAAGAGGTTTAAGATACTCATGGACCTTCCACAGGTCGTTCACACTGGCATGAATTTCAGCTAACAGGACAAGTCTCCTTGCCAGCAGCGCTCAGCACACATGGGATGTAACATCAAGGGGCGTGACCTTCAGAAGACAGGCTGCCGAAACATCTCTCTTCCATGCACTTCCTAAGCATTTTGCTTTTTCAACAGCTGTGAAGAGAGGATAAGTTAAAGCAGGCTTCAGCATTTAAAGTTTAACAGCATGGGCCATGTTATTTTCTCTGTCTGATCATTTTCCAGCTGTCTTTCTGACATTCCTCAGTTCTGGTCTTTGTGCCTACTACATCTAAGGTGTTTACTTTGCAGGTGTATCAGGCAGAAATTATGTATATTTGGTTCAAACAGGCTGAGGAACACAGCTGTGCAAGACTTTGCTCTTGTATTTACTCATAGCGTAATAGACATGCAGAGCTATCATAGGAAAAATGATACTATATTTGGAAAGGGAAGCTGTTTGTTTCATTTTACTTCCATCAGGTTTAAGTATCTCTAATAAACGCCTTGCCATAATATCTGAGTGCTAATAAGTACAAACTAATTTTCACTTAGAAAGAGAGCTGAACTGTTTCACTACAAAGACCAGTGTAAAAAGCTCCTCTTGCTTTTAAACATTTTTTATAAGAGATTTTTATTATTTTTTTAAAGGTATCCACTGATCACAACTTTAAACTTTTATCAACAAATTTGAAAGCTAGAAGCTTCCTTCTATTGCAAAACCCAAGATCCTTGGAATTTGCTAAAGATAGAAGTGCTATAGCTTTAAGATAAACCTCAATTTCATAATTTAGAAAGAAAAATCAAAGTTTTCCCCTTACACACTGTAAACAGCTCTCAGTTTCTAAACACATCAGAACAACAATCTCTTTTTATGGGACAGAGCGTTGCTGAGCACTGGGCAGCTATGCCTTGGAGCAAAGGCAGTGTCCTATGTTGTTACCTATACCACCACATGAAGCTCTCCTCTACAAATGAGCAGGCAAGGACTGACAGTTATTTTTGAAAATACTTGAAGACTTCACAGGGGATTTTGCAAAATACCTTGAAATATCCAATTTGTTTTCTTCGTGGAGGGTCAAAAGCTGGATTATACTTAATTTGCAATTTAGGCTACCATATATGGAGGCTTTGCATGATGACATTTGCTTGGGGAAGTTTTCTTCTGCTTGAACCCTTGCCCAAGATTTTGGGTTTTACCAAGCAGAACAGAGGCAAGGCTTTTCAGCCTGCATGCTCTGAGCGTTACTTCTCCAGTCATACTCAGAGAGAACTGGAAAGAATACGAATATAGAAATATCAGGGTTTGCAGTCAGCAGATGCAGAGCTGAGCCTGGACGCCACAGCTCAAGCTGCTCGTTCTCCCGTCTCGCTCACAGCAATACCTGTGTCTGCTCGTGCACGGCTCAGACATGGTCCCCAGCCCCAGATGTCTTGGGCTTTCCATCACTCACTTAACCAGCAGCCATGCTGCTCTGCATCTCCCTTTCCTCCTCCACTCACTCCCTCCATATGCTGTGTCATCCTCTCTTTTTTTGATCATTAGGAATATGGTAACCCTGGTAGAAATAACTTCTATGATACTTTTCCTTAAAAAAAAAGGTCAGTCATCTTGTCAGAGACGATTATGAGGTTTGTATTTATGCTTTAGTGAAACTTCAAACAAACATTTAATGAGAAATTTCTGACAAAGTCAATGCTGACAGTTTTTCAAAATTTCTTTGGAAAAAAATAAAAATAACATCAAAATAAAATATATAAAAGCATTCATATTTATCTGGGTGGTTTGCATAATCAAGCTCACTTCAGAAAAAAAGGTAACATCCTTTAATTTCCTTTAAATCTGGAAAGATTTGAGTTTAAATTCTTTAAAAACAGCAGGTTTAGTAGGAAATCTAAAAAGTGTAATTTTGTTTACAGAACAATTTAACAACCATAATGATTAATAAATGTGTTTTTGTTTCATGAGATTTGTTATTGGGGTTTTTTATTCACCAGATCTATGTTTGCTTTCTGTGTGAAAAGAAATAGCATTTTTTGGTCTCTTTTCTGAGATTAAAGAGCGGTGTTTGATTTTCTTTTGCTTATTTACATCAGAATAGTTGTGTCACTGCCCACTCCCCCAGTTAAAATACCCTAAAGATTTTCACTTTCATCTCTTTGGCATGCAGGGAGGGATTCCAATGGTGGTTTTTTTCCCTAACCCCCATATTTCTTTCCCTTTCCTCTTGATTTTCAGTGTTACTTATCTGCACAACTAGCCTCTGTGGTTTAGTTTTTTGAGGTTAGAGCTGTTTCTACGTTGCTAAGCAGATTCAGAAAGATTTAAAAGTATCACCAGCTCCTTCAGCACAGTCACAAAGAAGGTGACTACTCTTGTTCCCACATTTTCACTCTGTAGTTCCATTGATTTAAATATAGTTGAGTTACAAGCATTCCTCGCTTTGTCTTTGTGCCATTCAGATAAATGGAAATACTTCTGCTAAAGAGATTTTGTACTAAAAAGTAGAGTCATTCAGGGAAAATAAAATATGGACCAATAACATTCTATTTTCCTTCCGAATAGGCTATAACCACAAGTGACTGAACAAGTCAAAACTAATTCCTATTAATAAAGTTATCTTTTCACATATCAGTTTATAGAAGTCCTATGAGGCATAAACCGTGAGGACCCCCTCCTACAAAGATCCTCTTTACATGCATGTAGTATCATGGTGTTAAAAAAAAAGTCAGGGAGAGAGGAAATAGGCAATATGTGCAAGCAAAGTTTCAGAACTGAAATTGTAAAATTCCTGATGCAGCAGTTTATTTTTAAAATCAGAATTAGTTGCCTCCACTGGTGGATTCAAACAGCCTATACCTGCATAAGGCAGTGTCAAAAAGGGGTTTTGAAATGCTTCCTACTTTGGAGAATGTGTGTATATCTTCAGGTACTACAGGGACAGTTAATTAAAATTTTGTTCAAGTGCAGTAACTACAAAAAAGTGCTCCTTCTGCAACACAGTACTTGCATTTATTAACTAACGGGGATGCTTAAAACAGAATAATCAGAATAATTAGTTCCTTTTTCCAATAAAACATACATTAAATCTTCACTCAGAAATAAAGTTTAATTAATCTGGTTAGAGTTATAATCTCTGTGCCCATCCAACTTTTTTTAATATTTATGCACCTTTTTCTCTAGGCAAGCAAGCTAGTTATGAGCTCGAAATGAATATTACACATTTGGCTTTATATATTTCTTAGAAAGCTAATTCCCCCACTTGTCTTAGTGAAATTGCTATGCCATTAAACAATGAAAACTAAAGTTGTTTGGCCTACATGAAAATAAATGATGGGTAGGGCAAAACATCTGAAGAATTGATCAGATTTGGATCAATAAGCAAACATTTTCTTTTTCCATCTTGGTAATACCAGACTAATGAAAATGATTCACTAATTTTTATTTAAATGATTACTTATCACCATGATGCTACTACTTATTTGGTAAAGCCAATTATGATAATTGTACCAACTAATTTTGTCAGAAAATATTTTGAAAAGCTGAAGCTATACCATTAACAGAATTATTTACACAGAAAGGTAAAATGATGATCAACTATAGTATTTCAGTCAAGTCAGACTTGATTGTAGCACTAAACTCCTTGGCTTTTCTCATTAGAACAGTGCATTGCCTCTCTTTCATATGTACCAGTTCATTTTTTTTAACACATTTGTCTCTCTTATGCACAATTTTTTTTTCCTTTTTTCCTTTTCCTTTCTGTTTCCTTTCTTTAAACACCGTCCACCATATAATCTTCCTTCCCTTTTTTACTTGAGGTTTCAGTTTTGCCACTCAGTGTCTCTCAAATCTATGTTAGATTTTTATGACATAGCTTCATTTTATATGAAAGCAATGCACAAAAAGCATAAACTGTTTTACACAGCACAAAAAAAGGCATTCCGTTTTTGCTGTAGAGATACATAATTCTGGTTTTATTCAAGACACCTCAAAACAAAAATGTAAGGGCACAGCTTACAAACTATCAGTTACTGTTGAGTTCTTGAGGCACATGGTAGGCTTGACTTGAGAACTACCCTTTTTCTCATTAAGTTAAAAAGCATGTTTTGTTGACCATCACTGAGATAGACTCGAGCTTTTGTAACTTTATTGTCCATTTTCCTGAATTAATACTGTATGTATTTAGTATTATCAGGCACCAACCAAAGGTCAGACATAGTTACTGTCCCTTTATAACACATAGCTCAATGTGATACATCTAAGAATAAAAATAACATCCACTGATTTCTATGCTCTTATACAGCTATTGCCTCTAAATAAATCTAGTAGACAAATTTATGAAAACAAGCCCTTCTCAATTCTCTACTAATCATTTATGCTCTAAACAAAATATAGGAGGAAATCCTGAGTAGTTTTTGTAACAGATAGAATAAATTGAAAGATTTTAAATGAAGACAAGTAAGCATTACTGTTGCATCATTCCAGGTAGAGTGATCCTTCCCGTTTAAAAGTCCTCACAGCAGTTACCTTCAGGTGAAATGAAACAGACATGCTAAATCTGTGCTGAAAAAGATGAGCTAAAAAGAAAACTTTGTCTATAGCCAAGGATTGTACCCACATAGTCTAGGTATCATTCATGTCACTTTATTTTTTATAAAGACAATTTTTTTCAAGCAGGTGGTAGAAGCTGTATTGGGAAAAGGACTTCTGTGCCAGTAGAAACAGTCAGAAGGCAGGGTTAAGACTAGACTCCAAGTGAAGTTCTGCAACTTTTGGATGAGAGAGAGAGGGCTAAATACCCTCTTAAAAACAAATTTTAGCTTTTTACTTATGTCATTCACTTTCCACAGTGAAACTCACTTTGCTGTATAGTTGTGCTCTGTTTCAGAGAAGAGAGGAGACAGATGTGTCACTCAGACAGCTGAGATGTCCAGAGGTTATAAATAGAGATAATGCTACTTAATGTTGATTTGCTTCTTTTCCTTTCCATTCTCTAACTCTGTTTATTCTTTTAAAGCAATAGCTTTCAATAAAATCCTCCCTTGATGCCTTGTCATGTCCCTAGTCACTAAGGATACAGATATATAAAAAATAAAAGAGAAAGATGTATTAAGACACTCCCCCACCACCCTGGGCAATATGAAGTTATATGGAAACCGATACACTGCAACAGTTATATTTCTTCTTATGAAGCTACTGTAGAACAAAGCCGAGCATTAAAAAGGAAAGGAGACCTGCACTAAGAAGTAGGAGGGTCCTATACAACCTGTAAAAATTATTATTTCTACCTCTCATGAGGACTGAATTTCAGTGTATTTGAAATCCTGAGCTGAGAACATGCCAAAATTGTCTGTTATTACTGAAATCAAAAGGTCTTATCCTTGAGTTCTTCTAATTCCCTTTTGTACTACTGCAGTGGAAAAAAAAGACTTCATCTTGCCATAAGGCAATAGCTGTCATAAGGGAATCCTCGGAGGATGTATGCCTGCCTTACCCAGTAGCACAAAGGACAGACAGGCCAATAGGATTTAGCTGTAAGTACGTGACATAAAATCCTCCTTTTCCCATCACTAACACCACCTTATCCTTCTCCCTCTGCCACTTTGAGCCAGCTAGGTGGAAAAGGAATACTTAGAGAGTTCTGATTCTAGTGACTTTGATGTTACATCTTTCTGAATTATTATTGCTGGTCAAGATGCTAATTTCACAAGTTAGCTCTGATTTGCACTAGTGTGTGACATTTTCCAGAACAGGGTTGGAGTTTTTAGGATTTCCTTTATAAATCTAGATGCTGTTCAGACCTGTATTCTTCTTTAGCACTTCTCGATTATAATAGCATGCTTTCCTCCACCTAATCTGTTTAGAAGTTTCTCTTCACCTCCTCTCAGTCATTTCTTGTCTCTAACTGCTATCTAATCTTACTGCTCACTTACTTCAGAGACTAAGAAAGGGATAACTTTCCATGCAATTTGCTGAACCTTAAAAGGTGAAAAAACAGCATTACTTAAGTAAAGCTATAGGCACTTTAACAAATTATTGCTTCAATGAAATATGGCATCAACACACCATTGAAAGCCTGTTTTGATAGTGTTTTTGAACACTTTATGGAAACAATGCACCAAGTACTTAAAATCAGAAATGAGTGAACTTGTTTAGGTATAGAAAGAAATCTCTAGTTACCTCAGGAAACTTTTCATCAAACTAGAAGCAAATTAAATTTGTGATAACATTCAATTTTCATAAAGGTTTCTTTTGGCAAATAGAAAAGTGAAACCATAAAGAAAGCTGTTGAGTAAAAGGAAGAAGACCATTTGTACACAGACACAGAAGCAGAAATAGTCATGTAAGCTAGGGTACAATTGGATGAGTTTGATGGTACTTTTGCAAATTAATCATGGGGATTAAAGGAATAACTGGTAGAATTTCCTCTTGTATTAGAAGAGGAGCTTTGCTTTTGGAGGGGAGTGAACCTATCTTGTGTTTCCCTGGAAGACATAAACAATTTCTTATGACAGAATGTACCAAGAGCAGGCAGGCCAGGAAACTGAATATTGTTGTAATAAGTACACGACTTCATTTAGAAAGACTAGCAGATTACCTCAGTTAATCTACTGGATATAAATTTCCAGTGATAAAAGTTTGGAAAGATTCTTTTGTTAACTACTTTAAAAAAAAAAAGTGTACGCATACATATCTCTATATATAGACATACATGCTTACGTGCATATGTAAGTATATGTATAGATGTTTATGGCTGATCTTGGCTATAATTGCTGTCAGATGCTTGAGTTATAAGATTTGTTTGGAATGTATTTTCAGGTCATTTGGAAGTATGTTTACAAAACAACAGGTGCATTTGCACACTAAAAGGAAATATTTAACTTTCTAAAGATATGCACAGTTTTTTTTCAGATGTTAGAAAGGAAATAATGTACAGTGATAAGTCTGCCAATAATAATGGTGATGAATGGTGTTGCATCCTGGCAGTGCAAAACCAGAAGTTACAACATAGTGTGGAGTCCTGTTGACATCTGCAAGTGCTGGCGTCTCTAGAAAATTATTCATAAAATGGCTGCAATGAAAAAAATAGTTCCTCTTAACAGTCACTGTTCTTAGAACTTGTTGTCCTCAATTTTGTTCCATGTCTGTTGTGTTTCTACAGGACAACTTCAGCTAATGTTGACGGGTTCTCAAGAGGTGCTTATTTTAAGCTCACCCGCTATGGTTGCTGTGATTATGACTAGGCCTTGGCATACATCATTCTCAGATCAAAATCAAGACTATCACTTCAGTAATACTAGTATGATATTTGCAGATATTAACATAATTGGAAAAGTGATACACAGAAAAGGACTTCTACTAAATGGGAGAATGCACCTACACTCTATTGCCTAAAATAGAAATACAAAAACATTAATGTCAGATATCTCCATTTCTCAGTCACAAAACACTGCACAGGAAGACTATTATTAAGGATAAAAAAATATATGTTCATTTTTTCTGTATTAATGTTTTGAGAGTGACCACTTTCAAACACTGTACAGGTTAATTGTTAATTGTCAATTGATACAAATCACCTGATATTTTATATCAGCTGAGGACCATGAAATGTCATTGCAAATCCTCTTATGCTAATTCCAAAGAGCAAAGGAGGCTTCTACCTATGTTGTCCCCTCACCATTGTCACATATCTTGTGTTTTATGCATGTGTCCTTTCAGTGAGGAATCTTAATGCAGTGACCTATGCTGCCAGGGTTTCGGCAGAATTTCATTATTCCAAGCCTCCCAGCCCTCTTCATCACATAGTAAGTAACGAAAACACCTCTAAAATAAAGTGTCATCAGAAAGACAGGTCGCATGTGAAGTATATGTTTGCATAGGTTCATGTACTTTAAGGTGATTATACCCTGTTACAGTGACAGAAAAGCAGCTCTATTAATATAATTTCTGACCAGGCACTATCTATCTTAAACACAGTGGTCCTGGGAGAAAAAATGTCACTTAGACATTTCTCAGGAACTAAAAAAAAAAGAAGAAAAACATCCCCAAAAGGCCAAAGAAGTGTGATATTCAAGCAAGAAAAATGCAAGGAGAGATGATCCACTGAACAGAATTTCAGGAGTTGACAGCAATCCAATTGTTGTATTTTATAACACTGATATGAAAAGAACAGTGTGTATGCAGTCAGATCAATGACCATTAATCACAAAATGGAAGAATTTAAAGGTGGAATAGCCCTGTTAGATCAGTCAGCCTGTCCTCTGCCTACACAGGCACTCTCTCTGAAAAATATACTCCAATTCCTTCGTAGCATATAGAATATAGCTCTACTGACATGAACTCTACTGCTTCAGCTTTTACAGTACAAAATGGAATTACTTCTGTTGTTTGAAGTTGTTTAGCTTTCTGTAAAATCTGCCCCCATCTAGTTTTTGTCTGTATCTTTTATGACCTTCTATTAACCCAATATCTCTCCATGAGATGGTGGCAACAGATGTGTTAACCATTTTTTTAACTGACTTTGAATTTATTGGCTTTCAGTTATATCATAAATGAAAAAATAACATCCCAGATTTTCACAGACTGTTTATTTTGGCAGTACTGTTTCAGCAATAATGATGTGTTAATTTCAATGACACCTATTTCTACCTTAATTTCTCCCTAAGACTTTTACTTATCAGTATAAAGTGGAAAAAGACAAAATGTAAGTATTGTGAATAATATTGTGAGGAGGCAATCTCCTTTAACAGACTAGTCTAATTGGTTAAGTTTCTAACTCACTACTGTATTTATTCATGAATTCACTATCTCACAAATTCACAAACTCTCACACGTATGAACAAGATAGTTACCTAGCCAAGGGTGACAGTGGCATAGGCACAAATGTACTACTTATGTATCATATAGTGTACATCTACATGGTATTTTGCAGGAATATGTAAGGTCTATCTGAACATGTTTTGAGACTTTGCTACTGGAAGATAAGGTATGGAATTTCACCACGTCACTGCATTACCATGAAAGCATAGCTTCTGGTCATTTCAGAATCTAAACACAGGAACAAAATGTTCCCTGTGTTGAAGAAGAAACAAAACCCACAAAAAACCTAAGAACAACTGTACTGGATCAACAGTATCATCTGCCTCCAGTAAAGGCCACAGCAGATGACTAGGGAAAGCATTTCCTGAATGTTCTCATAACCTTCAACAAGTTGTATATTAGGGCACTCCAGAGTCAGATGCAACTTCTGTAACCTTTGATGGACTTCTCTTCCATGAAACTATCCAATCTCCTCTTCAGTCTGTACAAGCTGTCATAATCAACAATATGACATGGCAAAGAGTTGCACAACTTAACTGCATGGGAGGACAACACCCTTTTGTTTCTAGCCTTCCTCCTACTAGTTTCATTAGAATTTTCCATATTGTCATGTGGAAGAGACAGTAGATTAACCCCTATTCACCCTCTCCTGATGCTTGTGACACTCATGATTCTTTAGATCTTTATGAAATGCCTCCCCAAGTGATGTTATTCACAAAATTAAAGTCCCTAGCTAAAGGAATCACTGCTGGTACAGGAGCTGCTCCATACCCCACTCCTTTGGTCACCTTTCTTTCCTTGCTTTAAGACTTTTCATATTCTGATATTTTCTTTTCTGCAGACAGAGACACCTGAACTGCACATAATATTCAAGACATGGCTGGACTATGTATTTATGCAGTGGCATAACAATATGCTCTGTTTTGTTTTCTACTCCTTTCATCATTAGTATTTAACACTTAATTTGAGGTTTGCCCACCACTGAGTGTGGAGCTGGCGTTTTTGTGGAACAACCTGTCATAACACCAAGATTTCACTCCTGCAGACAAGGGTCAGTTCAGGGCCCATCAGCTTTATGTGAAGTTTTCCCAAGTGTATCATTTTGTATTTAATCTACTCTGAGTTTTATATGCCACACAGTTACGCAGTTACTTCTGTAATCTTTCACAGTGGGATTTCCTTCTTATTGTATTGAATTACCAACAAACTTTATCACCTCATTTGACCAATTTTCAGATTATTTACAAATCTGTTGAACATCATGTATCCAAGCAAATATCCCATTACCTTCTTCCATTTTGAAAAAAGTTTTTTCACTCCTCACCTCTGATTCTAAGCTTTTAGCCAATTATTGATCCACTCAAGTAATTATTTTTTGTCTCGCCATAATATAATTAATATCATAGCATCATATCATATCATATCAGATCATTAATATAATCTAATATAATATAATCCTGCATAATTTCCTTAAGAAATTTTGGTAGACAGACCTTGTAGATACTCTGCCAGCAAGATCACATTTATCTGCATATTTATTGTTATCTTCAAAGAACCCCAAAAATATCTGAGACATGACTTTTTTTTACAAACATTCTGGTAAGCCTTCTGCAATCTATCCTGCTAATGCATATCCACTAATGACATTCATTATTGCAGTGTTTGATTAATTTGCCATATATATTTGTGAAGCTTACTGAGTGGTAGTGTTTTGCAATTATCCTTAATCCTTTCTTTAGAGAAGGTATGATATTTGTCGTATTTCGGTCCTTAGAACCAACACTGTTTTAAATAAGAAATTTCATAGCACAATCAGCATTTAATCTAGATTTCCTTTAGAGTTCTTGGGTAAATATAACATAAATTGGCAATTTCTTACTGTTCAGTTTGGTCAATTTGTTTCATAATCTCTTCTATAAACACTTCAGTTTTGTACAGCCTTTGAAGACTCCCATAATGAATTTCACCATCCATCAGAAACGAAAAGAAAGAAACTAAGAGAAAAGAAAAGAAGATAAATGAAGAGAAGAGAAAACAAAAAGAAAAGAAGAGAAAAGAAAAGAAGAGAAGTGAAGAGAAGAGAAGAAAAAAGAAAGGAAAAGAAAAGAAAAGAAAAGAAAGGAAAAGAAAAGAAAAGAAAAGAAAAGAAAGGAAAAGAAAAGAAAAGAAAAGAAAAGAAAAGAAAAGAAAAGAAAAGAAAAGAAAAGAAAAGAAAAGAAAAGAAAAGAAAAGAAAAGAAAAGAGAAGAAAAGAAAAGAGAAGAAAAGAGAAGAAAAGAAAAGAGAAGAAAAGAGAAGAAAAGAAAAGAATAGAAAAGAAAAGAAAAGAAAAGAAAAGAAAAGAAGAAAAGAAAAGGAAAGAAAAGAAAGAGAAGAAGAGAAGAGAAGAGAAGAGAAGAGAAGAGAAGAAAAGAAAAGAAAAGAAAAGAAAAGAAAAGAAAAGAAAAGAAAAAAAGAAAAAAAAGAAAAGAAAAGAAAAGAAAAGAAAAGAAAAGAAAAGAAAAGAAAAGAAAAGAAAAGAAAAGAAAAGAAAAGAAAAGAAAAGAAAAGAAAAGAAAAGAAAAGAAAAGAAAAGAAAAGAAAAGAAAAGAAGAAAAGAAAAGGAAAGAAAAGGAAAGAGAAGAAGAGAAGAGAAGAGAAGAGAAGAGAAGAGAAGAGAAGAGAAGAGAAGAAAAGAAAAGAAAAGAAAAGAAAAGAAAAGAAAAGAAAAGAAAAGAAAAGAAAAAAGAAAAGAAAAGAGAAGAAAAGAAAAGAAAAGAAAAGAAGAAAAGAAAAGAAAAGGAAAGAGAAGAAAAGAGAAGAGAAGAGAAGAAAAGAAAAGAAAAGAAAAGAAAAGAAAAGAAAAGAAAAGAAAAGAAAAGAAAAGAAAAGAAAAGAAAAGAAAAGAAAAGAAAAGAAAAGAAAAGAAAAGAAAAGAAAAGAAAAGAAAAGAAAAGAAAAGAAAAGAAGAAAAATAATTTGGCTTCTGTTTCCTTAATTCCTCTAAGGATTTATTTTATCATTTACTACCTTGATCATCTACTGAGACTAGAACCTCTCTGGCTAATTTCTTCGTCCTGAAATTTTAATAGTAGCTTTTATGTGTTTTGTAAAATTGTGTGCCAGAGTCGTCTTGGATATTTCTTATTGTATTTATCATTTAACATCACAGAGTTCATGATCCTATTTTCTTCACTTGGAAATGCCTTTGTCTTTTTGAAGAGTGGCTTCTTACTTTTAATCAACTCCCTTACCTTATTCTTTCAAAATGATGGTTGCTTTTGACCTTTGTTAAGTATTTTTGAGAAGTAGTAGTAATTTTTCTCTAGGTTTCTAGTATGGAGTTTTAAAATAATTTCAATGCCAACTGAAACATTTAACTTTCCTAGCTGCTTCTTTTTAATAAACATCTTCATCTTTTATGTAGTTAGTCCTCTCAAAGATAGGCACAAATGTAATGGATGGAGGGGGGTGGGGTGGGGTGGTGGCTATTGCTTCAAAAAAGATTTACTCAAAGTAAGGAAGTGGCTCTTTCTAACATTGAGAATCACCTCCTGGAAACTATACATAACCAAGGCAAGGGTACCTTTGCCTCTCATGAACTCCCTGACCAACTGCTACATGGTGCTGTCATAGATTGGCACCACGTCCTAGTGTGCTGTTTGTCTGCTCTGTAGAACAGCAGTTAGTTTCCTATTACTGTCACATTTCCTGCTTTTGTGATCTCTTTGATCTCTCTTGTTGTGTTACAGACAGTGTCCCCTTCTTGGCCAGAAAACTGTTGATATAAAACCAATACTGCAGCATTTTTTCTTTATATGCCTTTTATTATATGTGGATTTCGTGTTATTCATTGATAGCATTACTTCACTAAAACTGATTCATTTCTAAGCTCTCTTTAACATACAGCACAACTCCATCACTGGCATAACCTACTCTATTTTTCCTGGATACTTTGTGTTTTTCTTTGATAGTTAACTGATGTTAAGCTTGGTCTTTCTACCAAGTTCCCAATATGTCTGTATTCATTAATTCATAATGGTCATTTTATTTTGACTATGAACCCTTTTCAGTGCAGTATGATGTACAGTTCATCAAGATAAAACAAATAGTATAAAATTAAAACATAGATTAGGATTTATGTTTTAAATATAGACAGAGTTTCAGTTTAGGATATTGATTACATTAATTATAAAATCAAAGTCCAATTTTGGTTTTTAAATGTGTTGCCATTTTCATTCAAGTCACATTAGGACAAAGTTTGCCACCTGTTTGCTGTTTTCTAAAAGTATGTTACTGTTCCCTCATACCCAAGAGATCTGTAGATTTCAGCATGTTAGAGGAGATGACCAGAATTTTCTCTTGCACATCTAAACACTGTCCTTGGTAGACATATTCTGAAAGCCGTTATAATGAAGTTCAATGCCACTGAGAATGTGATAAGCCAGAAATGCAACCTTATGAAGGCTACCTCATTATCCAGCATCCAAAGCCACAAACCTTCATCTTTACCCCAAATACAGTATTGCATGTATTATTTGAACAACATATGCATATGAAGTAATACTGTTAAATTTCAAAATGTTCTTCTGCATTATTTTATGCATACATTTTCACACTATGCAATGATGCTGGTACACACTAATTATCTAATTAACCAGAGTAGAGAATCCAATTATAAATCCTACTTTCACTCTAAGTGCAAAATTATTTTTTTAGGACATGAAGTTGGCTTCACACCTTTGACCCCAGGTTGAAGGTCCTAAACTAATTATTTTTTTCTTCCTAATTAGTCAATATGGGCTGAATTTGACCTTCATTAATGGCTTAAATTCTTGTATCAGCTAGTGTTTGTTTATTGAATGAGGGAAGAAAAGATTTAGCATATAGGGTATGTGATTTCTGTAGAGTTAACTTGGACTTGCTCTTGAGAGTTGCCTTTACTCCAGTTGCAGCTGAAATGCAAAAACCTTTTGCTTAGCTGCAGTGATCCTTTTTAAGGAGGTTAATTAAATCACCCTGAGATACAAGCTGAAGTGCAAGCGAGGCTTCTGTTGCACTCCTAATCTGCCCACTTTCCAAAAAAGGTGAACAATAAACTACTTGAGCTACCAAGTTCTTTAACATCTTTGCATTATTTTCAGTCATGCCTTAAGGACAAAATTCACTTAATGTGCACAGAAGAATCAAACAGCAAATATTCCATATGTAATAGACTGTGATGGAGGTGATGGAGTGGCTACCAATCAATTTCACTTGGAGCTGATGTATCTACACAGTACTGTACAGCAACACTGGCTCAGGTTTGAAAGGTTCATAACATAGTTTACTACTGCCTCGGATGTTGGCACTATAATAACGTGACTTCCAGTCCATAGTATGTTAGCTCTGGTAGGCAGCTAAGCACCACATAGCCACTCACTCATTCCCCCTCACAGTCGGATGGGGGAGAGAATCAGAAGGGCAAAAGCTTGTGGGTCAAAATAAATACAGCTTAATAGATGAAGGAAAAAAAAGAAAACCACAAGTGATGTAAAAATCACTACTAGCACAGAGATGCCCAACCAGTCTCCAAGCAATTGTTACTTTGGAAAAACTCCCCCCTGTTTTTATTGTTGAGCATGGCGTTGTATAGTATGGAATATCTCTTTAGTCAGTTCAGGTCAGCTGTCCCAGCTGTGTCCCTCTGAGCCTCTTGCCTACCCCCAGCCTACTTGCTGGGGAGACAGAGGGAGAAACAGAGAAGACCTTGATGCTGTACAAGCCCTGTTCAGCAACAATCAAAACATTGGTGTGTTGTCAACACTCTTTTGGTCACCAATGTAGAACAGAGCACAATATGGGCTGCTACGAAGAAAATTAATTCCATCCCAGCCAGACCCAGTACACAGTCTCAGATCTGCTTCAAACACCTATGTTTGGGCATAGAAGTGGAGTGCATAAATATGCAGAAAACAGCTCAAACAGCTCTCATCAGTTTAGAGAAAAGTAGCTAGGCTATACTCTGAGTCCTCAAAACTCTCAGCAATAAGCACAAATCTACATGTCATTAGCAAGGTACAATAGCTAAGTTTAATATGGGACAGCAGAAGGCTAAACTTTTGTGTCTGCTACCAGAATTAAATTCTATGACAACACAGCTTTGCTGAGGGTCACTTTTCTTTTTCCTAAAGACCATTTGACTGCTTTTGGTACACAAAATATATACAATATAAGCTATTGGGAATTCTGACAAACCTGGACTTTTGAATCCTTCATATGGGAAAAAAAAAATAAAAACCATTTTTATCCAAAGTTGAAAATGACCTTTAGTTTCAAGTATATAATGATCCAGTTTGATATCTGTTTATTTCTTTGGAAAAACTCTAGATTAGTTGAGCACACAAAAGTTATTTGTGCTACAGGCTTCCAAAGTTGCTTATTTTTTCAAATGTCATAATCCACTATATGGATATCTTTTTTTTTTTTTTCTCACACTCCTTTCTTCCTTTTAAACCTCCATGAGAAGTACAAAAAACTCTGTAAAGTAATATTTTGCAAGATAGTAGTTTGAATTAGAATGCATCTCAGGGACCCGTTTTTGTTCTAGAAAGAAGATCTTTTAATCTAGAAGGTAACCATCAAAATATATTATTTCCTGTATCCAAAATATAGACTTAAAAAACATATTCCAGAAAAATGTGTCATAAATATACTTGATATTACTAATGTTAATTCCTAATGGTATTAATATTCCCATTTATATTTATAAGTTTAAAAAATGTACCATCTGTCTCACTATAACTGTAAGAGATCAGATTACAGTAGCCATAATACGATTCATTTTTAATACAAATCACTACTGGTTAATTATAATGTGAAGTGTCTACTTGAAATGGAGCAATTATTTCACTGGTACTTATTATGCTGGCAAGCCTGACAGTTTCAAAGGTTTTTTTTGGTAACTGAGCTACACAGTCAAAAGTAGCTCTCCTCATTAAAACATAGAACAAAACAAACACACAGTTCCTCACCAATTCTGCTTCTCAAAAGGCAAGTTGCTTTTCATGCCAATTGCTCAAAGATAGTTGAGACCATCTACTTCCTTAAAGAAAAATCTTTACAGATGACCCAAATCTAGCTGTCCGTTGTGACTTCTCTTCAACGTTTCTTCTCATTAATAAATTTTAACATAGGTGCCCTACTGACATGATAAACCCTGTGTTCTAGTAATGCAATTTCAGAATTTTATTCCTAGTCTGTCTTTGTCACTACTGTTTTTCCCACTTCTCAGATTTATGATCGATGAAAGCTCAAGTTATGTGCCTGGCCCATGCCTGCGGCACAGGTCTAAAGTCTTGTCTGCATTTAACATCTCTGCAGGCAAAACACAAGATGTGGCTTCAAACCAGCTGAATTCAACAGGTTCAGAACACAACATCGTCCTTAGTTCAATTTTAACCCGGCTCAAACCGGCATAATTTCCATGAATATCAGACAAATTGATTTAAATGAAGTATGAACTTAAGAGTGTCTACTCTCTGTTAAACTGATTCCAAATACAGCTAGTGAACACATCTCTAGTCTGTCTGCAAGACTCAGATTAATAAAAGAGAATGGAAAGAAAACAAGGAGGATAGTTGCATGTCCCTTTATATGTTTTTTTAGTTGGAAAGAAAAGGGGCAGAATAGTGAAAAGAGAAAGATGAAAAAAGAAAGAATGAAAGGGAATTGAGAGAAAATGGTTCCTGTGATGGCATTAGTAGAAAAGGAAACAGAAGATAACAACAGTTAAGAAAGCAACAATTGTGCAGTTCATATTGTGAGTGAGACTACCAGTAACAAGGTTCAGGAAAGTTAACATGGCAAGCCCAGGGAGAATACAGATGATATTCTTTGTGCTCATTAATTTCAGGTCCAGTGCATGCCCATAACTTTTTTGCAGCTAAGACTTTATAGAAAAGCTTTATAAACCCTCCTCTGTATATAAGGAAGATACTCACACATCTTCTGAAGAAATCTGTTCTAGCACCAACAAAAGATTTTGCCACATCTGGGCACACAGCGTGACAAAAAGATCTGGGATTTGCACTGGTTCATTGTTAGTTAGTAGTGTTTAATATAGCGAGTTGGAAAAGAGAGACAAAATTCTCATTTGTTATTCTTATTTTGCATGAAAACTTATTCAGATATGTCTTTCAACCTACATCTTGGTTGATTATCTCTTGATGTTAATTAACATTTTCTTTTTGTTACAGTTCAGGATTTTTGCTCCTAGAGTATGAACCAAGAATTTTCTTATGTTTTCTTGTCCTGACTTCATGGCTTTTTACTTTACTCATCTTGATGTAAGATTCAGGAAATCTTAGTGCTTCTCTGTAATGCATAATTACATTAACATGTAATCCGTATTCAGTCTATTTTTTTTTTTTTTTTTTTTTTTTACAAAAGATGATAAATAAGAGAGAAAGAATCTATCATTTAAAATGTATGTTAATGGTAGGCAAATGGCTGAGCATGACTCATTCATGCTTGAAACAATTAACTTATTAATCAAAGTAGCCATAAACTTACAGAAACTCTTGCAATATCTGTAGTTGGCTTACTATTATTGCATCTCTTCATTTAGTTATACTGTAGCATATGTCACAGTTTCTAAGTTCTTCTTTCTCCATTGAAGACAACCTGTTAACACACTTAGTGGGAAGTGTCAGTTTTCAGCCAGTACTTTAGCTGCTTTTGAAGCCAAGAGCATTATAGAAGATTTCTTATGAATCTGCAAATTTTTATTCCTATTAAAAAATTTAGTATACATTTTTTCATTTTTAATGGTTTGTCAGCTGTATGGATGAGCAACCCAGGAGACAAAATGGGAAATGATGGGAATAATAATAGGAAAAAAGACAGTTCATTGTGACTCAGCTTTTACCTGGGAGAACAACTTGACTTCTCTTCTAGGGCAGCTTTCACTAGTACATGATGCCCTGACGGAGTTTGGTTAATTTATCAACCAATCATCTTTTTCTAGGATGTTATTTTCATACTATTGGGAAGCCCTATGTAGTTTTTGAAAGAAAAAAACGCATGATGTAGAAGTTTTTATACAAATTTTTATGTATGTTTCATATACATGTTTATATGTATATATAAAAACATATGTGTTTATATACATATACACACACTCCCCCATTGCAAATTTCATTTTCAGAAGTACTATGCAAGAAACTCAAAAGCCATTTATGAAATAGCAGATGATAATGTAGAAGCTTCATGCACTTAAGGACACCTGGATCTTGACTACCTGCAAAGCACTGAGATACTATTCAGTGGCTATGTATGATGAACTAGTAGCAGAAACAACCCATCTCCATCCAAAGTGGTGCTTGCCTGGATGCTGAAAGAAGCAGAAGAATTTTTTTCTTCAAATCATAGCAATTCGTGAGCCTTCCCCACAATCAAGAGAATGACAGCTGTTTAATTGCCCTGATAAAAGGCCTGAAAGTACAGGAAGAAACGAGGGCAATGTTTCACCATTGCTCCTTCTTTAAATGGCCAGATGAAAGGAGACTCAAAAGAGCATTTGTTGTCATATTTTCTTCAGTGGTTGAACCAGTTCTCCCATTCTAATTAAGTCACTGAATTTCTGGACAAGACATACTCTGTCCTGCTTCGTTTGTTCCCTAGCGGCATCCCAATACAGCAAAACATTTTTTCTGTGGAACCATATTCAATGAAAGCTATCGCACTTTGCTGGATCAAAGATACTAAATCTTCTTGTTTAAAATTTATTGTGTCAGTTTGTGCTCTGAAAGGGGTTTGGCTTTCCAAAACATTCTACACCGTATCAGAGACTTTTTTGCTTTTCTTTTTACTATGCTGTCCCTAATCTTACTCCTTATATGCTCATCAGTTTCCTGACCTTCACTCTTTCATTTACCATCAGGCAGTGTACTGTTTACTACATGCAGTACAAGCTAGGCTTTTATATTTGTATTTACAAGTAAGTTAAAGGGAAAGCTTTGTGGGGACATAACAATTTATTTTCCCTCTTATCGTCTTGCCCCCCTTTGCTCATGCTTCAAAAAATGTTTATTTGTTGTTTTTTTTGTGCTTTTTTTTCCTGCTGAAGGAGGGCACTTATTAACCAAAATGCTTTGAAAGTTTTAGGAAATTTGTGTGATCGCTAGATTAGTCATTAGTATGTCATCAGAGTATTATTGCTGTGGGACTATGTTTCACATCAAAGTGCTATTATTTCAATGATGTGTTTGTTTACCACAGTAAAACCACTCATACTGATACATTTTCACATCCTTTTCCTGCTTTAATAGAATCAGAAAATCTTAAAATTCTGAGAAAGTCTAAAACATTTAATCTCATTTTTTGCACCTGAACATCTGTAGTGCTAAAGCTACAAGCCAAATGCAAAAAAACAGATCACAGCATTTAGCTTAGTGTATCATGCCAAACAAATCAGCATCATAAAGCAGATAATAACATTTTCTTCCTTAAAATTGCATGTTCTTGCTCTCACAGAATCCTGACAGCAACCAGGAAGGGGAAGCTAAGCTGAGCTGTGGGGGGCTGTTCAGAGGTCTGGGACTCTGCGCAAGTGAACAGCAAAAAGATTATAGTCTAGGCTTGATGTATTTTCCAGTTGTATGGCTCATGTTTTCTCTGCTAGAATTTGAAATCTAAGCAGTCATTGATCTTTAGCAGATACTGCAGTTAACATGAGATGTGCATATATATGTGTATATAAGAATAACTTAGATATTTTCATGTTAGACAAAGCATCTGCAACACTAGCAAGTGAATACAATCCCTTGTATTTGTTCAGTGAAAGCAATACTGTCCACCAGCTAAACATGAAAAGGAGAAGCTGATGTTAAAGTGCAGTATATGTTATCTGTTATCTAAGTTATCTATGTACAACTCATCTAAATAAGCTATTTCAACCAAGTCTCATACGCAACTAGGGGGCAATGATTAAACTGCCCTGTAATATTACTCAAAACCAAAAAAAAGTAACTGCCAGGAACCTAAGTTAAGTGCAGAATCAAGTCAAGAGAACATTTGCAAGGAACTTTGTAAAACGCTGGTAGACATTTTTATATAGCAAAGCTTTTCTTGCAATGTAATGCTTCTTTACAGCTGTGGAGTTTTCTATGTGAAAATCTGCAGGAATTAGAAATATGTCATGAGACTAAGAAATATTTTATTGTGTCCATCACAATACATTCCACAATTTTCTGAAACATTATCATATGTTAAAAAGCATAATTAAGATCATAGCTTTATATCAAAATGCAGCATGCACAATTAAAAAAGTGTAGGCTTAGTGACTGTATCAACAAAGATATCATAGGACTCATTCTCTCACTTCTACTATTTAGCATTGAAAGTGCATTTGTTGAGAAGAAAGGTAAAGTGATACAATTTAGGCAAGTCAAGACTCAGGAAAGAAATATTAAACAATTTAAATCCTAGTGATGCCATAGCACATCAAAGCAATTGCTGAGCTAAAATATAGTGAGAATTAGTTATTCTCAATGAGGCAAGGAACATAGAGTTAATAACAACAACAATAAACAACCCTGCATCCCTAACTGAATCATTTCTTTCAAAAACTACGCCAAAAAAACAAAGAACTTTGACGTGATTTGTATATCTTGGAAGTAATCTGCAAACCAATGGACACGTCAAAATGCTATTGCATTTATTTCTTAGAAAGACTGTAATCATCAAAAAAACATAGCTTAAAGACCAAGAGCTGAACTTGAAGAAATGGTCCTCTTGCCTTCTAACCACAGAATCATAGAATCATAGAATGCTTTGGGATGGAAGGGACCTTTAAAGGTCATCTAGTCCAACCCCCTTGCAATGGGCAGGGACATCTTCAACTAGATGAGGTTGCTCAGAGCCCCATCCAGCCTGGCCTTGAATGTTTCCAAGGATGGGGCAGCTACTACCTCCCAGGGCAACCCATTCCGGTGTTTCAACACCCTCATCGTGAAAAATATTTTCCTTGTGTTCAGTCTAAATCTACCCTCCTTTTGTTTAAAACCATTACCCCTTGTCCTGTCGCAGCTGGCATTGCTAAAAAGACTATCCCTGTCTTTCATATAAGCCCCCTTTAAGTGTTGAAAGGCTGCAATAAGGTCTCCCTGCAGCCTTCTCTTCTCTAGGCTGAACAACCCCAGCTCTTTCAGCCTTTCCTCATAGCAGAGGTGTTCCAGCCCTCTGACCATTTTTGTGGCCCTCATCTGGACCCGCTCCAATAGGTCAATGTCTTTCCTGTACTGAGGACTCCAGAGCTGGATGCAGTACTCCAGGTGGGGTCTCACCAGAGCAGCGTAGAGGGGCAGAGTCACCTGCCTCAACCTGCTGGACACACTTCTTTTGATGCAGCCCAGGACACAGGTAGCTTTCTGGGCTGCAAGAACACATTGTTGGCTCATGTCCAACTTTTCATCTACCAGTACCCCCAAGTGCTTCTCCTCAGGGCTGCTCTCCATCCCTTCATCCCCCAGACTGTACTGATACCAGGGATTGCCCCGACCCAGGTGCAGGACCTTGCACTTGGCCTTGTTGAACCTCATGAGGTTCACACAGGCCCACTTCTCAAGCCCATCCAGGTCCCTCTGGATGGCATCCTGTCCCTCAAGCGTGTCAGCCACACCAGTCAGCTTGGTGTCATCTGCAAACTTGCTGAGGGTGCACTCAATCCCACTGCCTATGTCATTGATGAAGATATTAAACAGCACTGGTCCCAGTACAGACCCCTGAGGGACACCACTCGTCAATGATCTCCATCTGGACATTGAGCCATTGACCACTACCCTCTGGATGTGACCATCCAACCAAATCCTCAGCCACCAAACAGTCCACCCATCAAATCCATATCCTTCCAATTTAGAAAGAAGGATATTGTGGGGGACCGTGTCAAAGGCCTTACGGAAGTCCAGATAGATGACATCCATAGATCTTCCCTCGTCCGCTGATGCAGTCACTCCATCATAGAAGGCCACTAGGTTGGTCAGGCAGGACTTGTCCTTGGTGAAGCTGTGCTGGCTGTCTCGAGTCACCTCCCTGTCTTCCATGTGCCTTAGCATAGCTTCTAGGAGGATGTGTTCCATGATCTTCCCAGGCACAGAGGTGAGGCTGACAGGTTGGTAGTTCCCAGGGTCCTCCTTTTTACCCTTTTTAAAAATGGGTGCAATGTTTCCCTTTTTCCAGTCCCCAGGGACTTCACCTGACTGCCATGACTTTTCAAATATCATGGAGAGTGGCTTGGCAACTACATCAGCCAATTCCCTCGGGACTCTGGCATGCGTCTCATCAGGTCCCATAGACTTATGTCTATGTTCAGGTTCCTCAGGTGGTCGCGAACCTCATCTTCACTTACAGTGCCAGGAACTTTGCTCCCCCAGTCCCTGTCTTGTAGTCCATCCACTCGAGAGGTGTTGGAAGAGAGGTTGCCAGTGAAGACTGAGGCAAAAAAGTTGTTAGTACCTCAGACTTCTCATCCGTTGTTACCAGTTTCCCAGTTGTGTTCACTGGGGAGGGTGTGTGTGTGCGCTTTCTTTGACCTTCCTTTTCCACCTGACATGCATGTAGAAGCTCTTCTTCTTATTCTTTGCATCCCTTGCCAGGTTCAGCTCCAGCCACACCTTGGCCTTCCTGAACCCATCCCTACACAACCGGGCAGCATCCCTGTACTCTTCCCAGGATACCTGTCCCTGCTTCCACTGCCTGTGCATTCTCTTCTTGCCCTTTAGTTTGATCAGCAGGTCTCAACTCATCCATGCTGGTCTCTTGCCTTCCTTTCCTGATTTCTTAAAGCTGGGGATCGAGAGCTTTTGCGCTCTATGGAAAGCATCCTTAAAGATCTGCCAGCTCTGTTCTGCTCCCTTGTCCCTGAGGGCCATTTCCCAGGGGGTCCTGTTGATTAACTTCTTGAAGAGCTGGAAGTTTGCTTTCCTAAATTTCGGGGTCCTGACTTTACTCTTTGCCTGACCCATGTCCCTCAGGAATGTGAACTCCACCAGTGCATGATCACTGCATCCCAGGCTGCCTCCAATCTTGACATCACTGATTAGCTCACTTGCATTGGTGACCACCAGGTCCAGTATCACATCCCGTCTGGTAGGACTGTTTATTACTTGGCTTAAGAAGTTATCCTCAAGGCATTCCACGAGTCTCCTGGGTTGCCTATTGTAGAGAACCGGTACCAAATGTGGTTTTGTCTCGACATTGCCGCTGTAGCGCCATCCAGCGTCGCGCTTCGAGAAGACCATCTTCTCCCCAGTTTTGAGAAAAACAACCTCGTGCGCCTGCGCAGGGACTAGAGGCGTGAAAAGAGCCGAGGCGGGAACAAAAAGGCGCGAACAGAGCAGAGGCGGGGGCAGCACGTCCGTGGCGAACCGCACGTACACATTTGTGATCCGCGCATGCGTGGGAGCCCCTATATAAGGAGCACACGTGCCCCTCGGGGCGGCAGCGGCACGCACGAGACCACTCCTTCCGTTCCTGCACCCTCAAGGCTTCCCTCCCGCCCCCCCCCCCCCCGGTCCCCGACGAAGCCTGAGGCCACCGACGACCCTGCGGAAGATCATCGGACTCGAAGTGGTGGTGATAAACTCCTCCTTCTCCTTCTCTCTCTCTCTCCCTTATTCTTTTCCTCTCCTCCCTTGCCCTCCCTCCTCCCTCCGTTCTCTTCTCCCCTCAAATAAAAGTGAAAGGTTGTACGACATCTGACCGATTCCAGCGTCTTAATCTCGTCCTTGGGATCGTATCGAAACCTTCCCCGACATTGGATCGGGACACCTACAGCTCTCTGTGCTACTTTCCCCGCAGATGTTGGGGTGGTTGAAGTCCCCCAGCAGGATGAGAGCCTGCAAGCACAACGCCTCCTGTAGCTGGAGTAAGAAGGCTCTGTCAGTAGGCTCCCCTTGATCAGGCGGCCTGTAGCAAACACCAACCATGAGGTTCCCTTTGTTGCCTCAGTCTCTAATTCTTACCCATAAGCTTTCAACCTGCTTGTGGCTATTCTTCAGAGACAGCTCTTCACAATCTATCCATTTCTTGACGTAGAGGGCAACCTCTCTACCCCTCCTACCTCGCCTGTCCCTTCTGAACAGCCTGTAGCCATTGATAGCTGCACTCGTCATGGGATTCATCCCACCAAGTTTCAGTGATGGCAACTAGGTGATAACTTTCTAGTAACACAGTAGCTTCCAGCTCCATGTGCACACAAAAGCTAGAACCCCACAGAGACATCTAAGAAATGTAAAAAGTAGATGCCTAAGTATTATTTGTTATTTTCCAACAATAATACAGGGATAATATTTTAGAAATCTTGATTTTCAGTTGAATGCTGAACAACTTTCTACCCTTCAAATTACTGAGAAAAGATACTGGAAATATTTTAGATATCTGAGGAATGAAGCAAACATATGTGGCAAAGCAGGTGTATTATCCATCAAATGAAGAATTTCTGAATGGGATAACTGAAAGAATTGTCTAATTTACTCAAGTGAAGAAAGTGTATGAGATTTTACAGTCTGAAAGGGCGATAAGCAGATAAACAAATATGTCAGTGTCTTCGTTGGAAGAAGATAGATTTAAATTCAGTGTAAGTTAAAGAGTTGAACCATATAAAATACTGGCAAAAGCTTCAACAACCATATGAGTTTACTAAGAACTTCTTAACGTTACACAAAGCTAAAGGGATACCCCTTATATTGCCCTTGTCTGTAATGAAACGTGTTTGATTTTTTTTTTTTTTTTTATTTGAGCTTCGTGGAAGGGAAACATTTGCCTCCTTGAACATACATGACATTACTTATAATAATTATCAGATTACAGAATCAACACTGCAATCTTTATTTTAATTCCAGATTTCTAAAATAGAAATTGCTAGGCTGTACACCAGTAGAATTCAAAAAAATGCCGAATCCCCTATTAACTAATCCTACACAAATTAGGACCATAATCTGTGCAGTGCAAGGCTTTCACTCTACAAATCCTAAAAGTCTTGGTTGTGCTACAGGTTACAAATAATCTCCAATGAGTGTAACATGGATTTCACAGCTATTAGACTAACAGCATCTTCAGCTGTTTCCTGGTAAACTATCAAGAAAATTCTTCCATTTAATGGAATGGATATATCACCTTACGGGTATTATGATCTTGTATGAGATTTGAAACCACTTTAGATCCCTTGAGGCAAATAGTCTGTTATTAGAATTAACTGGACATGATTATGACAATGTGAGAAGTTTTGCCAAATCCTACCTTAATTACCTCCATGTAAATGTACAGTAATTTTGTCAAACTGCATGAATTTACTTTAGATTTACACTAACAGAACATAAACTGCACTTGGCATAATGACAACAGGTTTCTTCCTTGACATGACAGGAAGGGTTGAACAGGAGGGATAACACCTTGCCAAGTCCAACCAGGACAATTCCACTCTCTGATACACATAGTATAGCTGAAGAGTAGTTAATATTATTTCCCATACATAAATTTAACTCTTAGGAGTTTCAACTTCCATCAAATTGCTGAACTGAGTTAAACTGATTACTATGTGCAGTTCTAAACAGTCTTGATTTAGCAGATCCCAAGTGCAGTGAACCTTTAGCGAATTCTGAACTCTGTTCTAGAGACAGGTTTCCTTAGAATAAGCTGTATGTGTTTATGCACCTGTGGAATCTTAAACTGATTTCAAAATCAAAAAAGTGTTTATACTGATCTGGGTCAAATTTAGCCAAATCTCAGAAATATTAAAAGGGAGGCTGTGATTATCAGTTGCAGTCCTGATTAATTTATAGAGAAACTACTGAGCTACTACTGCAATTTAGAATTATACTGATATTCTTTAAGGAACAGTTTTCAGAAAGCCCTCACAAATGTATGGTGCAATAGCTAGTAAAAATTTTTTTTGTTACAGTGTAATTTGCAAACTGCTATTTCCCTTCTGTATCTTATTTCTTTGGATATATCAATAGATATCTCAATAGATGCCCTTAGAAAGGTATCAATAAGTGCTGAGATAGGCAAGAAACAGTATTTTATGACTGACCAGGGAATGTTCTTTTTACCATAAGCAGGTCAATGAAACTCTTGTTAAAATTAGATTTTCTCTAACTATTTACTGCACTTGTCAGTATGTACCAGCATAGCTTTACTGTTTTTGTGGAAAATCTCTTGACCCATAAAAAGCGAGGCATGGTTCTACTGATAAGCACGTCAGCTTTTAAAATACTATAATAGTAGCTAAACACAACTTTCCTGTAAGTTTAATACTGTAAAGATTGAAGTGGTAGATTCGTTTATCATGGTAGAACCCATCTTATCGATTACTAGAGAGATGGTTTTTAACACAACATAAGAGCAAAAAAATGATATGATACAAATAGTAGCATGACATTTGACCTCAGCACAAAAGAAAGATGTTATGTTTCCCAAATGAAAAGCAAAATACATTACATTTCAATACAGAAATACAATTGTGAATAATAACAATATCTATCGCAGTACCCATCACATTAAGAAATGAACTGAGAAGAAAAATTAAGTACTGTGCATTACAAGGATACCAGAACTCTTGTTTTTGCACTGAAGGAAGTCTGACACCATGTTATGATTTTTTAAAGCAATATGTTTGAGTCCCAGTCAACCACAATTTTATCTCCATGAAGTTCCATGCAGTAATACATTAAAATGAAGTACCTTTTTCTACTTTTGAGCATTTTTGGCTTTTACCACATTTCTTTCCTTTTTTTTCTCAAGATTCATTTTGATTATTTCTTCAAAGATTAAAAATATGCTTTACATAAACTAGAATTTTGAAATAAATGTGCTGACAGAATGTTTTATGCCAAAACAGTTTATTCTCCATTAAGGTACCAGCTTTGACAATACTCGTAAGCACTGAAAAAAACAACACACCACAAAGCTGGCCTTTTGTCAGGCCAGTACAAATACTGATTTATTGGAAACTTGGTCACGAGGGTGATAAGGTGATTTTAGCTCTTATCTTGCACTCCATTGCTTTGGCACTGGCAACTCACAGAATCCCTATAGGCTCCACAGTGCCAAATTCTGGTTGTTGTCAGGAGATCTGATGCACTGAGTTCCTTGTGCCACATCTAATAAAAAGAAACGGGGAGGAAGAGCAAGAAATGTTCTGAGCTTTATAATCCAGATCAGATAGGGGCTAGAGCCACTTTAATCTCCCAATCTCGTTTGAAACACCCTGAAAACACAACATAGAAATGGTCACGAAGCCAAAGAACAAAGCAGGTATCTTCCCTGGTTTCTATTTCATTTCATTTCATTTCATTTCATTTCATTTCATTTCATTTCATTTCATTTCTTTCTTTCCTCAATTCCTAGTTATGCAATGAGTCATGATCAAAATTTCAGGGATCAATGATTTTCTTATTAAAGACATTAGTTAAGAAGAAGTATGTGTAAGTAATTTTATCCTCAGATGTGGATGAATTTCGGTGGTGCTATTCATCTGAATAACATACAGTGTCAGGCCTTCAGAATGTAGCAAGGTTTTATGTTCTAGCAGATAAAAAGATATGATTTTTCAGAGAAACAGAAGTAAAAACTATTTCCAATTTGTGGAATAAGAAAATGCTAGAAACATTAATTTTTTTTTTCATTTCTTTATTTATATTTGATTATTGCATAGTTACATAAAGTAAAGCAAACTTCTTGGTTTTATTAGCACTCACTTCTAGGGCTGTGCAAACACTGACTTATTTAGGTGTTTACATTTTTAGTTCTTACTGAAATAATGAGGAGTAACTCCCATTGTTTGACTGTTTGCTACTGCATACTTATTTCTTAGCACTGGGACACAGCATAATGATGTTTAAAGCTTTTGCACCCAGAATATTCTCTAATAAATGCTCTAACACTTTGAAATCATTTGCACTTTAAATACCATATGATCCCATAAAGCAATGTCATTTGGTTGGCTGGAACATACTTAGAATATATAGCTCCCTTGCTGATGATTATGTGCCTTGGCCCTGATGGTCTCAGAATTCAATTGGTGATATGGGAGCTTTTTATTTCTACATCTATGACTCTCAACCAAATGCTATAGATTCATTAGGCTGATAGATTAAGAAGAATTGTGTCATTCTATCTGTTTAGGAAATATCACAAAATATGGGATTAGACATTGACTCACTGGTAAAGTGAATATCACATTTGCTAGCCCTTGAAGAACAAGAAGAAGAGTATCTTCAATCTGGAAAGGAAAAGGGGAAAACGTTCTTTCCAGATTTTCAAAACCACGTTTGTCCTTCAAAAAGGACAGAGAGGTGAGGGGCCAGACTCATCAGGTTGGATAGTGCCCTCCATGTCTTGGGAAGCTGGGGAGATGTTACATGTGCCTTACAGGAAGGTCACAGGAACCACTGAAAAAGTACATTTCAGTTTTGAAAAACTGAGAAAGCAGGAAGGTGGTGGTCCCTGAAATCTTATTTGAGGGGCAGGGAATGACAATCTGTGTACAGTTTTAAAATGAAACTGTACTGTGCCCTAAGAGATAAGTGATTTCTGTTCTGAAATGCAACAGGCTCAATGGGACTCAAAGATGTTTTTAAAGAAGTTAATCAGAAAGGGACAGTATTATTAGAGAAATATATTTCTCTTATACAAAATTGTCCAAATTTAAATCTGAAAGAATTCATACCCAATGTTCAATTAGCCTCTTAATTATTAGAATACATTCTATGAAGTTGTGATATTTTATATCTCTTAAATGATCTTTATTATTGAAAATAACATAGATGTCTGTATTGTTTTCTCAGAGCTGCTTCAAGTACTCTTGACATGTTTTTTAAATTAGTTTCTTTTTCCTAATAGAAATTTGAACTAGATTTTTTTATGTTAATATTATTTTTATCCATCAAAAAAGTTATGCTTTAAAAAATACCAAAGTTACACTCTTTTTCGTATTATCAAACAGTATTAAAATAGGAGTGGTTCTGAGAAGTCTTTATTCTGACGTATTGCCAACAGTTTTGTATGTTTTTTCTGATGTCATTTTATGTCTCAAAGATCATACATGATTAGTCTTATATTCTGTTCTTTATTCTTTTTTTTACTGTAGGTTTTTTATTCTCTATTATTTCATCTTCAGTTGCTAACATAGGAGGCATTCCACATCTGTGATACACTTGGCATAATAATTTAATATTCTTTGTGAGATGTGAAAAGTTCATCCCATACTTCCCTGGAATTTTGACAGTAACCATTTTGCTTCCATATGACCAAAAACATCAATAAATAAAAATGACCTTTTCTGCTTGGCTAAGATGTAATGAAAGCAAAATATTCAGTCTATAATCACTTAGAAAAAAATCTTATGATCCACAGTATGCCTTGCACTTGTAATTTTCATGACAGAATTGATTTGTTGTGAGACTTTTTATATCTGTAAAGAGGAAACTTGTTTCTCAGAAGCCATCTATTCCTCTATCTCATTTGTAAAAAAAATGCTAAGCTCGCAATAAATCAGACAGACAACTGATTTCATGGGTTAGTCAGGGTGAAAATGGAAATTTTAACACTTTATTGTAAATTAATGATGAAAATCTTTTAACACAAAAAACCCTATATGTACTAAAAGCTCCTCAATGTCTACTGGAAGTAAATTTATAATTAATATTAAAAGTAGTAATGAAATTCTGCCTAAGAAGAATATTGACATTTCTGTTTTAAAATGTAATGCCAATTCAAGATAACCTTAAAACAATCTTTTTATAAGCAAGAAATACATGCATGAAGGTCTGCTTCTGTAGTGGATGCAAGAGTATTACCATATTAAATCAGATACTATTGCCTCAGGAAAGAGCACGTTTTAAACTATATGACAACCTGATTTACGTGATATACAGCTTTATAGTAATTCCAGTTTAGTTAGGACCTTATCCCATTTCCATTAAAGGCAGCTTAATCTCTTATGGGAAGCTTAAGGGAATCTGGATGAAATTGCAAGTACTAGGATAAAGCTACAAGGTAAAAAGAAAATCTTCATTCAAAACAAATCTGAAACACATGCTTAGCTCTGTTGAAGTCTCAGTATATACTCAAATATACTGTGTATTTATTTGCAATAAGGCATTGTGATGATGTTTTATAGATATCCTTTAAGGATTAAATGAAAAAAACCACAAACTAAGAAGGAAATCTGTAACAATTTAAGAGATTATATAGAAAATAAGAAGAAAGAAATGATGAAGAGACACAATTTAAGAACTGAGTAGCAAATTCTATACCCCTTACCAGGTCTTGCATTACATAGCTCCACTGTGACTTTCTTCAACATATCATGCCCCCCCCAAGTATTCAAAGCTGACTCTGGAGGAAACACTAAAGAGGCAGTCACCTCTCCATCTCAGCAGTGGTATCACTAACCTCGTTTCTCCTTGTTTTTGCTGTGATGAAAAACATCCCATCTGCAGCATTATAGTTCTTCCTAAAAGGTTGAACTAAAAATATATACCTTCAAAGTGGTAATCAGAAATGGTCTATCAAATATGAAAAGAAAATACTTTAAGAAGATATTAATTAGTCCAGGTGAAAAAAGTTCATTACAGCCTTACAGGAAAAAAGAAAACAAATAAACATGAAAAAAAAAAAATGTTATAGATCAAGACCTTTATTTTCATGCTTGTACGTGATCTGGCAGATAGATAAAACATAGGATTTTTCATATATATTTTTGCATCTTTTAAAAAAAGCACTAGAAATTTGCTATGACTTTAGCTTAATTTTCTTACATGTAAGCACTCTTTAGTTTGTTTTGTTTCTTCTTGTTGCTTTGTGAATTAACTGTCTCTGTCAAGACTGTCAGGGAGAATAGTGAGATATGCTCAGAAGGTTCATAAGAGGGATAATTCATAACTCAGTTAAACCAACAGAGCTCATGACTTATGTCTTTAAATAATTCTCTGTTCAGGGATAAAGATGATCTGTTATGTTACCAAAACCTTTTAATCAGGTTATTTATGATAACTTCTCTAATGGAGAACAGTAGAGAACTGTTAAAATGTAATACATATGTTTTAAATATTCTAATTTCAGTTTTTCCTCTACCTGCTATTTTATCATATTTTATTTTCATTAAGAGTGATAACAAATATATAGGCATTTTACAGTTATATGTCAATAGCTGAACATTTTCTTGACATTTTAATTTGGAACCAGTTTCTATGGGTCAAAAAAGCCATTTGTATAGAAAATGATACCAAAAAAGTATTAGAAAAAGAAATTAGATTATGAGTGACTCAAAACTCATGTAATTGCTACAGGTCTTATTACATCATGAAATTAGTGTTAAAGTCCAACAAGGATTCTCTCACAAAAGAACACAATTTGGTGTTATAGTCTCAATTAACTTTACAGGATCAGTAGCAACGTAAAATCTGTCTCTTACAATCTGTATAATCTCAGTCTTAAAGGTATACTCCCTCTAAACAATTTCCTGAATAGTGTTTAAAATCCAATAGTTTAAATAAGATCAAATGAAAATTACTGCAAAAATGCCAGAAAACAATCTGATGGACAGCCCAGAAAAAGTATGAAGTTTTTTGTACTTTCCTAAATGCATAGCAGTTATTATGAAAAAAAAATCAAAACCATATTTGTGGATTTAGTATCATAAGTAGTGCATCCACATATCCTCCTGGAAAGCTGCTGCTATGTTTATGAGAAAGAAACAAGTTTGCTATATGCACTTGGGTGCATTGATAACTTGGGGAAACCTGCTGAAGGAACTGCAAATTTTTTCGGAAAACTTTCTCCCTTTACATTCAGCCTTCCTCAAATTTAGATTTTGCCTTTGTTTGCTCTTCTCTGACCATGTACTATTTCAGATAAGCACTGTAAAACTCAGTTGATATTTCTGGCATCTGTTTGACATAAAGGCAATCTAAAGGGAAATGCAAAGCCTGTTTTATGAGATTAAAATCATAGAATCATAAAATCATTTAGGTTGGAAAGGACCTTTAAGATCATTGAGTCCAGCTGTTAACCTAGCAATGCCAAGTCCACCACTAAACCATGTCCCTAGGCACCACATCTACATGCCTTTTAAATACCTCCAGGGATGGGGACTCAGCCACCTCCCTGGGCAGCCTGTTCCAGTGCCTTCACTACACTTTCGGTGAAGAAATATTTCCTAATATCCAATCAAAACCTCCCCTGGAGCAACTTGAGGCTGTTTCCTCTCGTCCTATCACTTGTTACTTGGGAGAAGAGGCCAACCCCCACCTCACTACAACCTCCTTTCAGCTAGTAGAGAGCAATAAGGTCTCCCCTGAGCCTCCTTTTCTCCACACTAAACAACCCCAGTTCCCTCAGCCACTCCATATAAGACTTGTTCTCAAGACCTTTCACCAGTTTTGTTGCCCTTCTTTGGACACACTCCAGCACCTCAATGTCTTTCTTCTAGTGAGGGGCCCAAAACCGAACAGAGTATTCAAGATGCAGCCTCACCAGTGTTGAGTACAGGAGCATGATCACTTCCCTAGTCCTGCTGGCCACACTATTTCTGATACAAGCCAGGATTATGCAGGTTCGGGCTTCACAGATGGAGGTGAATCTGACAACAGCAATACCATGAGTTCTGTTTGAAAGAAAAAGGCTGAACTTTTGCTGGGCATTTTTATTTACTCCTACAGCCTCTTGGAGATAGGCACACTGTGAGATTAATGTTTTCTGAGAGACAGTGGTTATTCTTTCCTGGCCTACAGGTAAGCAGTGTTACATAAAATAAGAAATCTGATGTGCCATGGTCTGGTCTAAGCCTTGAGCAGACTACAAAATGCTGGTAGTGACTAGTCTCAGCTTCTAGGACTCTTAGGTAGGTTGCTACTACAGTGAGGGTAAACACTGGCTTCTAGTTTCAGAAGTGATAGCTTCTCTAAGATCCAGCCAGGCAATTACGAGTTCAGAGCAGATGTCAGAGTACCTGCAGTCCAGAGGCCATGTGTCACCTTTAGTCAGTCTCCCCAGTATTCTCTCCTCAGACTCACTCTTCTCATTTATTACAAGCAAGGGCCAGGCTTCCATTGCATCTGATTCTTTTTCTTGGAAAAACGTTGAGCCTCAGATTTTCAGCTTACTCTTGAGGTGACACTGTTAGTAGTCCAGAAGGCTACTCTGGATATAGGTGATTTCTCAAAAAGAAATTAAATACCTATCTTTAGCAGTTGTACAGCCTTCTTTTTTATTATTAGAAAATTTGGCAGGATAAGACTTCCACCCTTCTGAAAGAGAATGAAGACCTCTCTCTGCCTGTCCTGTTCCTGGTAGTGAAGGTTACAGAAGTATCACTGCAGTCTAAAGACTTTTTCTTTCTTAACTCTCCCCTGAGGTAAAGATTTTGCAGATGAAAATCTAAAGTACTACCTTGGTCCTTCTCAAAAGGTTTTTGCTGGCTCAGCTGTTTCTGACCAAGTTATAGACAGGTAGAGTCCTAAAGTTGTAAAGCTGAGAAAGAGATTCTGAAATCTAGCTAAGTCTCTTAACTGGGTGGTTTAAAACAATGTTGGTGAAAAAGAGAATAGGAGAGGAGAAGTTTTAAAAAGTTACACTGGTTATCATAGTCAGCAAATACAGATCTAGATCTACCAGCAGCAAACTCTGAGTGCCTTTCACAGCAAATGGCAAACTTCCCTGTGGCAATGACAAGATTTACAAGATGATGTGATTTTTCTGCATGAAGGCTTTAAATTCACTGTAACACATGAAAGCCCTCCCACATCACTTATGCTTTTAAAGCACATTTATATTCTGAAACAGTAACCAACACAATAAAATATTCAATATTAGCTTGCAAGGAAGGAGGTAAGGGAACCACCATACTGTTTCATTAGTGGGTACGCAGCATGAACAATTCTAAAAAATAGAATGGGAAAAATGAGTGTGTATTTAGCCTGTCTGCAACTTGATGCAGAAACAACAACAAGTGTGTTAGGGTCTTGTCTTCTGGCAATGAATTAAGGGTCTTCCCCACACTCACTGTACAATACCTAAGCGAGAAATCGGTTGCTATACTCCTGCTATAGATCACTCCAGCTTTACATGGGTGAAATGAATTTCATCCTTTCCACATGTGGGCAATTCATTCAATTATTTACTGTTTTCTAAAACCTGGAAATCTTTTTGTCCCCCTCTTTCAGACATTTTCTTCCACTCCTACTTCCCTCACGCCAACAGTTGTCTGTGTCTGGATGAGGTTATTAGAATTCTTTCCATAAGCCTGGTAGGAATAGTCAACAGCCTCTAAAGAACTGCCATCTCTGGCATCGTTATAAATCTCTGAAGTTCCTTCCATTTATCTTAAGTGGTATAAACTGAACTGCAGTAACTGAGTTTTTTTCCTGTGTTTTCCATGATCCCCTGAGCATTTCAGATAATTTAGAACACAGAAGTCTAACACTGTGGTTGAATTTGTACAAGGGTTTGACAATTTTTTGCCCTTTAACTGTAATTCTACTTGTTAAAATGTAGGCAATAAATTCATGCATCAGAATAGAAGATGACTATTTATTTGTGTCAAGAAGGAATTTACTCCCTGTTGTACATGCCATTTACAACATTTATACAATTTGCTAGATTAGTTGTTAAGCATTCGGAGGTGGTCACTTTTCATGGAAGCACAATTCAAAACAATACACTGGGCTTGGACTTCAGTTCTGTGGTGATTCACTGCAGTTTAAACATACAAATGGTCAAAATGAGTGGCATAAAGGTTCACTTACTTGAGTATCTTGTATTTAACACCAATTACAAATAAATGCCTAAGGAAGAGAACAGCTGTGTTTGGCACTTGCTTTCCTATCCTCCAACTTATTTTCATTCACATTGTAATATATATGAATTTAATGACCCTCAGTGTATCTCTCTAACATAAAGCTATCCAGTCTCCCCTAGAACCCAGCATAAGCTAAAATTTTAACATCCACAGGCATCAACAAATTTCAGCATCAACAAATATCACAGGCCTATTCTTCATTCCTTAAAAAAAATACCTCCTTTCATTTCTTTTGGATATAGCTCCTAGCAGCCTTTTTTACGTCCTCCAGTACTTAAATACAAAAAAATTGTATCAAAAGCCTGCATGCCTGTACGTGCCACTCATGGTTATAAACTGCTATCATAACTCCCTCAGGTATCTTTTTTTCAGGAATGAATAATAGACCTCCCTCCCTCTTCCCTTAGGTGAAGAGTCATTCCTCATATAAAAATAATTATAACCTCAGTAATCCTTGTTGTCTGCACTCAAACCTTTTACAGTTTTACTACATGCTTGTGAGAGAAGGGGAGGAGAAGCAAGAGGACCAAAAAGCTAGAACTGTATACTGTAATCAATATATGGGTAGAAAATAGATTTATACAGTAGCATGGTGTCTGTTTCAATTTATGTTACTTTCCCACTGATTTCTAATAATGATTTTTTTTTTGACCACTTGACAGTATCAGACTTTCCTATAAAATTATTGTGACTCCAAGGTCTCATGTCTTAATGGAAACGATCAGCTCAGTACTACCATTTTGTATGCAAGTTAGGACTGTTTTTTCCCTCACATGCATAATGTTACGTTCACCTGTACTGAATTTCATTGGCCATTTTATTGCCCTGTCACTCAGATTCAAAGAAGTTCCGCTGTTTTTTACAAGTTACTTCACCTCTACTGCCAAAAATAGTTTTGCTTTAACAGCAAACTTTGCAATTCCACATGTGAACTTTACCTCTTACACTTTGGCTGCTCAGTTTTGTCACATGTTTCTGTGACCAACTTTATTGAAAATCTTTAAGAAGTTCAGCTAAACAAGATCTCTTGTTCTTTCACTTCCCCAGAAAACTGGACGTTTTGTGAAGCTTTACAAAAAAGGGTTTCATTCTCCATAAGTAGATCACATTTACCTGAGTGCCATTAATTCTGTCATTTACTATAGTTTTACTAATTTGCCCAGTACAAATGTACAGTGTTCCCCATGTCCTCCCTGAAACTTTTCTAAAAAAGTGACATCACATTTGCCACTCTCCACTTGTGTTAAGGAATTTTTAAGGAGGAGATTACACACAACTGCTGTGATTCGTCTTGGAAGCCTTGAATAAATACCATTCAGTCTTGATGTGTGCTAGCATTCATTCTGTTCGAACCACAGTCTCTTCCATGACTTCTATTTCAGGCGATCCTCTGAAAAGTTGCCCACCAAGAAAAATTCAAGCATGGGAATCTTCTCAGTTTCTTTGTGAATCCTAATGCCAAGGGTTCATTTTGCTTCTGTGTAGTACTTTTATCTCCTCTGACTGTTTTTTTAATACCTTAATTGTCAGTAAGTCCTACAGACTGCTGGAAGGCTTCCTGCTGCTGACTTGTTCAACAAAGATTTATTAACAGTTATTTTCCTTTAGTTAGCTGTTCCTCAAACTTTTTTTTGCCCTCCATTAATGCATTGTTTTTACATTTAATCTGACAGTGTTTCTTGTCCTTTTTCATTTTTCATTTTTTCATTTGGACTTGAGCTTAGTTTTCTGAACGAACACTTCTTATATATAACAGTATCTCTCCTCTCTGAAAACTTTCTATATAGGCGGTGGTGTTTGCCGTGTGTTTCCCATATGGCATTCTACAGTAGTCTCCATGATGCCAGTAAGGGTCTAATTTTCTCATCTGCTTCTTAACAAGCTCTCTCATTCTTAAGTAGTCTCCCTTGTAGCCTAATAAACACCCAGGCAGTATCAGCATCCTAGGTGTATAATCAGCAATACAGATCAAATACTACATTTTTTCTATTTAGGTCTGTAATTTCATTTCATACAGGGTATGATACTCCTTTAGATAAGTAGTCCATTAGTATGATTTGATTTTAAGATCTCTTGACACTTAATACTCTTCCATCACCACTATGGCTGATATTGTCATCCTGATGTTCCAGTGTCACATCGACTGACAGTATTCCACCAAGTTTCCAATATGCATGCTATGTCAATGTCTTCATTTGGGAGTAAACATCCAAGCTTCTCCACCTAATTATTTCAAAATCTAGCATTCATGAAGACACAAGTATACTATTGTGTTGGTTCTTCTTTTGCAAACTATATAAACAGGACTGTCTTTTTACCTATTTCGGTATTTCTGTTCTCTGACACATATTTCATTTAAGCATACCAAATTTCTATGTCTTCATCGATAAGAAAAGCACCATCCCAAGGCACATAGTCTTCTGTATCTGCTTGCTGTTCCCCAGTCTTCATGTAACATATATATGGAAGATGGGAACAAAGTCTCTGTAAAACCTTCTCTTCACATGTATGTAAATGAGCCAAAATAGAAAAGAATACAGAATGTCTTCAGTGATTAAGGAAATAAGGAAAATCAGAAACATCTCTGAAGACTATATTTTAATTTTCAAGTATTTCCAAAACTATTAGAAGAATTTGTGTATGTGCATGTGTGTGTATCAGTATTTTGATAGCTTTACGGTCTTTACTCTTTTCATAAACCATCACACACAGATTATTTGGTAGCAGCAGACCAAAATAAGAAAATTCATTTTCCAGTATCTCTGCCTAGCTCTATCAAGGGAAATTAAGACCTTAAAGTTAAGTCCTGAAAATGCTAATATTTCTGCTTTCCTCTATTCTACTTATGAGTACTCAAGCCAATTCTACAGAAAATTTAAGAGGAATTGACTTCTCTAGCCCTTTTCCAAAAATGGTGTTGGAAATATTTTTAATGGAAAGATGACTACTTTACTTCCCTGAAATCTGTGAGTGACATGACTGACTTGTCCTAATTAAATAAAAACAAAAAGTTATGGAACATTTTTCAAAACTATATTTGTTGCTTAGTCTTAAATGACAAGAAAGTGACTTGACTAACAACCTTGAACCATTGTTATAATTTATAATATTATACCAGTATAGGTCACACTGGAATGCTGCCAATCATCTGTATCTTATTTTCTAATTCATTTTTATAATAAAACTAATATGTGAGAACCCACAGATGCTAAAGCAATTTTTAAAAATGTTCATGCATTTATACTGGAAATTTTATATAGGCTGTCAAATTATATATTCCATGAGGCTGTTTTTTAATAAAATGTCTGTCTGTCGGTATTAAAAGTGCATTAAAATGAATGAGGGTAAAAGATGATGTTCACTGAGCAATTAGGCTCATTTAAGTGTGCCTGACAAGACTCTAGAAAAAAAATATCAGCAACTCATTATGGTATTGCATACACATATCAGAACAGGTTTAAATTCATATCACTTCATATCCTTTAACTAATACCCATAAGAAGTGAACAAAACCATATTAGCATATGTTAAGTGAAGCTGTGTCACTGTTAAATATCTTGCTACAACACGTGATTTTTTAAACGAACTTACTACATCTGTAAAGGCAATTATTCTAACTGCATAATGGAGCAAAATGAACTTGTAAAATATTATTACAGTAGTTGTAAATGGTACTACTGTCAGTACTATGCCACTAATTATGTCCAGATAGTAATGATTATTTTACCTGTGCAATGAGGGTGTTTCTAGTATGCTAATAAGTTAAATCATTAGTTATGAAAATCAAGATATAAAATTATGAAGTGAAGAATTAGCCCACATTTTAATCATGTTCTAGAATTGCCTTGGCTTTTGGAACATGTTGTACAATAGTACAATGGTAGATTCTCCTTCTATTGGGTCGCTAACTGCATCACTGATTTGGGATATACCAAACGAGATCTAATGCAAAGTAATTGCAACAGAATGACTTTGCTAATACCCTAATATTGACTTTAAGACTTTACATATGGAACACATATGTATCATACAATAAATGGTTTCAAATTTCTGAGTACAAACACAATTGAGTCATTAATAGAATATTTTAGCATTGTCTTGTCCAATCTGGATTTGAAATGCTCACTAAATATTTCATATTTGCTTGTAAAGAAAGATAGATTTCCAGATTTCTGGTTCTGTGCTGCCTGTAGCTGAGAAGATCAATATAAGAGATGAATTTGCTTTTCTGTTTTATACTGCTGTATAACATATCTGAGACATTACACATCTGAGAAATAGATAAGTACATTACTTATTTTTAAGTACATTATTATTATTAAGTGCACTTTCTTTGTAAGTGGATAGCATACGGAAGTGAGAATATTAAAAATCTGTTTATGAAATATTATACTAATGGGCTTCTGATTAATTATGATATCTGAAATTAATTTTATTGCCATTGCTGGCATAGGATTAAACTATGCAAACATATGGTGATGCGGTTAGATATACCCGTATGATCAGTTCCATTTCCCCAAATCTTCAGATTTTTGCCCATTCCTTTCATAAATCAAGGGACTCTAAGAAACATGTCTGTGGGTAAGCCTGCCTTAGAAAATCTTGGGTGAAAAAATAAATGTTATTAGGGTATTGTATAAAAGTACTAAACTTGGTTTACTCTAAAAAAAGATAGAACATAATTAATATTTATTGAAATTATTCTACAAGTAAAGAAATTTTCCATCTATAATAGGCTCATGTAACACGAAATCTTGTTATGGACTTAAAAATAAAAAGGGTTTCCCCAGAATCCTTGAATGAAGCAAATATTACCTAGGGATTTAAATTCTACTCCTTGCAGGCAGTTCATCCAAGACCTTCTGTAATATTCTTTAGAGGATTATAAAAATTTGCCCAATCACAGCACACAGGTGCTGCCCAGCCAAATGCTTGGATGAAAAACTTCAGTCTGTTCTTACTGTGACTCTGCTAGAATATTAATGTAACTTCACCTTTTCATTTGCATAGGCTAATCAGAGGAAGAGTTGTTACTGCAATTTTTATTTGCCCAGCTCAGGCAAGTTTACATTACATTCAGTTTATTAAGGGGTTATTAGTGAATCTGCCTCTGGTGTTTATGAATAGCCTTCCATCCTCTCACACTCCTGTTCCACTACTAACTCCATCTACGAATCATTATTAGCAGGCTTAAATTGCATGGAAAGCCTTTTCAGATCCTTTGCATTTGTGTGTGTTTCACCTCTAGTTTTTTACATGTAAATAAGATAATGCATTGGGCTCCAAAGTAAAACTGGTATAATAATTTTACCCAAGAATTTCCAAGGTCTATGACACAATAATCCCATACGAGAAACTGCTGAAATCTTACCATTCTAGTATCATAGTTTATGATTCAATATATCATATCTAATCATTTGATGAAGGAGAGGATTAGTTCTTTTTAATGCAAGGATAGGTTTTTGCTTTTTTTTTTTCTTTTGTTAATTGAGAAGATGATTCTGTACAAATTTACATTGTCATTACGAATCAATACAGTTTTGCAGATTTTTTTTTTTTTTTCTCTCTTCCTCATTTCGTAGGCCTTAAGTTATCTAATGGTTTGCTTGCTTTCACAGAAAAATTGTTAGGATGCACTGAGAGAGAAAGATATTGTTTAAAACCAACAGTGTAATAGATCAGTATGACTGAGTGGTTTTACTTAAGGTATTCATTGGTTCATCGTGAAACACAACATATGACTTAAATTGTATTCATTAAAGAGTCTGCACATAAAATATTTAAAATGAGAATAGAAAGCCCTCAACAGAAGTTAAATAGCCCTAGGGGAGAGGAACTATTGCTCAAAATTAGTCAGCCTATCAATCTTAGAAATATCAACACCCCAGAAGAATTCAGTGTGTTTATCAAACAAAATTCTATAAAGGTATATTAAAAAGCAAAACAATTCCAGTCTTAGATATTTTATTTATTGGACACTTGTAGCTTGTTTTGAAAAAAAAAACCAAACAAACAATGAATGGAAAAAAACACATTTGTAGTTCTTCCCTTCCTTGTCCTGCCCTGCCCTATCCTCTCGCTGCATTCACATATAGCATTTTTTACTTCAAGAACATACTTTCCTCCCTCTCTGTTGCCCCCTCTTTAGAATCCTGGTAGATAGTTTTCATTCCTGTAATTTGTAATGAATGCTGATCAACACATACACTTTTCAGAGAGTCACAGTCTAGTCACTAGTTGAGTTTGTTCACCTTTTAAGTATTTCCTATCAGTAAATTACTTGGAAAGAGATGATGGTGACCTGTTATTTTTACTTCTACTTTTCCCTAAAGCATGGAGATTCCATAAGAATGCAGAACTTCTTTGCAAGATCTGGAAACAGAGGTTACTGTAAACTCACCATTATCAATAAAGAAAATACATAATTTGAACTAGTGAAAATAAAACCTGAGTATATTAGTAGTAATTGGAAGCATTATTCTTTCTCATTATGTTTTTTTTTTTATTTTAATTGACCATTTTTCACCTCCTGAACAATATCAGTCAGAAAATTGTAGCTAAAATTTTTCTGTATAAAGGCCTTGCTGCCTAAACTTAAGTAAATGTGAAGTGCTTTGCTAATAGGATTATTTATGTGTTTTGCTGGTTTGGCAAGACATTTCTTGGGAGCAGAATTTTAATTCAAATGAAATAAAGTAGGGTTAATTTTGTGTCAGAATTATGCACAAAATCTGCAATATACTAAAAAACCATCTTGTCAAATATATTTGGTATGTCAGTATAGAAAATTTTAACAAAAATATTTTCTTTTATAGTCTAGGGGAGAGTAGTAGAACTCAGAGGTTGAAAGGAGTGCAGGAAAGAGTAAGATTAAGATTTCACCTTTACTGACATACACTGGAGGTAACTTCATTGAACTTAAAAACTTAAACTGGAAAAACTAAGAGCTTGCCTTACCCCATTTTCAAGTTGCTAGTAGACAGGTTTAGCTATTTCTTGGGAAAAATGGGACTTATCAACCCAAAACCCAGTCATCAGTGATTCAGGACCTTGGAAATAAAATGGATGATGTGCCTTTTGAGTACATGTCCTGGTTTCAGCTGGGATAGAGTTAATTTTCTTCTTAGTAGCTGGTATAGTGCTGTGTTTTAGATTTAGGATGAGAATAATGTTGATAACGCACTGATGTTTTGGTTCTTGCTGAGCAGAGTTTACACCAGTCAAGGACTTTTCAGCTTCCCCTGCTCTGCCTGGTGCATAAGAAGCTGGGAGGGAGCATAGCTAGGACAGCTGACCCAGACTGGCCAAAGGGCTATTCCATACCATATGACATCATGCTCAGTATATAAGCTGGGGGAAGAAGAAGGAAGGGGGGGACGTTCAGAGTGATGGCATTTGTCTTCCCAAGTAACCGTTACGCGTGATGGAGCCCTGCTTTCCTGGGGATGGCTGAACACCTGCCTGTCGATGGGAAGTAGTGAATGAATTCCTTGCTTTGCTTTGCTTGCGTGTGCAGCTTTTGCTTTACCTATTAAACTGTCTTTATCTCAACCCATGAGTTTTGTTTTCTCACTTTTACTCTTTGATTCTCTCCCCCATCCCACTGGGGGGGAGTGAGTGAGCGGCTGTGTGGTGCTTAGTTGCTGGCTGGGTTTAAACCACGACAGTACAGTATTTTCCAAAGTTGTGCCTGGTGCTGTTTACTTTCATTGTAAAATGAAACAAAATCCTTAACCAGGATCTGATTTGCAAAGTCTGAAGAGGCCCTGCAAACTGCCTCCGATGGGCCTTTCAAAACTGAAGGTATCCATCTCCAGCTGTCCCCAACTTTTTCCCCACCAGTGTTTCTCACACTAAAAAAAGGTGTATCATCTTAACATCAGACTGAGTAAAGGAAAGGACAAGCATGTTTTCCAAAAATACTTTCAGAAAGAAAGTGATTACAGATTGATGACGGTTGTAAGAATACATTTTTGTCAGAACTCACCGAATACCACTATTAAGTGGCTGAAAAAGTGTTGCTCTAAAAGAATCTAGATATCTGTAGTGATGTGAACACAGGCATGTATGAATACTGTATGAGAAAATAAACTGACTGCTCTTTTGGGAGGACTAAATATTTGCACAGGTTGCTACCTAATGCCCACATATGTGATCTGATAGCATCACATATGGCTACTCTGTGCTGTGAGAAATCATTTACATTGCTTCCCCAGGGAGAAAAAAAATCTTTTGTCATTTCTGTCCTTGCTCCCAAGACCCCAAACCCCCTGCCCTTTTTTGTCACCTAGGCATCTTCAACATTCATATCTTTCTCAGGACAACACTGCTTATATCCTCCATTGCACTGTTTTTACTGGTTCTTAAAAAATCTTTTTTCTGTGTCATCTATTTTCTGCCTTATTGTGCTGCTTATGGTGTTCCCATATCATGTCTCCTCATGCTGCAGCAGAAAAAAGTGTTGCTTCTTTCTTCCTCCTGTGTAAGAAGAAAGATGACAGCATCAACATTTATCTCAGGTAATAAAAAATGGAATGGTTTTTAAAGCCTATGTAGACAAAACCTCATCTCAGATACAGCCTGGGCAATCCCTACATCTTTTAAGCACCAAATTTGAAGCAATCTTTCTTCTTTGGTTAGCACAACGTAACAAGCACACTATATTTTGATCTTGTATACAGTTCTACCACTCATGATGAAAATATTTCTCCTCTATAATGGGTTTATTCTATTTATTTAAGAAAATGATTCCTTGTCTTTTAAATTATTCAGAAGAGCAACTGTCTTTTTGGTCTGTAAACTGCACAGTATTATTTATATAGGCTCTTTACGATTCTTATATCTTAAAGACATGACTCTGATATGCCTATTAATAACTATTTCAAATCCTATATCATCCCTTTGTTCAACTGAATTTTGTCACATGCATTTTGCTAAACTTCCATTACTTTTTCAGTAAAACCCTTTTGATAAAAGTTCCTATGAAAATTTGCAAAACTCGTTTGTCCTTTTTCTGTGAAAACAGAATTTGATATAAATTTTTTGAAATGGAAATAATAGTGAGAAGTAATGATTGTTTTTATTTTAACCAACTTTTGCTAGTAACTTTATAACAAAAACATTTTCTTTTTTTCTATAAAAATATTTTCTTATTTTTCTTGTTTTTTAAATAAAATGTATAGACCTATATATGTACACATAGTTTTCCAAATGGTTTTCTCTACTTGACTGTTAAAATTTGAGGTATGATAAACTTTCTGGGAAACAATGAGAAATGAGATGTGTAAGTCTCTCTGTTTCATATAAATGAAAATGACTGTCACATAACATCTCCCCCTCTACCCAGCACTTGTCAGGCTGCACCTGTAGTACTGTGTCCAGTTCTGGTCCCCACAATTCAAAGAAGATGTGGACAGAGTGGAAAGGGTCCAAAAGAGGGCCATGAAGATGATCAAAGGGCTGGAGAACCTGTGCTATGAAGAAAGACTGAAAGAGTTAGGGAATAAAGACAGCTCAAGAGGACCTCATCACGGTATTCCAGTACTTAAAGGGTGGTTACAAAGAGGACAGAGGCTTTCTCTTCAGAAAGAGCTACATGGAGAAGAGAAAGGGCAATGGGTACAAGTTGTACCTGCAGAGGTTTCATCTCAATATAAGAAATAAATTTTTTGCAATAGGAACTATCAGTCACTGGAACAACCTCCTCAGGGATGTGGTAGAGTCCCCATAACTGGAGGTTTTCAAGATGTAGTTAGATAAGTTCATTTAGGCTACATTTCACATAAAAGGTTGGATCAGATGATCTTTTGAGATTCCTTCCAACCTGGGCTATTCTATGATTCTATGGTTATATAATAAACTCCTTGGTATTTAAAAAAAAAAAAAAAATTCTTAGGTTAGAGTAAATGTTTCAAGGGAATAATTAGAAGAATAGACAGTAAAGCCAATTTCATACACACCCCATTTTTATAGCTGGCGAAGGAACATCATGGCTTAACTGCCCATTCTTTGCCAATACACAAACCTGAACATTAATATACTCATCAAAATCAAGAGGTGCTGAGAATAGACAAGCTTTGGGAATCCATCCTGTCTACTCGCTTATGAGGGAGTGGTTAGTAAAGAAATGGATATTACCTTTCTTACTGTAGGACATCATTCAACTTCTTTTTCATTAGGCCTCACGAAGTAACCTATTTGAGAAAAGAATGAATTGTATTCCAAGAAAGGAGCAAGAAGTCAGTAGTAAGAAGGTCATATTTTGGGTTAGTACCAAAGGAGAAAACTGAGTCCTGTGTTACCAAACATAGATGAAGTGAATAGTACATAAATCCAATAATATGCGAATTTGAGCTTAGACAAGTACAGTAGATCAATCCCCAAATGTAATTAACAGTTTAAGATGTAAGTAAGTGTTAACACTACTCATCGAACAGCATGTTCACTAGAAGACCTGTAAAGTTTAGCTCTGGTGAGTCTGTATTAGGTTTTCCTTTGCTGTTGTTTTTCTGGTTGCCCAGATAAATGGAATCTGAAATAACAGCAGATTTTGTGAATTGCATTATAGTTTATAAAACCTTCATTCTCTATCAAACCCGTAGTTATTTATTCAATTTAGAAAATGACACTCTTCTAAAATTCCCAAGGATAAAAATCCTTGATGCATCAAAGGGTGTTTAACAACCAATATGCTGAATTCAGAAAACATTGACGTTACATATACTACCTGTTATGAGGTTTATTTAAATATTATGTTAAGATAATGTGACTTCTTTGCTAAGTAATATATGATAAAAGGGAATAATTTCTAATATTTTCTTAATAAGATACTATATTTTAGAATGTTGGACAGAAAAGCTATATAGTTTAAAAATAAGAAGTGGATAACAAAGTGTACATTGTGAGGAAAAAAATGATCAGGAGTTAGAGCATTAGAATGCCAGTAAACTGAAAGATAGTGTTCAAGGAAATATATTTGATATTGCTATAGATTGTTCATGAAAGACAATGTCTTTCCAATGTCATGGAAGACAATGTATGTGATCAGGTTTTTTGCAACTAAAATTGTCCTAATGAATTCCGCTGCCTTCTCATCTGTCATTACCCCCAGCCTCACAAAGCTTTCCAGCCATGCCATCCTTTGTATTACTTTCATCTTCTTTTCTGTCTTCCAGTTCACCACCATTTGCTAGATCTTGTCTTTTTTCCTTCCACATCCCCATAAGATGCTTGTTTGTCCACTCCAAAACCAAAACTCTGTCCACGGGCTTTCAGCTTTTGCTCCTGAATGTTATAGTCTCTTCCTAGCTGAACTCCCTGATAGTTCCCTTCTTTCAGTCCATTAAAAATACCACCAGCAAAGTCATTCTCTGACTGCTATTTTGATCAGGTTTGGCTTTTTCTCATAGTTTCACCAGCACTTCTGCACAGTATGTCATGTTTAGGCTCTTCATTTTGTGTTTTTCAAGCTTTGAGTAGCTTATAGCTTTGGCCTAATTTTTCAGCATTGTCTCATTTTACTTCTTCCGTAACTATGTGCACTGCTTGTATCCCTTTATCTTTTGATTCTAGGTCTTTGCCTTCTACTTTGCTGCTCATTCTGCCTTGAGCTGGTCTGCTAAGATTTCATCTTTTTCTTTTAGAGGGGAATTGTCATTTCAAATACAATGTACAAATGTAAAATCTTTCTGGGAAATAGTGGTCATTACTACTAATAAAATATAACAAAGGATGACCAACCTGACTGCTGCTTACAATGACGTGACTACTGGATGGGGGGAGGGCAGTGAACATTGTTTATCTTGACTTTAGTAAGGCTTTTGACATTGTCTCCCATAACTTCCTGATAGACAAAGTAATGAAATAAGGTCTAGATAAGTGGAAAGGAAGGTGGATTGAAAACTGTCTGAACTGCTGGGCTCAGAGGACCGTGACTGGCCACGATAAGTCCTGCTGGAAGTTAGTCTCTAGTGGAGTACCCCAGAGGCCAATACTGAGGCCTATACTGTTTAACAGCTTCACTAATGATCTGGATGATGGGACAGAGCACACCCGCAGCAGGAGTGCAAATGATTCAAAACTGGGAGGAGTGGATGATAGACCAGATGGGTTTGATGCCATTCAGAGAGATCTTGATAAGCTGGAGAAATGTCCTGAAAGGAATCTCATCCTGTTCAGCAAAGGGGAATGCCAAGTCCTGCACCTGGGGAGGAATAACCCAAGCACCAGTGCACACGGGGGAATAACCAGCTGGAAATCACTTTGGCAGAGAGAGACCTGAGAGTCCTGATGGACACCAAGCTGACCATGTGCGCTTGTTGCAAAGAACACCAATGTCTGCATTAGGCAGATGTGGTGGGTTGTCCTTGGCTGGCTGCCAGGTGCCCACCAAGCTGTTCTATCACTCCCCTTTTTCAACAGGACAGGGGGAGGAAATACAGGGGGAAATGAAAAAGATCATGGGTCAAGATAAGGACAGGGAGATCACTCATTGATTTCTGTCAAGAGCAAAATAGACTCAACTTGGGGAAATTAATTTAATTTATTGTCAATTAATTGCAACAAAGTAGGACAGTATGAAATAAAACAAAACTTAAACACCATCCCCCCACCCCTCCCTTCTTCCCAGGCTCAACCTCACTCCTAAGTCTTCTACCTCCTTCTCCCAAGTGGTGCAGGAGGATGGGGAATGGGGATTGTGGTCAGTTCATAAAGCTTTGTCTCTGCTGCTCCTTCCTCCTCACACTTTTCTCCTGCTCCAGTGTGGGTCCCTCCCACAGGATACAGTCCTTCTGTATAGCCCTTCTCCAATGTGGGTCCTTCCTATGGGCTGCAGTTCTTCAAGACTGCTCCAGCATGGGTCCTTTCCATGCGGTGCAGTCCTTCAGGAATGGACTGCTCCAGCATGGCTTCCCCACGGGGTCACAAGTCCTGTCAGCAAAACTGCTCCAACATGGGCTCCTCTCCATGGCGTGCAGCTTCCTTCAGGGCATATATACCTGCCCCAGCATGGCATTCCTCCACAGGCTGCAGCGTGGATAGCTGCTCCACTATGGTCCTCCATGGGCTGCAAGGGGACAATCTGCATCACCATGGTCTTCACGACAGGCTGCAAGGAAATCTGCTCTGCTGCCTTGTGCACCTACTCCCCCTCCTTCTTTACTGTCCTTGGTGTCTTCAGGGTTGTTTCTCTCACATTTTCTCACTCTTGTCTCATAGCTGCTCCGCAGCACTTTTTACCCTTTCTTAAATATGTTATCACAGTGGTGCTGATTGACTCAGCTTTGGCCAGCAGCTTTGGCCAGCAGCAAGTCCATTTTGGAGCCAGCTGAAACTGGCTGTGTCTGACATGGAGGCAGTTTCTGGTGACTTCTCACAGAAGCCACTCCTGCAGCCCCCCCCCCAAAAAAAAATCCTTGCCATGCAAACCCAATACAGCAGAGCACTGACAGAAGGTCAAGGGAGTTGATCATTCTTCTCTGTTCTGCCCTAGTGAGACACATATGGAGTCCAGGTCTGGGGTCCCCAGTACAAGAGAGACATGGATTTACTCGAGTGAGTCCAGTGAAGGGCCACAAAGGTGATGAAGTGACTGGAGAATCATATGAGGAAAGACTGAGAGAGCTGGGACTATTCAGCCCTCAAAAGAGAAGGCTCAGGGAGAATCTTATCAATGTGTTCAAATATCTGATGGAAAAGAGTAAAGAAGGTGGAACCAGACTCTTCTCAGTAGTGCCCCATGACAGGAAAAGACACAATGGGCACAAACTGAAAGACAAGGCATTCTATTTAAACATAAGAAAAAAAAAAATTACTGTGGGGGTGATCAAACACAGGAGCAGGTTGCCCAGAGAGGTTGTGAAGTCTGCATCCTTGCAGATGTTTAGCATCTGACTGGGCATGGCTCTGTGCAATCTGCTCTAGCTGATTTCCATAGACACCTTCCAACCTCAAACCATTCTGTGTAGTTCTGTGTGAAACTTACTCCCATATTTGTTTCCACACCTGCTTCATGCTGCTTTTTGTTTAGCTTGCTATTCTTTCTCTCCCCAACTGTCTACCAACTACTGAGTTTACAGGTTATTTTGCAAGAAGAATTAATAGGAACTAGATTCCTAGGTAGCTGATTTTGAAAGACTTGCCTCATACCTTTAAAATCTAAACTCTCACTGTCTTGTGATTGCTATATCAGTTAATAATAACAGCAATTCTTCCTGGCAAGAGCAAATAAGCCATAATGTTGGCTTCTGTTTCTTCTCTAGGCTTTTCTGGCACAACAGCGGTTTCTAACATCCAAGCAATCAGGCACTAGTAAAACTGTCGGGCACTTGCTAAACTTTAGGCCCCTTGCCATTATATTTGCTTATTTGCAAATCTTTGGTGGTTTTGCCAATAAGAGCAGCTAAGTTACTGCAGTTTTAGATGAACAGTCTTCAGGTCTGATTCTGCTTTCAACTTAAACATGAAATATTTCTGAATAACTCAGGGCTGGCCTTAGCTTCCTGGTGCTATGACCTACAGGGAAGAAAATAATGTCTTGAAAAGTATGACAGGCTAGATTCAATAGCAGAAACCTCCTCTGCAAAAGTTAAAAACAGAGGATAAGAATTCTCATTTTCACATAGGCTGGAAAAACTGTCGGACTTTATGGAACTCCCTTACAGTTCTTCTTCATCCATTCTTGCACTGGTAAGGGCAAAACAAGAAGGTGAAAGAATGGTTGTCTTAACACTTCTTCATCCCCTAGCTCCTGGTCCTTTAGGACAGCTGCAATTTGTAGTTCTGATTGCAGCAGAACAGCTCCCGAGACATTCACAGCGCACCCAAAAGCCACTGGTGACTCTATATTTCATACTATAAAATCAAGCACTGATATAGTGTGAGGTAATATATTTCAAATTTTACTTGAATTCTACACTACCATAAAGTAAGGAGGAGATGTTTACACAGATAGTACTGTAACAGAGCAATAGATAATAGTAAGTTAAATATATACAGGTAGCCAGGAAAAATATATACAAGTTTACTGCTCACTTCATAATATCTTAATTCCTACTTGGACTCAGTCCTATTTGGACTCTCTCCCTTATCCAGATGATTATAACTCTGTCAGCAATGAAACCACAGAGCCAGATTTTCCTTGTAAACCAATAGTAAAACTATTTCAGATTTAATGATCCAATTTTTTCTGTCTTTGACATCTAATTTTTATATACCCCTTCAGAAGCATTAGTTAGACTAATTGTAGTAAAATAAGTGTGGTAACTTCTTTCACAATGTCCTATACATCGTGCAAGTGAAAATTTTGATCAGGTTTCTTAACATATGCTTTTTACTCTTTACTTCATAATGAAATTACAGTCATGAATATGAAGAAGTATTTTAAAGACATAGAAAATTTTATGCCTGTATCTCAATTGTATTAAGTCTCTTAAACTGGAAAACATAGCACTTCATTTTTATATATATATCAGTTTTACAGAAGATGGGTAATAGTTCCCCCAGTGCAAATAAAGACCAAAAAAAAATGGCCATAGTATACCAAAATCAGTGGGCCCTATACAGAATAAGACAGCTAAGTTTACATTATAGTGTGAAAGGACCTTTGTCTTATGACACTTATGAGGAATTATAAAAGGTTACTGCAATTTCTAGGCCTCCAGCCCAAAATCTTAGCTTTCTGTTTTCTGATTTGTTATGAAAAACTACAGATAAGTATAGGATGTGCTGTATTTTCACACAAAAATCCAAACATGTAAAATAATTTAACATATAACAATAAATATTATAATAGTTTTTTAAATTTTTTACTCAGTCAGTCATTTGGAAATAAAATAAAGACTCTTATCAAATACATATTTGACAGACATAGATAGTGTCTGATATGTTTTGATCTCATGACAATAAATGCAGAAAGGAAGAATGACAACCTTACAAGCACAGAGACAATCTCTTGAAAACTGCTTTACCATGGATTAATATTTTTCTTTAATAACATAATGGAATTATCAACAGGTCCACATATGCAGGATCATTTGCTGTACAAAGGCAGGGCTTTATAAAAGCAAACAAACAAAATTCTCACCGTGTAAGCCAGATGTAAACACAGTGGCCTCATTTTTACATGTTTGAAGGTATATATGTGAGAACACTCGCTTTCATGTATTTCAAGTAACAGAATGCAGGCTGAACTTCTAACCTTCTTTTTTTCCTCTGGCAGCTACAATGAGCACACAAATGACACTGTGATATCCAAGCACAGATATAGGCATAATCTGTGAACGTTGATTTTATTTGTTAGACTTAGGATCCAAGACAAAGAAAGTCAAAATAGAATTATGTGTTGGTCTAGTGCTCACGTCTAAAGTTGAAATTTATTCCTCTCTTAGCTCAGAGCAATGTTGCAAAAGCAGGGCAGAGGCCTGAAATATATTCAGGAATACAGTGTGTATTTTTCAAAAGGAAGACTGTGAAAGCAGACAAGAATAGTAACGTTTTCCACTTCTTCAGATTTATTTGGGATATTTTTAGGCAGTAAGATAAAAATTGATACTTTCAGAAAAGCAATACTTTGTAGGAATGATATTGTAATAAAGAATTACTATTACTGTGAAGAAAAGGAAGTGTTCAGGTTAAGAACTTCCCCATAATCTTTTGAGGTGTGGAGGGGATACTCATAGTCTAAATGAAGGGCTTAAAACTCATAAGGAACACAAGGTTTAACTTTCACAGTTTAAAGAAAAGATACTTAATTTAGCAGAGGGTACTGCAAAAGATTTCTCAGAATACCTCTCAAAAATCACTTCTCACTAACATAGTATTACACTTGTACATAAATGTGTTGAAAATAATTGAGAAGAGGATAACTTTTGTTTTTATTTTCCTGTTTTCCACCTTTTATTACTCAAAGACTATATTACATCATGCATCTGAATCTTCTGGTCTTCAAAGTTTTTTTTTAATTTGTAATTTGTTTGACTGGTAGCTCTTACAGAGTATGTTGATGGTAATCTGTTTTGATCGGACACTTATTACATGTGATATGTTTCTGTGCCCCAGGTAGATTAGGATCATACTCGGCATGCAATTTCAGGATCATGATGTTTACAATTATGAGTGCAGTATTAATTTTACTCAATATACTGGGAGTTTTGCTTACAGCATTCATGAAACTAATCTTCACAAGAATACGTGTGGAAAATGCTATGCAGAAATACAGCAGTGGAAACTTTTTAATCAGATTTGCTAACATGTTCACATAGAAAATGAAATATGGAATGATCAAATATTCTGCTGGTTATTTTTAGCTTTCCTAATTAACTGGTAATGATTTATAGACGTTTTAACATGACTTTTTATGCCAAACAGAGTCCACTTACCAAAACAATAATGAAAAAGTTTGTATTTACTTGGGTTCACATTGGCCTCTTTTCAGAAGTCTTTATGAAATCAAACTGGATGAAATCAGAGAGAGCTGTTGGCTACTAAGAACTCTTATGTTGAAGCTACTTGTATTGTTTATCCTTACACAGGGCATAAAAACATCTTTTATCAAAATCAGTTCAGAATAAACCAATGTCTGTAAGAAAAGGGCTAGCTTCTCTATCCCACAGCAGACATAGTATCACTTAGAGCTGCTGAGTACTAAGAGAATAGAAAATGCTCAATGTTAATTTTGTAGGGCATCAAGATTTTTCAGCTTGCCTCAGACAGGGAAAAGCCATTCCATAACAGAATTTTTTTTAAAGTCAATCTTAGAGGAGAAAAATCAGCTTTTCACCCCATTTATATTCCTTCTCCCTAGTGTAGAGGTGACTACTTAATTTTGATAACTGTTCTAACAAACTCTACGAGAATATAAAAAATATTTACCATGCACCTAAGTCTTCTTAATAGGAATATTAAAAAAAATATATTCCTGCAGAGAATAAGGCAGTACCTGCATACATACTATTATTTCATTTCTTGAAAAGATAATTTAGAATATTTAAGGTAACATTTTAATAAATTTATTATTAAAATGAAATGCACAAAATTAAGCTGTTAATATGGTAAGTCTCTGGAGCTAAAATAGCTTCTTATGTCACAGCATGTGTCATTCTTGGTAATGATGGACGTAATAAATTGTCATGTTTATAACCTGTCACTGTATAAGTTGTCGGCCCACCAAATAAAAAGTAGGGACTTTCAAGAAACATTGAAGAGGTGGTGGAAGTTAGTTTCTTTTTAGGTGTTAATGCTAGCTTTATCACCCTCATTAATGACTAGATGGTAAAACACTTCTTTATGCTGAATAGTGGCTGTGGTGAATGCTGTGGAATTTAATGTACAGGTATAATGACCTTGTTCAGAAATCAAGATGTTACGCCTATATGAGGAGTGTGTTATATATATATGCATATGTTAACAATCTCCTGTATTCAAACATTTTTAATACTAATGATTTTCTCTAATACCCATTATGGATTTAGATTACACTGTCTACGTTCAAGTAGTGCATTATAACATATTCTGCAAATGGCTTACTGGAGCAGTTCAACACCAAAAAAAATGGCAGGATTGACTCAGTAAATTGAAATAGCTAAATACAAATTTAATTTATACCTACAAGACCAAATTCTAAGCATACATTTTTATGGCTTCTTTTCTTTTTCAGTGTTCACATTTGTCAAGTCCTCAGCCATTGCATTGCTGAATAAAATGTATCTTTTTATGATTGATTCTGCTAAAAAAAATATAAGAGTAAAACCCTACACTAAAAAAGGTTTTGGTGCTTGTTTCTATTCTTTTACTTTTATTTTTTTCTCAGCATTTACCACCTTAATATGAGCTATTACTAGTTCTTCTAGGCTCACCCGTAAAAAAATTCATGGAAATAGCTTGACATTTATGCATTTCCTTTTGACATTATCAGGGTTAATTAAATGATAACCTCCCCATTCGTGGAACATGTGAGAGGCAATAATGTCACCTGGGCTCATAACCGCAGAAGCTGCACAAGGCAATGTTTACTACTGTGTGAAATGCCCCAGCACCTATTATGCAAGTAATTTAGAAAGAGAAAGAAAACCAGAAAATCAGTCTTAAATCATATCACAGTGGACTATGGCATGAGAGGGATAAAAATATATCTGTATAGCTGTCTTCAATAGCAACATAACTTCAGACAGTACAGTTCAGTAGTTAGGGTCAAATGCTAAGTTCAGCATTGACATCCTCAAAAGAGAGGCATATCTCATGTGAGTAATCCCTTTATAATGGACAAGAAGATATCACTAATTCCACTTTCAGAATGCTTTCTATTCAAGAATAAAAATGTTACAAGTATTAAGCTTCATAATAATTAAGTTAGAACTAAGGCAAGGTAGGGAAGTTAAGAACTGATTTAATCATTTAAGTAGCTGGATATTGAGGAATGATTCTTTACTGGAACAGCTACATTGCATAGTATCATATGATGTGATGACAGAACCAAAAAAAAACAGGAATTCGCATCCTCAAGTTACTACTCTGAGCCTTGTTTTTTTAAGGAAAAAAAAACAAAACAACAACCAACCCATGTTACAGTGTGATTTAAGTATTTTATCACAGATAAGTGAAATGTAATTTTTGTGCTCAAAAGAGATTTACAAAGGAGGGAAAGTGAGGTAGTGAGAAATACTGTAGAAAAGAGACGTAACACAAAATGAGAGAGGTTTTATTGAATTCAGATTTTTGGAAAGAAATGTGAAAGTTTGATGAAAATGAGTAAGGGAAAATATGACTACAAAGTAGGATCATTTTGTGAGGGAGTAGTGGTAACTGGAAGGGGAAAGGAAAAAATAAAGTCACTCTATCACAACTCCAGCTGGTGCTCTCTAAAGGATTTGGGAAGCAGTTACCATCTGCAGCTAAAGGAGTGACTGAAGGCATTCAGTCTGTGCACATAGAATTTGAAATTGTGGCTGAAATGGGACCCACATTTTTAACACAGAAAATATTACAGATATGTCAAGAATGCCTAAGGAATTCAAGTATCTCCTAAAATACCTGGATGGTTATGAGTTGAAACCCTTGTACCTCAACTCCCTCTTGTATTATAGAGTACTGTGAACTTTCTATTCAGACGTAATTAAAAAGCCTACAGAGAAGTAAAGCTTTCTGTATTCAGCAAAATAATACACAGGAGAGAACATGATTCCTTAGAGGACTCCCAGGGCACAGATAATTTTCATAGCACTCTAGATACCTGCTTAACCTGCTTAATCGACAGGGTGGTGACAGGCTGTTCTGAGAGAGCTCTGTCCGTAAGGAGACTGGTGGAAAGTTCCACATGTGAAGGAAATTGGATGTGAAGATATAATTAAGGGCTATTCATAAGCGTTACAATACAATGAAAGTGAGCTAAGATGTACCTGGATAACTTTGGTTTTAAACATTTATAATGAAAACAAAGACTGCAAATTCAAGCACATAGCTTTGGTTGTTGTTATTTTGACTTTTTTTTTCCCCAATAGCTTTTATTCTGGGCTTTTTCTTTCTTTCTTTGTTGTTGTTTTTTGGGTTTTTTTTGTTGTGTTGTTGTGTTTTGTTTGTTTTTTTTTTTTTAACCAGCCTGTTTTATTGATATTAGTAATCAAGGTACAAATCCTCATTTTACTTGAAGAAAGAAAATCTTGACAAGTGTGTTAATATACTTCTTTTAGGAGACCTAAAAGCAAATCAGAATTTTAGATTTTCTTATTATTATACAGAAAAATTGTGGGCAACTTCGACAGATTTTGAGGCTTGCTTTGCTTTTTTATCCTGAAATCTGGTAGCTTTTTTAAACCTTATTTGTACCACGATACATGATATTTTAAAGGATATATCTCCATTTTTTATCTAATCAGAGTAAAAAATGTATATAAAGTATAGGTAATCCTGAGTGTTACTTGAGAATACTCAGATAATATCATGTCAGTGAGCGACCAGGGAATTAAATGTCCTTGTACATGTTTTACTGAAGCTTGTCGATACTTCTATGACTCTTTTAGGTCTTCAGCTTTTTCTGAAGATTTCATAAGTGCATACTTGCCTACCATAACTACTTGTGTAACCACTGTATATAATGAGTAAATCATAATGGTGATGTACTCGACATCTCTAATTTTACATTGTATTCAATAAACATATTTCTTAAAAACAAATATATTTGTAGATTATGTAACTTGTACTATTTTTTGCAAACCAATACACGTGAGATATTGGCTTTCACATTTTCTTACAGATATCTCAACTCTTCCTATCATACACAGCAATCCAGAAACTAGTTCCTGTCAGATCAATTTCCTCTTCCCCCAACTCCCTGCCCCAAATACTGCATGCAATTATGTTCTGATACCAAAAGATATAAATGCAAGAAACCATCCAGCTCTGCCTAAGAAGGAATTAAATAATTAAGCCCTGACTATTTTATCTGCACTTAAGGAAAACATCCTTCAAATCCTCTATGTATAAAAAAATTACACAAGCTTTGTTGATCTGGAGAGCCATCAGCCTAGCTGTACTATGCTCAGCAACAGCTGAAGATCAGGGCCCAGAGAATTAGCAAATAAAGAATATTTTTATAGAAGTTATTTGCAATTGTTATCCTTCCAGAGATCTCCATATTGTATCTTTTCCTTCTAAGTTTCTTATGTGACCCTACAGAAGGATGTCATACTAACTGTGCAAATTATATTCAGGATTTTAAAAAAAGGGACAAGAGTGGGCAGAAATCAGGCAGAGTTGTAATAATGGTGGAGCAAGCACGGCATGCATCCTGACCACTGTGCTTCATGGAGGAACAGTCCAGTCGGGATGCCCTTGAGCACTGCTTTCAGGAAGAGTGGTGGCAGGCAACTCCCAGCAGGCTGGCCAGGGATGATGGCTGCAAGGAGGCCAAGAAGCTACTATCTGTCAAGCCTTAAAACATCCAATATTGGAATTGGCTCAAGGTACACAAAGAGAGGTGGGACTAGGTTCCTAAATGTCTCAGAGGATAGTTCTGGAATCACATACTATATTATATTAAACATTCCTCCAAGAATTAAAGCTCTGACCTGTGCTTCTGCACCTATGTCTACATTTGCAAGTAAATGCAAATCTGCTCTGGAACAAGTGCAGAGCAGCATGTTAAAGGAGGTGGTGGTGAGGCCCCTATCTCTTGTGCAATTAGGGTTTTTATATTGGATTAGACTTTGCCTGATCTTCTGAACAAAAAGTACCCACCACATTTGTGTCTGGAAGCTGTTCACTCATTGTTTCCGATTGCTATGTGGCCATTGGGGGTTGGGGCTCATTGGTATACACCTGAAGTGAAGCCTCCAGTCTACTTTCCTCCAAAAGGAATCTAATTTTGTGAGCACCAGAACTTTTGATACAGGAAGAATAATCAGGAAATTTGCTTCACAATTGCTTTAGTATTGCAAAACAAATTTCTGTTGTAAAGGCAACCAGTTATCTCAGGTGTTAGACAGAGAATTTTGCTGTGACCAACCCAGTGTTTCTGGCAATTTTACTGTGTGAGGAAAAAATTGAAATGGCTGTGTTAAACAGCAGGGTTTAAATATGATGAAGAGAGAGGAAAGAAGATAATACAATTAAGATTCAAGAGGTTTAGAAGGCGACATGATTGGAAGGTAAGCTAGGGAAACTGTTCTAGATGTAGCATACTAGGCAGGATGGCAGGCACTCACATCCATGGTTGTGCATCCCTTAAAGGGATTTATGTAAGCTGGTTCCTCATTGTCTTGGTTTCTAAACAGTTGAGGAGTCTCATAGCAATCAAATTAAAAGGCTTGTTCACTTGTCCTCTACCACCTGTAGCAGCTTATCTGAATTATTCCTAACCCATTTGAGCCAAACTTACCAGGTTAGGTTACATAGTTAAAGTTTAAAAATGTACATCATTGCTAACCAGAATAATTTCATCGAAATGGGGGGGGGGGGGGGGGGGGGCAGTTATAAAAGCAACAGAAAGGGAGGTCTGAATGGGTGGTAATCTCTAGCAAAGACACTGATGGCAAACAACTGGATGCAGGCTGGAAAAGGAACCCTATGGCTGTGGGAATAAGCTACATGAATATACCCCAAACTTTATCACAAACACCAAACCCTGCTGAGTTCATCGGTCTGTATGAGTTTTCACAGCTGTACCTTTTGATCCTTTTATTCTCAATATCTTACCAGATTTTTCAGCATGTGTAGCTAAATAATTATGTACTTACTGCCAATTACATCTTTTTGAAGTTATGCACCACATAACTGAACAATACAGAGATGCATAAAAATTCCAATATTGTTATCCATCTTTCTGTAGTATTAAAAGAGTTTCTTGAGCATTTTGATGCTTTCCTAATTAAAAGAAGATTGTACATGTCCTGATACAAAAAAAAAAAAAGTATTCCTACAGAAAGAGAATAGTGGATTTTATATCACAGGTAGCTATTTCTGTGTCTTTTTTGAGCCCTCTACTTGAGTAAAATTTTAAAGTAGAAACATTTGGGAAATACAACTTGGGTTTATACCTTTTTACATTTTTTTTTTCCTTCCACATTCATTACATTTCTTATCATTCTTCTCCTTCTTCATTCCATGTAATTACTTAATAATTTCCTGCAGAAGTATTTAATTCATGGCTTGCTCCTTCCTTCCACACATTTCAAAACTGCATACCTGAGCTTTCACTTTCTCATGACACACTACAGTGCAGTTTCAAATCTCCTCTCCATTAATCTGCACAGGGGCAGATGTAAAATACAAAGCTGGGACTTGGGTTGCAATGTCTGAGTTATTACTACTGAGAAAAGGCCACCAACCTTAAGTTTTTTCCATTAGTTGGCTCCAGCTGTTTCACTCAAAATCCATTTGTTTGAAATGAATAGGTTATAGAAATTAGACTCAAAATTTAAAATCTTTAGGGAAAATATATATACTGATGAACTACTTTTTGTTGTAACTCAAAAATAAAAAAAAAAAAGAAAAAGCACCTATGGAAATTTCCCTTCAACTTTACAAAAATGTCTGCAAAGCCTCAGACTGACAATATACAGTAAAGTAGTGTATACTTTTTTCCTAAAAGTTGCCAGTGGAAACAGATGGGGTAACAACTAAATAGCCATTAGTCATTCTATTTCCTGTTGTCAAAACTTATAAAATATACAATATATAATATCACTTTCTTTTTGGAAAAAAAAGAATCTTTAGGCAAACTCCTTTTTCCTTTATACTAGGAAAAATTCTAAAACAACATAAGTGTTAAAATCTTGGAAAGACACCCAGAATGAAATAACACTGAAAAATGGCTTCAGACACTGTTAATTCTGTTTCCCTTACCTGGTTGTTTCATGAACTGGAGGCATTTCACCATATAACAGAGTAATGAAAGTCCATTTGCTAGCATCCAGAAAGAAAACACTATTGAATTTTGCTTCACTGTTTTAGGATCTAGTAAAAACACTTTACAAAAAAAATCTTCGACTCAGAGAAGGATGTTGATGGATTTCATAACAAACAAAGCAAGAAAATGGAAATTTTATTATGCACAACTAGGTTTGTCAAATACTGTACATTGAAAGGACCTTTTAGAAAATAAAGAGCTTGATTCTTCCTTTAGTAACAAAATGGTAAATCAGTTCTAACTTAATTCACTTAATTCCGTTGAACTACTTCAGGGAAAACCCAGGACAACTGAAGCAGTATTTGCCTCACAGTTACCATCTCCAGCTTCAAAGTCTATTCCTAGTTCCCTGTTTCATCTAAAAATCACACATAAGACAATAAAAATATTTATTTTGTTTATTTAGCTGACAAGTGTGCACTAGTGGAGAATATACTCTGCCTCCTCCCCCAAAATCTGACCTGGAGTCACAAAGACCTTTAAGGTTCCACTCTTACTCAAATCAAGATAAAACCTTTAAAGATCTTTGTGACTCCAGGTCAATGTGTCATTAGCTGGGCCTCTCTGTGTTTATTACAGAAACCACATCAATTGTATTATTATAACTCACAATAACTTAAGTGAATTTAAATTCAACAATATGTTAAAGATCACGAAAGGGAAACTACTAGATTGACACTTCCAAGAGTTCTGATTATAAAAATATTTAGGGAAAAGTTATCATTGTGAGGGAAGAACTACTTATTGTTCATAGCAATTAGGTCATGAGTAAGAAAGGGATTGTTTCGGCTCACTTAACCTCATAAAAGCATTAGCTTGGCTCTTGGTAGTTCCAGATGGTGTCTTTCCAGACACTAGGAAAATAATCAGAGAATGGTTGAGGTTGGAAAGGACCTCTGGAGGACATCCTGTCCACTCCCCCTGCTCAAGCGCGGTCATCGAGAGCACGTTGTGCAGGACCGTATAAAGTGGGAAAACACAGCCTACTAGAACAGTGGTACTAAGAGTCCTAACTATTTCATCTAGGTCTGACAGCACAGAGAGAACCACACTGGAGAGTATCTTCTTGGAGTGAAAGCAGTGATACTTTTTACCTATCTACTTGGAAAGGACTGTTCACGGATGGACCAATGCTATGGAACACAGTTTTAAGCTGCCCCTGTGACTGTAGATATATTTAACTGCCATGTGGGACAGAATGAAAGAAAACCAGTAACAAACTATAATTAGGCCTTTACTTCTTTTTTTAATCAAAATTACAGAATGGACTTAAATAAAAAATATTTGGAAACTTCCATTAATTTGCCTTATTTCAAGAATAAAACAGATAGATAGAAATCTATTCCTCTACAATAGTTTCTTCTGCAACTATTATCAAATACTTTCATGCTAAGAAACCTGTTCCCTTCACTCTCCAGTCAAACTGCTAAGGCACTAGTATTCAGGAATACCCAGTTTTATAGAATATTTGAAAGAACTATGTTTTCCTCTGATAATATGCAGACTAACGTGGAAAACGAACAAGTGCCTTTCCATATTTTGTCAGAAATAATGGAGGGAGAATTGCATTTTAAAATCATTCCTCTCTCAACAACAAACTAATGAATTGTAATTAGACTAAGTTCTTCAAAGCTTTACCAGTTTAATACTTTCTTAGGCTTTTTTAAAAAATAGCTACATCTAAGGACAATGCAGAGAGTTGCATTTTTTTTTCTGAATAATAGATGCCTCTTTCAGACAGTAAAGAATCAGTGCTGACAATCCCTTAATTATCAGAGCCTTCAAGGGATTTACAAAGCCTTATTGGCTGTTTTTTTACAGCTAATTGCAGCTGTGTTTTCCTCCCTTCTGTTTTGTTTTTCTTTCAACATGGTGAAAAGAGCAGTTACAAAGTTATCTAGGATCCTAGTCAAGGAGCTGCATCCTTGAGAAGCAGCATAATTTGGAGAAGTGGATTAAAAGTCAAAATTAGCTGTGCCTAGTTCCTAATTGCATCTACCAGTTACTCATCTCATGGTCTTGGCTGAGCTTTTTTCACCCTTCTGCCTCAAGTTTTTGCTGCTGTAAAATATGCATAACATTTCCCCGTTGCTGTTTCTGGGACAGAGAATGCTTATGTCTTGATGCCTACACAGTGCTTTGAATATGCAGTATGCTATGTAAATGACATATATTTTTAGAGTTTCAAAGAACTTCTGTAGTTAGAACATTTTGAACATAACTCTGAATTAAAAGAGCTTCCTGGTGATGGGCTTATCAGCTGAACTTGTCACTTATGAAACTGCACCACTGTAGATTTAGGAAATGAAGGAAACTATTAAGAATCCTACAGTACTGAAAGTAAATGGCTGGGAATTTCTCCACTGACTTCAAATGGGGAAAGGGCCAAAGTGTAACTGAACTTCAGATTTGAAAGCCATTGTTTTAAACACTGACTTCTTATCAAGACATGATGCTTATACAGCATTTTCCTAGGCACACTGGCTAAAAAAATATATTTTCTGGATAGGGAAATGTTTATTAAATTGTATTTTCATCAGTTTTTCATATATTTTAATACAAATAAGAAAACTAAGCCCTTTAGGACATTAACATTTGTCCCAAAGAGACGGTGATTTACATTAAAGACAATAAGCTGGTTATCAGGCTCAAATCAAACCTATCTGATTATTAAAAATTGTATTTGGCAACGAAGTATTACCATTTGGTTCAACCAAACTGAACACAGCAGGCAAGTAAATAAAGCATTTAGATTACGACAGAAGAAAACTAGAATTTATCCTTAGATTTGTCACGGGCCTATTAAGGAATCCTCATTTCATTACTTGATAGTATTATTTTTTTCCCTCATCAGTATAGTGGGACTACTGTTACTTGTATCCATCAAACCAACAAAACTATTTGTGATATAAAAAGACTTACAGGAAGTAAGGCATACGGCACATTTAAAAACTATAACCATGCCTTCTGCCATGCTTAAAAAAAGGAGGACTTACTTGCAGATTATTTTTCTGTTTATTGTGTGACCTTCTCTAGAGGACAGGAAAAGACGAGTAATATAAACAGGCTTCATTGTCATAGGCAATTAATACCATACTTTCTCATTTGTTATCAAACTTTTTGTCATAGGGAGGAAGAAGAGGGAAGGGAAAAGAAGACATCTATTGAATAAATTCTAAATATCAGCACTAAACTACAGCTACAGGCAAAGTACAAGAGTACTCTGCAAAGAGCTGGTGTGCAGCACAATTATTTTGGAAAAGAAAATTGGAGGAGATAAGCACAAACTTGTGTATTCTCTTATAGGAGGAAAAGTAGAATTTTAAAGCATTTGCCAAAGAAAGAACTTCTCTTTTGAGTTCCAGCACAAGAAACTTCACAAATATCAATTAAATCTACCCTGAAGTAAGAAAGGGTTGTATCATCACTGGATGGATTTCCTTATTTTATTCTTTAGAAGTCAGTGTTGTCTGGCAAGAAAAATTCAAGTAGAAAGCAAAGCTCAAAAGAAATCTTAGTTAAGTGGGAATTGTATTCACTTGTCTTCCAGTATGTAAGTTTAACTCCTCTCAATTAACAGTTGTGCTTATGAATGAAAGGGAAATGAATGCATTTGCAGGTCATTTGCTAACACTTCTGGCAATAAATTCACCTTCTTCATCAACTATGCCAAAATTTAAAAAAAAAAAAAAAAATCCTTATCTGCCTTTGAAATCCTTCCTCTCTCTTCCCCTGTCTGTTAGTGTCAGTAATGTCACCATCCTGACCATTTTGGTAGTTGCAGGAAAGGTATGTATATCTAGAATAAATTTCTTCCTTACTGTTTCTTACTTGTGCTCCACTTGCAAAATATGCAACAAATATATTACAAAGTAAATAATTGTTAATATGTAATATTATCAATGTAAATTATTCCTATACATAGTATTAAGTATTTATACAAGGGTTTCAAGAAATAGGTTTGTGACTGTAAACAAATTATGGGAGAATCTGTCTATGTCTGCAGTACAACAGGCACGTGGTTGACAAAATAAATATATGTCTAATGATATATACATATATAAATTCAGCAACACATTCTGCCTGTTATTTAGATGTTTCTGTCTTAAAAAACCTATATCCTTTGAAGTACCAAGCAGAATAAAAATAATACTTCTTAAAATAAAATCCCAAACTATGAGGCATTTCCTTTCACGGTAATTAATATTTTCTCTTTTACTACTAAAAAAAAAGTCTTGTCATTACCCAAGAAAACAAGCAAGAAAACAAAAACATGATTTTTCATTTTGAATTTCATTGTCCTAAGAACTGAAAGCAAATTTCAGTGCTTGGAAAGTCTATCACAGGCGTTCATAAGGCAGATACATTGCAGTGTGAAACCTGATTCTTTTCAGCATACCAGTGTGCGTTTTGAAAAAGTATATACTGAATGTCTCTTCAGGTAAGGAAAGGTAAGTATGGTATTAAATACTGTGCTGGCCAGTTGGAGGACATGAGACTTTATGACATTACAAATTCACAATTGTAAGCTTGAGAGATTTTCATATTTAATTTGTGAAAGAGGACGTTAGTCTTTTACACAAGTCTTCTGCACAAGAAATTGTTATTTCAAAGGCTATTCCTGCCTTTGGGGTAACATTTTTCCTCTCTCCTCCATCATAATAAAAATTCAAAAACCCCAATAATATAATAGTCTATTTCCATAAATACTACTGGTCAGCATGATGTATATTAACTGTACAACCTGTGTTCTTTTCCTGAGGCCTCATTTTAAATCTCTTTATCTTCCTCCCCCATTGCCTCAACTCAGTAGGAAAAAAATAATTTAATTATACATTGGTATTCTGTCCACATCTAAATTCTATAAAGGTCAGATATACCATAAAAGGGGATTATAAACAGTGCAGGAAATAATGACCCAAGCTAGCACTTAAAAGAATAAGTAAAGCAAAGAAATAAAGAAAAAAAACAAAAACATGACAATAGAGGTTCCCAGTTTTACCTTGAAGAGCTGCCAGAATTTACAGTGCAGAAAAATTCAGGTAAATCTCAATTTATTGAGATAAGCTTTGGAAAGATTTTGATTCACACACTCCTATATTCAGGGTTGACTTTTAAAGAGAACAGTATAGAAGAAAACTATGACTTTTAGGACTGCATATAAAGAATCAATATTTTTGAGGTTTGTAAGTGTCTGAATGCTTTCGGAGTCTGTTGGAATGGTTACATGTTGATTTCAAGATGCAGAAAAATGATTATACTGAGCCATCTGATAAAGCCTGCACTGGTCTTCACCTTCTTGCAGGTCCCTGTAGTAGCCTTCAAAACTGGTTGTGACTGACCAACATTTGCTCCAAAGAGTACTCAGGAATGTTGGTCATTTGACGAGACTGAATGTGAAGTTATTTATGCTCATGCATGGAGTCCACTGGTATCCAGAAGGGGAAGCTGACTAAATTGTCAAGTGTCACTTGTCAGAAGTGTAGAGATCACATGAAGTATGAGTTTTAGTTGAAGCCTGACTGTGGAGGTAGCATTTCCCTACTTTTTCTGCATGAGCACACACAAAATGCTTCCAGTCCTTAAAACTGGGTTTTATGAAAACATCGAATTAAATAGCTAGAAAATGGTAACTCTCTGTTTACAGAAATTCAGATTTTCTTTGTGAGGAGTCAAAAAAAAAAAAAAAAAAAAAAGAAAAGTAAAACCCAATATTCTACTTGCTTACTGCATTCTGGCAGAATAAGTCCTCTCCATTAGTACTCCTTCATAGTGTGGCAACTTTTGCAACAGTCTCTTAAATCAGGCTCTGCAATTTCCCTTGGATGCTGATGAAAACCCTCCTCCTTTCCAGCACCTTTGAGACTATATCTCAGAAAGAAGCTGCTTGCTCCTTACAAAAACTCATCTCTGAAGGTCTCCAGACTCAATGTAGCCAACTACTTTCCGGGAACACCCAATCTCCCCACCCACTGGAAGGTGCTGCCCAACCCAAAGTACCAAAGATAGGATGGCAACATGGCAGACAATGTCCCTTCCCTTTAATCCACCATACCCTTTTCAATTATACCCATTCAATATTCATACAAGCTGGAAACCTGCATCATCCATCACTTGCAGCTGCAGCATCCATCACTAGCCTTGGTTTAGCATTCCTTGTTGAAGGGGAATACTTGTAAACACCTCAATAACAGAAGTTTGAGAAGGTGTTTGGTTACACTGTTACCTTATCACACAACTTGTCAAGTTTCATTAGAGATGAGGAAATTAATGATAAAGTGTTTCCATGGAGAAAGAGGAAAAAGTAAGTCCAGACCATCCGTTTACTCAGATGCAGCTGACGAAAGTGAGGTAGCTCCCAAGGCATCGTTCACAGCATGTCCTAGAGAAAAACTTCTAGCCAAAGGAGGTGGAGGACAAACCCCAGTGTGCAAGGGAGTGTTATTTCCTACTCTGGATGGCATGCGGTAGCTGAACAGGAAGCAAATTTTTTGTTTTGGTTTGGTTTGGATTTTTTGCTTGAATAAATGCAGACACGTAGAGTGGCCCATCATACTCCATGCAGTGTTCTTATAACTCTCCCCGGGAAAAAAAGCAGAATTCATCCCAGGTAAGTGTGCTCAGCATACGTAGCACCTGCAAAATAATCCATTCCACTAAGAAATTCTGCATTACTGCCATCTGCATGCGGGACTGTTTTGACACTCAGGTCACGAGTGGTGTTCCCCAGGGCTCAGTACTGGGGCCGGTCCTGTTCCATATCTTCATTGATGATCTGGATGAGGGGATCCAGTGCACCCTCAGTAAGTTTGCAGATGACACCAAGTTGGGTGGAAGTGTTGATCTGCTGGAGGACAGGAAGGCCGTACAGAGGCACCTGGGCAGGCTGGATCATTGGGCCGGGGCCAACTGTACGAGATTCAACAAGGCTCAGTGCCGGGTCCTGCACTTGGGTCACAACAACCTCATGCAACGCTACATGCTTGGGGAGGAGTGGCTGGAGAGCTGCCCAGAGGAAAAGGACCTGGGGGTGTTGGTTGACAGCCGCCTGAACATGAGCCAGCACTGTGGCCAGGTGGTCAAGAGGGCCAATGGCATCCTGGCTTGTATCAGGAATAGTGTGGCCAGCAGGACCAGGGAGGTGATAGTGCCCCTGTACTTGGCCCTGGTGAGGCCGCACCTCGAGTACTGTGTTCAGTTTTGGGCCCCTCACTGCAAGAAGGACATTGAGGTGCTGGAGCGTGTCCAAAGAAGGGCAATGAAGCTGGTGAAGGGTCTGGAGCACAAGTCTTATGAGGAGCGGCTGAGGGCACTGGGGTTGTTTAGCCTGTTCCAGTGCCTTCACTACCCTTTCGGTGAAGAAATTTTTCCTAGTATCCAACCTAAACTTCCCCTCGCGCAGCTTGAGGCCGTTTCCTCTCGTCCTATCACTTGTTACTAGGGAGAAGAGACCGACCCCCACCTCGCTACAACCTCCTTTCAGGTAGTTGTAGAGAGCAAGAAGGTCTCCCCTCAGCCTCCTTTTCTCCAGGCTAAACAACCCCAGTGCCCTCAGCCGCTCCTCATAAGACTTGTGCTCCAGACCCTTCACCAACTTCATTGCCCTTCTTTGGACACGCTCCAGCACCTCAATGTCCTTCTTGCAGTGAGGGGCCCAAAACTGAACACAGTACTCGAGGTGCGGCCTCACCAGTGCCAAGTACTATCACCTCCCTGGTCCTGCTGGCCACACTATTCCTAATACAAGCCAGGATGCCATTGGCCCTCTTGACCACCTGGCCACAGTGCTGGCTCATGTTCAGGCGGCTGTCAACCAACACCCCCAGGTCCTTTTCCTCTGGGCAGCTCTCCAGCCACTCCTCCCCAAGCATGTAGCGTTGCATGAGGTTGTTGTGACCCAAGTGCAGGACCCGGCACTGAGCCTTGTTGAATCTCGTACAGTTGGCCCCGGCCCAATGATCCAGCCTGCCCAGGTGCCTCTGTACGGCCTTCCTGTCCTCCAGCAGATCAACACTTCCACCCAACTTGGTGTCATCTGCAAACTTACTGAGGGTGCACTGGATCCCCTCATCCAGATCATCAATGAAGATATGGAACAGGACCAGCCCCAGCACTGAGCCCTGGGGAACACCACTCATGACTGGCTGCCAACTGGATTTCACTCCATTCACCACCACTCTCTGGGCTCGGCCATCCAGCCAGTTTTTAACCCAGCACAGAGTGCACTTATCCAGGCTGTGACCAGCCAGCTTCTCCAGGAGAATGCTGTGGGAGACGGTGCCAAAGGCCTTATTAAAGTCCAAGTAGACACCATCCACAGCCTTCCTCTCATCCACTAAGCGGGTCACCTTGTCATAGAAGGAGACCAGGTTAGTGAAGCAGGACCTCCCTTTCATAAACGCATGCTGTCTGAGCCTGATCCCCTGGTGGTCTCACAGGTGCCGTATAATGGCACTGAAGATGATCTGCTCCATGACTTTCCCTGGCACCGAGGTCAGGCTGACAGGCCTGTAGTTCCCCAGATCGTCCTTCAGACCCTTCTTGTAGAGGGGCGTCACATTTGCTAACTTCCAGTCATCTGGGACCTCCCTGTTTGACCAGGACTGCTGATAAATGATGGAAAGTGGCTTAGCAAGCTCCTCTGCCAGCTCCCTCAGTCATATCTTCAAGTATGGTTGAAGTGTTGCCATATATACACCAAAAAGCATGTAAGGCTCCTGTATGCCAGATTAATCCTATAGTACAGTGTAAATATAAACTTTAGTTTGGTTCAGAGATCCTCAAACTGAGTTACAAGTTTGCATTGATTTAGTTGTCCCAGTTGAAAGAGTTTCAGGCATATCACTGGCAGGAGTGGTCAGCCATATTGGTTGTGATCAGTGAAGTATAAAATGCTCTTACCACGCCTAAGTATTATGAGGGTTTTTTTTGGTAGTGGTGGTGATTTCAATAACAACAGCTGTAATTAAAAACCACAGAATAAATACTTAGACTTTATTTACCTGAAGGCATCCAATGAAACCTATACTGAATAATCCAACGGTCATATCTCTATATCTGAATTTGATGTTATAAAACTGACATATATGGAAAAATGTTCAAATTATTTAATAAGTGATCAGTGGAAAAATGTGTGAAATGAAATAGCACTTGCTTGTCTTCCATCAGCATCCTGTTTATCCTGTGAAATGCTAAGGTAAATAACCCTTGCCCCCATTCTGCCCAGAACATCTCTTGTTTACTGCAAGTGGATTCTCTAAACAGAAGCCTGATATTAAGTTTTAGGTATAATGACAGTAGGCAACCCATTGAAGATCAGATTTACAACGAGCATTTAACAGATTGGAAATCCTTGGGAATCTTAATGTATGTACTGGAAGTAATGTATATATTGCAATATAGTAAATTGAACGGTGGCCTCAAGTCACATAGAAGGTCTTCAGATGTTGCTAAAATAATGAGTCAGTTCATTTGCAGCTTGAGCAACACAAGCCAGAATTCTTCTCCCTTCCTTCATATCCTTTGTACATGTTTACAGTGAGGACATACAGGCTCAGAAAAGCTTACAATACTTCTATACTCTAGGGAGTTACCCTTAATAAAATATTCTATTTGTATTTTTTTATTGCTGTGCTTATGCTTATTTTCAGCATTTAATCAGACATACTAAAGAGCAGACGAAAGCCTCTCGGTTAAGGCGAAAATGTCACAGTGAAGCTGGTCATGTTATAAGATGTATTACGCTAAGTATTTAAATTAACATGACTATAAAACAGCTTGTCCAAAATAACAGAAGCTTTAGTCCTTCATAACCATGGTAAATATAACTGGAAGAATCTGTAATAGCTCCGTTAACAAAGATAACCAAAACAAAATGAAAACTGTTCAGAAACCACCTGTAACCACTGCAACAATGGCATTTCTTCAACTGCCTGAACACAAAAAAAGATTTCCAGCTACCATGATACATCTTTGGCCCCCTAACTCCAACAATCACATACTTGTTTATATCAGGGTTAACTTGCAGCGGTCTGTTATAAAATCCCCAAGGCAGAAATTTAACATATACTTCTGGGAACATCCTGCTGTGCTAAAACTACTTTGACATCACGTGCATATCAAGAGCCTGGAAAATAAAGTTCAGACATAAAATGTACACAGTAAAACCAGAGAGCACCAAGTAAAACAATAAAAAATAACACTGTTTGTCAATGCAGGAGAAAATGAAAATATCTCCAAAGTAGGAAATATCTTTTCCTTCTCCAGGTTATGGCAATTAGTAAGGATGTGAAAGCATAACTTCTTCAGCACTGCAAAAGTATTAGTTTTCACACTTCAACACTGTCCTCAGGAACTAACAAAGAGCAAGTCTACTCTGAAAAATTTGCTTTAGCAAGCTGTTAGTGTTCTGTACTATCTATAAACTGTGCTTGCTTTAAGTAACGGCATATGTTCTGATAACCACAAGCTATTGGAAATCTATATTTAAAATGAATACTTGCAGAAACAACAAAACTTTCCATGGTTTGGGCAATTTAATTTTAAACTACATACTGACAATGATTATTAATTTCTCTGTGTACTCTTTGCAGTATTTAAGTTCATGTTAAAACTGTTTACAACTTGAAGTTTTACAAACTTAAAGGAAAACTCCTTCTAAGCCAATGTTAACCTGACTGAAACTGGCATGACTGTAGACAGTCAATGTAATTGCTATCCTGATTTTCAGCATTCTGGAACTGTTTTTACTCTATGCACAAAACCAGCTAAAATATATTTTGTTCATAGACTGTGTTATAATGTACTATTAAGAATATTTCTTACCTCCAGAAATTTCAAGAGAAAAGAGTTTATGGGAAAAGTTCATTTCAAAAGATATCTAAGTTTCTCACTGTGTTTATCATTAAAGCACTTTTTTGTTATATTCATACAAGCAATGTTATTGTATATAAAATGCAGTACGGATATTTTATGCTAGATTCACACTGTCATGCTACAGAACTGCATAAACAGACATTGCAAGTATATTTTCAAGTCAGGTTTCCATAAAAGCATTAGTGGTAATCAAAATACATGCCATATTGCATACTACCAACTATATTCTATATCAAGTCACCATAACAAAAGTATGAAAGACATTTAAAATGCAGTTACAAGGCTGAAGATGAAAAAACATTTCTTTCAAGTATGGAAATTTCAGACAGAATACCTAGCCAGTCCTGCTGGGTAGTTTCTCTCTCTCCAATGTGCAGAAGGAATCACTACATCTGTCTTCAAGAAGGTGAAGTCAGAGTACAGTGGTTATTAACAGACAAAAGGAGGTAACTTGATATTCCAGAAGAAATACAGGTACCATTTTTTCTGCCAATCATCTAAAGGAAGCAAGGTGAAATATTGGTAGTAGCTAGCAATGAGAGAAAGGGTACAGAATAGTAACAAGCTTGAAATTGTTACTTGAGATGTCTACACTACATCCTTGTCTCCAGCATCACCTCCTCCCCCACACAACTAGTATATATGTAACAAAGAAATCCTAGAGGATACAATTTTTTTTTTTAAAAAAAGAGACACATTCCAACTTGTTAATAAGGTGAGGTTTCAGAATACTGTGTGTTAAACTACTACCTGGGTGAATCAGTCATTTCTATAAACTTTTATTTCTGATGATATTGAATCAGGAAAGTGTATAGATGCTTGTAAGTCGACAGTAGAGGAGAATGCTCTGGAATACAATACAGTGGGTCTGTATCCTACTGTTTTATTCTTCAGGTTTCATGGTATGATGGGCCAAGATGCCTCTTCCACCTGAGACTCCACTAGTTGCCTACTGCATAATATGCTGCTTCTGTCTTGGAGATATTTACAGCATGAAAACATTTACCCTGCCTTTTCTTTCCTAGCATATACAAGTTGAAAAAAAGGCTTTTGGGGGTAAGAGGATATTTTAAAATTGCTTTCAACTGTAACTCTCACTGACATACATGCAAAACATGCAGTTACACAGCTGTTGTTCAGCTCTCACAGAAATCTTTAAAACAACAGATCTATATAAGAAATTAGTTATTAGAATGAAAAATGATATTTCACATCATTTAATTACTGGAATAAAATGTTCTTGATAAGAAGTGTCTGATGGTGACAGCTTGCAGGATTACTTTTACATGTTCTTGTCCCAGAGGCTACAAAATGCTAACTCTCCTGTTGACTTACTGTATGCCTCACAGTGGATTAAAATGGCCAGAAATACCTGAGCACTGCCTCAAATCTGGGCAAAGGTTAATCATGCAGCTGTAGAAACAGCATTACCAAGAACAGAACAGTGCCTTTATGGGCAACTGGATTCAATAACTATTAGCCTGAATATAGATGAAAACTATTTATTAGTGATTATCCAATTGTATTAATTTGGAAATATCAGTCATATGAACTGTTTTCTCAGGCTTTTCTCTACCAACACTTTGACCAGAATTTAGGATATTATTGGGTCCACCTGTGCATTTTCACTCCTGGTAAACTTTTTGCATGTGTTCTAATTCTCCAAAATGGGAAGTTTTTTGGTCTTTGAATGACAAAGCTAATCTTGACAAGCCATCTGAATAATCAACTAATGAAGAATTTCTGTGCTTGATAACAAGTGTGGGCAGATAACAGAAGAGCCCACTTCTGTATTTTCTTGATAGCTAGAAATGGAAAATTAAGTGTGGTGCAAAGACATGATGTGAGAGGAAGAAGATCTGTTAGAAATGTGAAATTTCATCCATACAAGTACTGATGAAATTTGCATACTCTGAAGATAATGGTTATGCTCCCATTCAATTGTGCATAGTGGCTTTCTGCTTTGCTTAGTGTCCTTGAAGCAAAGGTAATTGGTTTTTTTACTCTCCTGTGAGCATAATGTGGGATATGACTGCTCTCACCCCATAGGAAGAATGCGTCACACACTAATTGTATTGGCAAATCAGAATCAAATTGTGTTAATACATCCAAGGCTAGTAATAAGCTTCATCTACCTAAAAAGCTCTGTTGCTCTTATCTGTCTAAAATCAGAATTTTCCTTGACCTGGAATATCATGTCAATAATTCAAATATAACAGTCAGATGATAAATGAAGTTTGCATACAATTTTAGTAATCTCATAAAAAAGAAGGATGCACATTTTCAGGACCTGTTATGACCTCTATGATTGGGACAATTTGTGTTTCACCGTTGTATCTGGCAAGTTCTGTTTCATGACTATCTGTTGTAAGGGATTACATTCTTTTTGAAAATAATGTCATGTGAGTTATAAAATAACTTGATTTTTCATTGGTAATGCTGTAATTGCTAGCTCATTTTCTGTTTGTTTGGGTTTTTTTTTTGGTGGGTTTTTTTTTTGGCATTATTTATTTATTTATTTTGCTTTTCCTATTTCTGTTGTGTCTGTAACATACTGCAGTGGAGTGGGGGAAACAGAAAATAATTTTATGTTCTCCTTGACCTTCTAAATGTAAAAGTAGTAGCTTTTACTTAATCCCTGACTTGATGAATAAACGAAAGGATCTTATTTATTTATTTTTAAAGCATTGTTCTGGGTTCATTGTGGATGAGATAAAGAAAGATCTAATTTGTAAAGCTACCTAGGTTCAGAAATGCATGCTGTAAGAACACAGCAATAATAAGGAAGAAGATGAGTACAGTATTGCTGTAGTTCAGAACACAAACACACAGTTTGGGTTAAAGGTAGGATATAGGTACACTTTATTGCCAGAAGTGAAAGCAAAGGAACTTCACCTCAGAGTGGTGAAAGAGATTCTGGAAGTTACTCAGATGCACATGAAAAAATCCACAATAATCTATTTCAAATTTTACATTTTAAGTTTGCTCTTAATATTAGTTGCAGGGTGCTGGACACAGTTTATAACTCATGAACAAGTTAATTCTGAAAAATAGTCAACAGAGCTCCAGGAACATGATGTTCAGATTCTGATCTTACTGCCCTGAGTGAGGAACTGCGTTGCTCAGTATTGCTCAAGTTCAAGATCTAAGTATAGAGCAAATATGCTCCATTAAGGCAAAACATAAATTAAGTGATATGCGTGTGCACTTCTACATCCATTTTTATTTGATTTACTGGTAATAAGCATGTATCTACTTCTCCCCTCAAACATAATATGAAGGCTTTTTACCATCAGAAGAGTGAATTTTGCTATGTAATTGCATCTAAGTCATACATATTAAATAAAATAGAAAGAACCTGAATCTTTTACCACCATGATATTCTGCTTCAAATAAGCAATTACACTACAATGACTTCAACATGTTGTCATTTTGGTTTAGTAGCACTTCATGTACATTCTGGCAATTCATCTAACTGCACACACAATAGAGATGCAGAATTTTAATTTTAGTCCATGTTTCTTCTAGGCAGTGAATCTCTTATAGATTAATTCTTGCATGTCACGTGATCAAAAGTTAAATACCATGAGTTTTCTCTGATTTTGTGATCTTACGTTGTTCTCACCAAAGCTGTATGGGAAACATAAGTTACTAAAGAACAACAAACAGGTTATTTCCATGATGAGGACTGTTCTTGCCACCTTTAGCAGTGCCACCAAACAGTGAGAAAATTAATAGTAAGATAGATCACTGAAGTCATCTACTTGGACAGGGACAGTTTTCCTTTGATTATACTCTCTGAAGGATACTGAGAAACTTTAATCAAGTCAAGTCTCTCTCCAAGTTTAAAAAAAAAAAAAAAAAAAGAAAATAATTTCTCTATTAAGGGTCTCTGAAGATTTCCAACCCCTTTGGTCATGTAACTCAATGCTTAAATATCTGTGACTTATTTCAGAACAAATGTACAACTGATAAAGGAATACTTGAAAGATAACTCTCTTCAATGGAAGATAGATACCTGCACCTACTGTATTAGCTGATTTAATTATAGATGATGTACAACAAAGACCATATCTCAAGAATAGTAATAGAATGTCAATTAGAAATCAAAGTTGTTTTGAACTCTTGAGGGCAGCAAGGGAACAAAACCAGCCTACCACACTTCTAAAAAAAAAAAAAAAAAAGCACTTCCAAATAGTCCTCTAAGTTTACTCTTCAAAGAAGATGTGTACCCTTGACAAAACTTGCTGTACAAAAATGCATGTGACCTCAGGTGTCAAAATTTGGTGCGGAGAGGGGAGGGTTTGTCAGGAATGGCCCATATCAGAGAGGAAGTTAGGGGATTTTTCAATGCTCAGATACCTGAACTATCTCTGAATAAAAGGACAGCATGGTCTTTCAAGTATGACGCAGGCTAGCTTCTTAGGACTAATCTGGTATCTCAGTAAAGGTCTGTAATGTGCTATACAGCCATCTTTCAGTTGAAAAACAAAGGTGACAAAGCCCTTATATGTGGATTCTATTTCCAGACTATCTCAAAATACCTGTATAATACCAAACAAGTAAATTAGCTCTTTTTTAGCCTTAGTTTCTTTGTAGAAGTACAGATAGACTGAAAAAGTTGTTTTAAAGGCAAAGACCTGAAAGATAGGTAAATTGCTTGCAGCCACCACAAAAAAAAAAAAAAAAAAACACTCACTGCAGTGCTGAGTGTAAATGTTAGGCAGAATACCTGATAATGTTGACTAATCTGGTGCCAATATCCAGCAGACCCCTTACTTTCTGCAGGCCAAGAATCTCCAGTGTAATTGAGTGTATTCTGAGGAATAAATGAATTTAAGAAGTCAAAGCAAAGTATCCAGCAATTTGTTTGCACTTATTTCCATTTTGGAACACCCTCACAGGGCCCTACAAGGAAGAGGCTGTGTTTTAATGTTTCTCCAACACCAAATGTTTTTCCTATAGCCTATTTTACACAGCCACTTGCCATGCAAACACAAGGAAACAGAAGCACTGCCTCCCACCTTTACTGCAAGCACTAGGCAAGTGACTTCAAGTGTCAGTGCCTGCCAGGCATCCACACACTGCTTCTGTCCTGGCTGAAGTCTGCTAAAAGCAAAATCCCTACACTCTCTGATTCTTTGGTAAGGGAAGGGTTGCGCCTCTCCTTGCTTGCAGGTGTGTCAGCCAAGTTTCATGAAAAAAACTGGTTTCATGGTTTATGCTAATCTTGTGTTCCCTGCCTCACTTCTGTGCATCCAAACAATCTCACTGTGGTTAAAAGGCAAATCTGAGGTACACGAGTGTTAATGTTTTAAGAGATCAGAATGGTGTTTTCAGTATTGAGATACATTTAATATAAAATAATAAAAAAATCAGCATGGACCTGCCCTTTCTTTTTGTTGCACGTAACTAGGAACAAATCTGTCCTGTTGTGGTTGTCTCAAAAGCAATGCCTGAAGGATTTAGATGGCAGCATATTTGTTCTCTTCACACTTTTGCTTTAAAGTTCATGAGTACCAGTACAGCTCAACATTGCTAGCTTAGAAACATAAAACCTGAGAAGAATTATGATTTTTGTCACGGCCCAAGAACTTTAAGAGAAAGAAACTATAGAGCATAACATTTATAGACCAAATCCCAGATGCATTTACCATATTGCCAAAAAACATCTGTTTTCTTCTTATTCAGCCCAGTTGAAATTAAAGTATTGACAGAATCAATTTCTGCCAGGAAAGTGGAAAAGTTAATAAGTGATGACATTGAATCTGTATTTATGCATTTATTTTTGCTGGGTAATCCACATCTTACATTCTACAAAATGTTGCTGAAATTAAATAAGAAAAATAAACCAAAATAAAATGTCAGATTTTTCTGCTCTTTTCTTTTACTTTTGTATATGTAGAATAAAACCAGGAGTAGAGGTTGAAGTGCTGAGCAGTATATTTTTTTGGAATATATTTCAAGTGTGTTGCACAGCCTGAAGGGAACACAAAAACATTAAGATGTATTTATATTGAAAAAGAGTGATTTTTTTAAGGTTGAGAAAGAAATCCATCACGGTCTACATGCCATATCAAAGGATGGTTATGACGTTACTGGAGTAAATTCCCCAAAAAGTGTGTCAAGGATAGCTGACATTTGCCATAGTGCCATTCTTTGTCAGTCAAAGTGGTAGCACCATTTTCCTTTATGAATTTAAAACAAAGCAACAAACAAAACACAGCCTCAGAAGTAGGTTCTTACAAAAGAGAAAATGGAAACTCTTGCTACAGGGAACAGTAGAACGACCTAGAGGGGCAACGTGATAGATATCTTTCCCCTGTTAGTAAATAGACTCAGTCATCTTTGCTACAAGGAATATACAAACAACAACTAAAAAGTCCTTTTCCTTACCTGCCATATTACACAACATGAAGCTATATTTGTACTGAAGCACTTGAAAAACATGAAGTGTTATGCTTTTAACCAGCTGGCCAATGCTGAGCTTCTTATAAACTGAATATCTAAAAGTGCGTTACCTAGCTCAATACAAAGTCACCCTATAAGTAAATTTATCTTTTTCCTCACACAACAGTGTCAGAAAAGTTACTTCATGTAAAAAAATCTGCTTCCATATGTATTAGATTACCAAAATAAAATGCTGCTTTACTAGAATTCATAGAGCTGCTTTTTCCAGCAAAGAAAATACAGGTCATCTTTTCCTTTATGGGTCAAATTCAGGTAAGGTAAATTGTTCTATAGACAAAAATTGTACGAGTAATACCACCTTCATAATAAAAAGAGATGAGGGTAAAAGGCAAGGAAGAAAAAAAAAACAGAAACAAGAAAGTGAAATTAAATACATCATTGTATTTTGCTTTATTACAAAGCTCTGGCTATTCTTATTAGTGGCTCTTCTTGATTTGCCTACCTCACTTTTACAATAGCTAACGCAGTGTAGTTTCTAAATGAAATAAACTGAGCATCCTTCATTTGCCTAGGAAAGTAATAGAAATAATACTGACAGCTTTTTAATAGCCAAAGAAGTAGAATCTTTCACAGCAGTACATAGCTTAAAAGTCAAAGTCAACTCTTCACTTGTTGCTGCTAGTATTCTACTTGGAAATGTCCCATTGGACATAAGGTGATAAGAAGAGCTATTTTTCAATTCTATTTCTGTTTGATGTATAGTATTTTCAGGGAAAATACTGAAATCTGTATTTTAGCTAGGACAGCCTATTTCCAAGAATTGTATATGCAAGATCTTTTACAGAATTAACTAATACTGAATGACCACAGTTTAAACATTGCTGTAATTTAGCGGGGAAAATTGCATGCCTCTATTCAGTTGTTCCTGTAGTTCTGTACATACACAGTATTTATTTTCTAGCTGTTTGGGGCAGTTCCTAAGGTCATGTAAATTAACTTGGGTCCATTCTACCAGTGGACCAAAGCCAATTTACATTAGTTGAAGAAATGACCTTCACCGAAGGGAAAAAAATCTGGTAGTACTCAGTTGTGGAAATAAAAATGAAAAGACTAAATAAAGAAGCATAGTTTCAAAATGATGAAACTGCAAGAAAGATAAAGTGGTGTTGACAAAGCTTTCAACTGAGATTAAAAGATGTAGGAAGCAATTCAGAATATTAAGAGTAGTGCTAGCTGAAAGACAAATCTAAATCCTCCATCACACAATCTATTACAATATTTTGTACTTGTTTTTTATCATAAATCTGTAGAAAAAATGAAAATATCAACCTTTATGAAATTAAAAGCTCTAGATAAATTTGATTAAGTTACACATAAATGCAAGAGATTTTTGTATCAGTCTTTTTTACAAACAATTATTTTTTTGCTGTTCTTGAACTTAAATTCACGATTTCAATTTGCTGACCCAAAAATGTGTGTTCTGTGTTGCACAATAATCTTTACCTGCCAGTGAAAAACCACTCAGTGCCTTAAGAGGTTTATTTCAGCCTTGGAACAGCTCCAGTAGAGGAGTTCCTTCAGAAAGGAATCCTGAGGGGTTTGGACTACAATTCCCTAGTTATTTAGCTTCTGTGAAGTCTAACAGGGACTTCATCTTTCAGGAAAACACTTTGATTCAGAAGTTCTGAAATATTTTGTTTCCAATAAAAATTCAGAATAATTTAGATGCAGAATAATCTAACAACAGGCATAAGAACTCATTTTGGTTTTCGAAAGAAAAAAGCCACTGAATCCACCTACCATAGATCATTATAAGTTTTTGGAAAATTTGGTTTATAATCCAAAAATATTGTGTCAAAAGACTACAATATTATACATATACATACACATATATGTATAAATACATATATATACACAGATATATACATTATACATATATATATACAGATACATATATTAAAAGGCTACAGCTAATCAAATGGAGGGACTGCAGGTAGAGTTAACAGTCAGTGGAGGTTGATTTGAAATTGTACCTGTACCAAAAAAAGATGGTTCTTCTCCACCCTCCTACTCCCTGTCTCCCTTCTCTCCCCTGTGTCAGGTCCAGGAAGTATGTGGCCCCATGGCAGCTAGATCAGCTTCCTGGTCAGACTAAGGACTTATAATTTATTCTGTATAATTCTCAGTCAGGTCAATGACACAATGTTCTCCAGTCAGTGGCTGTATGATTGCTAGAACTGATTCAAGTGAATTACTAGGAATGTGGCCGAGGTCTGGAAGGCAGCACAACTTCTGATAGGCATAAGCCAATGGTGAAATTGCACCTCAGACACAAAAGATCCAAGCAAAAGCTCCGCAAATTATATTGTATTAAAATAATTAAAGGAAGCATGATTCTAATTTAGGATTGCTGTTCTAATTTAGACAGTAAGTCATTTGAGATAATCTAGTCAGCATCAAATTATTGCCAAATTGACAATTTGAAATAGCTCTGAATCCTTCATGTGGTGGTTCCTTCTCTACACATTGGAGTTTGCCTCTTTCTCCTACTATTGCTTGTGTTTTAGTACAAGAGATCCCCCCGCTTATACCTAATAAAACTGCTATTTAGGGAGCATTAGTTGCTAGGGAGCAACTGTAGTTATAAAACAGATAATAAGGTATATACTTTTGTAATTTAAATGAAAGGTGTAACTCTGCTTTCAAAGAAAAGCAAGCTTGAATTTAGACATTTGAGAAAAAAATGAAATTAAAACATATGCGATAAATATCATCAAAGTCTATCTGCCACCATTCACAAATCAACTTTTGCTTTTAAAATGTTAAGTCAAAAGTGTTAGAAAAAGTGTCATCCCTCAGCTATGACAATTCTAATAAGGTTAGTTAATTAAAAGACACCACTGTCCTTTTTTGGTTCAAATGAAGCAATTGGTTTTCTTAGTTTACAGTGCTATAGTTCTATAGCTTCTTGTTACATATTGCTGACCATCACCATAAAAGAGTCATCCACATCAAATCAACTGCTTTAGACAAGCTATTCCAGAACACCCAGACCACATATAAAGTATTTCCTCAGGGAAGTGTTTTGAAAAATAACTCCCTGGTAAAGAGGTTGCTTAGTACAATTCTTACAGCAACTCCCGGGGTTTACATACTTGTCAAAAATCATTGCAAGCTCAGAGATGTCTGCATGAAGTTTTGAACTGACATCTGATAGATAATCTGACAGCTATGTGTATGAAATTGGATAACAGCAGCAACTTAGGAGGAAGAAGAAAAAACAAAAACAGTGTTTTGTGTTTGCACTCAGTAGTTTCTAGGAGGTTTTTTTTTGCTACACCAGGACTGTCAACTTCAAACATCTGATTTTAGGGCACACTTTCACATGGATACTCTTCAACTCACTTGGCATAGCTCAACTCTTACCTTGAATTAATTTTCCCAGGAAAAAAAGTTTCTTTGTTTGCTAAAGTTAATAGCATAAATAAAACAATTGCATCATATCTCTATCTGGGATTTTGAAAGGAAGTTTTTCATCAGTAACAGCATTTCACCAGGAATGATTAAACGAGTGAGAGAAGGAAAGAACCTTCCCAGCTTTCTGCATAAAGCAGAAATAATGGCAACTGGAGCCAAACTAGAATCTCATAGTTCCTCAGATCTACTCCTTCTCTTGCCCTGAACACACACTATGCATAAGAAGCCAACTGGATAGTATAAAGCTGAGAATCTGTCCTTTTTGCCCTCCTCTGATTACAAAACCCAAAGCATTCAGCAAGAGATAATGACATGTATAAGACAAGAAGAAAAGCAGTGGCTTTTACAGGCATATTACATCAAATTCACAGTTGAATGAACTGCATGGGATATAATTTGGCCTTGATGAGTTTTCAAGAAGACCTGTATCATTCTTATAAGTAACTATTAAGATAGTCAAGAATCTATCAAGACTAGATTTCTTTTTTGAATTACAGCTAAACTTGACATAGAAGTTATTCCATGTGTATGTCCAGACTAAATGACTGTTAGAGTCTCATCTGATCTTAAAGCCTCAGAACCTTAATACAGACCTTTCAATTTAAAATGTTGGCCACTGATCTTCAGTTAGTTAGTAGTCCCTTCTAACTCCACAGCTTCTAAAAAACATCATATGAAATTTCCATGGTTTCACTAACCCTATCACATTCTGTGCTAAAAGAACATGGGTGTAACTGATACCAATGGTTGCTATCAGTAGTCCAAGTCTTTCCTGAAAGACCCTTCTCTGCAAGAATCCAAAGATTAATCCCTTATTTTATTAATATGGGATAATAATAATATAGCTTTAATTTCTTTGATATGACTTGTGTACATATATCTGCATGTCATGATTGTAACTTTCTTTAATCACTGAATAGTTGAAGAACATAGCTGCCTCTACCTTTCAGTTTTCAACTTTTGCATGTTGTCTTCTGCTCTATATATTTCAAAAAGCTAAGTAATTGTAAGAATTACTCCAAGAACTGAACTAATTAGACATCATGTTAAGATTCAAACATCTCTGAAAACCATTAATTTCTCTTTACGTTTGTACAACAATGGTGTCCATGCTGCATTTAGGGTGTGAGATTGTACAATATTTAGATGTTCCCATTTTCATTGTCATATTGCTATCTCAGGGCCACCAAAGCTGAACATTTTTCATTACTTCACCACAAGATTTACAAGCTTGCTTTGTATCACTCAGGAGCTGAAAACTATACTATAAAATCTCACCAGATACTACCAAGAATGAATTCCAGGAGATTGTTTGGGTCCATGTACTCTTTGAGGCTCCCATGGGCTCTCCCCGCTAAGTAGCTCACCATAGGTCAGGGCGTCGAAAGTAGTGGTACTGAGTCCATACATTGTGGGTACTGCATATGAGTTGATATATACAGATTTATTATTTCAGAGGGATGAGGATGGGACTTGCAGTTCCTGCACTTGTTCTCCTGCATGATCTTCAGTTCTGGAGAAAGCACTGGGACCCTTTTTTGTCTGGTTAAAAGATACAAGAGTTGCGTTGTGGTCTCCTAGACTCCCAACTTGCAAGACATTGCAAAGGGATGGAAGGGGGTTCATGAAGGTTGGAAAGACAGATAGGAGAGTGATGAGAGAGCAGAAAAATGGGTTCCAGTATAAGAACTGGTGTTGGTTGTGGGGTCACAGAGGTGAAACTGGAGTAGTTCATTTAGTCATCTACATTGATCTATCAGAATACAACAGCTGCAAGCTTTCATTCAAAAATCCATTTCTAAATCTTGTTAGGGCTTCACTTTGCAATCAAACAAACTCAGATTAGACAGGACAGGTATTAAGACAGCTAATGTTGATTTGCATTACATCCTGTGCAGTAGCACACTGTGGGTATGAAAAGTGATTCATGTGACATCTGTTGAATTTTGAACGCTGTGTCAGAGCTGAAACATCAGACCAAAAGATAGTAACATTGCAACATAGATTGACCATATAAAACCCACTGTTACCTGTTGTATACTTACTAGAGTGGTCCTTCCAGTTTACCAGTAGCAGTAATAGTTAGCTGACAGATGGCTTTGAAAATAAACACCGAAAGAACTGAGCATATCTCAGTTGGGCTTCAATTTGATGTATTCCCATATCAGGTAAACTATGTGGTTGTATGTTAACTCAGGATACCAGTTAGTGAACGCAAGTCCCAGCATAGAAAGGCTAAACATGATTAAATTTTCTTATTCTCTTTAGTGTAATAATTTCTTATACTATGTTGAAGAAACATCCATAAGTAGTATAAAAATGTATCTCCCAGACTAACATTGTTGCAAGATATGGTTAGACAACAGTAAGCGAGCATCAGTGTACAGATTCTGACTCCACAAGCACCTCTGAAAATCAAGAAGCTTTTATCTTAGAAACATAGAAACATAGAATCATAGAATCATGGAATGGTTGTGGTTGGAAGGGACCTTTAAAGGTCATCTAGTCCAACAGCCCTGCAATGGGCAGGGACATCTAAAACTAGATCAGGTTGCTCAGAGCCCCATCCAGCTTGACCTTCAATATTTTCAGGAATGGGGCATCCACCACCTCTCTGGGCAACCCATTCCAGTGTTTCACCACCCTCATTGTGAAAAATTTCTTCCTTATATCTTGCCTGAATCTACTCTCTTTTAGTTTAAAACATTACTCATTGTCCATTGTACTAAAAAGCCTGTCCCCATCTTTCTTATGAGACCCCTTTAAGTATTGAAAGGCTGCAATAAGGTCTCCCCGTAGCCTTCTCTTCTCTAGGCTGAACAACCCCAGCTCTTTCAGCCTTTCCTCATAGCAGAGGTGTTCCAGCCCTCTGACCATTTTTGTGGCCCTCATCTGGACCCGCTCCAATAGGTCAATGTCTTTCCTGTACTGAGGACTCCAGAACCAAATGCAGTACTCCAGGTGGGGTCTCACCAGAGCAGCGTAGAGGGGCAGAGTCACCTGCCTCAACCTGCTGGACACACTTCTTTTGATGCAGCCCAGGACACAGGTAGCTTTCTGGGCTGCAAGAACACATTGTTGGCTCATGTCCAACTTTTCATCTACCAGTACCCCCAAGTGCTTCTCCTCAGGGCTGCTCTCCATCCCTTCATCCCCCAGACTGTACTGATACCAGGGATTGCCCCGACCCAGGTGCAGGACCTTGCACTTGGCCTTGTTGAACCTCATGAGGTTCACACAGGCCCACTTCTCAAGCCCATCCAGGTCCCTCTGGATGGCATCCTGTCCCTCAGGCGTGTCAACCACACCACTCAGCTTGGTGTCATCTGCAAACTTGCTGAGGGTGCACTCGATCCCACTGCCTATGTCATTGATGAAGATATTAAACAGCACTGGTCCCAGTACAGACCCCTGAGGGACACCACTCGTCAATGATCTCCATCTGGACATTGAGCCATTGACCACTACCCTCTGGATGTGACCATCCAACCAAATCCTCAGCCACCAAACAGTCCACCCATCAAATCCATATCCTTCCAATTTAGAAAGAAGGATATTGTGGGGGACCGTGTCAAAGGCCTTACGGAAGTCCAGATAGATGACATCCATAGATCTTCCCTCGTCCGCTGATGCAGTCACTCCATCATAGAAGGCCACTAGGTTGGTCAGGCAGGACTTGTCCTTGGTGAAGCTGTGCTGGCTGTCTCGAGTCACCTCCCTGTCTTCCATGTGCCTTAGCATAGCTTCTAGGAGGATGTGTTCCATGATCTTCCCAGGCACAGAGGTGAGGCTGACAGGTTGGTAGTTCCCAGGGTCCTCCTTTTTACCCTTTTTAAAAATGGGTGCAATGTTTCCCTTTTTCCAGTCCCCAGGGACTTCACCTGACTGCCATGACTTTTCAAATATCATGGAGAGTGGCTTGGCAACTACATCAGCCAATTCCCTCGGGACTCTGGCATGCGTCTCATCAGGTCCCATAGACTTATGTCTATGTTCAGGTTCCTCAGGTGGTCGCGAACCTCATCTTCACTTACAGTGCCAGGAACTTTGCTCCCCCAGTCCCTGTCTTGTAGTCCATCCACTCGAGAGGTGTTGGAAGAGAGGTTGCCAGTGAAGACTGAGGCAAAAAAGTTGTTAGTACCTCAGACTTCTCATCCGTTGTTACCAGTTTCCCAGTTGTGTTCACTGGGGAGGGTGTGTGTGTGCGCTTTCTTTGACCTTCCTTTTCCACCTGACATGCATGTAGAAGCTCTTCTTCTTATTCTTTGCATCCCTTGCCAGGTTCAGCTCCAGCCACACCTTGGCCTTCCTGAACCCATCCCTACACAACCGGGCAGCATCCCTGTACTCTTCCCAGGATACCTGTCCCTGCTTCCACTGCCTGTGCATTCTCTTCTTGCCCTTTAGTTTGATCAGCAGGTCTCAACTCATCCATGCTGGTCTCTTGCCTTCCTTTCCTGATTTCTTAAAGCTGGGGATCGAGAGCTTTTGTGCTCTATGGAAAGCATCCTTAAAGATCTGCCAGCTCTGTTCTGCTCCCTTGTCCCTGAGGGCCATTTCCCAGGGGGTCCTGTTGATTAACTTCTTGAAGAGCTGGAAGTTTGCTTTCCTAAATTTCGGGGTCCTGACTTTACACTTTGCCTGACCCATGTCCCTCAGGAATGTGAACCTCACCAGTGCATGATCGCTGCAGCTCAGGCTGCCTCCAGTCTTGATATTACCGATGAGCTCACTTGCATTGGTGACCATCAGGTCCAGTATCGCATCCCGTCTGGTAGGACTGTTTATTACTTGGCTTAAGAAGTTATCCTCAATGCATTCCAGGAGTCTCCTGGGTTGCCTACAGCTCTCTGTGCTACTTTCCCCGCAGATGTTGGGGTGGTTGAAGTCCCCCAGCAGGATGAGAGCCTGCAAGCACAACGCCTCCTGTAGCTGGAGTAAGAAGGCTCTGTCAGTAGGCTCCCCTTGATCAGGCGGCCTGTAGCAAACACCAACCATGAGGTTCCCTTTGTTGCCTCAGTCTCTAATTCTTACCCATAAGCTTTCAACCTGCTTGTGGCTATTCTTCAGAGACAGCTCTTCACAATCTATCCATTTCTTGACGTAGAGGGCAACCTCTCTACCCCTCCTACCTCGCCTGTCCCTTCTGAACAGCCTGTAGCCATTGACAGCTGCACTCGTCATGGGATTCATCCCACCAAGTTTCAGTAATGGCAACTAGGTCATAGCTTTTTATTAGCATGGTGGCTTCCAGCTCCTCCTGTTTGTTGCCCATGCTGTGTGCAGTGGTGTAGAGGCACTTCATCTGAGCTGTCAGCTGTGTCACCTTCATAGAGGAGCACACATTAATTCCTCTGAGGTATTTCACTGCTGTTGCCTTGTTGGTTCCTATTAACTCAGGAGCCCCTGGCTCATGTCCGTAAGACTTCAGGTGTGCTGCAGTGTACCCAGCACATCTCAGATCAACAGGCTGAGGGCCTTTGCTAGCACCCTGTCCCTCTAACATTGGTGTGTCATCCCACAGCTTGTCATGGGCAAGCTTGATGTTATCCCTTTACCTCTTCAAGTCTAGTTTAAAGCTCTGTCAGTCAACCCTGCTAGCTCGTGAGCAAAGACTCTCTTCCCCCTTTGAGAAAGGTGAATCCCATTCAATGCCAGCAGGTCTGGTACCATGTAGACCATCCTATTATTGAAAAACCCAAAATCATGCTGGTGACACCAGCCACGGAACCATGTATTAATAGACTTGGTCCATCTATTTCTTCCAATGTTGCTGCCTGCAACTGGAAGGATAGAGGAAGAGGACTTACAGTTACTACAGTGACTACTGTAAGATCAGACCTTGTTCTGCTATTATTCCACAGCCTAAGGGAAAGACTCCTTCAGTGTCATAGTACATGAAGAATTAATCAAATTCACCTGTGCAAAATAAGGAGCAGACCCATCTGCTTCCAATTTTAGATCCCTATTTTAAAATTGGTGAGAGTTAGAAGCCTACATACTTTTGTAAATCTGGGATCAAATCCAGAATTTACTCATTCAAGTGACTCATTGGAGACCTTTTATAAATCACTTTGTGATTTTCAAAACTGCTGTAGTTCAAATATCTATAAATTGCCTCAATACATATCATTCCAATATTGATTTTTTAAAATTTTTAGAAGATATTTAAAAAGAAAATATAACCATTTAAGACTCCAGCAAGCTCTTCTGTTCTGTGTTAATAAATTAATTCACTGTGGTTAATAATAAAAATGTTTTGGATGTTTTTTTCTGTTGTTATTTTCAGGTCACATTAAAAAAACCTATACAATACACCATTGCATGTATGCATTGCAGTTTTACACCAGCTTAATTTACAATTCAATCAGTGTGAGCCACACCAGAGGCTGTGCTAAGCATAGCCTTTCTGGATTCATTAGAGTGGCTGCTCATTCTACAATAAGGCTTTACTTGCCAGTAGTCATTCTCTCCAAATCCTTGCAAGCCTACTGAGGATGCAGCTCTGCTAATAAGCTGCAATGGGGCCTTGCGCTTACAGCTATACCCTTTATTGCACATTATCCACCTCAAACATTGCCAAGCTGTTTAGTTTTTAAGTGAATACTTGAGTAAATGACACTTTTTTCATACTGTACATATCAGTATCCCAGACGGGAAAAGTGAGTGTCACATATACCCCAGGAAGGGGGAATAACATGATTGTCTATACAGCTGCTTGCCGATCCTTCATCTCCATGTTGATTTTTCCATTTCTTAGTGTAAAAGAAGATCCATATCTTATCCTGAGCATAACATAATCTTCTCAGTTATGTCTGTGATTCTTTCAAGGCCTTTGCGGTATGCAGCCATTAAAAATCATTTAATTACAGCATTATCCCTGAATTAAACTTCACACTGAAAGTATAGCTGGAAAAAAGATATTGACTGACAAAAAGGCAACTCCTTTTCTTTCATACTATTCTGGTATCACAGAGAGATGAAAACAGAACGGAGTCCCACTGCTTTTTAAGACTTACGGAGACGGTGATGGCTTCTCCTCCATATTGACATCAAACTGGAAGGCAAATTCATATTTTCAGTTCAAAGCTTGCCTGCAGTAGCAAAAGCTCAAGTAACTACTTCTCCAATTGTAGCCATAAAACATGCTACTTTTGGTCCTCTAAATACTGATTGATTGGCTTTGCCCCTCAGAAAAGATATGCTATTTCCTGAATAACAACGTCAATAGAACAACCAGCCATCGTTGTACTTGTTGCAGTAACACCCAATAATCCCAGGATCACACATCAATCTGATCTTTGAGGTAGATCTTAATCTTTTTCTTAACGAAGGATAACAAAAAAAAGTGCAAAACATGAACAAAAAAATTAGAATAAGAGTGTCTTTTAAAAGGGAAAACTCACCTGTAGTGGACAAAAAAAACCATTAACACAAGTCTTCTTTCACACTTTCTGTTGCTTTATCTCTGTAACGTGGGCCTTTTCCTTCAGTCTTGGTCTTAGTATAGCGACATTCAGCCTTGTCCTCAGCAGCAAGAAACCCTTCACAGCCCCTTCTAAGAAATGGCATTTTGTAAGCTGGGAATCTATCTTTCCACTCCTCTTCGAGGATTTTCAGGCTTTCTGAACTGCCTGCCCAAATGGCATGCTCAGTTGCCATCAGAGAGGAAATAATTTCTTCTCCCTGCAAAGGCTTCCACTCAACCCACATTTCAAGAGACAGGAAAGAGCAAAGCAAGGAAATTCCTCCCTGCTGTCAAGTCACAATCTTTTAACAGAACACAAAATGCTGAAGCAAGTAAAAGACACAGTCTGCTACAGACAGAGAGGGCACTGGGAGGAGCGGCCATTTAGACCTTTTAGATGAACTCCCATACATCTCTGTTTATACACTTGTGGTCCTGCTACAGAATCAGCCTAACTGAATTTACAGCTGGTTTTGTAGAGCTCTACTTAATGGAAATAAAAGTAGCACAATCACAGAAACGTCCCAGAGAAAACAGTGGGAATGTTAGATCTATAAACTAAACACACTGGACTTGAAATCCTAGCTACTTAAACCTAGCTACTTAAACCTACCTAGCTACTAGTAGCCAAATTAAAGGTATTTATTTAGATGACAGACCCATGAGACTGAGTTAGGTTTGCAAGACTGAGTTCTTCCATACATAGGACATAAAATTTCTTTATGAGGATCCTATATATTTTTGTTGAGATGGAATTTCCCCTTCAAAAAAAGACCTACTGCTGATCAAAATATTTCCAGATAATTGACAGTCCTTTCTTCTGATAAGCAATGTCAAAGCTTAATTGCCCTTGCAGTTAGACATATACTTTCTTTCAATGCTTAAACAGCTTCATTCTGTAATTGCACTTGTCTGCCAGATTAAACAGGTCCCTATCATCAGAAATCACTTTCATGTTTATATACTTGCACACCATGATAAAGCCTGCTAAATACTCTCTTTAATAAACTTCATTGAGATCCATTCTTTTATTGAGATATTCATTTAATTGCATCATTTTTACCACTTCTTTGCTATTTTCAGCTTCCCAAATCTAAAATACAGCTTTTAAAACTTAATACAGTGCTTGTGTGAGAAATCAACCTCTCTTACCAGGAACTGTTGTTTCCCTGCTTAGACAGCTAAGACAGACTTATCTCAGAAACAACACATCATTGGAAGATTAAGTTCAAGTGGTTATTAATCATTATTAAATTCAGCATCATTACTTTCAACTATACAGCTTCTCACAATGTAACTATTACAAACACTACTTTTTCCTATAGCAAGCCTTTGATTTTTGCTGAATTTCTGTTGCCCTATGCCACTGGAACAATTACAAGTCATATGAAAATTTTATTAGCAATGATTTTCAATGTTTTCCCCCCAAGCTACTGATAAAGGTATTATTTAACCATACTGGGCTAAGAACAAATCTCCTCTGGCTGACTATTCCCCATTTAACTTGACTTTTGACAACTAAGAACTAGAATGTTTTTAAATTTTTCCATATGTAATATATAGATTTTGCATAACATTTGAGATAGAGGAAAGTAGAGAGAGAGAAGGAGTAATGAAAATGTTGTAGGATATAATATCAGATACTTCCAGGAACGTGGAAATCAAAACAAGTTATCTTTTGCCCAGTGAAGTAAAAAATTCACCCATGAAGTTTTTTGTGCTCTTGAACTATATAATACACTGGATTGACTTACTTCTAGGCAACTATCTTCATTGACATCAATAGTTTCTTTGTTTCTTCCTTATTAGCCTTTCCATGCATTCTCAAATCAATTTAATCTGTCTACTTCATCAGCCCTTTTACCTTATTAAAATATTTGCACCCTTATACATTTGGTCAACCCAAATGTCTATATTATTCCAAAGTATCCACAGTAGGAAAAGTTTATCGAAATCCTATTTGAGAAAGGAAGATTTCTCCCTCTTTCTCGCTACATATGTATTTATTATTTTCTGTCTGAATCCTTTCTATAACACTGTGGTTACATAAACATCTACTTTTGCTTTTTAGCATTTTATTCTGTTTTTATTAGTATTACTCATTTATTTTTTTCCCTGTATATACATATAGAATACAAAAGCTGTGAATTGTAAATGTATTTCAGCTATTGCAGCTGCAACTGTTTGGTAGCATTTTTCTGTTAAAATCCAAATTCAAGGAATTTATTATTACCTCACACTTTTATTTTTCATTGCTTTGCATGATGGGCAAAAATCTTCAGATATTCCCAATATACTTCCACTTTTTACAGTTCAGGGACGATTTCTTAATGTCTTCTCCATTGTGTTTGGTTTTTACCTACAAAGCAGCACCTTTACCATTTCCTCCTGAACTTATCTCCTGTGTCAGTATGGTAGATGAGTTTTGGAGGGGGGGGGTGGTAATAAAGCTGACATCCACTGCTGCCAGTGAATTAATTTGTGTATGCTCCACTAGAGCACATAGTGCTCAGTCACAACAATAATCTATGTTACTTTATTCTTAGACTTGCCATCACTCGATTTATACTCAACCTTTGTTTACATCAGTGAGTGTGTCTGTACCATTATAAACTTGAAAAGATTCCTGGCTGAATATGAGTTTGGATGTCTATCATAATTTTCTCTAGTGGAAAGCAGCAAACAGTCAAAACACAAAGGGATCTTTGCACTGAAGGGCCAGCAATAAACTTTTCCGCAGCTGATGTGCAATATGCTTCTATGATTCAACTAATTCTACATGACTTTTCTTACAACCAAAAATGATACTTGGTGTTAGTTTCCATGATAAATAGAAGCTAAGAAAGCATACTTCTTTCAACTACCCTAGAAACATAAAGCAAGTGGGTAAAGCTGGATATCATATACACATACACATAAATACATTCACAAGCATAAATATATTTTAGGGAGACAAGAAGTGATAAAGAGCTGCATGAGTCTCTGTGGTATATACAGATAAAATGGACAATATAAGAGTTGTTTCTGTCATATATCTAATCAAGTAATTGACATTCCTTGATATTAAACAAATAGATCCTTGCTTTACCTTTTTGAATGACTGAATGGCATATTAGCTGAAATAATTTATATATTTCAACTCCAAGGGTCAAAACTGACCCAGCATGATATCAATTTTATACAATCAACAGAAGATATTCACTAAGAATAGGAGAAACATAAGACTGAGGTGATCCTCTGTTTAAAAATTGACACAGTTGAATGATTTACTGATCATGATTAATGAGTGTCTCAATCTGCATATGAAAACGGAGAAAAAAAATACTGATGTTGGCAAAATGCATTACTGCTAGTCAGACAATACTCCATACCACAGGAGACAGGGTTTTCATACTTGCCAGTTAAGCTTGCCAGCCTTGCTCATATTTTGTGATGGACACAGTAGGAACACACAATAACCACTGCTGTCTAATGTTTATGGAATTATGATAAGTTTTATAATTCCATAAGTTTATGGAATTATGATAAGACTGGGGTAGATCACAATAAAATAGAAGCACCATTGAGTCTTACAGGTGAAAAGTCTTTTCTCAATAGGGTACAATTTTCTCTAAAAATCCTTGTACTCCTGGGATTGATTTAGCAGACATACATTGGGGTGACGTACAACCTGCTCCTTCTCGTCAGGGAATCTGGACTGTTTTGTAGATGTTGCTGGCATCCAATACATAGACTTCATCCCCATGCAGTTGTGGCAGGTCCTTTTAAGGGGTTTAGAAGGCATTTATGTAGAGCATCCACCTTTTCAGGGACCTCACAATCTTCCTGTGGCTTCACAAAGCCAGCTAGCATCCATGCTGTTTTATGTCCTGGTAAACGCAAATACTGATGTTTCTGTAACCAATCTTAAAGCCATGTCTTTATTCAAGAATCATATAGGTTGCTTGGTAGAGTATACATAATAATTCCTTTAACAAAGAGTGCAGAAGTATAAGGCATTACTACTATTTTAATAAATATACATATTGCAATAATAAGCATATATATTAAATTTATAAGCATGTAAGCATATGTGTGTGTGTGTATATATATATATGTATGTCTATACAGGATATACATTCTGAGTTAGTCTTCCACATGACAACTCTCTGTAGAGATGCTATATATTTCCCATTAATTGGTGTTACTTTTTCTTACCATAGTGAAAAAGAAAAAAAAAGGAATGCAAAAGTATTCAGCTCAAGTTCACAGAAAACAAGTTGCTGAACAGAGCTCTCTTATTTTGTGTTTCTTTCACAAAATGTAATGATATAAAATTGCAATGCTGCAGACACTGTTACTTAGTATTCATATCATGGAAGCAATAAAAGTCTTGCAATTTTTGAGAACTATTTGAGTGAGCAAGTTTTTGTAATTAATCTTTCCTGCCTGATTGCATTTCAGTTCCACACCTTCCATTTTCAGTCATCAAGAGGCAGTGCGCAGAACTTCTACTTACCTCCCAAGTACAATCATAACATAGTAAAGTGAAACAATGATATAGACTCAAATCTAGATTATATAATTATAAGATGTCTCAAATTCTCAGTCAATTCTTGATACACAAGAATGACTATTTATTACTTGATTTGCTATGACAGCCAAAAAATGTAGATACTTGAAAATATGAAAAAAATTGAGATTTAGAAGCAAAAAGAAATTGGCTCAAGCCACATGACACAAGATATCTGAACAGAAGTCAACATAACACTGGGGAGCATAAGTAGAAGCATTCCTGCATATGGGAAGGGAATGGACCAAGTCTTACGCATCTCACTTTTTGTTTCTGTTTATCTACTTAGGTGATCTCTAAGTGTATTTTTCTTGGGATTAGATTTCATTTGACAGTTTTTTACTGAGTGAGGGACTAAACATTGATTCTGATAGGGTAACCAAGTGTGTGCAGTACAGAATTAGCATTTACCAAATGCTTCATAGTTGACAATGCCTAGATCATTGAAATGATTAAAAGTTTCATTAGAATAGCTAATGCTAAGCCTCTGAAAAATACTGTAGTTAAGCAAATTCCTTTTGACTTACTTCTTGTCTTTCAGTAGAAGACAAACTCCATTATTTCTGCTCCTTACATTTTATATCTATATATACATAGGTACATGTGCATGCACACACATATATAGTTATAGAGGCACAATAAACACAATCCACAATTCCTGTCCTAGAAGATAATCCTATATTCCTGTTTGAAGAAATGGGCTGCTTTAAATCCTAAATTTCCACAATTACTTAGTGATAGTTTACACAAGAAACAACCTCCTATGCTTGCTCATTCTCTCTTATACATCAGAAATTTTCTGCAGAGGAATGTTAAAGTTTTATTGCTGTTTTATTAAAAAAAAAAAAAAAACAGAGAACCAGATCTATGTGCAGCCTTCCCTTTGTACTCTGTTCTCTCAAGCTGTGCTTGAATATTCTTTGAAATACCTCCAGCATGCGTCAAATCTGAAAAGTCATTAGCAGATGCTTAGTACCTATTTAGGTTTAAATTACATATTCACAAAACATCTCCTATAACGTTTGAAAAATTCACTATTTCCTGCTCTCTTGATTTTATCCTCACAATAGTTAATGCTTTTTCTTTTTCCTGATTTAGCAGAGCCATAACTCCTGGAGTCACATTCTTACATAAAAATCTTGATTTTTTTTATTAGCGATAGAGTAGAAAAATGTATTTTCACTTCCTACTAATATGAAGGGAAACCTGAAATTTGAGAAGCAAATACTCAAAAATCTTTATATTGAATGCTTGGGATTAATAGTACAGACCCAGTTTTCAAGCTTTAAGTTATGATTTAGTTTCTATCTGTAAAGTGTCACCACTCTCTAAAAAATTCAAAAGACAAGATGAAATTGGCCAGTTTATAAGCAATTGGTAGCTGCTTAAGAAGTGCTAAACAGGTATTTTGTTCAATGTAGGTCAGGGAAAGGGAAAAACAAACCAGAATAATCCCAGACATGTACTGCATTTCAGACCTGTCTCTCTACTAGGACCTTCATTCTTATGCTGTTAATAAGACAAAATCATCCTGAAGTAGCACTAATGAAGGGAAAAAGGGAAGCTTACTGACTTATCTAGGGATTTAAAATAGTTGTATAGTACTGTGAGTGTGTATTAGACAAACTCCAGTATACCAAGCAAAAGTTTAGATAAGGGTTTGAAACAATAGCACAGCCTAGTGAGTGAACGCTAGGGAAAGCTCAAGCAGAGATATAACTGCACATGCTCTCAAAAGACATTGTAGAGATGATTTTTAAGGCTACAGTTTTTGATGACATGCTATTTGTGCAATATTAGATTAGAGAAAAAAATGGTTTTAATAATGAGCACAAACCACAAATCCTGGTATTTTGGAACGGGAAGATTGAATCTAGGTTTACTTCTGGATTTTGCCAATAAAGTTAATTTTATGATGTGCAGAACTATGACCTGGAAACTGAAGCCCAAAACAGCATTAGAATACTTTATCTGTAACTGATATTCGAGATCTGAATGTTGCCATTTGAGCCCACTGCTAAAGTGGAAAATGAGAAACAAGAATGCATTTTTCTTAAATTCTGCATTTCTAAAAAGCCTTTGTTGCTTCCCCCCCCCAAAAAAAGAAAATTAAAAACCCAAACAAATTGTAATTCATTAGAGATAGTCTTCAAACAGAAATCCAGTTTTCTAATTGGAAAAGTGCCTCTCTACATGGAAATATTTTATGCCAATGGTCACTTGTGTGGCTTTTAAAGAGAAGTTTCCATATTACAACAACTGATAATCCCTGAGTTTGATTCTAATTTTATTTCTTTCAATCAGAAGACTCTAAGTAGTACAATTGATTCTCAGATTGGAGACAGTAGTAAAAAGTGGGATTGCAGAGTTTAAAGTGGACAGTGAGGGAAATTAAGAGGGAAAAGAGAAAACAGAGGAGGAAGAATCCAAATCAACTCACTTGTTAGCTATAGTTCTTATTTAAACTGCATTTATTTATGAGAAAGGAAAACAAGAAAGCCAAAAAGAGAATCAAAACTATAGTTATAAAATGAATGCATATTGTTAATTAGTGAACATTGACTAAAGAAAGGACAAAAGTCAAACTATAAGAAACAAGAAATCATCTTAGCAGAACTTTAATGCTAAGAACTATTAACTCACAGCATGAGTCCACAGGAGATTTGAAGATTATCTGCCTGCCCAAGTAGCCAAGTAATCTTAATTATGAGGATGCTATGGGGACCAGCTGCTCCTTGGGGCCAGGAGTATCAGGGCAAGGTCTAGCAGCCAGGGTCTGTATACCCTGTACTTTACTAGTATTTCTAACAGTGACTCATAAAGATCAAAGAGGCAAGTTTGTTTATAATTGAAGTCAGTGTCCAAATGTTCATTTCATTGTAGTATATCAGGATCAGACCATGAGCACCGAAGTTTTTGCTTTGAGAAAGACATTTGACTACAAACTCTATTAGCATTAAGCAGCCCTAAAGGTTGATTGCATGGATCAGATTAAGTGACTGTTCATACTTTTGCTGATATACAATAATTTCCTTTGGTAATTGCATTCAAGTGTATTTACACCTGGTTGCATTCCGAATGTTTTTAATTGTCTTTGGTAAGTTTTACTTTAAGATTGGAAAGCAAATGGGCCGAACTGTGAGGTTGTTTTATGCATTGAAATTTGATAGTAACTTACTTACTTACTCTTTCATTCTTTGCCTCAGGTGCAATACACTTAATTGGTTCCTAATCACTGAATTGCAATCATGGTTTATGGCTTAGCTAGCAGTCTTTAAAGGTTTGTTCCAACTTCATCTGCAACTTTCAGAACACATAATTACATCCGTGAATACCATGAGTAGACAAGGAGTGTGTCCTTCCACTTTTACCATTTGTTACTGCTACAGTAAGGTATAACAATCTCCTTTCACCTTAGGTTCACTCAGTCACTGCTGATATAGATGATCCATCCTAGACCCCTGTGCTCTTTTGCTTTTTTGAGTCCAAAAATCTTTAAAGCTTGGTGCAGGGAGGCAGCAAGAGTTTCTTTGATGGCTGTCCTGGTTTCAGCTGGGATAGAGTTAATTTTCTTCTTAGTAGCTGGTAGAGTGCTGTGTTTTGGATTTAGGATGAGAATAATGTTGATAACATACTGATGCTTTGGTTGTTGTTGGGTAGTGCTTACACTAGTGAAGGACTTTTCAGCTTCCCATGCTCTGCCAGCTGCACAAGAAGCTGGGAGGGGGCACAGCCAAGACAGCTGACCCAGACTGGCCAAAGGGCTATTCCATACCATATGACATCATGCTCAGTATATAAGCTGGGGGAAGAAGAAGGAAGGGGGGGACATTGGGCGTGATGGCGTTTGTCTTCCCAAGTAACCATTACGCGTGATGGAGCCCTGCTTTCCTGAGGATGGCTGAACACCTGCCTGCCCATGAGAAGTAGTGAATGAATTCCTTGCTTTGCTTTGCTTGTGTGCACGGCTTTTGCTTTACCTATTAAACTGTCTTTATCTCAACCCATGAGTTTTCTCACTTTTACTCTTCTGATTCTCTCCCCCATCCCACCGGGGGGGAGTGAGCGAGCAGCTGTGTGGTGCTTAGTTGCTGGCTGGGGTTAAACCACGACAATGGCATAGTGTTCCAGAGAAGAACACTGAATCCCCATATTTATGTCTTTTATTTCCTAGAGCTTTTGTTTAATAATCTTCATGTAATTTCCTCATTTTGTTTTATATGATAATAAAAGAAAAATATTTCATTGGAGTGAATTTTCCATACATAGAATAGATGACAACGGACATGAACAGATAAATCCATAAGCTAACTGAATATATTTATAGTTTGATAAGTACTGCAAATTACACAGGCATTTAGTTTTCATTACTGATATTCATATGCTTCCTTCTCTTTGATATACTGATTTATTCTATTCTAGGGCCCACTAAAACAAACATTTTCATTTTTAAAATAGCAGCAAGACTGCAGCAGGTCTTTAAAGTAGCTTAGCAAGCAGTATTTTGCTTGTTGAAAAATTTACCTCTGTTTAGAAAAGCACTCAAGAGCATGTTAAGTCTCATCAGAATCTATATTTGGTTCTGTTAGATAATCAACGTGTACATTTCACATTAAAGTCAACAGGACTTCAGCTTATGTTGAAATGTTTCCCCAAATCAGGGCCTCGGCAGGTCCATTTTTGACACATATAATAAAGGACAGGAGATAAAAATAACAAGTGACACACTTTTAACTCTTCCTCAGGAAACTTTAGCTAAGGTTTTGAAGACTAAGCTCATAGTCATTATATTTAATTGTATTTAGTTGTTTCTGCACATGTGCAAATAAACTCGTCTATTATATCCTAAGAGATACTATTTTAATAAGTTCTTCCGGAAGACTATGTTGTCTTATATTTCTTCTAAATGTGTCTGTCAGTACTCGCAACAAGTAGATCTCCCAGTTAATCAGCAGGACAGTATCACATTTCTATGCAGGAAGGCAGGACCTGAGCCTCTCAGCATTGCCCAAACAAACTTGCACAGAAAGATTTAAGATGACTCTGACCATAGCAGCTTTGTGCTCCACAGGAGGAGCTCTCTTTCCCTTCTAGACTGCTGCTTTATTTATCTTTATCCCCCATTTCAGAAGGGTATTTCTTAGTATATGAAGAATAATAATCTTCCATTTACAATACTACAAGGGAACATGGTGAGGATGTTGTGGGGGTTATTGACAGTATGACAGTTTTTTTGAGTCATTCTGTTCCAGCATTCTGTCAGCTTCATTGATATCCTTCAAGATACCGAGATCCTCTCCTTGTAATGATGTGTATGTAGCCTGAGTTACACTCCTGACAGCCTCTATCTGCTTAAACCTCATGTATCAATAATACTCCTCTAAGTCCAATAGCAAAAGCTATAAACATAATACCTTAAACTGTTAATTGAGTTATAATAGGCCTTGATTCTGACTGCTCTCCACGATTAGACTATTCTCCTTTAGCTCCACCCACAGCATTGAATCCACCATAAAACTCAAAACCTTTCTTTCTTTTCCAGTTAGATAAAATAAACTGAAAAACTTGTTAGAAATTATCTGTATGCAAATGTGGACAGATTTTGTCTCTGATTATTTTACCTATGATGGAAATAAATGTAGCAGGTGTTCTACACTGAAACAAAACAAAGCATCATTTATTTATAAATAAATACAGCTGACATTAACTGTGGTTGCTATTGTCCAATAAGCTTTTGTCAAATGGAAGCCTAGAATCTATTATATTTATTTTTAGATTGTCATAAAGGATATAGTATCCATTAGTAGATCAGTGTCATAGTAAAGATCTGTCATTTTAAAAATCTATAGTCTCCTCTCTAAATTGCTCATATATATTAAAATATGTACAGTGTCTTCAATTAAATTTAGGGGGCAGGGAGGGAAATCACTATAGATGAGCACTCAGTGCTCTACATAATTTTTGAAAGCAACATTAATAAACTAGGAAACACTTTTATCTTTTCCATTCATATACTGTAGAATTATTCAACATTTCCTTAGGTTAAATAGTAAGGTAAGAGCTTTAATACTTTGCATAATGGCAGTACCAATGACTTGATCATTCTATACAAATGTTTAGATAGAAACATACTAACTGCCTTATTTAATCCCATCAATCTTATTTTTTCCCTTTTAAAACTAATAATCTTGGTGCCAAAATAGTGTGTTCAGGGAATTAGCTGACAGCAGAAATTATCTGAAAAGTGTTTTTAAAACCAACTATGATCATTTTAAGTTTAAGAGAGTAGTTGCAATATTTATACTAAACCAGCAGCCAAGTACTCTATACTACAGAAACCGTTCATATCACTGAGCATTTTCATAATTAGTCAGCTTTTGTTTTCAAAGAGGCTGAATTTTCCATCTGACACTTTTTATCATAACATTAAGTTGTTCTTCCTGGTAACTTTTATAGTTGCTTCTGAGCTACACAATTAATTTGAATTTGAGTTGGCATGAAGGCAGCACAGCCTGCCAGCAGTTTCCTGATGGGGGTATACTCTGTGTGGTATGGAGGAATCCCAACCACACACTGAGTCAAAAGAGATTGTTTCTTCTTCTCTCTCCAGGGGCTGAGAAACAGGAACACTGTCAATGTAGAGAAAGATAATGGCTGGGAAAAGATGGAAAGCTTGCAGTGTAACTAGTAGATAAACGAGTGTTAATCTCTCTCAAGCTAAAGCAGCAGAGATATGAGCCTATTTAGCACAGTAGTCTTGCTGGAGAATCAAGGATGGCATCCTTGCAACTGTCTTGCTGAGGAACTAAATGCTGAAGTGTCCTTCTCCAAGCAAACTAGTACTAGTATGAAAATTATTATCCCCTGCTACACTGAAAAGACAAAGAACAGGCAATCCAAATACATCTACAGAAAGAAGCCTTGCGGTTTCAGTGTTCCAGAGAAAAGTAACATATGTGGTGGGATGACCCTGGCCAGCTGCCAGACCCCTACCCAGCCACTCTCTCATTCCCCTTAGTTAACAGGACAAGGGGAGAAAATAAGACGGAAAAGCTTGTGGGTTGACATAAAGACAAGGAGATCACTGACCAGTTACTGTGATGGGCAAAACAGACTTGACGGGGGAAATTAACTTCATTTATTAAATATTTTTTATTAAATACTTTCTAATTAAATAAATTAAAAAATAGATTTGGATGGTGAGAAACAAAGAGAAAAAAACTAAAACACTTTCCCTCCAGCCATCCCCACTTCTTCCCAGGCTGAACTTCACTCCTCCATTCCTGACTACTTGACCTCCTCCCTGAGCGATGCAGGCAGATGGGGAATGGGGGGCTGCGGCCAGCCCACCGCAGCTCCCCCCTGCCGCTCCTCCCTCCCCACGCTCTCCCCTGCCCCAGCCCGGGGCCTTCCCAGGGGCCGCAGGGAAACACCTGCCCCAGCGGGGCCTCTCCCGGGGCCGCAGGGGAATCTCTGCCGGGGCGCCCGGAGCCCCCCCTCCCCGCCTCCCGCTCCCCCCTCGGGGCTCGCAGGGCCGTTTCTCACCCTGCCGCCCTCAGCCCCGGCTGCCGGGCAGCGTTTGCCCGTCCTCACCCAGGCTTTCCCCGAGGCGCCCGCCCGGGGCTGAGGGGCTCCGCTGGGCCCGGCGCTGGGGCCGCTGGAGCCGGCGGGAACCGGCTGGGGCCGGCGCGGGGCCGCCCCTGTAAGGAGCAGCCAGGGCTGCCCCTGCAGACACCCACTGCACCTAATACAGCATAACTTTGGATTGAAAAGGTTTGTATTGAAGGGAAAGTGTGAGATTTCGAATTGCTGGTACCCTCTAAAACTAAAACTTCCTTATTACAAACAATCAATCCCAGGTGCAAGAAATCAGGCAAGGAAGGGAAGAGGCTAGCATGGCTGAGCCATGACCTGTTGGTCAAACTAAAGGGCAAGAAGAGAATGCACAGGCAGTAGAAGAAGGGACTGGTATCCTGGGAAGAGTACAGGGACACTGCCCAGTTGTGTAAGAATGGGATCAGGAAGGCCAAGGCTTGGCTGGAGCTGAACCTGGAGAGGGATGCAAAGAATAATAAGGGCTTCTACAGGTACGTCAACCAGAAAAGAAAGGTTAAAGAAAGCTTACCCCCTCTGATGAACAAAACTGGCAAGCTGGTAACAACACACGAGGAGAAGGCTGAGGTGCTCAACAGCTTCTTTGCCTCAGTCTTCACTGGCAACCTCTCTCCTCACACCTCTCGAGTCAATGGGCCATTTGACGGGGATCAGGGTGGCAGAGGTCCTCCCACTGTATGAGAAGATCAGGTTCGCGACCACCTGAGGAACCTGAACGTACATAAGTCTATGGGACCTGATGAGACGCATGCCAGAGTCCCGAGGGAATTGGCTGATGTAGTTGCCAAGCCACTCTCCATGATATTTGAAAAGTCATGGCAGTCAGGTGAAGTCCCTGGGGACTGGAAAAAGGGAAACATAAATGTCTGATAATGTGTGGTCTGCAAAATAGAAAAAATATGAGAAAAATTGTTAGGTTGGTTTTTTTTTTTTTTTGGTAGAGATGACAAAGCAAAACAAATTCCAGCAGATCATTGGAAATGACGCCATTTTTCTTTCACAGGAAGTTCCTAATTCTGCAAGTTCACACTCTTAAATAAAAGAATGGTATCACTCATTGCAACACTCCCCCAAAACACACATTCTCATTAATGTACTTGTTTAATGAGAAAAAAAAAGAATTGTATCAACAGGTGTTTCTCAAAGATGTACTGAAAGAGTGAAAATATTTGATGGCGCTACCTCAAGCTATGACCTCTCACTGCCATCTGTTCAACCCTTCTTCCTCAGGACATTATTGGTTAAAGGAATGCTTTAGATTATGCTGGAAAAGCAATTTACTAAGTATAAACCAATCTGGTATCTGAATCTGTACTGCTTAGAATTCATTCTCAATACACCATAATGGTGACTCGTTATTTCTTTTTGCAGTTCTCATTATCAGTATATACTCTATGTTGATTTACCTATACAAGACCCTTTCCATTCCCTGAGATAAAAGGAAAATTTACAGAAAATAATTTATGGTATAGCAATTAAAAAGAAAGAATTTATGAAATAACAAGGACCATTTGTAAAGTATCAGAAGGCTGCAAATGTGGGCCAATACCATTTTGAGTTTACACGTATCTTCTATTAAAAATAAAATCAAAACTGGGAAAAAAAATGTTTTTACATAATAGAATAGAATAGACTAGAATAGACTATTTCAGTTGGAAGGGACCTACAATGACTATCTAGTCCCACTGCCTGATCACTTCAGGGCTGACCAAAAGTTAAAGCATGTTGTTAAGGGCATTGTCCAAATGCCTCTTGAACACTGACAGGCTTGGGGCATCGACCACTTCTCTAGGAAGCCTGTTCCAGTGCTTGACCACGCACTTGGTAAAGAAGTGCTTCCTAATGTCCAGTCTAAACCTCCCCTGGCACAGCTTTGAACCATTCCCACATGTCTTGTCACTGGATACCAGGGAGAAGAGCTCAGCACCTCCCTCCCCACTTCACCTCCTCAGGAAGCTGTAGAGAGCAATGAGGTTGCTCCTCAGCCTCCTTTTCTCCAAACTAGACAAGCCCAAAGTCCTTAGCCGCTCCTCATAAGACATGGCTTCCAGCCCTTTCACCAGCTTTGTTGCCCTCCTCTGGATGCATTCAAGGACCTTCACATCCTTCTTAAATTGTGGGGCCCAGAACTGCACGCAGTACTCAAGGTGAGGCTGCACCAATGCTGAATACAGTGGGCTAATCACCTCTTTTGACCGGCTGGTTATACTGTGTTGAATGCACCCCATGATGTGGTTTGCCTTCTTGGCTGCCAGGGCACACTGCTGACTCATATTGAGCCTGCTGTCGATCAGCATGTCCAGATCCCTTTCTGCAGGGCTGCTCTCCAGCCACTCCTCTCCCAGTTTATGTTTGTGCCTGGCATTACTCTGTTCTAGGTGCAGAGTCCATCTATCTAGATCCTTCTGCAAGGCCTCCTGTCCCTCAAGAGAGTCAACAGCACCTCCCGGTTTGGTATCATCAGCAAACTTGCTAATGATGCATTCAACTCCTGCATCCAGATCCTTGATAAATACATTGAACAGGACTGGCCCTAGAATTGAACCCTGAGGAACACCGCTGGTGACCCATCACCAGCCAGATGTAGCCCCATTCACTACAAGCCTTTGAGCTCTGCCCATCAGCCACTTCTTCACTCAGTGCACTGTGAACCCCCTCATCCCGCAGCTGGACAACTAGTCCATAGGGACGTTGTGAGGGACAGTACCAAAAGCCTTACTGAAATCCAGAAAAAATACATCCACCACTTTCCATTCATCCACTAGGCAGGTGACCCTATCATAGAAGGATATCAAATCAGTTAAACAGGGCTCTCCCTTTGTGAGCCCATGTTGACTGTGCCTGATGATTGCATTATTCTTTAAATGCCTTTCGATAGTACCCAGTATAATCTTCTCCATAAGTTTTCCAGGAACTGAGGTTAGACTAACAGGTCTGTCGTTCCCTGGGTCTTCCCTCATGCCCTTTTTGTGGATTGGAATAACATTGGCTAGTTTCCAGTCAGCAGGGACCTCCCCAGACTCCCAAGACTTTTGGTAGATGATCTAGAGGGGTCCTGCTATAACATCGACCAGCTCCTTCAGTACCCTGAGATGAATCCCATCAGGCCCCATGCACTTGTGAACATTCAGCTGCTACAGCTGGTCCCTTACAATTTCAGTGTCCACAAATGGAAAGTCACTGCTCCCACACTCGTGGTCCTCCATCTCAGGGGACCGGTCAGCCCGAGGTCTATCACCATTACTAAAGACTGAGGCAAAAAATTGCATTGAATGCCTCCACTTTTTCTTCATCCTTATTAGTCAGATGACCATCTTCAACAAGTATCGGTCCAATGTTTTCTTTAGACCTCCTCTTGCTCTTAACATACTTAAAAAAGCCCCTCTTGTTGTCTGACACAACATTGGCCAGTTTCAACTCTAACTGAGCTTTGGCCTTTTGTGTCTTCTACCTGCATAAATGAACCACAGCTCTGTACTCTTCCTGCGAAGCCTGACGTTGCTTCCAGAGATCATACAGTTTCCTTTTCCTCCTGAGCTCCACGAGGATTTCCCTGTTCAGCCAAGCTGGTCTTCTGCCCCACTTACTTGATGTACAACACAGTGGAATTGCCTGCTCCTGTGCTTCTAGAAGGTCGTTCTTAAAGACTGACCAGCACTCGTGGACGCCTAAGCCCTCAAAAGCAGATTCCCAGGGTACTCTGCTAAATAGCTCCCTGAGTAGCTTAAAGTTTCCTCTCCTGAAGCCCAAGGTATCACACTCTGCTCTCCTTTTTTCTCATTATGCTGAAAATTTTAAAGTCAACTGTTTCATGACCACTGTGGCCAAGACAACCACCTACCATCACATCCCCCACAAGTCCTTCTCTATTCACAAACAGCAAGTCTAGGAGGGCATCTTTCCTAGTTGGCTCACTGAGTACTTGTGACAAGAAGTTCTCTCCTACAAACTTCAAGAATTTCCAAGACCTGCTCATCACAGCAGTATGATATTTCCAGTTGATGTCTGGGAAGTTGAACTCTCCCATAAGGACAAGGGCTACCGAGCCAGAAATTTCTCCTCATTGCCTATAGAATAACTCGCCAGTGCTTACATCCTGGCTGGGCCATCAGTAGTAGGCACCCACTACAACATCTCCTTTCTTTTCCATCCCCCTAATCCTTACCCAGATGCTCTCAACCACATCATCACTAACTGTAAGGGCTGTGCAATCAGGACTCTGCCTTACGTATAGTGCGACACCTCCACCTCGCCTGCCCTACCTATCCCTCCTGAGCAGCCTGTAGCCCTCCATCCCAGCACTCAACCATGGAACTCATTCCACCAAGTCTTGCTAATACCAACAATATCATATCTCTGGGAGCTGTCCAGTGCTTCCAGTTCATTCTGTTTGTTTCTCACACTGCGTGTTTTGGTGTACAAGCATTTCAGATATGCTCCTGAACGCTCTGTGCTCCCAGGAGCATTCTAAATGTTCCCACTAGCATTGCCACCCTCTGGCAATGCCATGCCAACCCTTGGCTTAGCTACTGCAATCCTGTTGATACCCCCTTACCCCATTGATTCTAGTAATGCATCTATGACGCTTCTGAAGGTATCATTTAGTTGAGTGACAACCCTTGCTGTATGCCAGATCTTGTTGGATTAGGTATACGAACCTTAATTACAAGATAAGTCCTTGCAGGATACTAAAGCTTTATGTGAACAGAGACAGATTCAGAAAAAGAAGTCCCATAGTACGTTTGCTTCGTGTAAGCCTGGTTGACACCAATTACTAAGCAGACATTCTGACTGTAAAACTCTCTTTTCCTCTCTGAAACCACAGATTCACTGTAAAATTGTGGATGGATGTTTGTTTAGCAGGAGACATTATGCGTGACTGTCGTGGTTTAACCCCAGCCAGCAACTAAGCACCACACAGCTGCTCGCTCACTCCCCCCCGGTGGGATGGGGGAGAGAATCGGAAGAGTAAAAGTGAGAAAACTCATGGGTTGAGATAAAGACAGTTTAATAGGTAAAGCAAAAGCCGCGCGCACAAGCAAAGCAAAGCAAGGAATTCATTCACTACTTCTCATGGGCAGGCAGGTGTTCAGCCATCCCCAGGAAAGCAGGGCTCCATCACGCGTAACGGTTACTTGGGAAGACAAACGCCATCACTCCGAACGTCCCCCCCTTCCTTCTTCTTCCCCCAGCTTATATACTGAGCATGATGTCATATGGTATGGAATAGCCCTTTGGCCAGTCTGGGTCAGCTGTCTTGGCTGTGCCCCCTCCCAGCTTCTTATGCACCTGGCAGAGCACAAGAAGCTAAAAAGTCCTTGACTAGTGTAAACTCTACTCAGCAAGAACCAAAACATCAGTGTCTTATCAACATTATTCTCATCCTAAATCCAAAACACAGCACTCTACCAGCTACTAAGAAGAAAATTAACTCTATCCCAGCTGAAACCAGGACAGTGACAAACAAAGCATCCACCGTGAATTAAAGTTCTATGAAAGATCCTTTGTTCACTTTTTCTTCGCTTTCTGGTATTCAAATGTAGGTGAGAGCAAAGTAAAGCATGAAAAGATACCGTTGATTTTACTGTACTGTAAGGGTTACAGTTATCTGAAGCAACCTTTGCATCCATCATTACCTGTTTTTTTTTAGAGAAATTCATTAAAAAAAAAAAATTAAAAAGGAATAATATGACTGCTTAGACTACTCTAACTTAACCAATCAGAGTCTGGTTCTTAACCTCAACAGATTTATCTTTCAAAGCTGGAATAACCCCTGTAGTGATTCCCTTTCTTGTTCCTGAACTGACATATATAGATTCTGGCATCTGTCAAAGGGATGATCTGGAGACAGAAAGTAAACAGATGAACTGAAGTGCTAAAACCAATGAACATAATAAGAATGCTGTTGCTGCTATTTCAGAGAATAACAGAAAGCTTCAAAATGTGTCATATGCCACAAAGTTCTAGGGAAAAATGACAGTGAAATACATATAACAATTTGTGGTATCTCCCCTTGTTCAATGTATATAGCAGTGAATACAGTACATAAGGAATGTAATCTGAAGTTTAGTTACTCCTTCAGAACAAATTCAGATCCTGTTAAGTTTCTTTTGAGGGAAAATCATAGCCAAATATTTTTCAGATAATAAAGTTTTCACATTTAAAAAATCCACCTGACACAGTCAACAAATACTGTACTTTCAATAAGCATACAGACTTTATATTTTTACTGCAAAGCAAATTAATCTCTTTCTCTCCTTTATTCCAGAGCTGATGAGGTGTGATCATCAAATAGATGATCATTATTTTAAAAATGAATCGATGATATAAAAGATGATATGTTCTAAGCTGATTGCAAATATGAAGGTGCCAATTTAATCTGTGGTGGAAAAAACATCCTCTCGCACAGGGGTAAGTTAACATAAGAGACTAGGATCAATGATGAATGTTGTCTCAGAAAGAAATTGAATGAAAATATGAAAAATTCAGTATTTACTAATATTAGAATACAAGATAACTTAAAAGATGCATATGTAACATTTCTTTGATGACTTTCAAAAGAAAGATAAAGAACGTATTTTAATCATCACAACTTCTGTATTTTCTTTCTTCAAAAAGCACGAGAAAATGTTGCCCTAAAAATTAATTCTGAACCAAACCTCTACAGCTCACAAATTGTGCAACCCACTTACTGTTTCAAGCACTGCTAAAGTTCTATCATTTTTTATTAATCATTGTGCACACAGAGAACTATGAAGAGTGAGCACATACTACATTACAAATAGATAAACTGCCCTGAAAATTACTTTCCTGAACATCACTTCAAATTTTGAGGATAGCTAAAATCCAGCCTCCAAAGTAAAAAAGGATTTGATCGAGTTGGAACAAGATCAAACTTCAGAAATACGTAGCAATTTCAGTGTCAGCAAATATGATGGGGGTGATTATTTGAGCTAATATTTCTGAAGAAACTGGAACAAAAGGATTGATAAGAATCAGTCCTATAAGTTCCTTTTCAGAATATATAATTTTTGGATACAGATTAACAAAGCATTTACCAAAGTCATTTACTTGACTGGACATTCCCTATAGCTCTGCAGAAGACGCTTTATGAACCATATCCGCCTCTCTCAGCAGAAAATAAAATAAGACAAAAAATTGATGCCATCATATTTAGTGAATTTTAAGGCCAAAAATATAGTAAAACCAGGTTAGACAAAGTATCAGATTCAAAAATTCTGTTTAGCTGAGGTCTCAGTGCAACAGGTCAAAGGCGCCTCAGCATTAGTCAGCACCATTAAATTACTTTCAGGTAATTTTGTTAATGGGAAATAAAGATTTCAGATGCGGAGAAAACTTAGATACCATTGAAATAAATTATACAAAGATGATATTGGAAGGAAGGGAAGTTAAAAAGTATTTCTAGAACAGTTTGGGTTTCTTTAGTGGAGGCGTTCACACATGAAGGGTGAGTCTGCACATCATATAGTGTCAGTATCCATACATATTTTAAAAGCATCTTCAGTGGTGCTATTATTTGCCAGTTACCACAGCATTGCAAGCCTTTCAGCGGCCAGACTTTTTATTATATAGCATGATCACAGAACTGCTGCAGCCTTTAGCTATAAGTAAACAAAGAGCTCCTGCAAAACATTTATGTTTGTATAGCTTTATACACATACATACCACCATTTGAAATGGAAGTACAATATCAAACACATTTGTTCTGCAGGTGTATCCTAAGAACTAGTGTTAGTCTGGTATTCCAAGAAGTATTGGTGTAGTACAGCTCTGCATACCAACCTTTTTCAGCCAATGATATGCTCTGTGTGCAAGTATACATGCCTAACACTGTCTTTGGTATATAACCACATACAGACTATGCATGCATCCAGCTATTGTTTCCAAAATTTACATTAGATTATTACTCTAGTTCTCTAACGTGCATGAAAGTGAATGTCAAAGCAAACAATTAATAAATTCTAGTTCTGTGACATTTTTTCTTGTTTTGTACATCTCACTGAACACAAAGACTACACTTAAAGGAAGGCAATCTCATTAATGCCACTTACAAGTGGGACTTAGCATGTTGCCCTTAATCAGGCTACATTCTTTAAAAGATTGGCATGCAGCAATATATAACTCTCAAAAAAGTGAATGTATAAATAAAAAAAATAAAAAGGAAAATATCAAAGTCTTTATCATCTTTGAAAAGAGACCATACTTCTCAAACTTTTTTCCTGCAAGTCTATCTTTCCTATTTTTATTAAATATATACATCTGAACTGGAATCTATGCTAATAAAAGTGTGCTTCACAACCAGTACATTACTCAGTATTTTTCTCAAATTAATAATCAAAACAAATAAATGCTAAAAAAAAAATAATGTGTGATAGGGAGGTGGCTTCATTGGAATTTCAAAAGGACAGAGCTTTTATCTATATCTGGAAATATTTTATACTGGTGGGACAGACACTTCATTCCACTAAGGTGTAGAACAAGCAAAATAAGTGGGATTTTGTTTGGTTTATGGTTTTTTGTTGTGTTTTTTTTTTTTTTTTTTCCCATACAACAGGCAGCAGATCTGTGGAACCCATTGCTAAGAGAAAGTGGTTGATGGAAGTTTATGCTGGTTCTGGAGGGGATTGCACAAATACACAGGAAATACAAGGTATACAGAGTCCCTGAAACCTTTTTCTAAAGTTGGTGTCATGTACACCCCACAACAAATATGAAGAACACAAGGGCAATCACCAACATTATAGTCCAAGATTGTATATTACTGTTAGTAATTCACCTGTTTTGTCCTAGAATTCCTAGAAAGCCTGTTGTGTTGTCCAGGTGAATGCCACCCAGTCGTAGTGGCTGAGTAGTGGTATTTCTACTTATTTGTAACTCTTCTAAGTTTGTTACTTCAATTTCAGATTCTCTGGTGAGTCCCCTTCATGAAAAGGTTCTGGTATGGCAATCTCCCCATCTTTTTTCATGGTGAATACTCCTGTAAAGAATTAATTTATCTTATCTGCAGTAACATTATCCAGGAATTCCCTTTATGCTCTCTGTCCATAGACCTTACAGATTCTGGGGGGCTTCTTTTTCCTCATGTCTCAGGAAGTTAGTACTAGTTTTGATTCCCTAACTTAGCTTTTCATCAAACTCTTTTTTGGCCTAACTATGTTTACATTTGTTTTTATCAGATTTCACAATCCTTTTCTTTGCTCAGATGCTTCTTACTGCTGCTAAACTTTCCCTTTGGTGTTTAGCCATGCTGACCTCCTTTTACAATTTCTCAAGCATTTCATAATAGGTGGTGTGAACTGGCACTGTGTTACCAGTATGGTCGTCTTCAACAGTTTCTGCACTGCCTGCAAGCATGTAATTCTCTGAAGCAGCTGTCCCCTTTAGCTTCCTTTTAACAAGAGTTCTTATTTTCACCTAGTTCTCATTATTAAAATATAGCAGTAGATTCTTTGGCCATTGATACTCCTGTAGGGATGCTGAATATAAGTACCTTATGGTTGCTCTTAGAGATGGTGCTTCCACCGTGAGATCCTGCACTTTATTGAGCCAAATGAATGGTTGCTTGTCTTCATGTGGGCATGCAAGCCAGCTATTCTATTAAACAATTACTGTTATCACCTAAAAATGTAATCTGTGATTAATGTCCTAATTTGACCTTAGTCCATAGATTAATTGAGATCACCTATTTATTTCTTACTCTCTCTGACCTTTCTCAGGATATAGCAGTCAGTCTAACCTCTCTAGTTGTTTGGGTGGCAGTATAGACAGACTACTATACTCTTCTTGTTTAGGCCTGGGATTTCAATTCATGAAGATTCTGGTACTTGAAAAGGTAAGTTTATTAATTTGGCTTAATTCTAAGAACTCTTAAATGTATACTTCTACTTCACCACCAGTATGTTTTATGCTATAATTCCCATATATTTTGTGGCCTGATGGACATACTGCTCTGTTATTATCATTTTCCTTCCACCAAATTTCTGATTTCAGCATTGCCTTCATTTAAGACATACCAGTTTCCTTATCTTAGTTCTTAAGCTTCTAACATTTGTATAAAAGTGGGTGTACTACACTTCCTGTCTCGAAAATATTTTTAAATGTCGCTTATTTTCCACTTGTCTATTTGATTATTTCTCTCCGCTGACCTACCCTTCACCTGAAGATACAGAATTGTCATGACTTCCCCTTTGGGACATCCTCCTCAGATGTGTGTTGTCTGACTGTGCAGTCCTCTGTGTAGAACTTTACTAACAATTGCTTAAACAAGCTGCTGCTTTGCTGGGAATTCCCCAGCTTCTGATGAACCTAATACTTTCCTCTTTATACTAGCTTTCTGCCAAGCATTAGAACCTTACCTCTGCCTTTCTTCTTGGTCCTGTTTGGAACCATTGGGTCATTTTGGAGAACAGTACTATTAAAGTCTAGGGAGCTTAAAGAGTGATAACACACTGAAATAGACTTCAGGTCTGATCAATAGGTCTGACCAGCTGACCAATAGGTCAACTTTATAGATATCTAGTTTCTACTGATTGTATTGATTACCTCTCCATTGACTACAAAGGGAGCTAAGATATATGTTAACATGTGAATGGTGTGAATTTTGGGGTTATCTTATGCAGGGACAGGAGTTGGACTCAATGATCCTTGTGGGTCCCTTCCAACTCAGGACATTCTATGATTCTGTGATTCTATGTGGACATCTATATGTACACACCAAAAATTTCAATGTTTTAATCTTGAAATAAATCTAGTCTTCAGATTCTCCCAGCTTTGGCTTCTCTGGAATATTTTGTCCATGATCAGTAGCTCTCCAAACAGGGAACAATCTATTTTTTTCCCCAGCTTCCATGCTGTCAGTGTGACTTCTTCTGAAGGGAATGTAACAGAGACTTAGAGTAAGCAAACAAATTGATACTGTGTGCCATGATTATAAAATGATGAAGATTCTGGATGGTTTATCTTTATAAAAGGTGAGAAAAAGGGCTTGCAAATACATTTTCAATATTGTAAGCGTTTTGCAAATTGTAGCTAGAAATGACAAAAAGTAGCATGCAGAATATGACACAAGTGCAGCACAGGAGGTTTACTGCAAGTTACTAAGGGACCTTATTACTTGATCAAAACCAGGAACAGGACACAATTTTTCTCCCAAAAATTTTAGAGACAAAAATTGTCCTTTAACAAGTAAATGCCAAATAATTTTACCCAAATCTAAAATCACTTCCATGCTGATGTCAAGAACACTACAGATTCATTTTACATATAAGACTTAGTCTTTATATCAACACGTTATGCTAAAGGATTCTGATATTATAATTGTAGATGGTTTCCATAGATACACAGAAGAAGACTGGCACATTATGGTAAATATTGAATTACACTGAGAATGCACTGAGGTGTAAATTTTCAGATGACAACATCTATTTTAAAGATTTGCAGAGAGGAGGGACAAAGAGAAGTTTTTTTATAAAATAATAAACTCATGGGTGAAGTAATGTGTTGAGCAGAATATGAAAATAAAATGTTTCCGCTTTCAGCACCTTTTTTTTCCCCACTGAATTGAAAGAGACTCAAATTCTAGTCCTCACTGTCCCACCAAATTGCATGCCTCTGTTTGCCATAAATGAGATGTGGAGAAAAAAAATTGTTTTAGTTTAGCGCAAAGATCTGCAGTGAAAACCATAACCAAATGGCCAGTATTCTTCTGGATGCCATTTGCTTTCCAACCTAAACCTGATTCAACAGAAAGAAAGAAACAACAATATCTTTTCAGTATAGTTTAGCATTTGTGTTTTTCTAATCCTTTTCTTTTGAATTATTATTGTAATACTGTTATTCATAACTGATTTTCTGACTTTTTTCTTAATCATTTGTGTATTTGATTCTAAACCAGATTTCAAATAAATCATCATTACAGATACCATAAACCTCAATGAGCTTTGGAGAGGGCCCCTTATGTCCAAGTTCTCAAAGTAATTGCATGGAAAGAACAATTATGAACATCAGTATAGATATACATGAACAATTTAAACTTTTAAGCAGAAAGAAAAGAATCATGTCATACATTTCACTTCAACCAACCCTTTTAAAGGTAAAAATGGAACTGTATATAAAAAACCCACAATTCATATTGTAAATCTTCAATGAATTATTCAATTTTAAATTTCTGTTTTAAAAAAGGTCTTGTAAAAATAATTCTTTTCCATTAGGCAAATATTACTCTATCTGTTTTCTACAAAAGAGAACATTCTAAAGTAATGGTATGATACCTTAAATTAAGGAAAGGATTTTGTGCTACCTAACACAGATGGGGGTTAGCCCTCTCCCAAAAGTCCTGCATTCTCTGGAATTCAAATCTTTGCCATGACACTGGCTCATAGCAATTATGCAAGCATGAATCTGCATTGGAACACAAGATTCCTTAGAGATCATTCTGTGACAACACTAAAATAATGCTGAAATGCATTTGTATCTTCAATACAGCTTCATTAAGGTAAAAAAAAAAATCTATCTGGAAATAATGTGCTTTCTCTTAAGTCATCTGATCACATAATGTCATCAGATCACCTGCAATTTATTGTACATAGAAGACAATTAAAATTAATTATTTAGAAGTGTTATGTGCTATGTGAACATACAACACTCTTTCTTCCAGTAAGTTCCCCCAACATAAATATATATTTAGTATAGAATGCCATGCAATAAATGTCTGTTACCAATACCAATATCTTTTTGTCACAGTTTGGAAACCACTGAACTGTTGAGCATCTGCATCAGTGCAGCATTCATTTCTAGAGAGGGTGAGAGGCCTCAGAAAGAGATTAAATTAGACATCATTCATTTACTGTATACTCCTACATATAATCCAAATTCTACCTGAAAAGATAACAGATAAACAAATACTGAAGAAGCTCTATGTCATTGCCACATGTTAGTACTACTTGATTGTCCACTGAAAGTTATGAAAAAAAGCTTAAAACAGATAGTAGACTGTGAATAGTTTAATGTCAACTGCTGATTGTTAATAGTAAAGACATTTTTCAAAGTTTGTTTTATTTCTGGATTTTGTTGAAATCTTTCTTAATTGCTTATGAAAAGGTTCCATCAAAAAGACTGGCTGTGTTTTAGGGGTAATCAGCAAGAGTCAGAATCCAACTCCTATTGCTTTGAATGAAAGCCAGAGCTAAGAAAATGCTTAATCCCCACGGTGATACTGCAAAGTATACAGCATCCTGGCTCAGTTACAGAAGATCAGGTTGTATAACAGTTGAATTTTGCTGTCAACAGAAGCAAAATCTCCAACTTTTTTTTCTTAATCTAGATAACATTTGTATCTCCGCCTTTAAAATAAATACATTTCAAATAAAACTAGGAAAAAAAGAACAACTCTGCACATCATACTACTTTTTTTTTTTTTTTTTTTTTTTTTTTTTTTGAGATGCTCCATGGGATCTTGCATTTGCAAATATTTCCTGCTAGCCTTGAGGTTCAAATTTAATTTCTTCTATAGATTCACTCTTCAAAGTGATTCTAATGTACAGACTCACTGTGAAGAGTAAGTCTGTTGGGAGGAAAGAAAACTGCTGGTGAGCTTTAAGCCAAAACACTTGGTGGTTCTAAACCAGCAGGAAAAGGAGTTTGTTCTAGGTCTGTTAACAAATGCTACATTATGCTTTTTTAAACAATCCATTCCTTCCGTATTCATCCAGTCTTCTATTCTTACAATGGTTCATGTGCCCTAATGTTATTTTAGGTGATGTGTATACATTAGGAGAATACACTTTATGTTGGACAAGATGTACCAATACCAGTACCAGTATTCCATGTACCAGTACTTACAGGGTAGCCACAGAGAAGATGGAGACTCCCTTTTTACAAGGAGTCACACGGTGAGGACAAGGGGTAACGGGTACAAGTTACTCCCAGGAAGACTCCAATTGGACATGAGAGGAAAATTTTTCACAGTGAGAACAGTCAATCATTGGAATAATCTCCCCAGGGAAGTGGTTGACTCTGCTACGCTGAACACGTTTAAGACTCAGCTGGACATGGTGCTGGGCCATCTCATGAGGTTGTGCTCTTGCCTAGAAAGGTTGGACCAGATGATCCTTGAGGTCCTTCCAACCTGGTATTCTATGATTCGATGATTCTATGAGATATTAAATAAAGTAAACAAGTCACTAACTGTGTGCCCACATCAATACAGAAGGAGATCATGAAATTTAACTATTGGTTTGAATTATTGATTTCGTGCTTAGATTAACCAACTTCTCCATAGTCACTTGTAAAACTAATACATTATAATTAGAGGATAAGTAATGCAGATTGGTCTCATCAAATAATTATGCTTCTCAGTTTGAAAGATATTAAAGTAATGTGTTTCCCACCTAATAGGTGACAAAAGAGATAATTTATAATAATGTATTTCTCATTTGCCATTGTTTTATTATGGAAAGAAGAATTATTTGCACATTCTCCCATGTGTGTGCAATTAACAAATTCTCTTCTGTTTAATCAGAGTTTATCCATATAATCTGTAACTTCAGCATGCAATAGGAAGCCTTCCAGTAAGAAGCATCTTATTTCAAAACTCCATTTTCCAGTAGATGTTTATCGTTTTCTATATTCTGCCTGTGTGGAATGTCATCCATAGAAAGACTGGTTTCTCTCTCCTTCTTGTTGATTTACTATCCTGTGTTGGCTTCTTGATTCACTGTTCCATCCTGATAATCAGAGCAAAGTGTCACCACTGGAACAAAGAACAAATGGGACAAATGTTTTTACCATGACTGGCACAATGTAGCTCTAATGCTGGAAAACAAATGCATTAATCCACATCCAATTAATCCAACCTTGCTCTTGTCTATCAAGGAAACTATCAAGCAAACTGTTAACAGTGTTGCACAGCTTAAGTTGGATTTATACATGTAATACATGTATGAGACATAAAAATATATGGATTATAAAATTATAATACGTATTCCTATGCTTATATATAGCATCCTATAGAAATTTCACAGATTTAGTAAAAAATTGGCTCCATTAAAAAAATTCTGACAGATTTTATTCAAGATTTCAAAATTAAACATGATGTTAAAAAGCATTTAGTTTCTAACACAGTACAGAATGTAGAACTTTGCACCAATTTTAAAAAGGGAACTTATATGTAAAGACTTAGAGCAATGGAGAAGGCAAAACTTCCTTGATAAATTAATGGATGGAAAACATGGATATGAGTGATGAGTGAAAAAATCCTAAAACAGTTATTACTCTTCAAGCAAGATTCAATATCACATTTTTCCTATTTTTCCAGTGTTTTCACCATTCCTGTCACATTGTCAAATGGAAAGGAATAAACAAGAGAAGATGAGGAATTAAAGGAGAAACAGAAAAGAAAGGTGTGTTTAATTTCTAAATGTTGTTGCATAAAGAAAACAAAACAAAACAAAAAACAAACCAAAACTTTCCCCAGAAAAGTTTGAGCAAAGTGGAACATTTTTAAGAGCCTTTTTTCTTTTCCGAAAACTGCTCCAATAGTACATTTTACAACAATCAATTACTGTTTTCTTTTTTTGAGTTTAAGTATCTTGAAGTTCAGACAGTTGGAATTCATAATTATGTTCTAGACCACTGAGACAACCTTTTTCACTCTTTCATGAAAAATACTCATAATTCAAGCTCAACCTGAATATAAGAATATAACTTCACTTTTAAAAAGAGTGTAACTTCTTGACCAAAGCAGCATATCACAAATGCATGGTGCATGATACAGACATAGATATATTAGTAGATATGCAGTATAATTAGACAGGTTGTATAGTAAAACAAATTATGGTACTGTAGTCTTTAATTTTTTTACATTTCTATAAGGAGACATTACATTTATAAATAAAATCTGAAAGTAGTTAATTAGAAAATAACAAATTAATTATCTTCAAAGAATTTACCCTGAGATCATGTGCCAAGCTTCTGATAATACCAATTCATTATTTCATATTTTGAATTAACATAACTACTGATCTAGATTTATCTATTTTGCACATTTATACAACAATGTAGCATGATAGTATAAAGTATATGTGTTTCATTAGATTTGAAATAACAGAGGCTTCATTCAGTGTCGAAATGGAATCAGATCTGCTCTTTTACATGAGACAGAAGAGAAATATTGAAAAAATGGGAACTGCCAACAGGTACTGAACACAAATTTTACGGCATGTAAGGCCAAATGTTAAAAAAACGCCAAGGCACAAATAGAAAGAGACATCAAGATTAACAAATCGATGTTCTATATTAGCAATAGGACAGTGACCAAGGTTCATAATGGTTCTTTATTTTGCTAGTAAAGCTGGGAAAAATGAGCCTGAGAAGGGCCTAAGTGTTGAATGCTTCTTTGCAATGCAAGTCTTCATCAGTCTTAAAAAAAAAGGTCAGTTTAAATCAGACAGTTAATGCAATTAATATCAGAGAAAAAGGGCATTAACACAATATTAAAGACAAAGGATAAGATCTCAACTTTGATAGAAGAAGAAAGGTCAGAGATTATTTATGAAAGCCTCCAATTTAGCCAAGTATTCTCTAACTTGCTCTTTCTTTATTCAAGGTTTATCTTACTCCATTGTAGTTGCATTTATTGTGATTGTCATCTGAATATTTTGTGAAAGCAATCGATATAACAACATCAGTTACCTGTTGGACTGGACAAATTCTGTTCTAGATATACGAGGATCTGGCTAGAGCAATCTTAGATTTGCTAACAGTTATCTTTAATAGTGCACTGTATTGACAGAGAGGACAAAGAGAAACTGGGGTCTTCATGAAAAAAGGGGAAGAACTGTAAATCAGTCAAATTACCTTCACGTCTCAGAGAAATACTGAAGCAAATTAAACCATTTGCGTGTATCTGCAAGAAAACAACTTCCATCAACTGAAAAGAACAAGTTGCATACGTTTTTTTTTTCCTTTCTCTGTAATGTGATAACATGCATTGTGAACAGAACAGAAGCAACAGGATGTAAAAAAAACTTTGACATTCCTTTGCATTCTATTTTCCTAAGCAAGCTAGGAAAACAACCTCTAGATTAATTCACTAAACAGTGGCTCCAGAGGTGGATAGAGTGAAATTACCTGCTGTTTACTGTTCAAAGAAAAAGATACAAAGGACAGGCTTTCACTGGCATCTGATCTGGATCTATCAGTAACGATCTTAAAAATGACCTAACTGAAATAAACAGAAACTATATTTAGGAAGTCTGAACTGAATTCAGTGGTATTCCAAAGCTAGATTTGAATTTGCCAAGTCAGATATTGTCAGTAGACATGCATACTTTTATAGAGACATAAGTAGGGAATAGTTCTTCAGAACTATCTATGGTTATAACAGATCACTAGGTTGATATGAGTCAACAATGTCATCCTGTCATTAAATATATGTGTGTATGTGTGTATATATATGTATGTATATATGAATGCATAAATAGGAAATACAGAAAATAATTAGTCAATAGCTTTGGTTGAAATACTGTTATTTTTGTACATTGCAGCTCAAGAAATTAGCAATATAATGAGTGCAGAAGAAAAAGATAAGCAGAGATCTAGAAATAATGGTCTACAAGGAAGGACTGAGAAATATTTCAGAGCTTCATTTGCTTAGTTTAAAAAGAAGACAAGTGTTAGGGATATAGTTGCTGTTCTCAGATGCATAAAAGGAATCAAAGGGAGTAATCCACAGTGAACGTGGATAAGTAAAAATATAATGGGTTTGAGTTGCAAAATGAAAGACTTAGGTTAGACCTTAGGAGAAGCTTTCTAGTCATAACAATAGTAAAACTTTGGAATAAATTGTCTGGGGAGTCACCATAATTTAAAGAACTTGCAAAAGTATATCTGTTAAAATTATTTAAGTATAATTCATCCTTCTTTGAGGTATGCAGAATGATACAGATGACTTCTTGAGGTCTCTTTACAGAGGTTTATTCTAAGATAGCGGCAAACATGAATAAAATTCATAATGATAATATAAAGGATAGAATCAACGTCACTGCCAGAGCCATTCCTCTCTAGTTTCTACCAAAGTTTCTCTCTCACACAATTTTTTTTTATGCATTATTTCGTATAAAGCCACCAAGGTGAAAAATGCCACAGTAGTCATAAACTAGGTAGCTTGGTAGGCATTTTAAAGAGGAAACAACAGAACCAACAAAAATAAGCAGATAACCAGGTAAGCATCAGGAACAATAATAATATTAAAATTTTTATAACTGTAGTATGAGTTAAAGGCAAATCTAAACATCAGGTTAGTGTATTCAGGGCAAACACAAGCTTGGCTTAGGCTTTATACAGGAAAAGCAAAAGATACACCAGTATAATCTCGAACTAAGATCTTCTTCTCAGGAGCCTCTGGCCATCTGCCAAGTCAGGTGCCTGTGAACCACATCACTATACATGAAACCTTAAAACTAAAGCTACTGCTTCAATCCTATCAAATTTAGAAGGGATAATTAGCTGAAACGCAGCTCTGAGAGTATGAGAGTACATCTTTTGAACTGGAGAAGTCTTCATTGGAGATGCTCAGCATGCAAACAATGTGGAACACCTCCTTGCATTTCTTGGCATACCACTGGGCAGAGAGACAGGGAGACTGGGAAAAAATCACCTTCATCTGCAGAGTGATTACTCAGTCCTACTTTACTAAATTGAGAGAAGACACAACTAAATCCAGTAGAGCGCAACACACATTTCTGGTTTCTTTTGTGGCTGCCACAGTGTTGCAACTGCCACCTTTAGATAGGAGTAGTAATTTCTCCCAGTGAAAGAAAAAATGTTTTGATCAAATACATACCTTACACCTATTTACAGGATTTTTAAGAAACAATGCATGAGTCTAAACCAATCCCTGAAAAAGACCAAACACATTCCTGCCTATTATGAGAGTAACCTGCAGTGAGGTTCCAGTAACAAGATGCACAGGTTTGGTCACTCAATGTTCAAAGCAGGGCTCTTAGCTAAAGTGGTCTACCTGACTTCAAATGCCATGGTGATAAACCAGAAATACACCTGCTGACTAGGCAGAGATGAGTGAAGCCATTTAAAGGTTTTTAACTCTTAATCAAAGCCACTCAGCACTTTGTACAGATTTTGAAGATGGACTTACTGGAGTTGCTCAACTAGCTTGTCTGGGCAAGTTTGTCACTTGCCTCTGTGTCAGCTCTATCTGGAGGAAAAGGGTACTTCCACTGATGGTGCACAGCAGTCTGGAGGCCTGTCATTAAGATCCGTATCAGGAAAAACTGTTCATGCATACTTAGGTTGCAGGGTTCTTTTTAACTGAAATTTCAACATAAATATTTTAGAAGAAAAGCTACAGCTTTCCCCACTGTCAAGATGTGTAAACTGCAACAAAACAAGGGTAGGAAAAGTCTAACACAATATTTTTCTTGTACATCCATGGACAGCTTTACTGGGGGTAAGAAGCTGGTCTATGTCACAGAGTGTAGAAAACATACCTTTCTTCCATCTGCAACATCTCATATGGAAATGCTACAATCCCATCTGTATGATCTTTCTGTAATTAATGCATAATATGTAACTGACTATTTCAAAGTAATTGATCACAGAAATACATTCTATCTAGAACATGATCTACTGGGTGACATGATATTACATGTAAAGAATAATAATCTTTTCTCTTCATCATATTAGTAAAGATAACTGTCTCTCAGAACTGGAAAGAAAGTTTCTCTTGGTGCCAAACTGAAAAGAAATTGAATCAATCATGCTGAACTAGAGAGAATAAAGCATAACATTGCTTTAAATCTCTAATTTCTACAGTTTTCTATTGCACACAGATATCAAAATAGGCTTTATTTAAAATCTTGAAACTGGAAAAAAATTGGAGCTGATTCTTTTTTAAAATAATACAGAGGCCTTTGGTGTATGTAAACATATATCTACCATCTATCAGAAGTCAACTTATAGAAAAAAAATGCAGCTGCATTTTCTAGGTGATGACAAATAAAATATCAAACATTTCCCCATAAATGTACACTAAATTGCCAAAAGGTTGTTTTGGGGATAGAAACATTTTTGGGAAAAAAAGTTAAAAAATAAATGAGTAGAGTGAGAACATTTTTTTTCCTAGTAAATTAATTGCCAATAAAAAATAAGTTAAAAATTGCTTCGTACAGAGTTTAAGAGTTGTAATTGAGGACAGAGCTTGGCTTTATTTAGTCACTAAAAAAAAAGCCAACGAACTTGCAAAAAAGAATGTAAAAAAAGATTAAATATGTAGCATGCAGATTTCACTCACATCTGTTTATTCATTTTCATCTTATGCTCTAAACTCCATTACATGTTGAAGATAAAATTCACCCATCTGTTTTAATATGAATGATTCAGTTCTTTGTAACAATTTTATGCAAACTGAAACATAAATTGTTGGGAATATTGGGAATTAAAGCACTATATTATATGCAGTTAAAACTATTTTGAGCTTCTACTTCTGCTATTGACTCTTCTAGAAACGTGCATTATTCATCAAGTAAAATTTTTAAAATCGATTTAACAAAACTGCCAAAATCACTGTCTGTGCTCTATGTGGGTCTAATACAATATGCACATAAAGCTGTAAAACTGAATTAGTTTCAGGTAGAAACAGAAAATCAACTTCTACAATCACATTCCTAGCTAGCAATACAGGTAACATTTTATAGTCTCTTATGATTTTTAAGCAGAACTACTAAGAAGCCATTTAATCCTTTTTGTCTTCCTTTTCGTTTTCCTTTTCGGCTGTTCATAAATTAATTCCCACTTTAATCCCTTAATCACTGTCCTTTGGTGTTGTCATGCTAAAAACAGATCATGTCAAGCTGAGGATCTGACAATTACTGACTCTGGAAGAGCTGTGATTTAAATTAACTTAATATCAAATACCAGGCATCTTGTCTGAATGATAGCAGGTTTCAAACTGATCGTTTGATTATACACATTTTTTACTTCTTTTTTCCTTTCTAAAGCAGATCTCTAATTGTTGCGGCTGCACATAGCCAATATACAGAGTAATGTTGCTTCATGCTGCTGACATTGATATGACAATCACAGCGATTCTGCAGCACTCTGATGATGTGAATTGCTATTTAGAAATTAACCCCCATGCAATAAAAATCAGAACAAGATGACAGACTTTTAAAAAATTGCCCAACAAACCTTTTCTGAATATTGTGTGCCTTTTTACTGTATTGCACATAACTTCAGAGCATTCTGGGAGGAGACACCATTTTCTAATGCTAAAGCAGGAAGTTGATAAATGAAGTGGTCCTGTTAAGAAGTTATGACCTGGTGTTTAGAAGTTGGTATTTATAAGAACCAAGGTACAGAGAATGCCATCTGCAGAGGACAATTCAGGTTGGGAAAAGATTCTGACCAGAAGAGAAAATATCCATAGAATGTCCCTTGGGTTTTAGCTACAGCTCTTTCTTGCACATAGTTTTGGAACTTTATAATCATGGTCCTGGCATTCAAAAAGATGAAGTATTTAAAATCGTTTTGGTATGAGAATGGTCCTTTGAAATTCTCAGTTTCTGAAGAAAGTTTTCTTTTTATAGAAGAAACACTTAACAGAAGTTTATCCAGTTGTATCTCCTACCTGGTGGAAAATAACGTCTTCCTCCTGCTTTTTTAACATAACTTGAGAGATCTGTGCTAATCAAGTACTCCCTCCCCAAATGTTATTTTGTTAGATGCCAAAACTGCAAAATGTCTATGAAATGGTTAGGTAGGAAACAGCTTTTGAGGCTCTGCGGTAGAGCTACTAGCTCGCATATTCTCATTTTCAGTCCCTCTGTCTCTCCATATATGTAGCTATCTACATCTATATCATCTATATCTATGTATATTTATATATGTACTTGTGTGTGTGTGTGTGTGTGTGTGTGTGTATATATATATATATATAAAAGTATATATGCAAGAATCTGCTGAGATACCTAAATCCTAATGATGTAAAAACCTGTTTTTATTGTTTAGGAAGTTATAAAATCACCTGATTATCATTAAGGATTTTACAATTATTATGAACATGTAGCAGTTAACAGAAGCTGCTTTTGCTGAAACCTGTTAAGACAATAGAGATAACCTTGAGTTTTTCTCTCTAAACATAGGTGGAGACAATCATCATGAGAAAACTAAGATAGAAATAGATTAAATTCTGCATATTTTATGTTTCGTGCCTTCTTAACATATCTTAAATTTGAGCACCATGTACAAACAACAGGAACAAAGTTATTGCAATGTTAGATAAAATTCTATGCTCATCTAATTCAGTACTTTGTTTCTTACAAATAAATCTGTTGATAATCTGACTCTGACACTAATTTCTTTTAATAATAAAACAACCCCCAAAAAAATATTTGATATCTTAAAGGACAGTTAATATCTCTTCCAAAAATGCAATTAATTATTCTGAATAGCCAACTAGCAAAGAATTAAAAGATCTGCCCATGTTTTCTATTTCAACACCTTCCTGTAGATTCTACACCTTAATTGCACAATTATGTGGGCAAGTATATTTTCTATCAATCAGTTTAGTATTTGAGCCATTTTAATTATGTTGAACTTCTTTTTTGTCTCAGATATGCAGAAAAGCAGGTGTCTCATTTACCATCATTGCTTAAGCGTTTGGAATTTGCCATAAAATTTATAGTAAAACACCACATGCTCTGAAAAAGTATAGGTAGATAAAACTCGAGAAAAATCCAGACCTAAAAAACAGCTAAAGTAGGCTCATTTCCCAAAAAGGATGAGGGTTTGCTTGTTTGTTGTTTTGTTTTGTTTTGTTTTGTTTTGTTTTGTTTTGTTTTGTTTTTACAGGTCCCCCAGCCTTTCTCAGTCTAAATAGTTGCCAGTTAGCCATCTAACTGCTGGTCAGATAAAGTATTTTGTTTTTTTCTTATTTGTTCTGTTTTGCAGTGTGACTTCTGGGGAAAGTCCAGGCATGTAATATGTATGTTCCTAAATCAATGAAAATTCGTAAGTGATTCTCAGCATAGTAATGCTGATGTAATGTCCCTTTTAGATCAAGGGTAACGTAAATCTATTGAACCAACAACTGAGCAATTAGGTTTTGATCATTTCAATCGTTTCAATAAAATATTTTTTCTTTCCCACTTTGCATAACTTGGTTATGGTTATCACAGACAAGATTTCTATCCTATATTAAGTTTTGATATGGCAATTTTGACCTATGTATATTTAGAACTTTAAGATGATTCCTGGACTGTAACTTGACTCATATCATATTAGCAGCTTATTTATAATGTTATATGCCATTACATTAGTTGGTGAGTAATTTGGAAAGACAATGATACTGAGAAATATCAGTATATCTGGCTTTTACAGATGAAATAATTTACTCTCAGATTTTAAAATGTTGCTTTTTAAATGTTGCTTTAAGATTGCCTATTGCAATTTAGGTTTTTTAACTTAGATTTCTTTGACTTGAGGTGTTGTACTTAATCAATCACACAGAGCCACGTAAACTGACATAGATAAAGAAGTGAAAGGGAGAAAAAGAAAGTGAAAAAGAAATCCTGACTGGTAGGAGTGGTTTAGGCTAACAATGAGCCAGAACTGAAGCTTCATAAATGTGGAGGAAAAGGGAGGGAAACTTAAATAGTACTATACTATGTATCTTCAAGCTAAAAATATTGCTGTCGAAAGAAATCTCCATTGTCTCATCTCAAGGAGTACTATTGAAAGGTATTATAGCAATGAGAATAGCAATTCTTGTGCAAAGAAACATACAAATACTGTTAATTATGTCTGAAAAGAAAGTTTACTGATCTATTTAGGCATTATGTGAAGCTGAAATTCCAGTCTGACAGTCTGGAACCAATGGAGATAACACCTTACTAACAAGAGCTTACCTTCTGGCTGGCATGTTGACACTTAAAGTTAAAATAATGAAAAGCAAACAATTCTAGAATTAATTCTTGTTAAAGCAATTAGAATTCACTAAGCTAAGGATGCTACCTAGTCCAAACTGAAAGACAAAGGAAGCAGATACTGGACAAATGTTTTGATATAAATCCAAAATAATACAAGGAATACAGGAGAGAGAAAGTGGAAGACACATGTCAGATAAAGATGAAGCAGAACTCAAAATTCAAATCTATAGTACGCATACAGAACTGTTCATGCCTGGCCAACCATCATGAGCTGAGCTATGGTCAAGTATCTGGAGAAAAGAGCAATTAGAAAGACTATAATTTGAAAGAGTTTGCAAGCCTCACTAAGTTTGTATAAGGCAAAAAGGATTTTTGCATAAAAAAAAGAAAAATATTAGACTACCACTCTTAAAGCTAACAGGACATATCCTAACTTTGCATTAAAACATAGATAACAATGAAGACTTTACTCAGGCTACATACCTGAGAAGTTTCTTGAACATAGATCCTAGCTCTAGAGCTGTCCAGGAAAGTAGTATCAAGTCCGTTTCTTTCAGCTTTATAGAGTTAGAATTACATGTCTACATTTTCTGTATCTGTTTGTCAGTACAAAACACAGTTAAGGAAACAGTTCAATAATAGAAATGAAGTTATTTAACCTCAGATCAAGTAACTTCATACAGAAAAAGGCTGCAGAAATGTGTCTTTTGCAGCAGAAATACTAAATCTTTGATTATATTTAATATCATGTGAACATGAATTCTTGCAAAAATGTCTAACTAAATTGTCAATACAAGTTTTAAAAGTTACTACAAGTAGTGCTTTGAAACTGCAAATCCTACACTACTTCCAGTTCAGGTCTTACTATCTGAGTAGTGTGTTCTTCTTGTTGACTTTTGTAGGCCAGAGAACGGTTTTTAGTAATACAAAAGTTCTTATTGAGCTCTTCAGGTGCTAAGCCATTTAGTGGTTATGTACCTCATCTTCATTATATCCTAATATCAAATGCATTGACACAAAATAGCCATTTTTGACTGAACTTAATACTAATCTGTTTGACTGATCTTTCAATTAAATGGAACTTAATTTGATGAGTGTTGTGCTGCACTGTGGGGTGCTTGTATGTAGGTAGTTATGTAAGCATGATTTGTTTTTTTATATTGCATTTTTATTGAAATAGCCCTGTTATTCACTCCTAGTAACGAATCACTACAGACAGTACAAAATATATGAGCTATGGCTGAACATAGACCTGAAGTAGCAGAAACTGCTGTTAATTGGTGTGCCACAGAGAGTGGGAATCTTTTTCTCTTTAATTTACACCTGTAATCGTAGCATTTATATAAGCTACTTTTGTGCTGTGTATACAGTAGCTATTTTTATTTCTTTCTAAAAGAACTCTGTTGAAGCTGAAAGCTACATATAAATTCTTAAGTGCTAATTTAATAGTTATAATGGCTCTACTCATTCCTACAGTTAAGAACATTAGCATAGGTTTACATTCATGTCCTTTTCAAGAAAATTCTTAGATTTTTGTATAAATTTAGAGATAACCCTGATTTATATCAATGAGACATAATCTACGTTTCAGTGCTTTTCTGAATGGGAACCTTTAATTTCCAAGAATTCACTACTCTGTTTATTGACGTTACAGGTGGAAGAAAGGACAATCTTTCACTTTCACTTGAAGAAAAACACCGTTAGAATCAAAACTTCTTCATTGTGTTATACTGAGCATTGACTAAATTAAAGGCATTTTTCAGTGATGCCCAATGACAGAACAAGAGGCCATGTGCACAAACAGAAGCTTAGGGGGTTTCATCTGAACATCAAGAAACACTTTTTTACTGTGAGGGTGACTCAGTGTTGGCACAGGTTGCCCACAGAGGTTGTGGACATCTCCATCCTTGGAGATACTCAAAAGCTGTTTGGACATTGCTCTGGGCTCTAGGTGGCTCTACTCGAGCAGAGGGATTGGACTAGATGACCTTCAGAGGTCCCTTCCAACCCCAGTGATTTTGTGAGTCTGTGAAATGTTACATCTTCGAGAATAAAGCACTTCTACTGATGAATTAAACTCATTTAGATGTGTTGCTCTGAGAGAGATAAAGAAAATGTAAGAAAACCTCTACAAATAAAAAAAATGCGTTATAAAAGTGTATGCACTTTTACAGAAATAAGTACAGACATACAAAATAGGCTACAAGTCTATAAGATATTCTTCTAGTATTCTCCCTGTGTGACAAAAGTACAGTCACAGACATTATGTATAGACCTTAGGAAAAGAAAATATGCAATATTAGAGTTAATCATACCCATCTGCAACAGGAGATAGGGAAACTGTTAAATATTGAGACCCACACTTTCTTAGAGGGACTCTTTTCCAGTTGTATTCAAAGGCTTAGTAAACAAAATCTAATTTCTATAATTTCTGATAATTAGACTGATTTTAAAAGAGGAGAAGGAAAATGCCAAAAATTGACATTTTGAGATCTAAAGCCAACCATACAAGTGACAAACTGCCCTTCCTTCTTCCTCTCCTTCTCTGATTTTTTTTTTAAAACCTGAAGATCTTTTCTGTTAAAGTTATTACAACACTAATCCTAGTTATAAGTAGGAAGTAAATGGACAGTGTAAATACAATGACCGACATCATGCAGAATTCTCAAAAAAAGTGCAAAAAATCCCCCAGATATTTGAATTATTTTCAATATTAACTAATTTGGATAGATTGGCCTTAGTTCTGCAGGTGTGAGTAAATATTTATGGTTGTATCTGTATATGCAAATAACAACAATGTATTCATATTCTTTATCCCAAATTCTCTGAAGTGGAGGATATTACTCCTATTCAATTGCATGACAGTGGTCTAAATGTCTAAGTGACTACGATCAATCATTAAATATTAAATGAGAAGATATCTGGATAATTGTAGACTTCCTGCATGAATTAGCAATGGTGTACCACCAACGAAATCACTGAGAGTAATGAAAATGTGTGTCCTAAAAAGAAGTTGTGCATTTTAAGTGGGAGGGGAAATAATGATGAGAATATCTCAGCAAGACATCTGCAGGATAGTGAAGTCTAAAATTAAGATGTTTAATGAGCAAGATAGGAATCAATAAATCATTATATCAATAAAGAAATTACTTAATGTAGGACATATAAAAAAAACCATACACAATAGCCCAGTAATGCCTTAATCTTTGAAATATATGCTTACTTTCCAATATAATAATTCCTTGCTTTCCTTTTTTAGTTTCTCAATGTTTCCTCACTTTTAATTTTATTTTTTTATTAAATATTTTTCTGTTCCCCTTCTTTACTTTGTTCTTCATATTATTTGTGAAAGATTAACTTTTTTGTTTAAAGCTTCCTCATTCATTATATTCAAGTAGGTAAAAAGATCTCTAAAACACTTTTCCCTCCCAGTCACATTTATTCTTTCTGGGGTGTTATGATTCCCTGAAGAAATTGTCAGTATCTTTAGCAATAAATAGTGGCCAAATTTGTAATGCATTTTCTTGAGCTCTCTTCCTCTCTGTCCTAATCATTACTTGCTTTTCCAGAGAATCTGGCTGTTATCAAAGTCTTAACTTTTACAGAAGAGGCTACAGTAAGCCTCAAATCATATAATTGTTCCCAGGACCTTCCTATATAAAAAGGCAGAATATCTTTCAATGAAATAATAAGTGAGGAAGCAAAGTGGTGTTTCTGTACAAAGTTTGGCAGCATAAAAACTATTTGTTGCCAAATATCATGAAAACAAACTGTACAAATAAAAACAAAACCTGCTAGCTTCCAGGTTACTTAAACTTCTCAAAGCATTCCATTAACAAGATGTTCACAAGGTTTCCACAAGAGACTCCCATAAACCTACTATAATTAAAATTTTAACAAAAAAGCAAAATTAAGAAAAATCTCAAAAGGTCTTCTAAACATGCTAGCTAAGTAACAGACAAACAGGAGTAAATTCACATGCATAATACCACAAATGAAAACATGTATAAACCATTTTAATATATATATAATTGTAATTCACTACTGAAATAATATCTGTTCATATGTCTTGATCCACTATTTCCTTGTGTCTTTATATAGGTGTAAGTGACCTATTAAATAATGCTAACATTCTTTCATTGCAGAACAGTGGAAGATTGGACCCCTGCAGCATCTAATAGAAGAGTAAAAAACAGCTGTTTTTTATTCCTTTTTGTTCATCATACCATTTTTACTTTCTTTCTACAAGATAGAGTAATACTTGTGCATTTTACCCATTAGTCCCCACCTTCCATTCCTCAGTTATGATTTTCCAGAGTTCAATAGTTTCTTCAATTTATTTTACCATTATTCTTCTCTTGCTTCAAGTCCTCCCTTTGTTTCTATCCTGTTTTCTTTTATTCTTGGTCTTCTTTCATGTAGATTTTTTCCCAAGGTCCTCTACTAGTTCTTCTCTTATCAAAGGCCTTTTTTTCTGTGTGCTGGAATATTTATTTTTATTATTCTTGACAATTTTAAATACTTGTCAGTAAGTACAGGCATCTTTATATCTTACTACTTGACCTATCACTGCCAGCATATCTCCAGACTAGTGCAAATTGTGCTATTGTCATGTATGTTTTCTTCTGTAAAGAGAGAAGAACAAGTATAATTTGTTCTGCATACTACTTGCCACACGTTCCATATGCAAATAACAGAATTATTTAGCAAAGTTTCTGTGTAGAAAGATCTCCTAATAAGAATAATTTTTGTACAATTCAGTCTAGTGCAGGAGAAAGTTATTTTGATAGCCATTCAAGTTTAGATGCTAGACTCAACCGCACAGAATCAAACTTTTGAGTCAATTGATGATGTGAAACTTTTCTACAGAAAGGTGTTGTACCTAAGGCCAACAGTTCACAAAAAAGGAGAAAACATTCAGTCAAAGGATGGTAAATAAGAGAGAACTTTTGCCTAACTTTAAGTTAGACTTTCAATCCGTTTGTCAGTATTTTCTGAACATAGCAAAAAAATACCACACTGAAATAGAATATTATTGATCACAGTGTGGGTCTGTTTTAAATAACTAAAGGAGATCATACAATAATGTAAGACTTTCTATTCATAAAGAGATATAGACTTATCTGCCTAGCCAAGAGAAACATCTGCCTGATATATGACTCAAATATTAATGTATATGTAATTGAAAAAGCTATACACTTAAGGCTATTTTAACACTAGCAAGTATGCAGTTCAGTGGGAGCAGACCTGTGAGGAGAATCTTCAGTGCAACGACCTGACATTCATGCTATACTCATGTTGGCAGATTTATTTCAGGCTGTTCCATTTCATGTTGTTCCATGGACGAAACACCAATTAGCAGCTGGAAAATATTAAACATGTTAGGGATGTTAAGAGCTGGGCTGCCTCCTCCAGCAGCTCTGGCCCAGGACTCCTTGTGCCCAGCCACTGGAGCCCAGCTCAGTGCCTCAAGGACCGGAGTCTTTGCTCAGACTGAGGGACACAGCTGCTGCTTTCCAGTTTGTAGCTTCAACTAGCAGTGAAGCTGACCACATATCCCAGAGACACACGGACGCACAGGCCATGTGTGACATGGCTGGTCAACAAGGACTGCCACAGACAAGGCGCTGCCATCAACAGCACCTGCATATAGGACTCACATAAAATCTAAGTGCAGCCAGCCAAGTCTGCAGCAAATACACATACACATGCACACTAGATTTGGGGGAGATAGAGACACTCCTGCAGCAGCCAGCTGTGACCCACGGTCCTGCTATGGCCGTCCTTGTGGAGCCCCTCACTTGCTTCACTCACCCTGGTCTCCCCCAGTAGCTGGTTTTCAGGACATACACAACTCCTTACCCAGTGGAAAGCAGCAAAGTCCCCTACTTGCTGCACTAGCTGACACCACAGGCGAGGGGCACCTACACCTCCAGTCTGTCTCCAGTAGCTGGTACCCACTCACCCACTCACACAGATCCCACCAGTAGCTGGTATTTAGTCCTTGCAGCACTTATACGCACAGGATAGAGAGTGAGATTACACAGAGAGACAATTGAGAGAAAAATAATTAGAAGATAGGACAGACTGCAGTAATCAGATGCAGGGCTCAGCCAGAAGAACGTTTTACGTGCAACCAGCCCCTTTTATACCTGTTTCTGTCTACTACCCTTTGTTCCTCCCTGCTCCCCCTACCCCTGCACATCACCCATGGGTTTGTACAGCTCTATTGATTTCCCCACCCTCTCCCTGCTGCATGTCCGGGATTACCTCTGGTTTACAATCTTACTAGTTGCAAAGTCCAAGTTAATCTTCCTGGAAGTGGCACCCGTAGTTTCTTGATAGGCTATCAATTACTGTCAGTGGTGAGATTTGTTTCTTCTCATTGTCCCCGTGTTCCTTTTGTCAGTGTCTCTGCATGCATTTTTTTATTTGTTTGTTTGTTTTTTTTTTCCCTTATAATCCCTATTTACAAGGTCCTTGATCAGATAGGCTTACTGGAATAAATGTTCTCACTCTCCCACATATCCTCATCAATTAATGTGACAGACCAGGTTTGGTTCTCCTCACTGCCTCCTTTATCATTTGTTGGTCAGGTTTGTGTCCCTGTATGTTCTTGTTTGTGGCTTCCTCCTTTACTTATTATCCTGGTTTTTTTTCATTGAAAAAGTCCTTGAGCAGATATTCCTAAAGAAGGAGTCACTCTCCTTCCGCACACCCTTACAAAACATACATTCTGGTTTAATTTAATTTGAAAGGAATCCAGATGATGAAGTCTAAGGTCAATACACAATACGAACCAAAGCCTTGTAAGTGGAGGTAGTCAAGAGAGAATTTCCAGAGACATGTCCAGAATGGTAAAAGAGGTGAATAACCTTGTTTTACCTCACAGATGACCTGGCCTTTACCAGGAGGTCCCTTCCAACCTGAATTTTCCTGGGATCTGTATAGAAAAACTAATATGATCAGGAATCATTTATTAATATGTTTAATTAGCAGCTTAATGACATCCATATTTTAAGGCACCACTGTGCTTTACTCCAGCTTGTGTATATTAAGGGTGAGGCTACTGCACGTAGAAGTTTAGAAGTTCTGAAACAAAAGAACTAATGCAAATGCTGCTGGTACACAGAACTGTCTTCCAAAGATAACAGAAACCTTGTCACAACTTACAAAGATTAGCCACAGAAGAGCTAGTTACCAGAGCTAGACAGGACCTCAGATCACTAGGTGGGCAAGTGCATTATTGTGATCAAAAGATTATATTAAATATGTCCACAACAATAAATAAATAAATAAATATGTATGTTTACTAGTGGATAAGACATTGATAAATAATAATAATCAACTCTGCAAAGAAAGGGTATTGATGGATCAGTGCACAGACTATTAAAAGTTAGAAACAGTCAAATAGGATGCAAAATAAATTGGGTGGGTTTTTTTAATGAAAAAATTCTATCTGTTATTTATGGTCACACAATAGTAAGGCTTTGTCTATGTGGGCTCTTACAGAAAAGACTTAATAGGTAGCCAAGCTGTGTATTGGTTCTCTCACACAGTAGGGTTAGATTTGTTTTGTCACCGGAGTGAAATGAAACAAATTAGGGAGATGATACCTGCTGTATCTTTGCCTGCATAGTTCAATACTAGATAATTCATTCTAAGTATGTCATAGTCCTGAAAAAATATATATAACTGATTTTCTTCTCTGTCTCACAAAAACTGGAAGATATTTTTTTTCTATTTTCTTGAATTTCTTCAATATAGTAATGAATAAAATAAGTCAGATTTCTCCTTCTGCTAGATAACACCTGAGACACAATTGTCAGCTAATATAATATATATATATTTCTCTGTGTGTTTGTCCTTAGGTGAATGTCTTAGGTGAATGTGTTTATTTTTGCATGACTATATTTAGTTTTATCTTAAGGAAGAACTTCCAGGACATTACTAAAATATATGTTCTTTGTACTAATTTTTTTTATGGGATCAGAAAATCTTACAAGATCACCCCAGTCAAATAAGTGTTTTGAGTAAGTATTCAGACATATTGAGTCAAATATTGGAATTATATTGAGTAACAGCTATTATGGCTTTATGTAAATTTCTTTCTCAATTGGCTCAAATTCTATTAATTACCTGTGGCAGTTGGTACCTGTTGGGCCTGACTTACAATAGTATTAGCACATTAATTAGCCATATAGGATAAAGGAGTAGCTTAATTATAAGAACAAAGGAGCTCCTTGAGCATAAAGAACCTGTCAAACAATCACTGTGAAAGTTGTGATGGTGAGGAGAACCTTTGAGAGGGGCACAATTTGACCTCCAGTGACAGCAACAGCAAGAGCCAGCTGTTGGGAGCCAAATTAATTTGAACAGGTCAGTCAGGACTTGGATATTCTCTACCCAGTCCCATAACTAACGGTGTCTAGAGTGCAGAGAGAGAACCAAGAGACATCCTAGGGACACCACAGGCCCTGGTGCCGTGCATGGCTCAAACTACTATGCCCATCCACCCAATTTTCTTCCTGAACCATACCATCTCTCTTGCAGGAAGTCAAACAATTTATAAAACTGCATACTTGTGTGATTAAAGTATTTTGGTATCTGAGTCCATTTAGCCTCTGTGCAGTCTTTTGGTCTTAAACCTTGACACTGCTTTGAAGGTTGTGGAATGTGAGAAATCTTCAGGATGTTCTAAGACATTTGGACCATGGTCTCTCAAAACGAAATAATAAGGTTAAGAAATGTCATAGCTGAAAAGCATATATAGCATAAAAATGACATAGAGAAACTGAAGATCTTGGAGAAAAAAAAAGTAAAATTCCATGCAATGCTTTAATATAAAGAACAGTTTAGAGGAGACGTGCGCTGTTGTTCTTGCACCTTTCTTCACTTACTAGCATGGAGGCCAAGTTGTTTATACACCTTCTTTAGCTTTGATTATTGCTCTTTTTCTAAATTACAAATCTCTTGTACAACAACATAAAAAAAGGTTAAAAGAAATCAGTTTGAAGAGAAAAGATGAAGTTTACATCCAGTGAAAATACCTTTAAGAAAGTAGTCTACGCTAAATTATTGTGCTGTCTCAATATCAGAGAAAGAGGTCCACATCTATATAAAGTAAATTCACAACCAAAATTTGAAATATATAGAGGATCCTAAAGAAGATAAGGACAGCTCAATTTCTGGGTCCATTTCTGCTGTGGATACATTAAGTCTACAAGGAAACAGCACCTCTCCTTACCTGTGCCAGTCCTGCTTATGTAATTTTAACTAACACTCTAGTCATCTGAGTTATCTCACCAATTTTCTCTCATTCTGCTTACATCAAAGCACCATCGTGGATTCATCCACTATTTTCTGCCTTCGTTCTTCTGTGTTATTAATGACCTGTAGGGCTGACAGCATAGTTAATATGATAGATAATGTCGTGCTGACAGCATTGTTAACATTCTAATAGATGAAAAGCTGGCAGTATTGTTTGTTGGGAAGATTAGCTTTTGGAATATTTGAGTAACATCTTAGAATCAACCTTTTTTGGAAACAGTGTCTTCACAAGGATATCAAGTTTTGTTGGATGATAACTCACTGTCATCTTCAGGAGTGTGGTGGGTTGACCCTAGCTGGATGCCAGGTATCCACCAAAGCTGCTCTATCACTCCCCCTCCTTTGCTCAACAGGGGAGAGAAAATGTAACAAAAGGCTCATGGGTCGAGATAAGGACAGGGAGATCACTCCCCAATTACCATTGCGGCAAAACAGATTCAGCTTGGGGAAACTAGTTTAATTTATTACCAATTAAATCAGAGTAGGTGTCCTGGTTTCAGCTGGGATAGAGTAAATTTTCTTCCTAGTAGCTGGTATAGTGCTGTGTTTTGGATTTACGATGAGAATACTGTTTATAACACACGGATGTTTCAGTTGTTGCTAAGTAGTGCTTAGACTGGTCAAGGACTTTTGAGCTTACTATGCTCTGCCAGGTGCACAAGAAGCTTTTTGGCACCCAAGGTGGGGCTCGAAGGGTTCGAGAAAACAACAGGTTAACCAGAGTGTATTAAGGAATTTGTATCTGCTAACAGTTGCTGGTCATAATATTGATTCATCTATTCTCAGTCTAACTGATCTGCACCATGCTCTTGTTTTTGCAGTACATGTTAAAGACTGGTGTTGGTTTTTGCAGTTTTCTGTGCTCTGCAGTGATTAGTGATGTTTTGCTTTGGAGACTTGTTATTAAAACACTGACCTTGAGCGTTATCTGGTATTTGGGTTCTGTAGTGAAGTCATTACTGGACTTCGGGTACCACCTCATGGAGACAATTAGCAATTATACCTCTTCCTCTGAGAGCTTTTTATGGAAGAAATACAGAGCAGCACTTTCACTGTCATCTTCTATGATGTTTTGTCCTTCATTAGAACAACTTTTCAGTATCTTGAACATCCTTGGGTAGTTAAGATATGTCTATTGGTAGTTCTTGCGAATATTGTTTCAGTTTTGTCTAAGGTCAATAAGCAGTTCAAGAATATCATCCAGAGATCTGCCCCAAGGCTGGATAGTTATAAGTGGCAAGGTGTGCGGGAGACCATGGGCAAATGCCTAGGACAGTGGGCATCTCCAGTGTTTTGGAACTTCATGCCTGAACAAGTGCAGAATCCTGAAAAAATAGTAGAATATTTGGAAAAAGTATGCTGTCACCCTGACAATTCTAGGGAGACACAAATCACTGCAATGTGCTGGGGCCTGGCCCATGCCTACCAAGCCCTGGTTCAACAGACAGAGCCCTCAAGGGGAAGAGAAAGTCTCTGGATCTGATGACAAAATGACAGGCGCTGCGGCTATGCCAGCCCCCACGACAGGCACTGCACCTGCGCCAGAGAACCAACCCTTGCCAGTATCAGTCGCCCCTATAGAGAAGAAAAAATACACAAGAAAATCAGCTCATTTAGTAAGGGCTGATGATGAACGAGGGCCATCATGAGAACAGGAGGAGGAAGAGGCAGAACCCATAAATGAGATGGTAACCACCCGATCCCTGTTCCTGAGTGATCTGCAAGATATGCAAAAAGATTTCAGTCATTGTCCAGGCGAGGACATTGTCACCTGGCTGCTCCAATGCTGGGATAACAGAGCCAGTAGCCTGGAATTAGAGGGTAGGGAAGCCAAGGAGCTGGGGTCCCTTTCTAGGGAAAGGAGCATTGATGAAGCGATTGGAGAAGGGGCAAAAGCCCTCAGTCTCTGGAGGCAATTCCTGTCAGGCATGACGGAAAGGTATCCCTCAAGGAAGATGTTATATGTCACTCAGGCAAGTGGACCACCATGGAGACAGGTATCCAGTACCTGAGGGAATTAGCTGTGCTGGAGGTGATTTATAATGACCTGGACAACAATCAATTATCCAAAGATCAAGATGAAATCCATTGCACACAACCCATGTGGTGGAAGGTTGTACGGAGCGCACCATCATCACACGCAAACTCATTGGCAATAATGACCTGGATAGATGAAGAGGGACCAACGGTGGATGAAATGGCTAGCCAACTCTGACAATACAAAGAAAGTCTCTCTTCCTCCCTATGGGCCTGCATCTTGGCTGTGGAGAAACTGTCCCAGAAGGTCCAGCAACTCGAAGAGGATACGTCCTACTCCTCACCTGTATGGCTCAGTATCTCAGCCATTAGGAGTGAGCGTCCCTCTGTTCAAGAGAGAAGATATAGTGGATACACACCACAGGCCACCCTGTGGTTTTATCTGTGTGACCACAGAGAGGACATGAGGAAGCAGGATGGAAAATCTACCTTGACACTAGAGGCACGGGTACGTGAGTTGCAAGGAAAAGCAACTACAAAAGGTGATTCTTCCAGGAAAATTGCTGCTCCAGTTTTCAGTGAGCAGTTCCCCAGACAGAGTAGAAGGGCTGATTTTGCTTCTCATCCTAATAAAGGTACTTTTGGTTCACATTTACAAGAAGTGAGTAACAAATGCTACAACCAGGACTAGAGGGGCCCTGCCTCCAGCCAGGTGGAGGAAAGGGACAATCAGGTTTACTGGACTGTGTGGATTTGATGGCCTGGCACATCAGACCCACAGGAGTATAAGGCTCTAGTGGACACCAGTGGACACCAGTGCCCTAATGCCACCAAGCTATAAAGGGGCAGAACCCCTCTGTATTTCTGGAGTCACAGGGGGATCCCAACAGCTGTGACTGTATTGGAGGCTGAAGTGAACCTAATGGGGAATGAGTGGCAGAAGCACCCCATTGTGATTGGCCCAGAGGCTCCGTGCATCCTTGGGATAGACTACCTCAGGAGAGAGTATTTCAAGGACCCAAAAGGGTACTGGTGAGCTTTCGGTAGAGCTGCCTGGGAGATGAATGAAATTAAACAGCTGTCCACCCTGCCCAGTTTCTCAAAGGACCCTTCTGTTGTGTGGTTGCTGAGGGTCAAAGAAAAAACAGGTGCCAGATGCTACCACAATGGTGCACCAGTGGCAATATCGCACCAACCAAGACTCCCTGATTCCCATCCATAAGTTGATTCATTGACTGGGGAGCCAAGGAGCGATCAGCAAGACTCGCTCACCTTTCAACAGTCCCATATGGCCAGTGCGAAAGTCTAACGGAGAGTGGAGACTAACAGTAGGCTATCGGGGCCTGAAGGAAGTCATGCCGCCACCGAGTGCTGCCGTGCCCGACGTGCTAGAACTTCAATATGAACTGGAGACAAAGGCAGCCAAGGGGTATGCCACAACTGACATTGCTAATACGTTTCTCTCAATCCCTTTGGCAGCACAGTGCAGGCCACAGTTTGCTTTCACTTGGAGGGGCGTCCAGTACGCCTGGAATCAACTGCCCCAGGGGTGGAAACACAGCCCCACCATTTGCCACAGACTGATCCAGACTGCATTCGAACAGGGTGGGGCTCCGGAACATCTGCAATACATTGATGACATTGTCATATGGGGCAACACAGCAGAAGAGGTTTTTGAGAAAGGGAAGAAAATAGTCCAAATCCTTCTGGAGGCTGGCTTTGCCGTAAAACAAAGTAAGGTCAAGGGGCCTGCACAGGAGATCCAGTTTTTAGAAGTAAAATGGCAAGATGGATGTCATCAGATCCCAATGGATGTAATCAACAAAATAACAACCATGTCCCCACTAACCAGCAAAAAGGAAACACAAATTTTCTTGGGCATTGTGGGTTTTTGGAGAACGCATATTCCAAATTACAGTCTGACTGCAAGGCCTCTCTATCAAGTGACCCAGAAGAAGAACGATTTCAAATGGGGCCCTGAGCAACGACAAGCCTTTGAACAAATGAAACAGGAGATAGTTCGTGCAGTAGCCCTTGGGCCAGTCCAGGCAGGACAAGATGTAAAAAATGTGCTCTACACCACAGCCAGGAAGAACCGCCCTACCTGGAGCCTCTGGCAGAAAGCACCAGGGGAGACTCGAGATTGACCCTTAGGGTTTTGGAGTCAGGGATACAGAGGATTCGAGGCCTGCTATACTCCAACTGAAAAAGAGATATTGGCAGCATATGAAGGGGTTCGAGCCACTTCAGAAGTGATTGGTACTGAAGCATAGCTCCTCCTGGCACCCCGACTGATGGTGCTGGGCTGGATGTTCAAAGGGAGGATCCCCTGTACACATCATGCAACTGATGCTACATGGAGTAAGTGGGTTGCAGTGATCACACAACGGGCCCAAATAGGAAACCCCAGTCACCCAGGAATCTTGGAAATGATCATGGGCTGGCCAGAAGGCAAAGATTTCAAAATATCGCCAGAGGAGGAGGTGACACATGCTGAGGAGTCCCCACTGTGTAATAAACTACCAGAAAATGAGAGGCAATATGCCCTTTTCACTGATGGGTCCTGTTGTCTTGTGGGAAAGTACCTAAGGTGGAAAGCTGCTGTATGGAGTCCTACAAGACAAGTTGCAGAAACTGCTGAAGGAGAAAGGGAATCGAGTCAGTTTGCAGAGGTGAAAGCCATCCAGCTGCCTTTAGATATTGCTGAACGAGAAAAGTGGCCAATGCTCTATCTCTATACTGACTCATGGATGGTGGCAAATGCCCCGTGGGGGTGGTTACAACAATGGAAGCAGAGCAACTGGCAGCACAGAGGCAAACCCATCTGGGCTGCCACACTGTGGCAAGATATTGCTGCCTGGGTAGAGAACCTGGTTGTAAAAGTACGTCATGTAGATGCTCATGTACCCAAGGGTCAGGCCACTGAAGAACATCAAAATGATCAGCAGGTGGATCAAGCTGCTAAGATTGAAATGGCTCAGGTGGATCTGGACTGGCAACATAAGGGTGAATTATTTATAGCTCGGTGGGCCCATGACACCTCAGGCCATCAAGGAAGAGATGCAACATATAGATGGGCTCATGACTGAGGGGTAGACTTGACTATTGCATAGGTTATCCATGAATGTGAAACATGCACTGTAATCAAGCAAGCGAAGCGGTTAAAGCCTCTCTGGTATGAAGGATGATGGCTGAAATATAAATATAGGGAGGCCTGGCAGATTGATTATATCACACTCTCACAAACCCGCCAAGGCAAGCGCCATGTGCTTATAATGGTGGAAGCAACCACTGGATGGCTGGAAACATATCCCATGCTCCATGCCACTGCCTGGAACACTACCCCGGGCCTTGAAAAGCAAGTCCTATGGCGACATGGCACCCCAGAAAGAATTGAGTGAGATAACAGGACTCATTTCCAAAACAACCTCATAGACACCTGGGCCAAAGAGCATGGCATTGAGCGGGTATATCACATCCCCTATCATGCACCAGCCTCCGGGAAAATCAAACGATATAATGGATTGTTAAAGACTATACTGAGAGCAATGGGTGGTGGCACGTTCTAACATTGGGATACACGTTTAGCAAAGGCCACCTGGTTAGTCAACACTAGGGGATCTGCCAATCGAGCTGGCCCTGCCCAATCAAAACTTTTACGTACTGTAGAGGGGGATAAAGTCCCTGTTGTGCACAGAAAAAAATATACTGGGGAAGACAGTCTGGGTTACTCCTGCCTCAGGCAGAGGTAAACCCATTTGTGGGATTGCTTTTGCTCAAGGACCCGGGTGCACTTGGTGGGTGATGCATGAGGATGGGGAATTCCACTGTGTACCTCAAGGGGATTTGATTTTGGGTGAAAACAGCCAATGAACTAAATTGTATAATGTTAGTTGCTATATAATACTGTATGTCATCACTTCTATGATTACTATGTGCCATATCAACAGTATACAGCAAGAATTACCCAAATTAATGAAGAATGAACTTTGAGGAAACCGAGCAAAGTGCAGCGGTGATAGAACCAGAACTGGCTTCAGCATGCAACAATCCAACACCACACACCATCTCTCCTGCCCTGAAAGATTGTTATGACAGATGAAGCTCAAAGTCATGGACTAAATGAACTCAACAAACGTTTGAGAGGGATAGCCTACAGACTAAGGAAATTATATCTATGTGTGTGTATATATATATATATCTCAAAGGACTGGAAAAGTGGTGGTGATTAATTGGAATGTATTGGAACATGTAAGACCTGGACATGACGTATATGGTATGGAATAAGGGGTGGATACTGTCCTGGTTTCAGCTGGGATAGAGTTAATTTTCTTCTCAGTAGCTGGTATAGTGCTGTGTTTTGGATTTAGGATGAGAATAATGTTGATAACACATTGATGTTTTAGTTGTCGCTAAGTAGTGCTTAGACTAGTCAAGGACTTTTCGTCTTCCCATGCTCTGCCAGGTGCATGAGAAGGTGGGAGGGGGCACAGCCGGGGGGGCTGACCCAGACTGGCCAAAGGGCTTTTCCATACTGTATGATGTCATGCTCAGTATATAAACTGGGGGAGTTGGCTGGGGTGGCAGCGATCACTGCTTGGGGACGGGCTGGGCATCAGTCAGTGGGTGGTGAGAAATTTTATTGTGTATCACTGGCTTTATATATTATTGTTGTATTTTTTTCATTTATTATTATTATTATTATTATTATTATTACTACTACTACTACTACTACTACTACCACTACTACTACTACTATTACTACTATTCTTTTTTTTTTTTTTACTTCAATTATTAAACTGTTCTTATCTCAACCCACAAGTTTGCTCACTTTCACCCTTCTAATTCTCTCCCCCATCCCATGGGGGCAGGGGGGTAATGAGCAAGTGGGTGTGTGGTGCTTAGTTGCTGGCTGGGGTTAAACCACGAGAGTAGGGTAATGAGAAATAAAACGAAGTCTTAAAAAACACCTTCCCCCTACCTCTCCCTTCTTCCCGGGCTTAACTTTACTCCCGATTTTCTCTACCTCCTCCCCCGCCAGTGGTGCAGGGGGGATGGGGAGTAGGGGTTGTGGTCAGTTCATCACACATTGTCTCTGTTGCTTCTTCCTCCTCAAGGGGGAGGACTCCTCACACTCTTCCCCTGCTCCAGCGTGGGGTCCCTCCCATGGGAGACAGTCCTCCACGAACTTCTCCATCGTGAGTCCTTCCCACGGGCTGCAGTTCTTCATGAACTACTCCAGTGTGGGTCCCTTCCACGGGGTGCAGTCCTTCAGAAACAGACTGCTCCAGCATGGGTCCCCCATAGGGTCACAAGTCCTTCCAGCAAACCTGCTCCAGCGTGGGCTCCTCTCTCCATGGGTCCACAGGTCCTGCCAGGAGCCTGCTCCAGTATGGGCTTCGCAAGGGGTCACAGCCTCCTTTGGGCATCCCCCTGCTCTGGTGTGGGGTCCTCCATGGGCTGCAGGTGGATATCTGCTCCACTGTTAACCTCCATGGGCTGCAGGGGGACAGCCTGCCTCACCATGGTCTTCACCATGGGCTGCAGGGGAATCTCTGCTCGGGTGCCTGGAGCACCTCTTCCCCCTCCTTCTTCACTGACCTTGGTGTATGCAGAGTTGTTTCTCTCACGTATTCTCACTCTTCTCTCTGTCTGCAGTTGCACAGGTTTGGGGTTTTTTTCCCCCTTCTTAAACATGTTATCACAGAGGTGCTACCGCCGTTGCTGATGGGCTTGGCCTTGGTCAGTGGCGGGTCCATCTTGGAGTTCGCTGGCATTGGCTCTATCAGACATAGGGGAAGCTTCCAGCAGCTTCTCACAGAAGCCACTCCTGCAGCCCCCCCGCTACCAAAACTTTGTCACGCAAACACAATACAAAGAGGAGTTACCCGATTGAACTGATTTTTTCATCTTGGATGACAAAACTATGAATCTCAAGTTTGGTGAAGTTTGCTAAATATGGGTAAAAATGTGGCTCTTCCTCTTCCACCAGCAGGGTCTGAATACAGCTTACTGTTGAAAAAGGAAGTCTGTTGCAGACTCAAAACTACTGAATGTGATATTGTAGGAGTGAGTCTAACTCCAAAGAAAACAACTTCATCCTTTTGGGGTAGACGGTTCTTCTGTTATTGATGCTCATTCTTGGAAATCTCCTCTTCATAGATATGAAAGAACACTTTTGGCTCTCCTTCCAGTCTTCCAAACTAGTTCTTTAGAAGTTTCATGTGCTCACAGAATAAAAGAAGGGGAAGACAGGGAAATGTGGACTACAGGCTTCACAAATCCAGCTCAGACCCTGGACTGTTATCCATAACCGAGATACTTATTTGTGCATGTCTGAAACAGCTGAGCTCTGAGGAATTTCTACAAGGAGACATGGCCCACACAATGCTGCACATACTCATTACTGTTCTGTAAGCATCTATTTGCTTCCTTCCTTTTCAGAAACTCCTGAAGGTCACTAGACCACTGGTTTGTAAAAAACTTTGCCTAGCTGAACTCTTCTTCCCGCTTAGAGCACAGCAGTAAGACAAACAATGGCTTAAGCAATTCCAACAGAAAGTAACTAATTTGAACGTATTTCTGGTTTCTCCACAGATAAGAAGAGTAAACTTGCAAAACTACCAGAAAGAGGTAACAAGGGGACAAAAATCTCTGGCTGCAGACAAAAAGGAAAATTTAGCATAATATAGAAAACTTTTAAGATTTTTTTTCTTCATGTGTTACAGGAAGCTTTTAGTTGTTAAAAAAAACCAACTATACAGACATCTATAGGAAGACATCAATCATTTGATTCATTTTTTATTAATAATGTGTTTCAGGATAAAACCTAAAATTTCAGTGTCATAAACATGTCTGTCATTTAAGTATTACATACAGGAAAGCCAGTGAAATACAAGGAACTCCAGGAGGCTAGCAGATCAATGATGTGCATAGTAATTATGCTGAAGTGTTTTTCAAAACACTCAAAGCAGCTTTGTATTCATGCTAAGCAGTGAAACTGAACCAGGTAAACAAATCAACCAATTCACAGTATCCTTGATCAGACAAAGCTCTTTGAAGATTGAAAAGTGACTACTGTACTATTTTCTCAATAATCATTTATTAAAAAGCTACATTGACCTGCTTCTCTGTGTGTCTCCTAGAATAAATACCACAATCAGATGTGGTATGATGAATTTACAGATTTTTGATGTTATACAGAACATTCTGCCTTCCCATTAGGATGTCAGAAACGAATCAGAAGAGAAGACTAGAGTTTGCTATACCCAGTGGCATGGAAGAAAAAATAAACTGTTCCACAACAGAGTGAGTTTTGTGGTCAGTATTTCCTAACAAGTGAAGAAAGACCAAGATTATATCAGAAAACAGCAAGTTCTATTAGATTGTTTTTTCTGCTCATCTTTCCTATGATTTCTGCCTTTCTTCCCTATAATAATTCATCCAGGATAACTTTAAATTAATTTTCAACTGAAAACCCTCTCACACCCTTCTCCTTTATAGTCTTTTTTCTTGATCTTCTATTGATGTTTTCAGGTGAAGCCTCCAAAATACCTCCAAGACATTTCTCTATTCTCTAAATTCCCCCTTAAAAAACAAAAAAGAAATTAATCCAAAATTAAGATCTCTATTATTTACAAGCTACTAATAAATAGTAACTGTACCATAACCAGAGATGGTGTATCTGCTCTATAACGTGTTAGCACTATGCTGAGCAGGTAATTGTGGTGCAACTAAGATTGTTTTGCTTGAATTTAGTAAATGAATATAAGTAAAACCAATGAGAAAGAAAAAACATGTTTGGATAAACTGCTGAGACCCTTATTGATAAGAAGAACTAGCAGAAGTTCAGAATTTTTTCTACAATCAATTTCTAAATTCTAAGAGAATTTTCATTTTGTATCTGAATTTTCCCCATCTCTCCCCCACCCCTAGAAAATGAAACAAAACAATAATAATATAACCTCAGATCTTGGGAAAAAAAATCAAGATGTGCCCCGCCATGGCAGGACATCTCCCTGTCCTTCCCCACCAGACTCCTCCTGTTGAATGAAAGCTTCCTATAATATATATATAGCTCTAATGATTCCAGCCACAATCAGGATAATGGAATTCTTGCAGGGCAGTTAACTAGGTTTCACTGATTCTGCAAGTTCTTCATTTTCTGTCCTGTGGAAAAAATCACAAAATGGGGCTGCCCCAGAACTTTTCTGCCAAGCCAAAGCTCCTCATCTACCCGTCAGATGGGACTTCAGTAGCCATTTATTGCAATGGGCATTTCCCTAAATAAAGTTTCATAGGAAAAATATCAAGTAGCTGATCTATTTGAAAAAGTTGTCAGTGTGGGAAAAGCTCACTACAGAGAGAACAGAGTTGAAAAAATGAGGCAATATTTTTGGAGAATTTGAAGAATTTGTTACAGAGAATTAGATTAACTGAATTTGATGTCTAAGGAAGTTAATTCTGCTCATTCTACCACATGGGAACAAAGTGCCTATAGGTAACTGAGATTTGTACACAGAACAGTTGTAATTTCAAAACCTTTGTTCTTTAATTTTTTAGTTCAAATTACCTGAAGTTGGTCTGTGTTAGGAAGCTGGCTGACTATTTTGAATCATCTTGGTTATCTTTTGAATTATCCTGAAAGAAAGAACAAGCAAAAAACTGTATCCAGCCTCTCAGGGAAGTACAGACGATAAATGGAGTATTATGACCCTTTCTTTGAGTTGACTGTACCCAGCCAGTTTCATATCCACATCAGTCTGGATGATCTGCTATGCTCAATTAAAACAAATGTAATATCATGTGTGTATCTCAGGTTAGTCTAGGAAAATATTTGTAACTACTCATGAATTCAGAAATGGAGTTCTATCTTTCAAATAATACTTTCCACATCTTAACTATTAAGACAATGAAAAGTACTCTTCAGTGGTGATCACTTTGGGAATTTAGTTTAGTTGTCATCCCATTTCTAAATTTGCCTTCTCTGATGCTCTGTCTCAGTGTCTCAAGACCAGAATACTCTGTTAGGAGTACTGAGGAATAACAGTTATTGAGCAAAGGTTGAGAAGTTTAGATTATTGAGTTCATCTGTGAGACCCAAAGCCATACAACCCCAGGGCTCATTACTTCCTCTGTTCACTGAATTCTATGGCACACTCACATTTAAAGACCGATACCTCTGAACAGTAAATTCTGTTTAGAAATATTCGGGTTCTTCTTTACATTATAGCTTTTCTCCAGGATGTTTGTCTTTGTTTTGTACCATTGTGGGGTTTTTTTGGCATAATATACTAAAAATGCATTTAAGTTTTACTAGATATCTCATACAGACCATCAAAATGCAGACCCTGGCAGTATAACTTTACATTAAATGTAATCCGAAATAAATTTGAAATATCTTGGACAATGTTTTTAAGCAATCCATCATACTCCAAATAAACTAATTGTTTATACGATGTTACAGAAATCAGCCATTTCAAATTATTTTGGCCAATTGTATAGAGCGATAGACAGGAAATAAAGAAATACAGTTCAGTAAAAAATTGTGTACTACAGAATCTTAAAACCCTATTTTTTTCCATAAGGCATTCTGGCAACATTTTGACAAGCACCTTTATTAATAAAATTTTTCTCATATGAGTCAATAGGTACACATTAGAGGAATGTAAATTTCAAGTAATTTTTTCTGTTTAGCCTGTTTCTTCTTTCATTCACAACAGTGTCCTTACCATTATTAAACAAAGATTATCGTCTTCTATTGTAAACAGAAAAGAGGCTTATTTAAAGCTTACTGATAATTTCTGGTTAAAATGTCTTTTTTACTTTTTTTTTTTTTTTTTTTTTTAAATGGATGTTCATATAGGAATTGAGTTTCTAATGTTCTACCAATATCCTTATGTACTTCATCCTCAGCAAGTCAATATTGTTATATTAATATTGTTTTAGTTATATTAATATTGTTTTAGTTAAATATACCAATAATTCTACAGCTCTTTTGGAAACATTACCTCTAATCTTCAAATCATTTTTATTAACAAAAATATTTTGTGTGCAGTGTTTTGCCAGTGAGACAACAAACAGAGAAAGGAAAGACTAAAGAAATAGAGAAAAACATCACAACTGTAAAAACCCTAATTGTGAAGAGCAAAGGTTCTTTTTCCTGGCATATGCTTTGTACTTCTTAGGAGTAGGTACCCACTTAAATTGGAATGACTGTCTCTAGATTGCTCATGGGTCAAGGATCCAAGACACAGATGACAAAAACACAGAAAATGAAAATCTTGTTCCCTTGTCCACCTCCCTGTCACCCACCCACATGAACAAAAAAATGAAAATGAAACATTTGTTTACACCAAAATATAGTTGATATTTTCAAGGGTCTCATAAACCAAAATATGAACTGTTTAAGGATATAGACATTTTTTGTTGGTGCATGAAAAATTAGAAGAAAGTTTGGCTTTGGAATAACAGCTGTTTTGAGAATAACTTGGAAGATCTTTGAAAATTGTCATTTCCAAATAATGACCCCTCAAAAAATTTAACAGAAAGTCAAACATTTTTTGAGCAAGACCTTTTACATGAATAAAGGAAAAGCTGTTACTTTCATAATTCAGTAAATTACTTTTCTAATCTCCAACAAGTTTTCTTCAAATGGTGACCATCAGAAAGACAAAACTGGTGGGAACAATCTCATCATCACTGGATCTTTTTTGTGTAAGATATTGATCTAACGAAGATCAGGTTCATGGCCGATTCAGGAAATCACAAATATAATTTTCATGTGTGAGACCCAGTTTGTGTCTTGATATACATGCACAAGTGTTGTTCCTCAACAGGTAGGATGACACATTTTGAAAATTTAATTCTCAAACTGTTTCCTGAATTAAAAAATTACACCTTACATAAAACAATTAACAAAATCTCAGTTTCATATTGATCAGAAATGTAGTATAACTTTCCACTCAATTGACAAATACGTGGCATCATACGTTTTTAGTATCATAGTGTCAACATTAAACTATATTGTAAGAAAAGCCATACTCTCAAAAATCAGTGTGGTATATAATACAAAATGTATTTCAGATTGGCTTATCTTTTACCTTATTTTATTCCTCTAAGTTTAGGCGTTAGGATACTAACACCCTGAATGTATGTAGTACATCGACAGAGGCTAATATTAATTTGTATCAAATAACCTCGATTTGCATAAAGGAAAATATGAATGAAAGTCTTTCAAAACACTTAACATATATAGTTCATTAGTAAATACATGGCATGGTCCTGTAAGCACCTTAATCAGAAATAAAATTTATATATTGTAACTGTGAAGCAGAAACTTGTTTCTTATCTTAACCACTACAGATTCATGTTCTGAGTTTTCAGTCTTGCCAGTACACTTCGTTTAGGCAATGCAGAAACTCCAATTGTGTTTCAGAAAATATTGTACTTTCCAACAATAGCTAAATACAAGAATTGGTTGATTTTATCTTCAGTGCTACATAGCCTTATAAACCTTGGTGAAATTAATAAAACAGCCTAGCAAATGAAAATAGTAGCATTTTTCACCTACTTTGTACTCACTGCGTACACATTTAAGCAATTTTAAAGGTACTGGGCTGTGAAGAATCTGCTTGTTAGTCTTTAAAATCAATATTTTTATCAATATAAATTAATCTGTAATAATCACTTCTGAGGATTTGGAGGTCATCTCATCTACCCAAGATGTGTAAATACTTAATGTGTAATAGGAAGTAGTGAAGCATCTATAATTAAGGAAAAGGTCAACGCTGTATGAAATCTAAATTCTCAGTCTCTGAAATGAGAGTTAAAGCACAGAAAACATAGTGAAAGTTTCAAGTCCAAGACATCATAACTGATTAATTTATGCTAGGTATTGAAGCGATTACCAGTGAGTTCAGAATAAGTAATTTCAGTAGTATATGAAGAGCGCTCTCTGCATAGGCCTTAATGTGGGCAAGGCCTAGAAGCAGGTGTCTTCACTCATTGCAACATTATGACACTTCACTAGTATCCGGGGGAAATTTAGGAAAAGAGATTTTCAATCAGTCAATAATGAGGTTTCATGTCTTTGTATTACAGTCAGTGTTTTTTAACACATTGACATCTGTGCTTGCAATATGTGCATGTAGCCAGTACTGATTAATCTGTGACTCTTGAGATTTAAACTGCCAACCTCAGAGTTGCCTTTTTACCCTGAAATCAACCTAAAAAAAAAAAAAAGGGGGGGGGGGTGTATTTTCCTTAAAACTGCAAAAAATGCACTGTATTTCATACTGCTGTAGGGAATAAAATAAAGCTTTGCATCACATGACAAATGATTTAATTTTGCAGATGAGAAAACCTCATGAACATTTTGATGAGAGAACAATGTGATAAAACTCTCTATGGCAAGCTCACAAAGTGGACCGACCAAGAAAATTTCTTTCTTCTGAACAACTTCCTTTGCAATTCCATTGAATCCTAATCTCTGTTGAAATTTACCCTGAAAAATATAGTCTTTCAAACAGAGACCGGCTTACTGTGACCTTCATGTAACATACACATAGTGCAAAATATTTATCTCTGGCTTTTAGCCTTGTGGCTTTAAAAAGAGACTGATTTTGTTGTTTAAGTTTAATCCATCTTTGGTGCATATAAAGTCCTCTCTTTGTCTACAAGTACCTGACAGTGTCAATAAAAGGATTCTCAGACCCTTCCAATGAAACAGGCAAGCAGTGGAAATGGGTGTATAAATCTCTAAGGACTGGCTTTGCATTTTATCTGATGACTACTTAACTTCAAATTAACAAACAGTCCCTGAAGTAACTCTCAGAAAACCCTAAGTAGCTTGATCACTGCAGTACAGGCATCTTCTCTTTGACTCAGTGATCTTTCTTTTCCACAATAGCACAGCTGCAACAAGAGGAACCAGACATCTGACAAGCCTAAGACAATATCTTATGCAGTTAGACGTGCAGTTAGACATGCAGGTTGAAAAACTCCAGTGTAAAGGAAGTATTTAACCCAGATCTTACACTTTCTGGCAAAACTTAACCACCTAACCACCAGACCTACCAGACTAAGACGACATCAATATTGCCTTAAATCCTGTTTTTTAAGGGAACAAAATGACATTTCTCCTTCCTTGAAAGGTTACAGGATTCAAATCAATGCAAGTACCCAAACAGTACAGCTTTCTAACTAGTGAACTTGTGTAGATGTTTCCTGACAGCTTCAGGGAAAGTATCCTTTTCAAATATACTCCTTTTCAACATTTATAGCAAGGCAGACAACTTATAGTCTCTGTTATGTGCACAGAGACTAGGTACCATACTCAGGACTTCTGTTTCCACTTCCAAATTACCAAGTCCTTGCCAGTCTACTTGTAAGTAACCTGTACAAAACTGGCACAGAAGAGGGCATACTATTCAATCCCAGGCTATTATCTGCTATATTGCTCTTTCTCTTATTGTGGGGGTTTTGTTTGATAAACATTCTGCAAAGACTAGAAAGTCAAGTTCTAGATGTGACATTCTTTTAATATATACCGTCACCATAAATCTACAAAAGCAGGTGTAATTACCATTTAGTAAAGACTCTTACTAAATATAAATGCCTTTTCCACAATTTTTCCAGAGAATCAAAGAACAGTGTTTAAACTGAATTTATCACATTTAGTTTTGTATGTTGATGGATTTGCAGCCAGACTCCTGAACTTCCTAAATACCTCCCTATGCCTTCCATTCATATGTAAAATCTGTAACTTGCATCAATTTTGAATCCAGGAGATTGAGGTCTGAGAATATTTCACCATTACAAAGGCAACCTCTGTTGTAGTCTATATGCCAGTATCCAAACCTGAAAAACATTTATGGCTCAATTTCTATGCAGAAATATCATCTAGTTGTGTGATTCATGGGAAAATCAATCCAGAGGCTAAACATATGTAAACAATCTAGTCTATCAATGCTACCAAACTACTAGTGCAACCTCATCAATAACCTACCTGCCAACATTGCTTCCAGAAATTTCTTTTACACTGTGCCAATAGATGTAAAACAAGACAGGCAAGATTTTTTTCTCCTTACTTAGGAGAAAAACTCCATGAAGTGAAAAATGAAAAGGTTACCCACTTCCAAAACCTTCATTATATGAACAGACCCAAAGGTCTCTGATGATGAATGGCTCATTATTTGATCTCATTACCCTGGCATGTACATCCACAGAGTGACTGGAAACTGCGAAGTTGCTGCCCACAAGCTTTACAGAGTGTGTGCTGGAGATTAGTGTACTTTCAACACATCTACATAGTTGAGGACCTATAACACTGTAGTATGAAAAATAATTGAGTAAAAAACTCACAGAACTAATGCCTTGAAATGAGAGCAAAGAACCTTTGCTGTCAAAGGAGATCCTTTCCTTACTTAGCCAAAATCACACTTAGTGGCTGGGCTCTGTATGATGTACATACATATAAAACTGTGCATGTTCACTAGCTGAGAAGTGGTTAGTGCTATAAAAATTACCTGTCATGTAAACAGGCTCAGGACATAAACAACATGATGGAAGTGCAAATTTAACATGTGTGAAGGTGTAAAGCAAGCTTAAGGCTGTATAGCATGTCCCAGAACACAGCCCAATTGTAAACTTTCACATTTTGATTTCATAAGGTCAGTATATATTTAGGAATACATTTTAGCGCTCAGACTACTAAAAGCAAATACATTCATCCTTCGGTTCTGTTCTGAGATATTATATGAGGGCAATTCCTCCATCTTTTTTATTATTTTCTTTTTTCCCCCTTTTTTTTCTAAATGTCAAGGGATACTTTCTCATTTCTGTTCTCTTCTGCACACAAAATTTACTCTTAAGCTTCTCCTGTGACCAGTTAACTCCTGTGATGTTTCTCAAACCAAATACACAATACTACAAGACTCTTGTCCCTGTACATTGTCACTCCAGAACCTGCACCGAGAATCAGTCCCTCCTAAACTTACCCTTACATGTGTCATAGGGATCCTTATACTTAGCCAAGACTTATGGAAAAAAGAAAAAAAAAAAAAAAATCTATTCCTTCACATGAACAGTGACACTCAAACTCACTGACATTAAGTGAATAATCAGTGGCATCAACATTTTTAGGAAATAGTTTAAATATCTGAAAGAAACATAGTTCATTAAATCCTCATGTTATTAGACTAAGAAAAATAGAAAAAGGATGTAGTTATTTCAAGATTGCAGATGCGTGCACACACACATTGTGTAAGTAGTACACAAAAAAGAAATAATACGCAAGATTCAGAAAAAGATAGTGGCAGCCACTGAATTTTCATATGGCAGCAAACAACAAACATTTCCTGTTTAGCCCCACTTGAATTGTAGTAAAAGGCCCTAGTGGTAATATAACATTTTTTTCTATTTCTAGCAAAATGGCACTGATTTTCTGTGCGCACAGAAAATTGGTATGTCACAAATGTTGAATTACATTTTCACTTACATAATGATCTATTTTCTAATGATGTAAAAATTTGGTAATTATTGCTAAACATCTATTCATTAAATGAAAAATGTTTTTTCATTATAAGCTAAAAATGAAAAAAATATATATGCCATTAGCTTCACTTTAGAGTTACCAAGCTCTTTATTAACAAATGGCCTTACAACAGCAAAACAAAATAATCCCTGACACAGTGCCATTGCATCCCACTTTCGAGTCACAGTCCGTGGCAGAACCACAGAACGAGGCACCCTGGCTGTACTGAAACAAAGCTATTTCTACACCTCTCTGTTTCCACAGCTCATTCAGAGTGCTGCCTTGTCTTTTCTTATCCCAGTCACCCTGCCCATGCTTTGGAGAGTGGAATGCTATCAGATTTGACATTGCTGCAGGCCCCTTAACAGAGCAGAACATCAGCAAGAAAGTGATTGTGTACAGTCTATAAATTGAATATATTCCTACAGGCTCAGTTCTGAAGCGAAATTATCATGTTTAACTCACTCTCTCCACCAACTAAAACGTAAGAGCCATTTTGAATAGTTGGAGGGCTAGCTGAGAGCTCCACTTGGAAAGCACCAGAGTACGTGTGCATACTCAAAAATGTGTCAGGATTACTAACAATATAAACTTAAGTTTTAATAATGGAAATACAGTGTGCAGGAAAGAGGCCAGTGCTTGGTTTCATGGGAGAAAAGTCACAAATATTATCAACTTGTATAGCAATTCACTTGAACCTATGAAGAAAAAGATGCATTTTTTTTCCTTCTTTCAGCAGAGAAAGTAGTCCAGAGTACAAACATCTAAAAGATCAGCTATCACTGGACCTCTTTTACCAGCATGTCCATCCCTTTCTTATCACAAAAGAATAATCAGGAACAACTTTATCTGCCTCAGCTTTGTTTACTACTCATTCTCTGCCCCTTTTTGCTTTAAGTGGCACAACAGAATTACTCATTTCTTCAGCAAGTTTTACTGGCAGTGCATAACCCACAACATGTATGTCTTGCAAAACATTAGTGAATTTCCTTTGAGGTTCTCTGAAGAAAAGGGTGGTGATATTCCTCCCATTTTACTGAATGGCATCTGAGAGTGGACCTACTAAAACCCAGAGATATGTGATGTACAGACTGTTGCAGGCAAAAGAGTCTAAACTTTGGGAATTTTACTTTGTTTAATTGCTGCCAGTTAACACAAAACTCTTGATCATCTGTTCAGATATGAAAAAAAAAATCAAGCTGTTAAATGAACTGTTAGGGAAACACCTTTTCTACCCCTTCCCCAGGTTCAGCTTCAGGCAAGCACCTCTCCTCCCTGCTTCTGAGTCTCAGCATCACTTCACTTTTGCTGTGCATTACACTCAGTCCCTCCCAGCAACTTCAGCGAGGTGGTGGGCAGTGCAGGGGGCTGGGGTCCTGGGCGTAACGGCTTCTGTGTGCCGCTCCTTGCCTCTCCCTCCTTTACCTGTGTTGTACCATGGGTAGTCCATGGCTGCAGTCCCTCCAGGGAGCCCCTGCCACAGGATGTGCTGCCCATAGGCCCCAGTCCCTCAGAGCAGCACCTCCTCTGTTATGGAGCACCTCCTCCCAGAGCATACCACCAGCCACGTCCCCAGCAATGTCCTCTTCTGCCTCTTCTCCGTCTCCTCTCACCCTCCTAAATGCCGCTCTCTCTCAAACGGGCCTGCACAGAGGTGCCACACGCCCCGGCTGCAGCTTTGGCAGGCAGTGGACAGTTCACAGCAGTGCCTGAGCCAGCTGGAACTGTCTGGGGGCAGCTCCTGGCCCCCTGTGACCCCAGGTGTGATGCTGCCAGCCAGACCCAGCACACACGGGCACCTGGAGACCCATTTTTCCAGGTACTTTGTGCAATGCCGGAATCTGCACTAGAAGACTGACTAGATCATCACTGAAATGGGGACTAAGACAACATGCAAATTTTAAATCTAAGTATTACAGCTCAACATTTATAGGCAGGAAAACCTCAGTCACAGAGCACAGCTCCCAAAGTCATGGATAATCGTATAAAGTTTTTATTCACATCAGAGTCTCAGAAAACTTTCTGAAAAATACATTTCCTCAAAATAAAATACCCATTGCAGAAAACATCTGTCATCTGAGTTGAAGCACTATAGAATTGTAAGGAGTCATAAAACCCATAGAAATGAATTGCAACAAAAATAACTGCTTTAAAATAATCTAATGTGTATGACTTAATTTTGGAGAAATTCCCTTGCCATTGATTGTGAGGTGTTTGTATGCTACAGTGGTGTAAGAGTAGCATGAAAACAGAAAAGTACAAAAAATTACAGCAAGCAACTCAAAAGGATTATAAAATACCATATTTTTCCCTTTTTCAGTCCTGTAATAATCTTACTTTATTAAATTCAGAATTTCTGGAAATTCCAGAGTCCAGCAAAAAATTAGGCATTTGTTCTTCATCTAGAATAAGAAGTTAAAATTAGTCTTTCCTTACTAACCTTCACACTTTCTGGCAGTCCTGATCCAGGAAACAGCAATTAGGTTTTCTTTTGCTTTACTGTTTTTTACCCGTTTGTTTGTGTAACAGGGGAGTTGGGGTCAGCTGAGTACAAAAAGAGAACGACACTATTTAGTGATATATGATGTCTTTTTTTTTTTTTTTTTTAATTACTAGCCAGGATGTCTAGAGTGGTGGAGAGCCATGTCCCATCTGTGACACCTGCACACCCCCCAGTCCCACTGGCATAAGACACCAATGGCCTAGGCAATCACATAGCCCCAGCCCAGCATCCTTGATTCCTTCCATACCTATAGCAAATTAGGGGTTTTCACATTTGTTTTTTTTCTTCACATCACCTTCTGGTTTCCGACCCCTAGTCTGTTACAAGGTTGTGAAGATTCCAGCAGTTATGGGGCAAGATTTGTCTACTACTTTTTTGCCCTTCCAGCCCAGAACAGGTTAAACTAGTCTGCTAGAGCTGGGCAGATGCCATCAAGAGCAAAATGCTTTCACGTCGACTTTTCCCTGTGGCAACTTGTGTACCAATTTCTTCCCAAATTATAAAATCAAATAGGACAACTACTGGTGATGTTTCATCACCTTTTGTGGTAATAATCACATTACATTAGAGTACACACCTGAATTTAGTATCCAGATGAAAGATTAAGCTGCAGTTAAACTAAGTTTTCTTGATAAACAGTTGGAAGCATTGACTGATATCAAATATGGAAGTGTTTGCACAACTAAGCAGGAAGCAGAAAATATTAAGAATAATAAGATTGACTATGACTTTATAAACCCAGGGAACAGGAACTAATACATTGAACATATGCTGCTCTGCAAATAATAATTATTTATAAGAAGAATATCTTGCAACATTATAATATGTTTACTAAAACAGCAAATATACAATAGCAAAAGTATGTCAAAAATAAGAAAATTATCAGAGATTTACAAATTAAGTTCCAAAATAAGTCTTTTCCTGTAGCTATACAATTTAACTCTGAAGTGTGCAGATGTAGTAACAAACTACTGTGAAGTTCCATGCCGTAGTATCTCAGCTGAGTAACACATAAAAACCCTCTGTTGCAAGGGCAGATGCATCTCCTATACCCTGTCACTTCACTGTTGCCATCGGAAAAAGGAGGCACACAAAATTACTGTGGATGAGTTGAGTCATGGTAACCAGTTACTTTCTGGTTACATGCTCCTGTGTTTGAGTCCTTAGTTGTCTGGGAAATTAAGGCTGAATCTGCCATTTTTCTCTGTCCAGTTAAGTAAGATTGCAATAGAAGGTTTAATTAGAAAAATGTTTATTTTTCAGTGAATAGAATAGCAAAATAATACAAATGTCAATCATATGACCCTTTGCTCATTATTTAGAATGTACTAAACAGAATCTACAGAAGAGATTTATTCAAAATATTGTGTGTATGCCATACTCACATAGCATTCTACTCTTAAAATATAATAGCAAAAGAGTAAAAATAAAGAACTTTGTATTAATGCAAATTTTCAGCTGCTGTAATCATCTGTCACAGTTCTTTATTCCATTCTTTTTCTTCTAAAATTTCTCCCCAAAACAATGCCTTCCTCAAACATAAAATCATCTGAAATTATATTACAGCAAATTTCAGCTCTTAATAGATATCATAAAAAAGGCAGCAATTTCCATAGCATTTAGCTGAAGTTAAAATATGAGATCTCATTTAGAGTTTGCAAAAGTCCATCAAAAATATGTCTGAGACTTCATCAGAGGGTGTACCGTGGTTCCAGACTATGGATCCTGGAACAATGTCAAGTAAGAGGCAGAAGCTAACAATAAATCTTGTAACAATAAATCAGTATTGCTTAGCAGAGAAATAACTCTGTGAAGAAACTTCAGTTATCACTTAGAACTGGCAAATAATTGTCTGCAGACTGTCTGCTCATTTACTGCTAGTACCAATGAGGCTGATGTACTGCATTTAGAATTTATTGACTGCTAAGAGGAGGATTCAGTTTCTTACTTCCTTGCTTAATGCACTGGAGATGCATGCATCACAATTTGTATTACATTCTTTCAAAGTACAAGTAAGTATTTCCAATATATCAGAGATCCAACATGGCGATTTGAGGCTTGCTCATGTCTTCTTGGGATGAAATCTTTGTTTCTGAGCTCCCGAATTTGACATAGGGACTGAATGAAATGGATAGTCACTCATTTCCAAGTTCTCTCTCTTAAGCCAACTATGCCATATGGTAGTGTTCACAATATAATAAGCAATTCTAGGTCAATGCATGTTAATAAGAACTGCAGCCTACTTGCAAAGGTTAGCTTTTCTGTCTCCAACACTGATTCTAGTATTGTTTTCTCCACTTTTTGAATGAATAATTCAACAGAGAGAAAAGCATATGAAAGAGCAAGCACAGATGCCGATTTATGCATTCTCTAACCATAGTGCTTTTTAAGTATATATGCCAACTATCATTGGTCTTGTGGCTTCTGGTAGACAAGAAATTGCATGCACAGCATTGAGCAAACAAAAGCACCATACATTCCTCATTAAAAGGAATCAACCCATTTCAGAAAAGGAGGATCAAAACACAGAGCTTTAGACTTCACTATGAAATGTTCAGTGTGCTGGAAATGTTTCCACTACATAGCTAGGAAAGTAGTCAATGATTTCTTAAAACATATTTTTCTTGAAAGTTATTTGATTCCATCCTATGTAGGTTAAAAATGAATAAATTTATCCTATCTAGGGAGACACTTATGTTGGACACTTCTTGGAAGCATTCTGCCAAGCTGGTTGCAAGGAAATGAAGGAAAAACACTTTCCATTTTATGCCTTCTAAAAGTAGCACAAGGAATGACATGGCACATGCAGAGTCCAAAGAACATGTACAGCAAGGGTAGGATTCAGACAAATGCATATTTGAAAAAAAAATGCTTTGAATTTCATATACTTTGCTTTCAATTTTTTACATACAATACGTTTCAACTAACAGACGTGTTTGGAAAATCCATTTAATTGGGAGGTCTCCAAGAGAACAAATTGAACTTCATGATAGTGAATGTCAGTAAATTTTTATCTGGGGCAAATTTAACATAAATGTTGCTTAAGAGAACTGCACTTGCCCTGGCACAAGTGATTAAGTGGTCCTTAATTTGGTGCAGAATGGAAGTGAAACTCTTGTTTGGAATGGAAGTGAAACCTGATCTAATGACAAAGCTGCCAAATTAAAAAGGGAGGGGAACCACAGGAATACAGATGAAATGCAAAATCCATTTATTTCCATATATTCCTTCCAGAAAAAAATCACACATCTTTTCAGAACCTGGAAATAAACATCAACAAACAAAACACAACCCCCTTTTTTAACTTTAAAACAATTCCGGTATCATATACTGAGGTGAGATGCCTTTTAATTTGGAAATAGCATAGGTAGTCCAGTCAGGGAGATTAAAGTAAGCTGTAAAACTATCATTTTTAAAAAAAAATGTTGAAACACTACAATACAACAAAGAGAGGAGGTCTATGAGCAAAATGCAGACAAAATTTTAATAGAGTTATGCTCCTAATATATGAAGGAGTCTTTGGCTCCTGTGGAAAAAAAAAAAAAAAATTCTCCACAGGACAGATATAGTTTCAAGCTTTATTGAATGAGTCCAGTTAACAGAGGGAGGAAAAAATCTTTGAAATCATTTAGAGTGTTTTCTTCTTTTTCTATTATTTGAAAAACAGAGAATTTTAATCCTTACAAACTTTGCCTAGCTTTGGAGTAACCTCACTGATCTCGATTAAAGTGTGTAACAGGAAAACCCATCTAAAAGAACAGGCCCATCTTTTTCACACAATCTGATGTAGAAGTTATATTCCTACTTTAGATACTAATAAATTCACAGTGTAATATCACACACCCCACAAGTCAGAAAATGCCTCCCACCCACCAAGACTTAATAAAATAAACCTAAACCAGATGAAAGACTAAAGCCTCAGTGTGCCACAGGAAGAAAGAAGGAGCAGTCAAGGATGTAGCCAGTGCCCTAGGAAGAGAACAAAAAACTCCACCTACTAGCAACATTTGAGAAAAGAGGAAGAAGCAGAATGAATTGTGCCGTGCACTTCAACAGCATATTTCTACCAGACACTGGAGCAATTTCTCAGTTCCAGTCAGCACTCACCACAGTGCACTGTTTATCCCATCCTGAGTTAGTAAATATTGAACTCTTCTGAAGAAAAAAGAAAGAAAGAAAGAAAAAAACAAATAAAAACCAGCCAATCCCTCTGCCCCCGCCCGAAAAGCGAGATTGTATACATGCAATAGCAAACATATGTATTGTAGATATAAAAAGGAATGGACACCTGACCCCAGCTGGAATAAATTACAGTGACACAAACATTGATACAGGCAAGTTTCCTTGCAACTACTCACAGATTTCCTCAGATATGCTGATGAGATAACAACTTTTTATACCTCTTAGTTATCTGCGACATAGACAATTACCTTCTACCTGTCAACTATCTGTGGTTTAGAAATATCATTTTACTAAGATGTCATGTTTATCTGCTTTAAATATGCCTTCAGCCGAAAGATTACTGCCTCTGTGTGCATGACAATGTGTGTATATGCATGTGTACACAGACCCTCACCTGCTCAAAAAGTTCCTTTTTGAACATTATTACAATATTTTTTGAAGTTATAGAAATATTTAAAAACACAATTCTTATTGAAATACTTGAGATTCATGAACCTAGAGAAAGCTTAGAAACTGATTTAATACGAGATATATGAGAAAAATAAAGTAATTAGCAAGAGCCCCCAGTGTTCAGTAGTATTTCAGTTGAGATTTGGAGGGTTTTGTTTATTTCTTTTTTAGGATTTAGGTGATACAAACACGATAATGTGATAACCACTGAGAATTTATTTTATTTTTGCCCTAGTCCTTTGCATTATAATCAGAAAATTGAGTATTTTGTTCTTTCTTTGAACTGCCAGTCTCCACTATAAATCATAGAGTTGAAGCTACTTTAGTCTTTCATTTCTAGCTAGCAACAAATGCTTTCTAGAACAAACAAACATTTAGAAACAGCAAAAATAATGACATTTTCTCCTTATTTCCTTAAGAAAGTCTATCCTGTTCCATTAGGTAATGTCCGAGAAACTGAACTAGTAAACATTACACAAGCAAATCATATTGTACACAGAATTACTTCAACTACACTGTATTTGAATACTCAATAGCCTTGAATATAGCCAGCATCTTATTTCAAATCAGAGTAAGCTTTTTTCAAATGAAAAAGCTATAGTTTGGCCATTTTTTCAGAAAATTTTGGAAAATTTTTGAAGTACATAGATCTAATGGAGATTTTTTTCATCCATTTTTTAAGCAATCTTTTTAATGGAAACACCACCTTTTTTTTTTTTTTTTTCTTCTCTGAAGAAGTTGCTGCAAACTTTATCATTTGTCTCTGTTTTCTTATTCATCTTTCCAATACAGAAATGTGTAGCTCATTGTCTTAGTGACATTGATGGATTTATTTCTAATAAATTGCTAAGTAATGGAATGCTCCATTGAAAAAAATCATGAAGGTACACTAGATGTCTTACTATACTCATTACACCAAGCTCAATGAAGCACCAAATCAAATGTTAAGGCTATTGTCTTCAAAGAACTTAAAGGACCAAGTTCTTTAATATGTGACCTAAACCTTAGGGGGTTAAAACCACTGGTACATCTGTAGTTTCTCATCTCTACTAAAGTAGAAGATTTGTAGCTGGAGCAAAACCACGTCAAAAATCTAATACTCAGCCTCCACTATTCACTCCTTTGCTCTGTATAGGGAAAGTATATGGTAGAGCACACAAGATTTTAAATCTCACCTAGTTTATGTCTCCCTCATGTGGGAAGAAACAAAGAATGGCACATCTGCTAATAAATGCTGCCTATGTTTCTTAGTACATCAGAAAGTTTTTCAGAGGCAAGCAGTTAAGATGGCTGTCTAAAAAAGTAAAACCACAGAGAATGGGAGGAATGAAGTCAGAGTGACACTTGTCCATAGTTTATGAAGTTGCTGAAAGTCTGGAGAGCGTACAGAAAAAAGATTTTAAAATTACTTCAGAAATTATGAAAATGCCAGAGAGATAAGATGAACAGTATCAGTGAAAAATTTAAACCAACATCTAACTAGACTATACTAGCGTGATCACAGGAGAAAATACTGAATGTAAAGTTAATAGACAATGGCAGAGAAAAGGCAAACAAGTGCAAAAATGTGATAAAAGACAATTTTTTCATTTATGTGGCCAAACAACCAAAGCATCAAGGGAAATGAAAACTAGCACATTTCTTGACGTTTTGAAATAAAGAATGGATACTTTTTAAAAAGGAATCATTACATTCACTGCAAGCCATTGACCTTAATATTACAGGCAACGTTAAATACATAGGCAGACAAATGATTTAACTGGTGCCTCTGGTCTTAACGTAGATGAGTCTGTAAGTCTTAGCTCTCATCCTTTCGGTCACCTTTGTACCACCTGACTGCCCCTAAGGTATATGACAGAAAATTGTACAGGGAAACAAATTCTTTTTGGTTCTTAAGCAAGCAGTGTAGGGCTGCAGATAAAGAGGAAAATATCCATGCGCACTCCCAACCTATTTTATTAAGAATACTAAGAATCCATTTTTGAACAAATCATTTTTTTGCCACAGAGCATATGCCACGCTGAAATTTTAATAACAGATGTCCATGAATATGGACTACTAATTTATATAATGGATTATTAACATATTAAATTCAGCAACTGCAATTTACAATTAGATTAAATCCTATAGCACAGAACATTTATTTTCTTTGCAAAAATATGGGTGAGTAATATGAACTTAAACTTTCAGGCACCATCCATTGTACATTTACATTATATAAGGGTATATTTTCTGTTGGTTTAATGTCCTTGACTTTCTATGTTTATTTTTTGCCCGATGATTTATGTAGCGTCTTTGCCAGAAGAGGTGGTGTATACTGCTATTGCATTCTCAGCCTCATTATTAGTAATGGATTCATTTTCTGTTTCATCACTAAAACCAGTTCATTATCTGCAAAGACAGAATTATCTTCATATAGATTCTGAGGTAATTGATTCCTCTATTTATATGCTGAAGAGAACCTCGCTCACTCAAATTGGGATTGAAAACTCTTCTTCTTCCTCTCCCCCTTTCACAGAACAGTGACATGAAACAACTGCCGTTTTCACAGATAATATAAAAATAATCAGTGATAAAACAAGTTTAGTTACTCTCAATGATGTTATTCTTTGCAGAAAAAGAGTTTCTTAATGGTATAGCTTGGCTAAATGAAATGAACACCATCTTTCATCATAAAAGAAAGTCTCTTGAGACATCACTGGAAAGAAATATTCTATTTATTAATACTTGCAAGTGTTAATACTTACCATTTTCATTCCTCCTTTTTCATTATTCTCCTCTAAGAATACTTGATCCTTTTGCAGCACAGAGCACAATTAAAGATTTACAATAGTATTAATATATATGGAGTGCAACTGAAATCTGTTGCTCACTGAGAGGGTGGGAGGGGAGGACTGAACAGGAGTCTTCCAAGCACTTTTGATAAAGTAGAAGGGATTTTTTTTTTTTTCTTTCTGATTTTAATTTTGATTAATTTATTTAATATCTGGAGTGGAGAAAGTGGCATGAAATTTGATTTTATGCTTGTTTTTAGGCTTACTGATGATAGAGTTTTGTTCTAGATCAATTGTGCTTTGTAAGTGATTTACATCTGAGTACTTCTGAATGTGTATCAGTCTGCATATATATTTCTTCACTGAATTTACAAGCATAGTAAAATACCTATATCACTCCACAGATAGCATGGTTAGAAGTCAGATAAACAAGAAAATTCTGTTCTTAACTTGTCTGAACAATAGTATAAACCAGTGGAAAGTTTCACTTCATTATACATGATTTAAAAACACTTTAGAAATAGTCCTGCTTTCAGTATTAAATCTATTAAGTAAAATTCATTTGTAATTTTCAATATCTCAAATAAGTGGTCTTCATGGTCTTTTAATGTATATTTTCATTTGATCACCCAAAATGAAACAAAAAAATATTTTTTTTCATTTTGTCCTCAAACTATGGACCTACTTACAATATGAAACCACCACATTCTTATATTGTTTCCTCAGAAAGAACAAAAAAAAGTTGAAAATTAGAGCGGTTAGGCTCTATTGTGGCAACAGAAAACTTCGATAATATACTTCAACTTGTTTCTCAGTATTATGGTGTTTAATTGAGTTTCATGACTGTCTGAAATCACAGAATAGATGAACTTAGAAAAAAATCCCCAAAGCCTTTGCTTTAGATTGCTTACACCATGGGGGCTTTTGGAACACACCAGTTTCTTGCCCCAGTAGGATGGTTTCCTTTAAAGGAAGGAAACCTAGGAAGGCCTCCTTTTGGAAGTTGTTGAACACAAGTCAGGACTTGGTTGAGTAAAACACTGAGTTGTCCAATACAATTAAAAACTCAGTGACTCATGAGCCCAGTTGCTGGACTATTCTACAGGCAATGACCTCAAAAATAGATAATAGCATTTATTATCAATGTGCACTGGGTTTATATAGCAAGGTTTTGGTAATAGGGGGTGGCTGTAGCAGTGGCTTCTGTGAGAGAAGACCAGGGGCTATGCCCAAAACAAACCCACTGCAGGACACATCTGAGCCCCTCAGTCACACGTAGAGTGCCTCTGGGAAAGCGTATTTAATAAAGGGTAAAAAATGCTGTGCAAGCAGTTGAGAGAGAGGAGTAAGAAAAAAAAAAAAAAAAAGATGTGAGAAATAACCCTGCAGGCACCAAAGTTGGTGAAGAAAGAGGGGGAGGAAGTGCTCCAGGCACCAGAGCAGAGATTTCCCTGCAGCCTGTGGAGAAAACCACAGTGAAGCTCTCCCCCTGCAGCCCATAGAGAGGACCATAGTGAAACATGTGGTCCCTGCAGCCTGTGGAAAGGACCCATGCTGGGGTAGTTCATGAAGGACTGCAATCAGTGAGGGGGACCTACGATGGAGCAGGGGACAAATGTGAGGAGGAAGGAGTGGCAGAGAGGAGCTGTTATGGACTGACCGCAGCCCCCCATTCCCCATCCCCTGTACCATTTGAGGGGAGGAGGTAGAAGAGTTGGGAATGAAGGAGTGAAGCTGAGCCTGGGAAGAAGGGTAGTGTGTGTGTGAAGGTGTTTTAGTTGTTGTCATTTTTTCTCACCATCCAACTCTATTTTTAATCAGCAATACATTAAATTAATCTTCCCCTAGTTGAGTCTGTTTTGCCTGTGATGGTAATTGACCCACAAACTTTTCCATCTTATTTTGTCCTCCTGTCTTTCTGGGGGTGGGGGAAAGTGAGAGAGTTACTGGGTGGGGGGTCTGGCAGCTGGCCAAGGTCAGCCCACCACACAATGCTAGAAGTTGAAACTCATTCCCCCTTGGTACAAAGCTTACGTTCAGCTTGGAGCCTCAGTAGTGGATCTTGGTGAAGAAGCTATGTATTATGTGGGCTTACCTATGTTCTGTACGATATTTGGTATTTTAGCAATAATGTGTATCGTCAATTACCATTCCAGTTCCCCTGCTATTCTACATGCCTGTCCATTTGGATCCATAACATCTCTCTGTCTACTTCTATTAAAACAACAGAAAAGTAAATTATGTCAACAACTTCCAAAAAGAATAAGATCAGCCTCCATAAATATTGTTCTGTATGAACAGCTTTTAAACATTTTCCTGTGGTTTTTTTTAAAGATTTTTTTAAATGCATTTTTAAAGTAGTTGAATAATTTCAGATTACTTCTCATCATCAGTTATGAAACTTTGCATTTGGTATGAAAGTGTTATGAGATACAACATAATCTGTGACAATTTCAATACTAAAGGCATATCAATCGCACTCACAAGCAGCCTGTATCATTTTAAAACAATCACTGTCAGAATGTTCTTTTATTTTCTTCTGGGGAAACAAGGCATTTTAAAATGCCTAGCTACAATCAGTAATTCCAATTATACTGAAGTAATTACCATTTTTGTAATCCATATTTGTGTCACTTTCTCCAGAGCAAAGCACACACCTAGCTTTTCAGGAAGAAAACTCAGGTGTTCTCCAGATAGGGAAGATATCTAAATAGTACTCAAATAAATTTAAATCATTAAGAAACCAAGAAAACAGAACTTATTGACTGCACTCTCATTACACATAAAAATTCTTTAAAAATAGTAAAAAACTTATATCTGAGGGTTTTTTCCTTTCCTCTTCCCCAAAACACAGGCTCTGTACATTTCCAAATCAGCACAATTAATGAGGTTGCTAATACTTCTGAAGACAATAGAAACAGCAAGTGAGCTGAGGACATAAAAAGGTAAAAAAATAATATAACAGAAATGAGGTAGAGACAGAAAAACAGATAAAAGGGGAAAACAGGAACAAATAGTGTGCAACTAGAAACTAGGAATGCAGGAAAAGACGGGAGATAGGGAAAGAAGGAAAGGCAGAAAAACAAAAGCCCAAGGACAAGAAAATATTTACAGTTTGGAAGCATCTAGTGTATAATGCTCAGTCCATTCCTGCATATTTCTAAAGATATCAGTAACTTCCTTTAACTTTGTGTCCCATAGCAAATTTCCAATTTCTAGAAACTCAGAAGAGAAACCTGAACATCTCATTTACAGTTACAAAATGGAAACCAAGATTACTCTGAGAGATGTGTATTGTCTCATAAAGGAACTTAAACTAATAGTTTTCACTTTTTATCTTAACTTTTTATTTATATGTTCTAGGATCTTCATTTATTTTTCCTTCCAAAACATCAACAGAATATCTTAATGACAAAGTATATTCTTGTCTTTCAAAGAAAGTTCACATTCTTGTGTGTCTTCAGTATTTAGATACAATTCTCTAAAATGTCTATTAATGCTTGTGTCAAGCAGCAAAGATGAATGTAATGTAAACTATGAGTAGAACATGACTGAAGGATACTAAAGTATAATGATAATTTGTGAAGATGGGTAGTCAAAATAAATCAAAATAAAAGCAGAGAGAGCATAAAGAAATTGAGATAAACTCCACAGTAGTCCAAGCAAAGGAAATGTGGCAAAGTTTTAAAATGTGAAGATGCATATATTGTAGTACTGAAAGGACTGATAAAATGAATCATTCAGAATTGCTAAAAATCTACATCAGCTTAAATGCTAAGGCAAATAAACACATGGAGTTAGAACAATGTTTAGGACACATCAATTGAAAATCCAGGCTCACAGATGAATGGATGACTAGTGCTAGAAAATGGCTCATTCAATTCATCTGCAGATTAAAGGATTTCTTTGTTTTGCCGAGGAAATGTGTACCTCAGCCATACACTTGTCCAAGGAGATAACAGTTTAAAATTTGTTTAACTTTTAAACAATAATCTAAGTTTGAATATATGAAAAAAAAGAAGTATCTATTTTTATTTTCTATGGAAGTCAGGAATTGGAAGGACTATCAGCAGTTAATATACTTAATTTTTTTTTGCTTTGATTAACAAGTGCAGACACTGTTCTTAAAATCAGAGGTGTTGATGCATTACAATAACTTTAGTTCAGGGTCTTCTCTAGAAAAGGTTTTTTAATAGAAATCTGTTTCCCATGGAAAACTGTTGGTCAATCAACAATAATTTTTCAGGATTACACTGCATCTTTAGCAAGCATTAAAAACATACCCTCATTTGTCGTACATTGAGCATAGTTTTTCTCTTATTCACATACTCATTGATTTAGCATTGAATAATTAAGATTATGCATAGATAAAGAAAATGCAGGTGAATTCCCCACATACACTTGAAACATGCCGCAAAGCAAAAAGAACAGAGGCGTTTTTACAGGCATTTTTTTTTTTTTTAAGGAATAAATACCTGTTACAAAACTGCAAATTTTGAACTCCATATAGGAAAATAAACTAAAAGGGAAAAAGAACCCTCCCAACAACAGATTTTGGTTGAAAGCACTGACGTAATTAAAAATCACTCTTGCAGAATATAATACTGATGAATGTAATTTATTACTGGGAAAAAAAAGAGCAGTCTTTTGCCAAAATCTGTTGCCTGACTTATGTTCACTATTTGTCCCTGTAACATCAGTGAATACTGAACAACCATTCAATTTATTCTGGAAAGCTCAGGGCAGAAGACTAGTCCCAATTTCCTTAGAAACCATCAAACAGCTGAATGTACTTAACTTCAAAGGTTTATCAGGAAACTTTAAAAAATAAAAGAAAAAATTCTGACTTTAAGAGGTATGATTCTATTTCTGATGAATTATAGATGAATTATAAAAGTTTCTTTGTTCATTTTGTTTTGCGAATGACTAATGTACTAATTTTTTTTGTAAAAAAAAAGATGATATAGAAATAAAAATATAGTGCAACATTTATTTTACTTTATAAATTTGAAATGATAGCTACGCAACATAGTGCATGATGAAAACTAAAAATATATTGAAATGTAGTTTTGTAAGTTAGTATGTATATAAAATACTAAGTATGTATTAGCTTTTCCTTACATTGGTGCAAAGTATTGAAGATGCATGCTATCTGTTAAAATATATAAAAAGTATATTTTAATGAGCTTCAAAAAAAAACCTCATGAAATTGTTCAAATTCTATTCACCATAAGTATGATTCTAATTAACTTCTCATAAGTAAAACTTATATGAGAAATATTCTTCATATGAGGAAGATTTTTATCTCAGAGCTTTTTTTATATAAGCTGCCTTTTTTGTTCTCTATCATTAAAATTTTAAGTAAATTCATATCTGAAACCATGTTAAATATTTTAAGTATAGATACTCAGAAATTTCCAGGACAGAAAAATTGTACCAAAAGTCTTGAAAAAGACATCAACTCTCCAAATCTCCACACTCAGACACCGCTTATTAATATTACCAGAACAAAAATTTATTAAACATTTTGATCAGATATACAAAAAATGCATCTATAGAAGTCAAACAATTATTGTCCCTGTGCTATTGCAGCTTAAGCTAAAGAATTTTCTTTGATTCATCTAGTGTTTTATAAGAAAGTATTTTGATAATTATGCATTAACCTCTTCTATATTAATATCCTCCTATTTTTTATCTCACTGTTGATCATGTCTTAATGGAAGTCATACCCACAATTGCACATTTTGCTAGATATGTTCCTTGTGATAATATAGTCTGAAATCAAGAACGGGGCGGAGTGGGGAGGGCCCACTGGGCTGAACTGCTCTCAGATACTGAGAAAATAAAATGAACAGGTTTTCCATATAATTTTCCCTCATATACTCTGAAGGTATTTCTGAATATGCTAGACATTATCATGCTGCATTAACTGACACCAATCCTCATTCATACTACTTAATTTTTTATCTAGTGTCCTGTTTGCCATATTAGGTTTTAAATATCGGTAGGGGTGGAGAACACTAAAAGGAAAAACACCCAGCATCCTGATTTTTGTTATTTTCTTCAGTAAGTATGCAGCACTATGTGTATCAATAAAAATGAAATATTATTTTTTGTGTAGAAGAGATTTGCCTGCTGTAATAAACGATTATTCTAGTTAACAGAAAACTGAGGTGTCATAAGTTAATTTGAGGGGTCAAAATAGAACAAGAAGAAAAAAAAATCAACAGGTTTAACTAAAACCTAGTATTTTTATTGAAAAGTTGATTTTAAATTTGCATTTAATCCCTGGTAAAATCTTTACTGTCTAAAAGGAAAAATGATTAAAAAAAATATTTAATAAAGAAAACTTTCCTATTTTCAAACCAGTCCTGCTGTAGTGTCTTACATAGTAAAAGAAAAATAAGCATGGAAGACCCTAAATTAACTTCTGGGATATAATCCAATAAAAGACTGAAAGAGTACATTTACCTCTGTCAGTCTTTCTCCGAAAAGCACAGGTCAGTATTCTTGATAATCTAGTTGGCTGGAGTTCAGGCCCATCTTCAGTGATGTTCTTTGCTGTGTGCAGGCAGTCACCTCCCATTGTGGGGGCAACATGAAAGGAAAGGTTGACATCCTTGTTAAGATGCATAAGATGTGAAAGTCACCTGTTCCTCTCCAGGTAATTTTTATGAAATGCAGGGCTATTCACTTAAACCAAACTTTACATAGGGACTTTTTTCACTGTACATTGTAAAGGAAGGAATTGCAGATTATTTCAGATACAACTGAAGGCAATGGAACTGAGATCTAAAATGCAATGGAATTTAGGATTAGAATTGACATCTAAAACTTAGATCTCATAAGTCCATGAAAAAGTATTTTCCTATTCCTCAGGACATTTACTGTAAAAAAATATGAAATAAACTGTCCTATAAAAACAGTACATTAAGATTACTCTAAAAACAAACAAAAAACCCACCAAATCTACTTGCGCTGAAAAAAACTCTGACAATCACAAACTGAAAATTAGACTGGCATAGTAACTAAAAATTTAGTTAACTAAAAATTTAGTAAAATTTTTGTCTAAAAATTTAGACAAAAAATTTAGCAAACCATAGTCAGACTGGTCCTGTGCTATTCTAACCTGTAATGAGATCCAAAGCTCGTCTGAGGTACATATCTAGCTTTTAATTGCATGGGCCCCATCTCAGCAATTGGCTGTAACTAAAACACTTATGGAAATAAAGAGTTAAGAATTAGATTTGAATTGAAAAACAAAAGACACAATTTAGGTATGGTTTTGAGCAGAGTACAAATTTAAAATGCAATATGTCAGAAACAAGCTAGGTATATAAAAATGAACAAATCTTGCATTTATTTAAACAGATGTTTGTAAAAGGTTTGTGCTTATGTACCAGGACTCGAATAGCAGCATTTTTCAGTGTTCTACACAATGTAATAAATCTTGATGTGCATTTATCTCTAACTCAGTATTCTTAATCCATTTGATTTAAAACAAAATTTACAGGTATATTATTATTTTTATCTTTTTTTTTTCATTGTTTATCTCTAATGCAACATTACAGATAGCATTACATTTATATTTGGCATGAAATGTAAGGAATACAGAATATGTTTCTTGGTTACCTCTCTGTCACTTCCTCAATAGGGAGGCTCCTTCACTTCCTTCCCTTTCCAAATATTCCTTCATTTCTCTTTTACTAAAGACACCCTGCTCTCTCTCCCCCACTTCTTTTCCTCATTATTTCATTCCTGCATGAACAGTTTGCTTTTTATCTCCCCTTTTTCCCCCACATTTCTGTTGAGCTTCATCAGTTTTTGTGGATGCCTACACAGGCATGGCTCCCTTTTGCACCACATCTTCTTGCACTAGGTGTGGTTTTGCAGTGAAGAGGTGAGCTAGGTTGCCTGAGGTGGAAGACACGATGTTTCAAAGGCTAAAGGTGAATGATAAAAAGAGAGTATGAGATTTAGTGGCTTTTCATGCACAAAAATTTCAGCACAGAACTCAGGTTTTCAGTTTGATACGCACAACACATAAGCTTGATCAAAAACCCTCAAACTTATTAGCAAGTCTCCTTCAGAAAGTTTCAGCAGCCCTGGAACAATTTCTCTTTTTAACCTCAAGACGTAAAAAGCAAAGCCAGTTTTCTCTTTAATGAGGACAGGAGCTGTTGGATTAAACGATTAATTTACTACTTAAGCTTCACTGACATTTCTTCACTATGCATCTTGACAATGCTCTCCGTGAACTTAACATCACCTTCACAAGTTCCCCCTGGAGACCAGCATTATCATGATGGGAAGCAAGAAGTGAATACCAACAACAGATGAATTAGAACTAAAATTTCCACTTGATCCAGCAAGTCCTAGCTACTACCCAAGCCAATCTGGTCAGCAATGCCTCAGCACTTCAGAACACAGCTCTAAAATACGATGCTGCTGAGCCTTTGCTTGTTAATTATGGGTTTTAACACTTTTTTCATTAACTCAAGAAAAAAACTTGTTATTTATAGTGTAAAATGCTTTCCTATCCCCTTTTTCTTAGGCCTTGCCTAAGGTTAGAAACAGAAGAGATGCCTAAAAGTACAAAAGAAGGATTAAATAAGAAATTGGTTAAAGATACTCTATCTCATTTTTATGTGACTACTTCTTTCTCTTCCCTTAGTCCAACTGGTGTCCTAAATTCAACTTGCTATTAAATTAAATTAATGATTAACATATTCTGTAAAAAATAGATTTTTATGAAATTCATTATTTTACTCTGAGAAACTCACTACAAGCAACAGATTACTTGGTTCAGTTCGTGCTAGACAAAATGCAATGGTATAAAACTCGAATTAGCAACTGTTTATACCTGTGACCTAACCCATCCTTCTGACACAGTAAATAAAGGGCAATTATTAAAGTTCGAGTAACACAACTAATTTGTACTGTTTGCATGAGTGTTCAGTAACAGAACTGTCTTTCTCATTGTTTACCAAAATCAAGGCTTGGCAAACAGGCATGCACCTAGACAACTTTTCATTTAAGAGCAAATGCATTATAGTCTAACAGCAAATATGTTATAGTTTCATACCTATTATCTACTGTCAAAAATCATGTCCAGGTGTGAAAGCAACTGTACAAAGAGTTTATCTGAAATAAACAAGACAAATATGGAGCTTTGAGAAGTACAGAGAAATCAAGCCAAATAAAAATGATATTGCAAGAAAAAATTTAGTCTTCATGTTTCAAAGCAATTTCAACATAGGACAACAAATGAAATAAAAAGTGGAAGGTTTGAAGGAAATAAACCAGGAATGATGAAAGTAGAAGATGGTACATAGTAAAGGTGAAGTGAAGAACCAAATTGGAGAAGATTGGAGAAAATAGCTTCACTGGAATTAAAAAAAATAAAAAAGGAATGCAAGATGCACAATGTTCTTTAAATGCTCAGAAACGCATATACTGGCTACTTATTTATCTACTTCCAGATGCCTAGTACCTTAATGGTTTTTTTCTTCACCCAGGCATTATGGAAGCATGGATACAAAAGAGAATGAACTGCATTGATTCAATGATCTAGGTTATCAGAGAAGGACGGAGAAATATACAGGTTTAAGTCCAAGGAATCCAAGGAGCCTTCTAGGCAGAACTGTTTTTCAAATAAAAAAAGTATTTCCTTGAATGAATGGCTTAAGTTTGGCTTGACATTATATTGACGAGCATGACATTCTGTATGGTTATTCAGGTGACTGGGAAGTACTGAATGTTTCTGAGAGCCCACAAACTCATCATTTTGGACTTCCATAAATCCTGAAAACATTCTGTTTGATTCTGATTTACTCTGTTTTGTTTCCTATTTACCTTTCTTTTGCCTTTTCACTTTGCAAATTGTGTTTGAAAGATTTAGATTTATATTCGAAGTTTTATTTTTCCCTCCGGCCTATTCCAAATGATTCTAAAAGGCCTATGTACAATCTGAACAAAAACAAAACAGAGAAAAATTTGTGTATTTTCCATTTTACTTTTATTTTTTGTTAATTGATAATGAGTTCTTTCAGCCACTTTAAACTGTGTAACATCTGGAGTATTATATGCAACCACACTAAAAATATCCTATAAAGTGTAGTGTCTGTTATATCTTTTTTCAAGCATGTGTAGGTGTAAAGCAAATATACATGAAAGTATATCTCATACCAAAAACCTGAAAAAAGAGAATTCCAATCAAAATACCTGGTTCCTAAAGAAGAAAAGAGAAATTATGTCTTGAAAAAACTCTATGTATTGTTAAAACCTCACCACTCAGAAGTCAGTAGCAAAAGTCCTACTGAGGTCACTATGAACAACAGTTTACCTCAGACAACAACTAAAATATAATTATTTTCAAACTGAAAACTGTAAATGGCTGTGAGATGTTGCTATAGTACTATACATGGCAGAATACTTTGCAATAAGGTCTCTTATTCATGATTTTCTAACCTAAATAAAATTAAAATTCCTTAGACACAGCTGCACTACCAGTAAGTCATCCTTCTCCAAAAATCTAGTACTCTCAGTTGACTAGAGAGATGAAATAGTGTGTTAATTTGAAACGCATTTTACAGAACATTTTGCACCGAATAGAAATTGTGGATCCTTTCCTTTACTTTACTGGGGAAGTAAAATGACTTTCATCACCAAGAAAAAAACAGTTTAAAAATATAAAGAGAGGATATCTAGAAAGTGAGGGTTTAGAATTAGGACAAAACTGAAGAGACGTAGATAAAATTAAAGATAACACATTATCTATTTCTACACTGTCTTTGCTAGCTATGTCTGACTAAGTTAATTTTTCCTCATACTTATTATGGATGATAAGGAATAAGACCATAAGAGATAACTGGAGTTCAGACTAGTCTTTTCTACACCTACTACACATCTGAGCTTATGTCGATAGCATGGACGGTCTGGGAGTCCAGTCTTTAGTGCTAGCTCAGGTCCTAAACTAACATGACAGTAGTCATATTTGGGTACCCATATTTGTCTAAGGAGGGTTCTGTTACCAAAAACTAAGAATTCTGTAACGACCACTAAGGTTTAAGAGAGAACAACCAATGTGCCAAGGCAGAAGTTTGTTCAGTAGCGCAAATGTGACATCTGGCAACACTTATCGTACTTAACACAACACCCTGAAATCTACTGTTCCTCTCAGTCATATCGTCTCCATACCTGGGTAAACAGGGACACTTTTTTTTTCTTTTTGCAGTAACTTCTGAATACAGCTCAGCTAAATCCAAAGTTGCTTGCATTCCTTTGTTATTATTATTCTTTCATAGCAGACACAAGCATCGGTCTCCTTCAACTGTCCAATGGCTGATACTGTTTGACAATTTTGCTAGCTATATGATTAAGCATAAACTGGTGCATTTCAGTAATAAACTCATGCAACACCAAAGGGAAGAGCTTGCTATTTCACTCCTTATTTCACTTCTTAATAGACAAAAGCAACATGTATACTGCTTTTACATTTTACTCGGCTGTAGTCTTACTGAAAAAAGTGTAGGGTTTGCACTTCAGTGTCTTAAGACACAAATATTTATTCTGATAAGACAAAGGTTTAAGAGACTAATGGTCCTCAGAAAATGATAGTTAACATTTGATACATTACATTATACTACGACAACACCACAATGTATGTTCCTCAGAGTATGAAAATATATATTAATAGACAGCTTTAAAATTTCTTATCAGTACTAATAAAAATAATTTTGGATATATATAATGAAATCCTCAAAAAATAATAAGGATTGGCAAAGCAGTGGCTCATAAAGAATAATGAAATATATATTTGTCCATGGTTATAGGGCCATGGACAAATATAGTCAATGATCACATCTTGTTTCTCTCTAGACAATCTGATGGAAACAATTTGATAAAACATTTCCTAATGCATATCCTCTATTATAACTGAGCAGTGATAGTTCAGATTTGGAGAACTTTTCAAACTGCACACTTCAATTTGTTACATTAAAAGAGCCTTGAGTCCCACACTGTTCCTAATATGGGCCTTTATTCCAAACAAATAGGCATGAACATGTACCTATAATATTACTTTTCTTCCAAGGAATTCCACCTGGTTTCAGTGGAATTGCCAGTTTAGCATGAAAATGCAAAGTACAAACAAGCACATACCTCATTTATTAAATTGTCTATTCTTATTAAAATATAATCTTGTGATATGCCATCATCTTTTTTGTTAAATGAATGAGGTATGAAAATTTTAGTTCATAACACATGGCAGGATAAGGATGACATTAGTTAAAGCATACACATATAGTTAAAGTCATAGATGCACTATAATGTACTAGGATCCAGTGCTTTCTGTTTTGACTGAGTGGGCATCCAGTTCCTATTTTACACTAAAAATAATGATGGGAAGTGCAAAGGAGACAAAAAATCATCATGTGACCAAAATTAAGACTAGGCAAAGGCTGAAGTATGCAACCAAATGTACAGAATACATTACCAGTTCTGTGCGTTCATTTTCCTGAGAACATACGACAGGTAATTTTCATGACATGCAAGGAGACAATGGGATAATGTTTATGCTTCCCTACCCAGAAGAGATGGAAAGATCAAAGACAGAAGATCATTGGTAAATTTTACAACATTTTGTGATGACAGCTTTTTCTATATAAAAAAAATGCAAAGGTACAGGCACTACTTTTCAGGTCATCTGATAAAAGTGTAAAAAGTGCAGTGGTCTGATTATAAGCATTATTGCTTTCATCTTGGAAATATCTGAAAAAACCCACCTTATCTGGTAACAGTCTTTATTTTCAAGGAATTTTTATCAGCAAATAGGAAGGTGTGCAGTACTAAGAATAAGTAACTCGACTAATGAGGAAAGCTAAACATGTAACAGAAAGAATAGACAGGCAGATTCAGCTATGGATGGACCAGTTACTTTGATATCAGTGCTGTCCATAAAAAAAGCTGATATGGGGCAAAATCAGGAAAGACTACACAATGACAAGGAAATTAATCAAAAGTAAAAGAATGCACTAGAAAATAGGCCCCAAGAATAGTTTTCTGGTTTTGACTTTAACCAAAGCAAATTTGGTTAATAAAAAAATATGTTGGAATAACAGATTTCTAACAAGGCATAGTATATAGACTCATTCCTACATATTATAAAAAATGAATTTCACACTGAGTATTTTTAAATTACAAACTAAATTGTTAACTGAACCTTTATAAGAGACTTTAGTATCTCCAGGATTTAATGCAGGCAATTCCATATCCATCGGGAATAAATATGTTGGCAAAATTTGTGAAAAGAATGACAGATGAATAAATTTTTATAGGAACCATTCAGAGAGAGATCATTTTGTCTGCTCAGTAATGTGGGCTCTTTTGAATGAACATTTTAATACAGCCAAATGCACAGCTATAAGCATTAGAAGAATTTGTACAGCTTGTGTTCAAAATTTAACCTTGCAAACTTAAAGATTATATTTTGCAACACTGACACAGAGAAGTCATAATCATCTGTTCTACAAGAGCTTTCACAATAATTCTCTACTAACGATCATCAAGGGAATATTGGTCAAAAATCATGAAGAGAAATAATTTCTTTTCTATTAGTATTCAGGAAGAACAATACTGGACCACCATATCCTGTTATGCCTCTGTGATTTCAAAAAAATGATGTTGAAAAATGGGAAAGATTTCAAAAAACTTCAAAATGCTGTTCTATCATCCAGAAGCATGGCTTAGTAAGACTAAATTTAAGATTGAGTTGTCATTCACTTACAGTCTATAAACATATACAGTGTATAGGTGTTAACTTGTTTTTCATAATCATTTCAAATGAAGTACACAGCTGAAAAATAAGGAAGCTCTACAGAGGCACATCCATATTCTTCTACTCATGATCATTTATAACTCTAAACAGAATGCATTTTTAAAATTCTACTCCAAAACTTGTTTCCCTTTTATGGGAATAATCACTGTTTGACTTCCTAAGGCTTTTGTTAATAATTCCCTATTTATTCAGTGAGGAGGCAGTTTTAAACACTTCCAGTGATCTACATTCAAGTGAACTTGTGAATATGGAAACACGTTTGTGTTGCATCTAAAAATAACTTTTAAATCTAAAAGAACAGCTAGAATCTAAATTTAAAAAAATAGTGAATATCAAAACTTAATAAGGTTACGAATTCAGTAAAACTGCAGACTGCAGAAATAATTCAGACCAGTTTTCATATTTCCACTGGAATTCTGCAAGAGAAAATTAGAGAGAGAAGTAACATCTGTGTAGGCAGGAATTCAATAGTGTAATTAGTCCTAGCTAGAAAAAAGAATAAATAGAAAGAAAACGGAAGAAACAAATGCAAAAGATATGGAAGGAGAAAGTAAAATTATAGGTAAAGAGAGCTGCTGAGAAAGATTTAGAAGGTTATTAGAAGTGATTTGGGCTTTAATACAGCTACATATAGCTACTGTAGTCATCTTTCTGGTCCATTAGTTTGATGATGGCACTCCCTTGATGGTTCTTTTTGGATTTGACTTTTCTTTACCTCATCTTTTCAATATTATACTCTTTTCCCTACTCTAGCTTTTTCCCTGTGGAACATTTCATTGACAGCTATCCTTTTTCTTCCCTTATTGAGGACTGATAGCTCCCCACTGACAAATTTGCCAGATTCTCACAATTTGTAAATTTCATATGAAGTTTTTTGTTCATGGTTCAGACTTGCTATCTCACAAGGTCCCAACAACACTGATGTTTCTCTGCTTCTCTCTGGCTACAGCAGGTGATGAATTGAGCTGAGTTTTATTAATGTACCTCTGTGTTTCCAGTTTACCTTTCATATAGTCTGTCCTTAGAGCAAAAGCACCTAGCTAAAGGTAGAGCTCCTTCTTTATGTAACTCAATTACAGAATCACAGAACAGCTGAGGTGGGAAGGCACCTCTGGAGATTGCCTAGTTCTGCCCCCACTATCCCAGTTCAACGGTCAGCTAGGGCAGGGTGCTCAGGGCTGTGTTCAGCTGGGTTTTGAGTACCTTCAAGGATGGAGATTCCACTACCCCTCTACTCAACCTGTTTCAGTGTTTGGTCATTCTGAAAGTAAAATGTTTTTTCTTATGTTTAAATAGAATGTCCTGTGCCTTTTTTGTGCCTATTGCCTGCTGTCCTAACACCGGGTAACAGTGAGAAGCGTCTGGCTCTGTCTTCTTTGCTCAATTCCAACAATCCGGTAAGATCCACCTGAGCCTTCTCTTCTCCAGGCTAAATGATTCTAAGTCTCTCAGACTCACTTATATGAAAGATGGTCCAGTCTCTTAAAAATCTTTGTGGCTTTGTGCTGGACTTGCTCCAGTAACTCTATGTCTCTCTTGTACTGAAGAGCCCAAAGATGGACAAAGCACTCCAGATGTGGCTTCACTGGTGCTGAATAGAGACAAAGAATCACCTCCCTTGACCTACTAACATTGCACCCATTTTTAAAAAGGGTAAAAAGGAGGACCCTGGGAACTACCGACCTGTCAGCCTCACCTCTGTGCCTGGGATGATCATGGAACACATCCTCCTAGAAGCTACGCTAAGGCACATGGAGGACAGGGAGGTGATTCAAGACAGCCAGCACAGCTTCACCAAGGGCAAGTCCTGCCTGACCAACCTAGTGGCCTTCTATGATGGAGTGACTGCATCAGCGGACAAGGGAAGAGCTATAGATGTCATCTATCTGGACTTCTGTAAGGACTTTGACACGGTCCCCCACAATATCCTTTTCTCTAAATTGGAAGGATATGGTCACATCCAGAGGGTAGGGGTCAGTGGCTCAATGTCCAGATGGAGATCAGTGATGAGTGGTGTCCCTCAGGGGTCCGTACTGGGACCAGTGCTGTCCAATATCTTCATCAATGACATAGACAGTGGGATCGAGTGCACCCTCAGCAAGTTTGCAGATGACACTAAGCTGAGCAGTGCAGTTGACATGCCTGAGGGACAGGATGCCATCCAGAGGGACCTGGACAAGCTTGAGAAGTGGGCCTGTGTGAACCTCATGAGGTTCAACAAGGCCAAGTGCAAGGTCCTGCACATGGGTCGGGGCAATCCCTGGTATCAGTACAGTCTGAGGGATGAAGGGATTGAGAGCAGCCCTGAGGAGAAGCACTTGGGGGTACTGGTAGATGAAAAGTTGGACATGAGCCAACAATGTGTTCTTGCAGCCCAGAAAGCTACCCGTATCCTGGGCTGCATCAAAAGAAGTGTGTCCAGCAGGTTGAGGCAGGTGATTCTGCCCCTCTACGCTGCTCTGGTGAGACCCCACCTGGAGTCCTGCGTCCAGCTCTGGAGTCCTCAGCACAAAGGACATGGATCTGTTGGAGCGGGTCCAGAGGAGGGCCACAAAAATGGTCAGAGGGATGGAACACTTCTGCTATGAGGACAGGCTGAGAGAGTTGTGGTTGTTCAGCCTGGAGAAGAGAAGGCTGCGGGGAGACCTTATTTCAGCCTTTCAGTACTTAAAGGGGGCCTATAAGAAAGATGGGGATAGTCTTTTTAGTAAGGCCTGCTGCGAGAAGACAAGGGGCAATGGTTTTAAACAAAAGGAGGGTAGATTTAGACTGAACACAAGGAAAATATTTTTCACGATGAGGGTGGTGAAACACTGGAATGGGTTGCCCTGAGAGGTGGTAGCTGCCCCATCCTTGGAAACATTCAAGGCCAGGCTGGATGGGGCTCTGAGCAACCTCATCTAGTTGAAGATGTCCCTGCCCATTGCAAGGGGGTTGGACTAGATGACCTTTAAAGGTCCCTTCCATCCCAAAGCATTCTATGATTCTATGATTCTATGATTCTATACTTGTGACCGTGTTTCTAACACAGTTCAGGATGCTGTTGGCCGCCTTTCCTACAAGGACACATCACTGGATCATGGCCAGCTTGTTGTCTACAGTATCTTAAGATCCTTCTTGACAAACCTGCTTTCCAGCAGCTTTCCAGTCAGTCAGCTTCCAGTGTGTATTGGTTTCTGGGGTTACTCATCCCCAGTGCAGGACTTGGCATTTCCCTTCATTGAACTTAATGAGATTCCTGTTAGTGCATTTCTCCAGTGTGTTGAGGTCTCTCTGAATGTCATTGGGTTTGAAAAATGGGCTGCATTCTCCAATACTGAAATGAATTTAATTTTGTCTTGAAAAACTGCTTGCATACTTTTGGAAACATGCAATCAGCCTAACAACAAACTGACATTATCTGTATGTCCTTTTTCAAAAAAGCTGCATTCCAACAAGATGCCTTTAAGGTGCATCATAAGTTGAACGCTGATTGATTTAACTCCAAAATTAATTAGTGAATAAAAGTTTTAAGGAAAAAAAATCATCATCTAGGCCATGAAAATCTTCTCAGACAGTTGTTTGATTGTATGCTAGGATGAACAATCTTCTTTTCAAATGATCAGGTCAGAAACCTGGAAGGTTATTTTTATCTCTTTTATACTCCCTCTGGAGGAAACTCTTACACAATAGATGTAATTGAATCATCCTTGTAAAAGGCATTGAGAAAAGTCAGCGGATCTGTCAGGACCTCATCAACTGAAGTTAACTTAGAGATGATAACAATGTTAAAACAATGTTATGTTTTATTGCTCTAGTCACCACAGCAGTCATTATATTGTAATGAGAAGAGCTGCTTCTCACAGACAATATCCACATAGGGATGGGAGAATATGAAATGTAAAACAAATAGTTTTAATTCTGTTTTCATCTATATCATGTATGGAGTAAAATAAAACAGGAGAGAAGAGCAGTGGTCAGAAAGGGAGAAATACTAATCACAAAATACAGTGGGTTGCCATTAAAAGGTCATTTGCCAACCATTTTCACACAGCAGTATGTAAAATATCCAGAGTTTTACTTACAGTGGATAACTGATATCTGTGATAATAGTTGTCAAATAATCATTGCCATTTTAACGCTTTCTACTTTATTATGGGTTAGCAATTATGTCTAAAATGATACAAGCAAATCATTTATGAAAGTATTTACTTTTTACTGATCCTTTTCCCAGTACAGCCCTCAGAAAACATGCTGGACGTTCCAGGAAATACAAACCTTCTGCTTATTCAGAAAACGAGTAATAGTAGAATGAAGAAGTTTTCCTTCAAAATGTGAAAATTTTTCTTTCAATTTTTTTCTTGCTTGAAGGAAGCAACCTGAATGAGAAGGCACTAATGTGTTCCTCATTTCATGGTGGAGACTCAACTGAAACAAAATAAAACAAAACATACCCTAAAAAGTTCAGGGGTATTTCTGTTTAAAAGTGCTGTCCTGTAAAAAGTTAAAATTTAAGTAAGTGATCTGTTTTATAGCCATAAGGTGTTTATCAATAGTTAAATACCATTAACTTACGGCATGGTCAACAGATAAAGCAGATATAGTACAGTGTATTAATATATTTAGAGAACTTTTGAAAACATGAGTTAGTTTAAAAATCAAAAAGTAAGAGGGCAAAATAAGGTTTTTTTTAGAACTGTGCGCAACTTCTAAAATATAAAAAAAAAATCTGAGAATATTTAAAAACAAGCAGTTCTAAAAATTAACCAAATCAGTTAATTTTGGAATTTGCATAGAAAATTTAGAGGTCCTAAAAAGAGTAAAAATGACAATTTTTCTGATAAAAAAGGAGATTTTCTTTGTAAACCCCACTACATTCCTTTTGAAACTTTTGTAATTGTGTAGTGAATACTCTTGAACTAATGTAAATATTCACACTGAAAAAATTAGCCATTTCTGCTGTCATAAGGACTCAAATAAATAAATAACTGGCAACAACATACAGCTAGACAAGTCCATAATACATTGGGTGAACAACTGGCTGACAGGTCAGGCTCAAAGAGTAATAGTAACTGGGGTTACATCAGGCTGGCCGCCAGTCACCAGTGGGATTCTCTAGGGCTCAATTTTAGGGCCAGGGCTCTTTAATGGTTTTAGAAATGATCTGGACACAGGAATCGAATGTACATTAAGTTTGCCAGCAAAACTAAACTAGGAGGAGCTGTGGAGTTCCTTGAGGGTAGAGAGGCCTTACAGGGAGATCTAGATAGACTAGAGAGCTGGGCAATCAATAACTGTATGAAATTCAACAAGAGGAACTGCAGGATTCTGCACCTGGGACAGGGTAATCCTGGTTATGCATACGTGTTGAGGGACAAGAGGCTCGAGAGCAGCCCCACAGAAAGTGATTTGGGGTTTGGGTTGATGACAAGTTGAATATGAGTCAACAGGCGCCCTGGCAGCCAAAAGGGCCAACCGTGTCCTGGGGTACATCAAGTACAGCATAGCTAGGCAGTTGAGGAAGGTGATTGTCCCACTCTGCACTGCACTGGTGCAGCCCCACCTTGAGTACTGTGTGCAGTTTTGCACGCTTCAATATAAGAACCTCAAACTATTAGAGTGTGTTCAGAGGAGGATGACCAAGATGGTGAAAGGTCTCAAGGAGAGAGCATGAGGAGCAGCTGAGGTCACTTGGTTAGTTCAGCTTGGAGAAGAGAAGGCTGAGGCGTGACCTCATTGCAGTCTACAGCTTCCTCAAGGAGGGCAGAGGAGGGGGAAGTGCTGATCTCTCCCTGGTGACCAGCAAGAGGACACAAGGAAATGGAATGAAGCTGGGTCAGGGGAAGTTCAGACTGGACATTAGGAAAAGCTTCTTCCCTGAGAGGGTGGTCGGTCACTGGAACAGGCTCCCCAGGGAAGTGGTCACAGCATCAAGCCTGTCAGAGTTCAAGGAGTGTCTAGATGACACTCTTAGTCATATGGATTAGTTTTAGGTAGTCCTGCAAGGAGCAGGGAGTTGGACTTGATGATCCTTATGAGTCCCTTCCAACCTGAAATATTCTATGATGTTTTGATTCTAATTCAGTGAAGCCACCTATATATTTTGCAATACCTGCAAATTTAGTTCTATGTCTCTGTCTTCTGAAACTCCCACACTCTCAAAAGATTTGTCATTTCACATTATTCCATAGTTACTATAGTGGAGATATATTTCAATCTGGAGGTTGTTTACAAAATTCTGAGACTATTGTGATATTTCATATGTTTATAAGCTGAACTATGAAGTTCTCTGTATCAATTACAGACTTGAGACATGGCACACAAGATATTCCATTGGCTCTATGCCATTGCAAGACTTTAAAAAGAATATGGAAGAATCCTCCTGCTGATATAAGAATGATATAAACCTATAATCCATTGGCAAAGAAGTACAAACACAGTGGAAAACCACAGCAAACTATCTTGGCATACAAAAAAATCTTAAAATTGAAAGTAATATTTAAAATGTGATACAGCTATGAATATATGAGCATGTACAAATTTATGCATATTCATTAAAATGAAAATGTGAAGAGAATAACATTTTTAAAATACAGTTTGGGGTTTTTTTTGAAAATGGAAAGATACCCAAAAGATAACTATAGAATAACAGTGAGAAGTGTTAAAATAAGAAGTTAAATATTGAAAGCACATAAGATACAGTCCAGTCTTTGATTTCATGGTTGGATGAGATTTTTAAGTGTTAAAAAAATCCTGCTGGCTTTTCTATGACTCTGCTCCTGAGCAGACAATTTATGGAAAGATGAGTTAAATATGAAATGCTTTAGTTAAAGTAAGTGTGGAAACCTAATCCTGTGACAAATAGAATTAGTAAATGCATCTGAATACTGGTGCTTGAGATGGTAAGTCAAACGCTGTGAGATTAAAAGTGTTTCCACATTTATGTCATGTTTTCAACCACGTGAGCAGAAATAGAAAAAAAATGCATTCCTATATACTTTTACCCAAGTGAATTATTGTTCACTTGTAACATGGGGGGAACAATTAGTAATGTGTCTTGACCCTTTGGTCATAACATCTTTCTTGTCTCTCTCAATGATATCAGCCAATAAATTTTTCTGCTTTCTCAAAATGAGTATTTTCCCTTTTCACAGACTTTATGAAAAATTTCAAATAAATTATGGTCAACAGTAAATTTGAGGTGTTATTCCTCATAAAGCACCATGAATGACATGTTATCTTCTTTTAAGCTTTAAGCTTTTTTTAAGCTTGTGTTTATTTCTAAGCAAATATAGAAATTAGTCAACATTCCTGTAGGTGTCTTCTTTCCACTTTGGAAAGTTCTGTAGGAAATAGGTTTTCTTGTCTGTTTGTTTGTTTTTAACTTCCTCAACATGCTAGATGTTTTAAAATATTTTCCTGTTCCATATAAGGATAAAAACCAGGACTTCAAAGTTGTAAACAGGAGAAAATAAGAAACTTTTCCCTCTTTCTCTTGTCTGCGCTTCATACACAATGATTAAGGAATGTGTGAAGGAGGAAATAGCCTAGGCATCCTACTGCAAGGAACATATGCAGATCACTGCGTCATTTGTCTACCTAGAAATTAGTTTCTTCCAATGTTTTCCCTAGAAGTTGTTGCACTTTAAATTATTATCTGAAGCAGGAACTTAAGCCTTTTGCTCATAGTTCATATCAACACTCTGAAGTTATTAATTAATCTAATCCTTCATTTCCCAGGTTGAAGATATTACATAAACTATCATCCCCTTATTTAGAGAAATCAATACCCATTTTTGTTGTTTTTTTGAAATTTTTGAAACCTAAATGATCCTTCAGTAAAAGTGAGTTTCGTATAAATTCTTATATTCATGACATACGTCACGCAAATAACTAGAGGAACTTTTTTCCAAGTGACAGAATCTAATATTTTTAACCTACAATTATCAAGATAAGAGAACTCAGTTTCATGTGATAAAATTTAAAAGAACAAAACCAATTAATAGGAGAATTACATACTAGTTTCAGAAGAGCTAAAATCAATTCATCTATTTCAAAGCTATATTTGGAAATACATTAAGTCACAATAATTAATCTGATTCATATCCCTTTAACTTCAATTTTACATTTTGACTTCAAATGGCATTAAAGGATGTGTATAAGCACTACTAGATTCATGCTGTCACCTCCTGACACTGCCAGAAGAAATTATGAAATTAAATGCGTTGACTAGGCACCCGAAAGCTCCATACTTATGCACATAGCTACTTTCTTATTAAATGGATAAAACTTCAGAAATAAAATGGGAGAGGAAAGAAAAATCATATTTAGATTACATATTTAGATTACTTTATCTATTGGGAATTCAGAAACAATGGTCTTCCCCATCTCATAGAACCCAGTGGAACTGGAAGAGGTTCAGAGCAGGGCACCAAGGATGATTAAAAAGTTATAGAGCTGTTTTCACACAGGAAACTATTAAAACTAAAGCTCTTTAGCATATGAGGAGAAGATTAGAAGATATAACAGAGATCTACAAAATCATGAATGGCAAAGCGAGTAACAAAGATTGCTTATTCACTGTCTCTTCCAAGACAAGAAATCAGATGCCCCTAGGCTCACCCTACATAGCAAGTTCAAAACAATCAAAAGGAAATCTTTCTGTTAAATACAAAGACACTGCCCATGGGCTAACAGATTCCCATAACACATAATGGTTTAAAATGGAGAATATCCTGGGAAAGTTTCATTATACTGTTACATAGTTCTCACACTCCATCTCTAGCCTACCACTCTCAGAGAGGTCACAAGCTAAACAAACCTTTTGTCTGGAACACTATCACCAACTTTAAATTCTCACACCATATAAACACATCTCTTGGTTTTACCATAATTCTTTTCCTTTGGACACCATGCATATCCATACAAATAAATATAAGCACATATCTCTCTTTGTATTTATAAACACTAACAAAGCAGCATCTTAAGAGCTAGTACATAGTGCCTAACTACAGAGCTTATTCTGTAAGGAGAAACAGTGAAGTCATAAGCCATTTCTATATATGGGAGTAGAAAAGCTAGCAGAAATCAACCTTATAATTATAAGCCTGTAGATAATCTGAGACAGTCATCACAGGCCTTTTTAAAATATTTTTAATAATCAGTGGAGTATAGAGCATAATTCATTTTGTGTCTGCTTTAGTTTGAAATAAATCAGATATTTAATTTCCTAAAAATACCCTTTTTTTCCAATTTTTAAAAGTGTTAATTTGGCGAGCTCAACTGCATTAAAACTGCATTTGCAGGAAAAATCCTGCAAACCCCTAAGCAAGAGAAAATACATAGAACAGTGATTAAAGAGATAAGCCATATTATATTGGGGAGGGGCAATGTTTGTCTGATTTCCCTGGATTGCATAATATATGACGTTAAAGCAGAAAAATGTTACATGACAGATAAGAAGGTGGGCAGACCATTTCTTGTGCTGGGTATACTCTCTATATTTTGACAGCTGTTAATTATCCCATATTTTGTCTTTATTCTTGAGTAAATTTGGTGCTGCAATAAGCAAGTGACCTTTCTTATCCACAGACAGCTTCTGAGTGGGGAACCTTAATTGCCTTTATTCATGCAAATTTATACTATGCTACCATAATTTCCATTTTCATGCAAGAAATGCCCCACCTTTTACAGACTAATGGCATATAAAGGTTAAGGTAAAATACAATGAAAGTATCAATAAGGTGCCTTCTTTTTCAAGACAGGTTAGTGAAAGCTAGCAATAGCTAATGTTTTTCAGTCTTTTGCAAATGATAACCCAGGTATACATAGGTACATAGCGTATGCAGGTAAGTAAAAATCACTACCTTGATAGTGTACTGTGTTGTCAGAACACAAGCATCAAAAACAGTGAAAAATGTTTATTTTCTCCCCTCTCTTGAGTGTCCAACAAAATTTCTGTAAAATTGGTTTATATCCTAAATTTACTGGCTTAAAAATTCTGTAAATTACTCGAATATTTGAATGTTACACTCAGAAGAGTCTCCTTTTACACAAGTCACTATCTTCCTCTTGACAGATTTTGCTAAAATACTGTGAAAGTCTTTCTTTATATTCATACATATTTCTTAGTTACACCTGCAGCCATTCTTTAACCTATCAAAACTTGATTTTCTGATGTTTTCTTAATAAGAAATTGAATACAGAGAGGAATAAAGAATTTGCTCCTCCAGTAAATCCCTTTCTTGAAACATATATATAGATGCTTCACAACTAAAGAAAAACTTGCTTGAATTTCTGTGTTTTCTAAAGGCTCACTTTACCCTCTCACTGCATATTCTGACACAGAAATCAGTGATGTAATCTGGGGTAACTGCAATCAGAAGATATTATTGCATCTTATCTGTCACCTTCAATTTATTGAAGAAATTTCTACTTAAAAATATCAAGTCAAAATTTACTAGAATGTCAGTTACTGAGTGTTTCCTCCTTAATCATCTTATCAGTCCATTATACAGTGAAGAGGAGAGGTTTTCATTCTGTGATGAATTCTTTAGGTGGACTGATGCAAACAACATTTTTACTTTTACAATATTTGTCACTTGCTATTTTCTCTTAAAACTTCCAGTGTAGGCAGTGATGCCTGGCATTCTTCACTGATTTTCCTTCCTTTCTGCTCCATTTTTCTGAAAGAGCTGAAACCTAAAATAGCAGCAAACCTTCTAAAGCAACAAAGAAATTGAACTTATTTATCATTATTTTTAAACTTCAGACTTCTAAGTATTGTTATTTTTACCTTACTTATTGCCACGGTACTTCTAAAAATAATAATTAGGTATGTTTGTTGTCAACCATTAACTGTTTAAAGCTAACTTTGTTAATGTTTTAAAAAGGGGCAGAGAATATAAATACCCCAAAGGCATATAGATTAAAGACATAAGAATATATCTGACGACACTTCAGTGAAAAGGAACTCTTTCTCCCTTCATGAAGCAATGGATGACTCATGTCAAAATGTGTGCATGTGCATCAGGTATCGTGAATGTGTTCATCCAAAGAAAGTAAGAGATATAAAGGCAGCCAACATTGGGGAAAATTGTCCCTGAGTAGAGGCAGGATACATTCAGGATGAGGTGAATGAAAAAAGCCTTTAAAGACAACTGTCATCTTCAGTGGTGCTGCAATGCTTTAAAAATATGTAAAATAAACATCTGATTGTAAGTACAACTTTTTAGTCTTTCTTTTAGTGGAACCATTTTCCTTTAAAAATGTAACCCCAGGATTTTTGTGATAGGGAGCAGGTAGCACAAGTAGCATCACTATTCTCAAGCACCACGTGATGATACTAACTGACTTCAGTAACATGTGAAGGAAAGGCAACGGGCCAGAACTTCTGCATGTATTGGAACTGCTGATTGTTATTCATTCTTTTATTCTACCACATATACATAAAAGAAGGTTTCCTTTAGCATTGACAAAGATCATTTGGGTCCAACAATTTCTCCAGATGTTCCACTAGTTATTAAAAGATGTTTCTTTTTTTTTTTTTTTTTTTTTTTTTAAATGAGAAATACTAGGCCAAAAAAAAAAAAGGTTGGTATCTGATTTCTGAAAGTTTGCAGGTTCTAGTGTAGCCAGACCCAGGCTGAAAAGAAAGTTACAATTTACTTTACATATACATGCCTGGTATGTGGTCAGCTTCACAATATAAACATTGTGTTGCACAACTATTTCATTATGCAGTTTACTATTTAACCATAGTGGTTCACTATTTAGTTTTACTTTTCTTCATAACAGTTTGTGAGAACTAAAAAAAATTGGATGTGTGGAAACACATTACCCAGTATTAGTTCCTTTAGAAAAAGAATAACAAAGTAAATAAAATTAGAGTCTTATTCTAAAATAAGAAACTTGTTTCAGTGTAACAGCAACCCATAGCATTTTTCCTCTGGCAGCAAAGAAAAAAAAGGAAAATTTAGGAAAAAAAGAATAAAAAGCTAACAAATCATTATTCTTCTTGGAAAAACAAAACAAAACAAAACAAACCCCACATTTGCTTACAAACACATTCTACTTTAACCTTAACATTATGTGACAGACTATTCTTACTTTATTTGGGCTTAACGAGTTCTGATAACCACTTCAAAAATAACATTTGAGCTTAGTATCAAAGAACTAATTAGGACCTATTCTATGATGTAGGCTTTGAAGCACGTGCTGACATACAACCTCCCTCCTCCCCCTCCCCAGGAAATATACTTAGCATTATCATTAATCTATTGATGTTCAAAATACCAACAAATGACAGTAAGACAACTCACTAGGTGGCTTATTTTATGTCTCTCTAGCATTAATTATACGTACAAAATCAAGTGACTTAAACTTCGTGGAAAGTTATTCAATCCCTAGATCACACATCTGCCTTAAAGGACTACTGTGACTGAAGAAACCATTCCAGATGAACTTTATATTTTTGATATATTTTTAATACGGAGCAGTAAAATGTAATTTTGGTTGTAGGACTTATTTTTGATTAAGGGAAAAGAATAAGAAAATATAAATCAACGGCTTATAAGACAGGGTATGCATACATCTGTGAATAGGACAAACCAGTCCTGACAGCAAAGAAGCTGTTTTGTAAGCAACATAAAATGAACAAAGCCGTAACAAGCTGCACCCTATCAGACTATAGCTATGACTGCAAATATACAATCACCTATGATCAGAGACTGTCTCCCCTTGGGACCACTGCCTATTGCACGCACAATACATGGGTAGATATTTGCCACTGGAAGGTATTTGAAAAAGGATTCAGGTTTCTTAATATGCTGTCAAGAAGCAGCTAATTAGTCATCATGAATTAAACACAATCTAAAATTAATGTAAATCATTTTGACGCTCCAGTACCTACTGCTTAGGTGTGGAAAATAGTGTTGATTTTTCTTTCTTGAGAATGACTGTCTTGAAAATGGATTCAAGCATTTTTGAAACCTCTCATCTGAGCCAGTAATTGATAACTTTATATTTCTTTTCTATTTTACGGTACAGATGTTTTTCTATTTTTCCTTTTTACCCACACTGGGCATGTAAGGTGTTACCTTTTGTGTTCCTGATCAACTGTGTGTTTGATACGGTTATAATCAAGACCAGTCTTGCTGTCAATAACTTCAGTTTGCCATTTTTCTAATCTGGATGCTGTTATGTAAAATCAGTTTACTCTTACTTAAAAAAAAAAAAAAAAAGGAGAAAGTTTGAGCTGTTCACTTGCTTATGTATGCATACAAAATAGAAGGCAATTTTATGAATGGACCATTTTGGGCTTCATTTTCTGAGTGGTGGTTTAGGAACAAGTACTTTTCATGATTTTTTTTTTCCCAGATATTGATTTTTACACCTTTCTCTTTCAAACCTTTAATTAGATAGTGATAAAGAAAATGAATACCCAAGCATGTCATAGAATTGTTAAGCATCTTTCAGGACATTTACAGACTGGGAGCTGTCTATCTGTTATTAGTGTAAATGCCCTAAAACATGTTTTGGAATTTTGTGGTATGCTTATCAGCTGACACCAAAAAGTAAGAAATGCAATATGATACTGATATATAAAACTATTTGCAGCACCTGTGCTCAAAATATGCAGACATTCTAAAAGCAAAACTTGAAATTTCTCTTTTGCCATGGCAGGATTTAGAAGCTTTTGACAAAAAGGTAACAGAAAGCAAATGGCATGTCAGTACTGGGGGCTGGCAAATAAAACTGTATCTATTTCCTGCTGCAGCAAAATTTGACTTCACTGAACTGCAAATATGAATTAGACTCCACAGTCAGTGAAAATTCTATTACCCTTTCTAGGAAGCCATTAATGAAGTCTCAATTAACCTGAAATGGAGGAATTTTCCTTCACATAATGGATAAAATTCAAAATTACCTAGATCCTCTCTTTACAGCTGCCACATTATGGAAATTTCCTTTTTTCAGTTCTTTGTAAATAAGTCATGTGAACAGCTAATGACTGACACTGCAATTGCCGTGTCAAACCAGTTCTCTCACAACTTTGCCAAAGGAGTACTTCACGTCAGCGACAGCATGCGACTATAGCTTTCACTAGCCTTATTAGTTTGTCGTCATGCCAGACAGAATTACTGGGGTGCAGGTGTTGCTGTAAGGCAGAGAAGAGGTAGTAAGAGTTTTACTTGAACTGCCATCCTATTCTCCTGCTCAGTGCTCTCAATTCCCATGTCCCCAGGGCAATGCAGCAGGTACTGTCAGTCTCCCCAGGCCTGTTTGCCAAATGCAGTGAGCTGAACAGAAACTGTGACACTGTGTGCTTCATTCAGCTGCAAATTTAGAGTATGCATATTTTCTCTTAGGAGCTCTGAAACAGAAGTCATTAGAATTAAGAGTGAGAAATTGGAGGGGGCGAGGCAGGGGAGGCGGGGGAGGCAGGGGAGCTCACAAACTTCCAAACACTGTCACAAGTTGGATTAAAATCATTTCTCAAGCTAACATTCATGTTTCACTGTTATTCAAATCTTCTTTTCCAGCTATAAAGGGTTTGATCTTGTTCTTTAATAGTCAAAGCTAAAAATTCACTTTCGTGAAATTTCTTGGAGTTTTTGGATCACTTCCTAAAGCATGTCAATAGACTTGTGGTATCAATCCACTGGTTTATGGAAGAAAGAAGTACACAACTCAGCTCCCATGAATAAACAAGATAAGGCAATCCAGTGGCAATCTTTACAAATCAGACAACGTGCTTACAAACATATGCTTAAATATTCAGTATAAAAGTGATTGGAGAAAACTGGATGTCATGTGCTAAGCTAGCCAGCTGCTAAAAATGGGTTATATTCCTCTTCCCTTTGCTCATTAAGAAATCCACAGCTTTTTTAAATATCGAGTAAAAAACAATGCTCCTCCTGGCAAGGAAAAACCTGAGTATGCATAACACAATGTCCATACTTATCTCATTCTCTCCTTCAAATCAACTATGGAATACTGGAATTACCAGGTTATTCCAACCAAAGATGATACTCTTTCTTATTCATGGCAGAATTTTAAACGAGCTGCTCCACTGAAGTGAAATAGTGGTATTTCCTTGACTTCACGATGAAGATGTCAGGGTCCTTGTACCGTGTCTTTGAGGGATTTAACAATTTCTTTAGGCAATCTGTATTTTAAAAGTTTAAGTACTCAGTCTAGGAACAATAAATGTACCATGGAACAAATACTTTTATGATCATTCCACAAACTGCACAAAGAGATTTTTGTTTTTAGCCCAGGTTGTTAAACTGTAATAGAATTGTTTCTTAACAAAATTAAAAATAAAAATGTCTTCCTTTTTCTTGGACAGGTTTATACTGAAAACCACTGAATCAAATGGTTACAATACAGAAACATATTTATAATTAATAGTTTGACCTGGGCTACTTACAGATCAAGTTATTTTACAGAATTACATTTCAAAATTCAGTTAACCTTTAAACTTAAACAAGTCTGGTAGTTCTTTAGAAATTTGTTTCACACCTACATGCAGAAGATACAAACATCATTTGAATACAAATACCTCAGTCTATGATTGAAGCCAATATGCAACAAAATTAAAATTTTCGAAGGCTGAGACTTTTGGTTTGATATTACTTTCCCCTTGCATTCTCACTGATATTCCTTATTTTTAATGCACAACTCAATATAAGGACATTCATATGAGAAACTTCTCTGAATGCCTATCAGTGCAAAAGATGTAGGAAGTTATTTTGTTCTGTTTCTCCTTTGAAGATTTAATAGTACAATTTCACAGAAGGTGAAAGTTTTAGAACAGATCATCCTCTCCTTACGGTTTCATTTCACCCTGATAGACAACCTATAATTTATACCATGTTGTCATATTAAATTAGGACATGATTCCCCTGAGATACAGACAATCAACTTCACGCTGCTAAATGTCAGTGGCACTGTTTCTTTTGAAGACAGCACAGAACAACAAAGCCCAATGGAGGATTCTAAATGGCAAGAACCATGGACATAGATTTATTTTTTGCTCAATATTTTGAGAAAAATTGTGTTTTACTCCAACAGAGTATCAGTGAAGAAAGGTAATGGATCCCCTGGTTATTCCAGTTAATATTGTGTTGTAGAAACTCTTTAGATCATTCAATCTGTCTGGTTTCACAAGACATTGTTTAAGTTCATTCTTTCCCCAAATGAGAAGGGGAAAGACTCTGGTTTTGGTCTCAGGTCATCATTTGTGTGAATGGTCTCACCTGAAACTAGATGCCAAGTTTCTTCTTTCTCCTAAAGAATCAGCTTCCAATCTTCCAGTCTCCATATGACTTCCAGTGAGCTTAAGGGCAAGTATTATTACCATGTGTTGTAATTCAAGCTATTGAAAACCACATGGCCCAATATGAGATGGGCACATAAATAAAATTTTTTTATAATCACTGAAATACTGATTGTAGTGAGGTTGAGGACCGCTGTAACTACTTCTTCCTCCCCGAGGTAAGTAACTTTATTCATGTACACACGGTCAGCATTTCTAAACAGTGACCACATTGTTTTTGTAAAAAATGTTTACATCTCCAGCTTTAGCAACGTTTCTTAGATTCTCAGATACATCAACAGTAACTGTATTTGTACTTTCATAACTGTTGATGCCAAAAGGTAATAACACTGCAATATCTGAGACTAGTCACAGTTTTGTGTAGCACAGACTGCTGTTTAATGCAGAACATTCTTTGCAGTCACCTTTTATTGAGTTACATAAAGCTCATCCCTTCCCGTTTATTTAAGTGCCAGGTCCAGCTGTAGAGTACAGATATCATTAGCATTACAAAATTATTTAGAGTGAGCTTTTAAAAAACCCTCTTATTCAGAGTGGGTGGCCATATGTCAGCAATAAGCACTTTTGATGATAATACCTGTTAAGGTGTGTAAGAGGATCATACAATCAGTCCTCAGTAGACCACAAGCTGTAGAGGGTGACGGCATCAGTAAAAGTGGAACAGCCCAATAAGAAGACATATCCTATATCGTTAGGGGACAGAAAGGGTTTCATGAGCTAATAATAAGAAAATGCCTGTAGTCCTCTTGTGTTGAAACACCAGAGTGAAGAAGTCAGGCAACAGCCAAAAAAATTATCCAAATCTCCATCAGATCAGCTTTCAGTGGAGAGAAGGTATGATTCTCTGTACTTTGCAAAGTAATTTCTGTTGCCTTCTCTTCATGTGCTTATGCTTTTTAAACCTTTAGTATTTTGGTTTCCTGACTCTAGAGTTTTTTTAGTTCAATAATAAATTATAAAATATAATAAAACAAAGCAAAGACGAACTGAAAATAAGCTTCTGACAAAGTAGTAAAGAAAGAAATATAAATATTTTTAATAAAAATCTAGGTAAACCTACTTAAGCACACATTACAGAGGAGTATTTCTGTTACTTCCATTACACCAAAAATCAGAAAATCTGAGCAATGGATTGTCCCGAGGCAGACAAAAGTCATATAATTTAATACATACTTAGTATGCATCTATTTTATGTATTTATTATATATTGTGTATTTACTGAAACAAACACAGAGTTGGTTTTTTTAAATACATACAAAACCCCTGGTGCTATAAACCAATTTGCCAACAGTTAATTTATGAGTTAAAACTGCTTTACTTTTCCAAGTGCAAAAATAAGACATTCTTATTAATGAGCAGTAGGTTAAGTGATGATTCTAGTCTATTTTCCAATAGCTGTTTCTTCTTTAACACAAATGCACCACACATATGTATAGGGGTACCATAATAGCACCCTATACTCAAGCCCTGGATCAATATTCTACTTGTAAAATAGCTTTTCGATTAACTGGTTTTGCCTTCTCCCTCATCACCTGTCTGTTACCATCCCTCCATTGGAAGTGCTCACACTCCTATGCTTCCTCAGTTTTTCAAGTAAGACAGCTAATGCAAGTATTCTGAGACACAAAAAAACCCCAAAATAGCTAAGTTTTAGTTTATGCAGGTGGCTTGAGTCAATTTGGTTGATTTTGTCTGGAAGAGAGTAGGGAGAACTCATGCAATTCACCCGTGAAAAAACATCGAAACAGGAATCTTCAGCTGATGAGAAGCAATGAACAACCGGAGAGAGAAATGAAAAGACAGTAAGATCTGTCTATAGCCTCTATCTCAGCAGACAATAAAAGTCTAAGTATGCTTAGTGACTGAAGATCAATAGTGGTTTCCACAGCTTAGCCTCATTTTAGTGTGGACCTGCCATTTACCATCTAAGTTATAGACATGATTGTGATTTTATCTCTGCATGTAGAACAGTAATTTGACAATGGTGACTGTCTGTTTATTTAGTTATTCTTAATGTGGTAACCTTACTTGCCACGAAGTCCTGCAGACCAAAGGTGAAGCACATTTATGTTCAAAAAACCTTACAGTGCTGCTGCTCATACGATCTCTTATGCAAGCAAACCAATTATCTTAGTCTTTGTGATCATAATATTCACACTCCAATAAGACTAGAAATCCATACCAAGGAAAAAATAGTCAGGCTTGTTATCATTCTCTGCAATGTGTTGGTAAGAAAAGATGCAGCTGTGGTAAGCCACTAACACCCTCCTATTATGCAATAGGGAAACACAGATGCATCAAGGCTTAAAGGGCTAAGTTCCCTGGATTTTCTTTCCTTACAAATTTGACTGTAAAATTATTTCCTGTTCGATAAACTTAAGGGGGGACGCATATCTATGCATTTCTACAGATATTCTGAATCAGAATCAATATAGAGTACACATTTATTCTTCACAAAAAGGAAGCTCTAATCAGATCTTTTCTTAAGGGTTTCATTCTGATACTGTATTGCAATCATATATTTCACTTAAAAAAATAAAATAAAAAGCAGCAGCAGGCTATGTGATAAACCATTAATGGGAAATTGAGCACAGTTTTATTCCCTTAGAAATGCCCACGGTGATTTTTAAAAAACGTAAAGTCAACACTGAACACAATGAAAATTGCACACTGAAACTTGACTAAAATTTATCAGGTACTTTTTCACATTAAAAAGAAAAAAAAAAAATAGAAAGCTTCTGAATAAGGCCAAAATAAGAGTGACAAGCTATGAGCATCCTCTTTGAAAGCTCCTCTTTCCCACAGAGCTCATCACTACCATAGCGATCAGCTAAAGAGAGGCCATGGCTTTAGGCAGAACTGGGTCCATCAGTTTTAATGCAAGCAATATATCCTCACACTAATGGAAATTATTTTTATTTTGATGCATCACTTAAGTTTTACTACACTGAGAACGTCAGCAATCTTAGCAATAAGCCCACTGAAATCCTGAAACTATTGTTTGCCAGGTTTTCTACCAATAACATTAATCTTACAAACGCCTCAAAAATAAAAGCAATCTCTCAAAATTGCTGAGGTTTCCTGCTGAAGAAAGATCGTGATTACTTTGATGGGGATGCTGTGATGATATAGTGGGATAAATAAATATAGCCCAGCACCTCTCACAGTTTAAACCCACTCTTAAAAAAATAAGAGTACAGTAAACATTGGAATGATCGAAACAGGCATAGTGGTTTAGGAGGCAGATCCCTGCCGCAGTACAGGATGTCTACGAACCACTTATACACAACTTAATCTGTCAATATAGAATTTAATCAGTTTATAGAGCACTGGGCAAATTCTCTCCCCTAGAGTGTGGATCACAAGTTGACAGGACATATTTGCAAATATATAAGCAAAATTTATTTTATGTGCTAAAAGTAATGATCACTTTCAAAATATTTCCATATTTTCAAACAAAACACCATTCTAACTGAGCACATTACACAGTTTTTATTTGGGAAGAAGTCACTTGATACATATTTTCTTGAGGGACAAAAATAACTTCTTAGGCTGAGATTTTGAAAGTAATTGTAAAGGTGGCAGTTTCCATCTCAATTACAGTCAGAGTTAGTGGGTGTGCTTGAGGGTTGAAGGAACACTTCATCTATCCCAAATACACCCTTGAGCTCTGAAACCACAGCTGATACTATCTTTCATGGACTGGGGTCTTAAGCATTCTGGCAGTGCGAAGGGGCATATCCAGAGGATATGACATGGCAGGCCAAGCAATTTCTTGGGAAAAGCACATGTATGAAAACAGACTGAAGACAGGAAGGAAGCTCCACTGTGCCCTTCCTTCACCCAGTGTGCATAACACCTCTGCCACTATTGCCATAATTCATATTATACTCCCCCACCCTAAGGTTTTTCTTTGCTGTAAATGGTGTAAGCAGCTGCAACATAGGTTTGTCAGGGGCTTCATGGCTGTTTC